>NC_052049.1:94847887-95510387 GCF_903992535.2 Arvicola amphibius | reverse complement strand
GGAGGAGGAGGAGGGCCAGGCATCTGGAGAGTAGGCTGCAGAGTGCTGGGTAAGCAGACAAGAGAGCAAGTGCGGCATGGTGGGAGATGTGGTGGCGGGAAAGGATGCTGCAGATGGACACACAGAAGCCAGGAAGACCGTTGCCGATGAGAAGATGAGCTGCAGCCAGAGAGGGAAAAGAGGAAGACATGAGGTGTTCTAGCTGTCAGACAAACCAGGACAGTAGATAATGCTCATCAAAGGTGCTAGGAGAAGCCACCTGCTCATGTGCTTTGAAGACTCAGGTGAAAAGACATTGGAGATAACAAGACTGAGATCAGGACCATAGCATCTCAGGTTTCCTTGGCAGTCTGGTGGATGGGGTTGCTCACAGGGGCTGAGCTGGCAAGGGTAGAATTGCTAGGACTCGGCAGTGCTGAAGGAGGTAGTGGTGGGGCAATGAGAAGCTTAAGTGTTACAGCTCTGAGAGGAAAGGGATTCTGGCAGTGAGGAGCCGGGAATGCCATAAAGTCAACCGCACAACAAACTTCACATAAGAGATTTACTGGGAAAAGCACAGCGGGATTGTTAACTACCTTTGCTCTGAAGAGAAGTAGCAGAGAACTGGGCATTATGTAGGGTTTCTTGGTGGGTGGAGCTTTCCAGGGTGGCCTGGGATTGGAGGGATTTTGTGGACTGTCTGATCTTGGGACAAGCTCAGGGATTGGTGGGATTCTGTGTTCTGATGTTGGGGTTTTTTTTTTTTCTGTAGGGTGGGGCCTGGCCATCCTCCTGCCTCAAGGGACTAGAAAAGGCCTGTTAAGGTAGTTAGAGAAGTCTGGGAAATGGGCTTCTTGCACCTCTGACGGGCTTTATACAGAGGCAACACTTAGTAGGATGTCATTTTCCTTCTCACACTGAGGGAAGAAATAAATAGAGGTCCAGTGTGGGTATGTTCAATTTTAGGGAAATCACAGTCTCTGTGATTTGAGTTCTACATGTTATCAGGAGTTAGATGCTTCTAGAAATAGTTTGTTGACTACAACTGTAGCTCAGTGTGTAGTGTGTGCCCAGCATTCATAAACCCTGAATTCAATCTCTAGGACCGAGGAGGAAAAAAAAAAGGCCAAAACCCAACAACATCCAAGGGCGGAATGTGTATCCCAGTAATAGCACCCTTTGAAAGTTCATAACTCCAGGGGATCTGACACCTTCTGGCCTCCACAGGCCATGCATGTGTGATGTAGACAAAACATCATAAAATATAAGTAACTCTAAAAAACGCCATACATATTAAAAACATAAAACCCAATGTATTCTGGGGGCTGGAGGGACGATTGAGTTGTTTCGAGTGTGCACTGTTGCAGAGGACCTGAGCTTAGTTCCTAGCACCACTCAAGGCGGCCGTAGCTCCAGCTCCCGGGTATCCAACATCCTCTTCTGTGCTCTGCAGACACTGCCCTCGTACCTGCACTACCCACACACATAGACATACAATAACAAAGTAAATCGGAAAGAAAGAAAGAAAGAAAACTCCTGTTTCCATAGAGCAAGGAGGGTGGGTGGGCAGAGTGATGGACCACTGACCAGCATGCACAAGGCCCTAAGCATCCCTTGCGTCACAAACGATAGCAGCCTTCTTTTTATGGACTCTTAGCCATAGCAATGGCTACTATAAAGAGCATCCTCCACAAAGAGCCAGGTTGGAGGCAGGACTCGTCTTACGCTTTGGTGTAGGACTGTGCCCAAAGCACATGTTAGACCTGTCCCCCTTGAAGTTGTCATAGGCACATAGGTATGGAACCGCCACCCTGTCCAGTCCCAGAACCTTTCTATAGCCAAGAAAGAAAGCCATGCCCGCGAACAGTCAGGACCCTTCCCTCACCCCTTAGCAGCCCTGTCTACTCTGTCTCTCTGCATCCCTTTTGGAGACTTCATATAAAGGGGACATTATTCTTATGTTCTTGGCTTCTTTCACTTAGCATAGTACTCTCAGAACTCATCCACATAACGTGGATCAGAACTTTGTTCTCTTTGGTGGCTGAGTCAGTGTTCATTGTATGGTTACTATGTTATTTTGTCCATTCATCAGCGGATGTGTGTGTAGTTGGCTACTTTCACATGTTGGCTGTCAGTATTCTGCACTCATGTCTGTGTGAAGACCAAGTACACAGCTACTGGATCATACAGTAGTTGCACAGTGAGTTTTTGAAGAAACTGTCAGACTGCTTTCCAAAGTGGTGTCTTTCTTTTCTTTAAAGATTTTATTTTGGTGTCTGAGTATTATGTCTGCAAGCATATCTGTGTACAAGATCTGTGTTCTGGGTGCACAGAGGACAGAAGAGGGCATTGGCTCCCTTGGAACTGGAGTTGTGTGTGGATGGTTGTGAGCCACCATGTGGTTACTGTGAACAAAACCTGGATCCTCTGCAAAAGTACTATAAATGTTCTCAGCCACCTACCCAACCCTGGCTTCACCGTTTTACATTTTCACTAGCAATGTCAACCCCACCCTACCCCTGGAGTCTTCCCAACACTTGTGATCACCTGAACTTTGACCTTAATTGTCTGAGCGGATGTATGAAGATGTCTCAGTGAAGTTGCACCTTCATGTGCTTGTTGGGCAGCTGTATATTTTCTTGGCAAAACATCTAATCAGCTGTTAGGTTCACTTGCAAAACTTGTCTATTGTTATTGCACTGGAAATTTCTGTATCCAGGGACTGGTCTATGTGACGAGGAGAGTTTCTCCCATTCTGTAGATTGTCTGTTCACCTGCTTATGTCCTTAAAGCACAAATGGTTTTTAACTTGAAGAAATCTAATATAACTCCATTTTTTGGTGCTTATGTCTTTGCTCTCATATTTAAGAAGCTATTATATAACTCGGGGTCATGACTGTTATGCCTTCTGGAGAGATGGCTCAGTGGTTGAGAGTTCTGGCTGCTTTTGCAGACGACCTAGGTTTGATTCCCAGCACCCACATAGTGGCTGGCAACCATTTGTAACTTAGGCTCCAAGGCATTTGATTCTGATTTTTGTGAACACCAGGCACACACCTGGTGTACAGACATACGCACAGGCAAAACATTCATACAGTAAAGTAAATAAATCTTAAAAAAAAACATTCCTTTTTCTCCCTTAATACTATTTTGGTTTTGGGATAACACTTTGCCGGCCTGGAGCTTACTGTATTGCCCAGGCTAGCCTCAGATTCAAGTTCCTGTAAGTTTATAGAGTTGCAGATAGATGCGCCATTAAGCCCAGCTCTCATTTAACATTTTTCCCCCAAGACAAGGTTTCTCTGTGTAGTCCTGGCTGTCCTGAAACTCGCTGTGTAGACCAGGCTGGCCCCAAACTCACAGAGATCCGCCCGTCTTTGCCTCCCGAGTGCCCCACCACCTGGTATCTTACTAAATTCTTCTGTAGGTGTTTGTTGACTAGGGAGGGCAGCCTGTATTTAGCTTTCTTCTTTTGCATGTGGATAGCCACAACATCTTTTGTGGATTTTGATTTTTAATGTTTATTTGGTTCTCCTTTTAGTGGGAATTCTCTCTTGGAGATAATAAAGAAAAAACAAGGTTCCTGGCTTTATCTTAAATACCAGTTATTATTTTTGATGCTCAGGTCGCGTATGGGAAGAAGTTGGTGGCCCAGCGCTCACATACGTCACTTCTTTCACCTGGGGGCAGGACAGAAAGCAGGCTGCAGTCTTTTTGCTCTGCCATCAAGTCCAGCCCCACACTGTCTTCCAGTGCTTAGCAACTCGTGTCTTCTTTTTCACAGGGGACCTGGCAGGTCGTGCAGATGTGTTTGGAAAATCTTCATTGAGGATCTGGAATGTGACACGCTTGGACTCAGCCATCTATCGCTGTGAGGTCGTTGCTCTAAATGACCGAAAAGACGTCGATGAGATTACCATTGAGTTAATTGTGCAAGGTGGGAACCCATCAATGCGAAGTCCTTAGCTCTAGAATAAGAGAGCAGCTTATAAGAATAAGATTTCGTTCTTCCAGAGCTGCATCCCTGGGCTATCTGCAGTTTGGAGAGGGGAGCTAGTGAGGCTGTCAGGAGCCGGTGGGAAGGGTGGGAAGTTGGAGACAGAGGCAGAGCACCTGGTGTGTTCCTCACCAGCCTAGGCCCTGCCTTTGCAGAATCTCCTCTTCAGTTTATTCCTGAAGGTGGAAGGACTGGAAATTGGGATTGGACACATGGGGTGGAATGAGCTCCAATAGCAGGAAGCCCGCAGATGGGCTGTGGTCTCTGGAGCTGGTTTACTACCCTGGGTTTTGTTATGAAGGGCCTCCACTGAAATTTAAACACCGACCTGTATTTTACCTGCAGTGAAGCCTGTGACCCCTGTCTGCAGAGTACCAAAGGCGGTGCCTGTAGGCAAGATGGCGACACTGCAGTGCCAGGAGAGCGAGGGCTATCCCCGCCCTCACTACAGCTGGTACCGCAACGATGTGCCACTGCCCACAGACTCCAGAGCCAACCCCAGGTTCCACAACTCCTCGTTCCGTGTGAACTCCGAGACGGGCACTCTGGTAAGAGCTCCTCGAAAGCCAGGACGCAGATGCGTTTGTTGTAGCCTTGGATGCTTTAAGGAAACCTGTACAGCTAGAAAAGACCAGCAGACAAGTAAACAAATGTGTGGGCAGTATTAGAATCCTAGTTTGAATGATGAGTCGAACAGGTAAATCAGCATGTGAGGGAAATATGGTTATTGGGCAGATGTTTGATATTAAGCAATTATTAACACAATTGTATTGTGATTATAATTCTTCAGTCCTTATCATACACAGTAGTGTTTCTCAACTTGGGGGTTGAACGACCCTTTCACCGGGGTCACATAAGACCATTGGAAAACAGATATTTACATGAACATTTATAACTGTAGCAAAATTACAGTTATAGAGCAGCAATGAAAACAGTTTTATGGTTGGGGGTCACCACAACATGAGCAATGGGATTAAAAGGTCAAAGCATTAGGAAGGTTGAGAACCACTGATGTAGAGATATATACTTAGGGATAACGCATACCTGGAATTTACTTCAGAATAACCTACTGGTAGTGGGAGGCCACATGGGAGACAGAAAGAAAGAAAACAAAGGCTTGGTCAAGCAGCAGAGGACTGCTGGCCTTGAGGCACTTCTCAGCAGGGGGTTGTCTTGTCCCGCACACCCAGCTGCATGCAGTGATCAGGTGAATGAGACAGGATATTTGGCACTGTCTAAGGAGAGTTGTTAGGATTGCTTTGCCTTCACAGTGAAAGTGAAGTTGGCGTCTCTGTATCCTGGAGAGAATTCCTTGTTGCAGGCTCTGAGGTGAGGATCACGTGCCAGGGAAGCCATAGGAAGGCCACAACGGATGAGCTGACTACTGTGTGGTCTCATCAGGCCTTTGCCAGCCTTGGTGTCTGTCTCTCCGATTGTCCTGTTGAGTGAAGTAATACTTATCATTTCTGAAACAGGTTTTCAGTGCTGTCCACAAGGACGACTCTGGGCAGTACTACTGCATTGCTTCCAATGACGCAGGCGCATCCAGGTGTGAGGGGCAGGACATGGAAGTCTGTGAGTCACTTGAGGTCACACTGGAGTCTGGGGGTTGAATAGGACATTTGGAGATGAATGCTAGATGTCAGTTTAGCTAATAACCATTCTGCCATGCGTCAGTTTTCCTCTGGCGCTGACAAGGGACTCATCAGATCCAGTGGAGCCTGAGGATTCTGTGTATGAAAAAGCACAGGATCTAAATAAGTAGATCCTCAGACAAATTTCCGGGCAGCTTTGGGTGTTGGCGACACAGTCGTGGAACTTTCACAGGGTGTAATAAACTCTTTGGAAAATGATTGAGGTGTCAAAACCCAGTTGTATGGGGAACCTGACAGGCTTCTAAGAATTTAGCCTGTTGTAGTAGCTAGTTTTTCAGGAAAAGCACCATGCTTTCCCCTGTTCTGTGATGTCATCTCTTGGGAGTGGGCTCACGGGAGGAAGCGGATAAACTGAGTTGAGCCACATGGGGAGCTTCTCAAATTCTCAGTTGTGGCCACCCCTAGGGCAGTGGTTTCCATAGCCTGCTGGAGGACTGTTACACACAGGGCCCAGGGACCACCCGAAATTGTTGGAAGTGTCTGTGTACATGTAGCATCCTGGTGTCTTACCTGCCAAGTTTGGGAATTACTTTAGGGGCATTTGCTGTTGTAGGAAGGTTTCCTGCATTCTTCGTGCATCTTTGTTTACATAAAGGAAAAAAACTACTGGAGCCTCTGCCCGGATCTTGCAGGGGTTTAAGAGGGCCGAGGATGGGCGGCCAGTGAAGGGAAAGGGCAGGTTTGCACTTAACAGTTTCATGTCTAAGATTTGAAGCTTTCTTTTCCCCAAGTAACTCCAGGTAATCTACAGCAAAGGCAGGCCATGTAAATTAGGAAGGTTACTTGCCTTAGGGCTCCTGGCTCTTAATTCTACAGAAATATTTCTCCATGACTAATATCTACAAGATCTTAAAGCCTTTTCTACACTGGTAAACTTCTTAGTGGCTTTGAGTGTGACTAGCATGTTTCATGACTGTGGATTATGGTAGCCTTATCTTCTAAGTGAGAGATGTTAAAAGTCACTTTCCTCTTTTGGATAAAGTAGGCATGAATGGACAGAGGGGTAAATGGGGTAAGGTGGCAGTAGGTGTTGGAAAGGTGACATAAGAAAGTCCAGGTCTTTTGAATGATCACACCATCTCTGCCCATAAACCTTTTCTGTAGATGATCTGAACATTGCTGGGATTATTGGGGGAGTCCTGGTTGTCCTTATTGTTCTTGCTCTGATCACGATGGGCATCTGCTGTGCATACAGACGTGGCTGCTTCATCAACAATAAACAAGATGGAGAAAGGTATGCCTGCCTTGTCTGAAGGTGAAGTTCAGGCTTGTGTTAACAAATTGGCACACCACTGAATCGTCCTCTTCTGTTCACAGTTATAAGAGCCCAGGGAAGCACGATGGAGTTAACTACATTCGGACAAATGAAGAGGTAAGAGAGCAGAAAACCCATGCCAGGAGACCTAGTGGATCTCAAGGTACCTGGGAGTTATAGTGCACCCCCGAGCTCCTTGGCCGTCATGGTAACTCCTTCCTTGTGGGTTCACAGTGCTAATGCAGTTTACTTACTTTCCTCTGCTAGTGTTGCCCTGGTTTTCTCTTTGGGAGGCAGGGTTAGCCTACATTTGATTTGATCAGTGTTTCCTACACCACTCACCGAAGCCCCTGAATTGTTGGTTCTTTGTGCTGTCTTTCCAGGGTGACTTCAGACACAAATCGTCCTTTGTCATCTGAGACCCGATGGCTGGGAGAGCATTGCAAATACCTCTACTGGAGACTGGTCAAGGGTGCTGCGAGCCCAGGGCATCTACAGAGCGCCATGCAGAAGCTTTTTGTTTTGGCCAAAGTCAACTCCTTCCTTGCTCTTTAACAAGCCACATGAATAAAAGAAATCCTCCTGAAGATGGGCATAGTAACCTAGATTGTTGCCAGCCTTCTCCCTTAGAGGGATTAGGATGATCTTCAAAGCTTTTCTGTTATCAGTTCTCTTGTGCAGGAAAACTTGGACCGTTTCTTGACCCCGGGTTGTTTTAGCCAGGACGACACTGGCTGTGAGAAGATGAGGGGCCGGGCTGCAGCAGCAGCTGTGTGAGCTTGCCTGTGATGGTGTCCCAGGAAGGTTTCAGGCAGTCAGTGCCTTGCTCTCTGGACCCTGACCCACCGTGTTGCCTCTGTTGATTGGCCAGTATTTTCATGTCCATCCTGGAGAATCTATTTGGATCAGCATTTTATAAAAACCCAAATCAGAAAGGTAAAATTGCTTGCTGGAAAGAGAGTTCTTATCCAGAGAACTCTTGTTCCCAAGAGCTGCCAGGATTTAGGAGAACCTGTCTTAAGCTAAGTCTGAAATGGTACTGAAGTCTGCTTTTCTATTGATCTTGCTTATTTTATAAAATTTTAACATTCTAAATTTTTGCTAAAGATGTATTTTGATTATTGAACATTTCTATATAAACTGTAAATATATTGCCACACAGTATTTCAAAACGTATTTTTTTAAGAGTTCAATTTAAGATTAGAAGGCTTGGGCTACTAGTGTTCAACTGGAAACTACCAGTAATAAAAGTCTTTTAAGGAATTCTCTTTGTTCACAAAACGTTTTAGCATTTTTCTTAAGAAAACCACTGTTGCTTAGGAAACCATTAAAGACTTTCAATCTAGTCATGTTTGTATCTTTCTGTATAAAGAAACCTTGGGAACTCCTGGGCTAGTTTTGAATGGCCTCTTCCTGAGATTTCCTATTCCTAGAGAGGTACGATGCAGAAAAAGCTGGGTGGTTCCTGGGGTTAGTTCACTGCTCATGGTCACTAACTCGTGTAGGATGGAACGTCCCTTACAGCCTGCACAGCCCTGGCCTCAGCTCTGTACCCGGATCCAAACGTTCACTGGTGGTATCCTGGGCTGTGCAGTGCTTGCTGGTCTTGGGTGGGAAGCCGAGGAAGGCTGGTGGCCAGTGGCATCCCAGTCTTCGGGTGCGGTGACAGAGCTCAATCTGTTCTGGATAGGTTGCAAGACAAAGGCAGTATAATTGTTTTTAAAATTCATTTTAATTATTTGTTTAGTTGATAAATGCATCCAAGGCCAAAGGCAATTTGAAACCGAACCTGTCAACTCCAGTAATATTTAAAAAGATTCTACTGTTCTCTTTGTTGTGATGAAAGTGGCCAACACTGCAGGCTGTCTCCCCCAGGACAAGCCCTTGTGTCCAGCCCAGCTCTTTGAAGCCAGTCAGAAAGTACAGCCAAGGTACAGAGCCTGGTGGGGAGCAAAGTGAAACACCCGACCAAAAGCAGTTTTCTAATTTTTATTTTAAATCTTTTATCTACCGGAGACACTACTCATTTTATGGGACATTAAAAACACCATTCAAAAGCCTTTATTCTTCAGGAACAGATGTCCTTGGTCTCAAACACTTTACCATGCTAGATCAGGATGTAAAGTGGTTTGAAGCCAGAGGCGTCTAAAGGAGTTCCTAATCCTACATTGCACCCAGAGAGGTTTTTATGGAGGAGCTAGCCACTTTGTGATCTTAATATTTTTTTATACTTCTACAGTCCCCCATCCCTTCCTTTTTTTCACTGAATACTTGAAGCACACCGCTTTTTTCTTATGTGGAAGGCTATATGCTAAGATACTGGCAGGAACAGCGGGTGGTAATTCTGTGCCTGTCCAGCACAGCCTGGTTTCTCTTGCTCTGCATCCTGGATAATCTCATCCTTCCTCTACCACCTCTGCCCTTCTCTTGGTAGAGCAGGGCAGCTGCAGCTCTGATGGGGTGGGGTGGGAGAATAATACACTGACCTTCTGGTGGCTGTCACAGCAATAGGGCAGCCATGTTGCTCCCTCTTTTTCTCTTTAACGCCCTAAAGCATTCTTTCACAGCGCCATGGGAACCAAGTCTGACAAGGCAACACGTGCGCCTGGAAAGCAGTGCGCCTGGAAAGCAGTAGCCTGTGACTGTACAGATGTGGCCGGAAGGAGCTCACTGACCCATAAGATGTGAATGTGACTGAAGGAACCTGAAAGAGGCTGTTTTTTTGTTTGTTTGTTTTTGACTATTGATGTTGAAGTTGTTGTTCATAGACGTTACAGACTTATACTAACAACTGCAATTTGGTTATTTGTTAAAACTCGCTCATTTATAAAAACTTAAAAAAAACACAAAATGAAACCACTTCTTTCTTTGTGTTAGTTGATCCTGTATTCTTAGCATTTGGCTAGGCACATACTCTGCAAAGGTTCCACCACAGTAAGAAAAGCCACATCAGTACTCAGCCAAGTGTCCACTCAGGAGCAGCTATGACATGTATCCCAGAGCTTCTTTATGGCGGAGAACAGTGATTCTCCATTCCCGACTCCAGCTACCACATGCACACTACAAACGCCAGTTCCGGTGCTGGAGGCTTGCCTAGGCGCACCTGCTCCTGGCTTAGCATGAGGGTATTTAGGGGTGGGAGAGGGTGGCACGAGCCGGGTATGGCAGAGCGTACCTGTAGTCCCTGCTACTGGGGAGGCTGAAACAAGGAAAGGACCAGACGGGTCCAGTTCAGCATGCTGAGCAATACAGTGAGACTCATGTCTCCGAAGAAGCAGAACACGGAATTCCATCTCTCGGGTTCCTGGAATAGTACCAACACCAGAGACCCAGATCATGCCCAGTGTGGAGTATGTGTCCCTTGTCCCAGTCCCACTGCCACTCTAAGGCCAGAAGCCGTTTCGTCATAAGCAGGATTATACCCAATGTACTAATGGGATGTCTGTGGTTAGGGAGACAGAAAGTCTCTATCTGGGAACAAAGGCAGGTGGGCACATGAACCATAATGGGAAGGACTTTATTCTATTTATAAGTATTTGTAAATCCTTAATGCAGTGCTAAGAAGACCATCAATAAAGCCCTGTCCCAAAAGTCAGAAAATTATATTAAATGCTAGGAGATTATATTTATATTTGACCTTTATTACTTAATTTTAGAAAGACTGTACACCTCTTTTAATAAAATCTTCAATTATAAATAATAGAAAAATATTTCAATTCAGATTTTGCCATTAAGGGGAAATATCTATCATAGTAAATTTGGAGAAGCTATAGACACGAGTTACATAGAAGAAAGCTGGTTTCTAAAATTGTGTCCCTTAAGAACCAGATTGTAACTTAACCACAGGCTTAACACTCAGACATCACAATATTAAACAGCTTAATGTTATTGTAAAAAAAAGTCTAGATATGCCATCTCTCTATGTATTTACAAATTTCAGCTACAGTAAAATAAACAGAACTATGGAAGGTTGGTTAGCCAACACAAGTTGAACACAGTCATGTTGGCATCCTACGAAAAGAACTGGCGGCACTGTCAGGCAAGTCTGCGCATGTAGACCACGCCCATGCCATCCTTTTCCCTTCCACACGGGAAAGGCCAGTGTCCCCGCAGGGCTCTGCCTTCAGTCACTGCTCACGCACACTGTTTCAGTTGGCTGTCTTCAGGGGGATCTTGCGGAGGGACCTCCTGCTGGATCTTGGGTTGCCCTTGTTTCTGGCTAGAGACTTTATGTTCCACTGTGGAGACTGTGGAGGCCTGAAGAAGAAAATGTACAGTCAATGAAAAGAAAAAAAAAATCTACAAAAATGCCCACCCAAGCATACTTACGATTTATCAGGCAGTGATAAACATAAAATGTCATTTCCTTGCTCCTGAGCTTCAGCTTTCTCTGAAAAGGATAAAACCAGAACTTGAGTTTCCCCAGAACTTCAGAGGCAGTGAATATCCTATCAGCTGAGACCCAGAGCTCACCTTTGGTAAGAAACGGAGTTGCTGGTGTCCCTATGTAACTGACCCCCGCTCCAAATGTGACATTATTGATGGACCCTGGGAAAAGGGAAACAGTGTTAATAAAAATTCGGTACTAAACAGACATCAAGTGCAGGAATTAAGTGCCTTAGCCAGCGAGGTCTCTGCTCTGGTTCTCATTCCTGACCTCTACCTCACACACAGGTGATGGCCACTCATCGAAAGCTTCCCTTTGCCTCAGGACTGCACCCAGACTGAGCCACCCTCGTGTCTACTGACTTCCTCTTTCCACCAGGGCCTTTCTAAGGTCACACTGTAGCCAGGCCTTCATTTGCACACACCTGTAGCTTCTCCTTCGGTGACTGCCCGTATGGAGGGGACCCTCAATTTCCCTCCTGGTTCTCTCTCTCCATTTCCTATGTTCCTCACCTGTATCTCCTAAGGAGATGTCAAAGCATACTGCTTAAGCCCCATGGTGTTTCTTCCTTGTTCATATATGTTGGAAGGGTTGATACGTGGTCCTCGAAAGCTTTAACTGGTCAGCACCACAGGCTATATCTCCACGTAGAATCAGTACCCACCTTGTCACTCTCTTCTTCCTTGTTCCTGTCTTGCCCTCCTTACGATCTCAGTTCGTCCCACCCTGTACTCTTGTGTCCCTGACCTTGAAGACCTCCTCAGTCTCTCGCCCACACTTAGAAACACAAAGTAGCCTGGGACTGTGTTCGGTCTCTTTCACCAGCAGAAATCCAAGTCATTCACAGTCAGTTTATACGAGATGTAAAGTGTTTTAACACAGTATCTGCCACAAGGTAAGTGCCCAGGAAATAACTTATTAGCTATAATTCTCTATGTTACTAGAGTCACGCTGACTTAAAGAACAGGTAAAGTTAGTGTCCTGGTTAGGTATCTTGATGGGGTTCTATCACTTTGAGCTAGCCCCAAGTCTCCCTTATAAGCCCAGGAACTTCACAAACATGAATCTGCTTGTGTCCCCTGGGCATATGGATGACCTTTCTTCACCAGGACCAACTCTTCTGTCACCTCTACCTGCCCATGACACATTGCCCCATCCTGGAGTCCTATAGCTATAGCCTTGGTACACTGTGGACCAGCCTAAGCTGCTAACGACTCCATGAGGGAGTGGAGCCTGGGTCTACATGCTTCATTCCTATGGGCACAGGTGTGAGGCTTGCTCCAGAGCTTACATTTCCCACCTTCTATCATCTCATAAGGAGCATACAGTGAACCTTCATGGGTGGAAACATGCTAACATCCACTGCAGTGCTGTACCACTGACAGCTACGCAGACTCTGCTAACACACTGGCAGAGAATCCCATCTTTTGTACTACCATCAAGCAGTATAGGGCTGCTTGTTTTGTTCCCTGGAAGATCTCTACCTGCACTGTCAAAGGAATCACGCGTGCATGCACCCCGCCCCCACTCCTGCCTCACACACTGACTACCCCAGCTGGAAGCCGATAGGCACCCTGGGTAGTTCTCACAGCTCTAGTGCACTCTGCTCAGAATCAAAGGCAGAATGAGAACTCAGGACAACAATTCTGTTCAGAATAGCTAAAAACAGAACCTAGGGATGTCTAATGGGCTGGGTTGGGGGGTGGGGGGAAAGGCACACCTCTACAATGACAGTTATAAAATGCAGAAGAAAAAAGATATCAGATGATAAAGACTTTTGTGTGGGATAAAGGGATGGCTGGATCGGCTATTAAAGGCTAGACTCATAACCAAAAAGATAGGACTTCCTATGTTTATGGATCACCAGAATTCACATCATGAAAACGGATGTATAAAATAAATGCAGATCCAATGACTCTTTATCAAAATTCCACTGATGTTTGCAGAAATAGAAAAAAAAATTCTAAAATTTACACAGAAGCACAAAAGACCCCCAAATAGCCAACACAGAGATCAAGCGGAGAGAGAGCAAGGCTGGTGTAGCACAGTACTGAGTCCACTCTGCCACTTACACTCAGGGCAGGGACAGGGCTGTCACACTGACCGACACAGCTGCGGCCACTTGATTTTCAACAAAGCTGTCTTAAAATGAAGGAAAAAATCCCACACTCATCAACAAGTAAATGGAACAAGGAAAACAGGCTCTACCTACAGAACTGCAAAATGAGATCCTTTCACACTTGGTAAAAGTCATCTGGAAATGTGTCAAGGTCTCAGTGGAAGACTTTCAATCGCTAGAGGAAACACAGGGAAAATTTCAAGATGCAATCATGGGGAATGACTTCCTAAAGAGAATTCCAGAAACCCAACAAATGACAGCGAGGCTTGAGAAATGGGACTGCATCAAATCAATCACAATGCTCTACACAGCCAAGGGAACAGCAGAGGGAAGAGATAAACCTAGGGACTGGGGCGAAATCTTTGCTGGGGCTCTGGTGAAGCTAATAGCTATAGTATAAGAGTTAAAACAGTTTCCAAAGAACGAAATCCAATGGATAAATGGGCACATTAACCCAAGTTCTCAAAGAACAGGTGGCCAATAAATACATGGAAAAACTATCCTCAGGCATCAGGGAAATGTGAATCCTAACTGAAATGAGGCCAGATACCAAGCTCATCAGAATGGATGGCTACCATCAAAAAAAGTGCTGGGTAGGATCCCAGGCCAGGGCGGGAACATATAAATCATCTGAAGGCAGCAGGACATGCTCTGAAAATTCTTTCAGGATGGAGAGAACAGGGGCCTTCTTTAAGCATTCTTTCCTGGCTCAGAATATAGATGTCCTGACCCAGTGACATCCAAGTTTGATTTTCCATCACAGCTGAGTCCATACATGCAAATTAAAGCAACATGAATGTACCACGCCAGATTTCACTGCTAGGCAACACACACTGCCTGGAAACCAACTGAAGACTGACACAGGGCCTCCTGGGTTACGCAAGGCTGAAATGAGGTTCATGTGCTCTGCTTCTACAGCATATGGTACCTAACCACCAAGATAGAAGCACTTTGTTCCCCTGAGCCAGAACACTGAACATAAAAACTGCGCTCTGTAAGAGGAGGACAATTTTGCATATCTAACGTCATACCTGCTGGTACCCAACAAGTTAAAATTATGTCTTAATGTCAAAAACTGCCACGATCCAGTTGTTACCTAAGGAAAAGTAGGATAGGAATTCTGATCATTTGTAGTATCTCCCTTGAAAGGAGGTCCTGCATGACAATGACCTATACCTCTAACATTTTAAGACACCAAAGCACATTCAGTTAGCAGAATGCCAAGTCGCCAGAATCCAGCCGGTATGCTGGGAAAGTCCGTGGGCTGCTGGCATGAGTGTCTCCTCATGCTGCACAGAAGGAGTGGAAGCTCTCTTCTTGTCTCACTGTCACAAGACCCAAACTGAGAGACAGGCCCAGAGGGGCACAGAGGTCACCATCTGGTGTGTTTGAGCAGATCTCTGCAATATCTACCCAGGGTAGTGGCTGGCCTCATACAGGCAGGAGTAAAACAGGTTCCAGCAAACAAGAATGAAGCTCAAGTGTAGGATGCAGAGAGGTCTGAGGCCTCTCTATTTAGAATGAAGAGGCAAGGGAAGGGACGTTCTAGATGCAGACTTGGAGAGTGAGGCACACCAGCAGGCTCTCAGGAACTCGAGTATGTATGTCAGACAGCAGTGGCTTGAACAACACCAACCTTCCCCCCATTTTATATTTAAAAAAATTTTGAATTTTACATACTAGTCCCCATTTCCCCTCCCTCTCTGCCCCATGCCAATCTTAAAACGTGGAAATTGGAAATGACCTAAAATCTGGGTTGTTTTCAGTGCGACACAAAGTCAAAGTGGAAAATAACTGACCTCACATGATGCTGCCAGTCAAAACACAGGCACACTACATGCATTGGATAAAATTACTGCAGGCTATATGTTTGGGGTAGATAGGAGACATAAATGAATTGTGGGTTTAAATCTGAGTACTATTCCAAAGATATCTCATTAAATATATGCAAATATTCCAAAAATATTCTTGGAATTGGAAGTTTCAAGCTACCTGAAATTGTAAACACTTCTGGTGCCAAGCATTTAGGTAAGGGTCTGCTACCTGGAGTTTTTGTTAGGTCTGGGAGAATAAGAAGCTAACTGTTCTGACTTAGGCATTAGGAACACACACAATAGAAGTGAGGAGACACAGACTCTTGGTTCAGGTGGAGTGTTAACCGGCAGTCTTGGTGTGTACCAGGGCAGAACCCCAGCGCACACAAGATACATGCAGTACCAACCTCTGCCCATAGCCTGCGGCAAACCAGACTGGCACCTCCCAGTGTACCTAGAGCAGCAGAGGGCTACCTCCATGTCACTTTTAGGATGTAACCTGACCAATCTGTCCCTCAGTTCACACAGGGCCCTCTCAGGTTGTTGTGAGGTTTAACTCAGTTAATGTGTGCACCGCTAGGATGAGTGCTCAATATTCAGTAAATTCTCCATCAAGTAACAGCAATCTCCATGAAACATGCAGTTTGGACAGTAACGCAGTGAGCACCATCGGCCAAGCATAAGACTATCTTACAATGGAATTTTTCCCACTAGTGTTACTATGGCAACTGTAGGGCAGGATCTCAATTAGCTACTCACGCTCTGGGGTGCTGATCGCCCGTTTAGTTACAGGTCTGACAGCTTTACTGGACTCTTGTTCCATGCTTAAGGAAGTTGCTAAGATAGAACAGAAAAATCTATCAGTGCGAAATCCCAAAGCAGCATCATACAGAAAAATGAAAAAAGAAAACAAGCTACGTGTGAAAAGTTAAAATTCCCAGTGTTTTAAGTGACACACAAACAGGCCACAGAAATTAAGAAAGCAATGCAAAATAAATGTTAAAGCTTCAGGGCAGCGTCCACACTCAAAGCATTCAAGGAAGAGGAGAGTAAAACCATATTATTTTTACGTTTTTGACAGTTTGGCCAATAGTTTTATTTTTACATATATATGTTTAAATTATTCATTACTGTTATTATTTTGTAGACAAATATCACTCAGTAGCCCAGGCTGGCCTGAAAATCATGACAGTCCTCCTGCTTCATCCTCCCAAGTGCTAGATTAGAGATGCAGACTACCAAACCCAGTTGAAGGATTTTAAATATTTTGGCCTTTCCAATGGAAATCTATTCACATATAAGGTCGTTTTACTGTGTCATTTACATAGCAGAAATCGAAAAGCATCAATTCTTTCAAGAATAGGGTAGAAGAAGAGGTTTAGGACTTCTGGTATAAGATGCAGTGCTGGAAAGCCAGCGCACAGAGTGCTGAGCCTCTCGTGGAAGCGTCTTCACTGGGTATCTTACAGGTGTGTAGATGAAGCAACACACAATAAGAACTCAGTCATAAATAAAACACATGTATATTAGGAGAACGGAGGCTTTTTTTTAACACCCCATTTTCCAAATCCCTTAGCACAGCCTTAATCCTAAATCTCCAATTCATGCTATTTCAGGACAACAGGAAACATCTTCAGTGTGGCACATGCCTTTAATACAGCATTTGGGAGGCAAAGACAAGCAGATATCTGGGAGTTTGGGGCCAGTCTGGATTACAGGTTGAATTCCAAGACAGTAAGGGCTACACAGAGAAACCCTGTTTCGGGGGTGAGGGGGTGGCAGTGAGCAGCGGAGAAAAGAAAGAAAGATAAGATTTTGAAAGGACTGAGATGTAGACTCGCGTTTTTGAACTGCACATGCGCAATCTATCGGTGCCACCCTTAAGGCTTACCAGAGCTGTGGGACTTTTCTGGGCTTCCTGACTCCACACTGAAAGGCAACGCTCCTAAGCTGCGGCTGTGACTCCTGCTCTTCGCCTCAACGGCTTTCTTGACTGAGTTCAGGATTGCGATGGTGCTCAGGGACATGGACCTACGGAGACAAGATCCCAGGCACTGACTCCCAGCGCAGACCACCATGGAGGCAGCGCTCCCCACCCACTTCCTTTCTCACAGACTGCTCCACCACCCTCTTTCCAGACTCTCGTGGAAGCATGTGGTGTGCGGAGTCAGCACAAACAGTGACGAGACAGTTCTGGTTGAGGCCTGGTAGGAATGAAGAGATGGCTGTGAGAGACTCAGGCTGCTGCTGTCTCCCTGGGCTCCCTACCTGGCATTGGGCATCATCTTCAGAGGTCCATTTTCGAATATTGGAGACAAAGTTGGGGTGAAGTTGGACCCAGGTACCGAAGGCTGGCTGTTGGCCAGAGACGCGTTACCATTTTCCTGGTCAGCAGCAGCAGGTACGGCTTGTAAGTCAGGAGCACCCTATTCCGTACGTGAACACGGGTATCATCATATGCTACGAGAAGGGCCCAGGGACTCCACTTCCACCCAGACAAGAACAACTACAACTTTCCCTTTAAAACAGAACTCTCTGCAAACTGCCTCGCCCAGATGCTGAGGCAGGGCTGTCTCTCTCTTAGTAGAGCGTATCTGCTTGGACTTGTTAGGGAGAAGTATGTGTGCAATAGCTACACTGAGAAATGCCCTTGCAGGTAAGAAGCTCTACAGGGCAGAGTCAACACAGAAGACATGAAAAGACGGAGGTGGAGATGGCTACAGACACCACGGATCATGTGTGCGCTGCCAGTGCGCCTACTAGGAACTCACACATTCTAATGATTACCACAGTTATGCAGGCAGGGTCCCCTGACAGGGCCCGGAGAAAGAGAACCCTTGAGCTGCTGGTTGGTGTATCTATCACATGAAACAAGCTGGCCAGCAGAGAATAAGCCCCAAAGCTCTAGCCAACCCCCAATACGGCTAGATTTTAAGGGGTGCAGAGAAAATGAGGGCAAACAGCAGACTAGCGATGTGGGGAGTCCCAGGCGGCCTCTCGCACCTGCGCGGCCTCTCGCACCTGCGCGGCCTCTCGCACCTGCGCGGCCTGCGCTCTGCCATCGTCGTCTCCCGTTCTGCTCGCGTTAACATGTTCTGTCAGAGCTTGTTCCTGGGCTAACTGCTCATTGTATTTCTTCATGTCATACTCAAGCTCAGAGGCCAGCTGTTTGTCAACTGCGAAGAAATCTTTGATTTCATCTCGGTAATCCTGCATCACCTCCTGCAACAGACCCAGGGCATCCTTTAGTACCTTCTTATTGGTGTGGTGCACACCTGCAATTCCAGCAGCAGGCCAGGTGAGACCGGAGGATCAAGAGTTCCAGGCAAGCTCAAGCTACACGGCAAACCTTCTCTCCACAGCAACAATAATGAGCATCCCTGTAACACCAACTAATATGTTACTCAGCACATGGCATTTTCTGGGGAAACGTGGACCACGTAAGCAGGTGACAATGGTGTGAGTTATTAGCTAACAGTTGTGGCCTCTTGGGAAGCTTCCTGTCTAGCCGCCATGTTCCTGACGGGAAAGGTGCCTGGGGAGGTCACAGACGTGGTGCAGCCTGGAAGCTGCTCATATTGACATCAACTCGTGCCCAGGAGGGAGGGAAGGGCTATGTCACAACCATGAAAAGCAAATTCTCATGTTCTCCACCAAGTGAGCTCATCTTTCCCAGCTGATCTTCCCTAGGATACAAAACTATTTGAAAAATTATGTTCAGTGTAATTTTGCTACAGCCCCATAAGGAGAGTTTTCCAATTTTTCAAAGAGATATTTCAAGTCAGAAGAAAACTTCCTGGTGTCAGTCCTCCCACATGGGTCTGGGACCGAACTTGACAGTAACCACCTTTGTCTACTGAGCCATCCTGCCATCCCAAGGTTTTTTTTTAATTAAGAATAACAAATATGAACAAAAAAAAAAGCTGCTACATTAAGGGAGAATTTTTTTTTTTTTTTGGTCAAAGGCCTGAGGCCATGCTTAGGGTCTGTAATGTAGATAAACACATTCCAGCTTTTCTCATGGTCCCCTGCTTTACAGACAGCCTAAGAACAGGAGTTGCCTCAAGGTAACACCCTATTCCTGTGTGTGACCCTGCCATAGGCCCATGACTTCTTGCCCACAAAAGCAAACACCCAATATTAAACGTGATGACCAATTTCCAGTTCATCCTTACAGGATGAAATAGGATAATGTCTTGTGCTTGGCTTTTGTTGAGAAAATCTTTAGATTGGGACTTACTGCCAAGGAAGGATATATAGGATCAGAACATGAATATATGCTCTAAAGACTCAGCTGCCTGAGAAACAGAAGGAACAGCCTCAGTGGTGCCTCCGGCCGGACTCTGCAGTGCCTCAGTGGCCTCAGCAGTCACAGGCCAGGCGACATTTCTACCCAGAGTAGGTTTCATAGCCTTCTGAGGGCTTCTCATCCAGCATCTAGACTAAGCAGTGAACCCGGGGCAGAGGGGCAGGAGGAAAGCCCACAGGGGAAGCTCTTCTTTACCCTGAGGTAGTTCATGAGTTCCCGCAAAGCAGGGATCTTGTTTTTCTCCAGTACAGTCTTCAGGGAGGTGATGATTGGAATAATATTCTCTATGAAGTTCCTCTTTTGGACCTGCAGGAACATAAACAAACAAAAGCATGCTTTAGATGCACACACGTCTGAAAATTAACTTCTCCTTGATCCACTTCTTTAAGTACACCAAATCTAGCAGACTAGAGAGGGCTGTCTGCCATTTGACCAGTATACTGGGAACGAAGAGGGCGTATGTCCAGCTTGTTCTCAGACTGCCAGCGCTGTAGCACATGCAGGCGTGTATAGCAGAATGCATATTCACCCCACTTCCCACTTCCATGTTCTAAATGAGAACAAGGAGAAAGAAACATGATGAGGAACTTGACAGAAAGTTCCAGTCTCCACACAACCCTTATGGGCCCTTGGCCCTGACTCTATACCATGCATCCTTCCTTTTGAAAGACAATCTGTTTATGCTGACTACCAAAGAGACACATTATAATCTTACATGCAAAAAGACAATGATCTCTGGCTGAGTCAGCATTAAGATGACCAGTTGTTTGTTTGTTTGTGTGTGTGGTGTGTGCGCGCACCTTTTTATATGCATATGTAAGTCTGTAATTAGTAGGCTGAGGAAGGAAGATCAAGAGTTTCAAGCCAACCTGAGCTACACAGTAAGATCTTTTAAACAAACAGTATGTGATTTAAATAATCAGTATCCGACATACCAAGCAGTAAATCTTAGAATTAAAAACAACTCATTATATTGCCCTACACATGTAGATTTCTCTTTCTGATGCCAAAATATATTCTTGTCTTTTCATTTAAAGCTAACAGTGTTTCATGCTTATATACCACTCATTTCTGAAGCTTTGGGTCAGGGTCCCAAATTTGATAACAAGGAATACACAAACTAATAACCATGCATCTGAACATACAGTAAGTGTAGGAACTGCCTTTAAATGTGGTCTAAATACACCTAACAAGTATTGCCAAGCAAAGTCTCTTCTTAGACACATGCTAACCTCTGGAGACACAGAAATAACATCAAGACTTCTGCACACTGCTTCCAAATCAATATGTGTTGAAAAAAATGGCAGGAGATGGCAAGTTGCAGGGAACTAGGGAACTGAGGTAGAGGAAGGATACCCGGGGAAGATTAGCAGGCAAGAATGTGTATAGGCGGATTCTTTATGATGATGCTTGAGCTGTGTGGGGACTGGGATGGACCAACAGTAGTTGTGTGCAGCCAGTGTCAAAGACATAGAACAGAACACATGTCAGGTTCTGAGAAAGGGAAGGAATACGGTGAGGGCAGACAGTTTTCCACGTCTTTGAGAATAATCCAGATTTTATACAGAAGGTGACAGAGTAGCTTAAAATTATATAACATCTGATGCATTTACTGATTTTTTTTAAAAAGTAAATACTTATTTTGTGTATGTATGTGTGCATGAGTTCACGTGTGTGTAGCACACGCACACAGGAGCCCACAGAAATCAGAACCCGAGTTAAGGCCATTGTGAGTTACCAGCAAGTGCGGGAAATGAGCAGCAAGTACTCCTAACTGACGAGCCCTCTTTCCAACCCCCACGCTTACAATTTTAAGAGAAAAGTTCCATGAGCATTCACGAAGTGCTAAGTGTTCAATTCAATAGCACAGACCATCTACAACCCACCCCGCCCTCAGAAGTTCCTTGCTGTCTCAACAGTCATTTTCAATATATTTTTGCAGAGAATAATTATGCTTAAGAAAGACTGTTTCGGCAGCAGAGCGGTACATGTCCTGCAAAGAGAAAAACCAGAGACAGGAAGGGTGCTGACAGCAAATAGCACAGGCTTAAAGAAACAACACTGGAAAAGCAAAGGAGACAGGCATGCAAGTAAAACAGACAAGATCTTCTGGAAAATTGGATGTAATAAAAATCTTTGGGGATCAAAAGACTTCAGGGGTCAGGTGGGAAATACAAACTGGACATTCAACCTATGTACAAGACCACGGAGCCTGCTGAGGGCTGTGGCAACCCTGCTTTCCCGGTCACTGAATTTCTAATTTGACAATCTTGGACAATCTAAACATATTCTTGCCATGCCAAACTCCTGTTCTGCCTTTGGATGTAGCAGATTCTCTAAAAAGGAACCTGTGGTATATAATTGTTCCATTCTCTACAAAAGACTGGGAAAAGAAACCAAGCGAGGAGAAATGATTAATTTAGTTCTGACAGTAAATCTGAGACACCATGGCACACACAGACAGGTAAGTAGGCACACATTCGGGCCCACGGAAGGAGCGGTAGCTAAAGGTAGAGACTTCAGAATCACAACTACCCAGAAAGCCAGCGATAAGAACGGCTCCAGGACTCAGGTACACAACCCACATTGGAGCAGCAGAGTGGGCACACACCTGTGAGATGATCTTCATCTGGGCTTCCTGCATGACGACATTTGCCAGAGCCATGTCATCTTCCTCCAGGAGGTCCTTGCACGCCTGAGCTCTCATTGCCAACAGCTTGATCTCCTTTGAGCTGAGGATGTCAAAGGTATCCGAGAGCAACTCGCTGGCCTCCATGTCCAGGGGCAAGACACCATCAGTGAAACATGCTGAAGAGAGCACGGGGGACCAGTTTCTGAGAAACCCTTAGCCCAGAGGGGAAAGGGATGGGAGTGGGAGGGGGTCCTATGAGACAGAACTGATACTAAGGAGGACAAAGAAGACATGTCTTCCATACTGTTGGGCTAGCAGCATTCTAAGAACACATTTACCCCAAACACACCAGACATACCCAAAATACTAAGGCAGATTTTGGAAGTGAGATTGAATCGCTGCTCATCTGTGAAGTGCTCAAGAAGGAACTTGTAGATTCTCATTCGCTTCTCCTTGTTTGTCTTTCCCTTTAGCAAAAACAGCCGCTTCCCTCTGTGGCAGAACAGGGCAATCATTACTGCAGTGCATAGGTATAAGCGGCAAAGTTTAAATACAGCACCCTCCAGGCTGTGTGACACGGACACGGTAAGGTTCCAGTGTCATCGCAGACATTATCCTTAGGAGGCCATCATTATGATAAATTTTCTTTTGTCATCGTGACCAGTGCAGCAGACATTAGGTCAGTGTCAGTGTCCAACCTCTGCATGACACGGCCACCACCACAGCTCCTACCAGGACATGCAGGCATGGTCGTCTCAGCTTCTCACTCACCTCTCTGACTGGGAAAACTTGTTGTACTGCCCATGTTTCTCATAGCTGTTGAAGTGGAATATACACTCAATGAAGTGCTGGAAAAACATGGTGGGGTTCCTCTTCAGCAACAGGTGAGCAAGGCAAAACTCCCCAAGGCTGTAAAAGAGAGGCGAAAGGAGACCCACTTAGTACTCACTATCACTCTACGGATACACGAAGAACTCGGCCAACCAAAAAAGCACAGCATCTGAAAGACATCCAACAAACAGCTTCGTCGGCTCCAAGAGAGTCAGGAATGCTGCTTGTTTTGTCCGTCCTGCTCAATAGTTCATTTCAAAGTTAAGGGCTGCATAAACGCTTTCTCTATCAGGTTTTAGTTATTGCTAAGATTTATTACTTTTAATTATGTGTACGACAGTGTGTGTAGGGTATGTGTATGTCCACATGTTGCAGGCGCCCAGTTGCAGGCCAGGAAAGCGTTTCGAATCCTCTGGAGCTGGAGTTTCAGGTTGTGAGGCACCTGAAGAAGAACAGAACTGCGGCCTCTGCAAGAGCAGTACTCTTAGCGGCTGAACCATCTCTCCACTCTGCTGTATCAGCTTTTACTTCAAAACTCAAAGCAAGAGGCACTACCCAGCTATACTTCTAATATAAAAAACAACCAACTTTCCTAAAACTCCTTTAAGCAGAGGACTCGGTCCTTATGCCTAACGTAATGACAACGATTACCTGGAAATGAACATGTGGTCTTCCGGCTGCATCTTCAAGTTGTTGGCCACGATAATGAGCAAAACCCCATTTTAAAACACCTCAAACTATTCATAAGAATGGTGAATAAGAGCTTCCACATTTTGTTAGGAAGGCAAGTAGTCTCCAGAGAGTGAATGACTACCACCAAGCTTTGGAATCACCAAGAAGTCCAGGGCACCTGCAGCTCCAAACCTGGAAGCCTTTCGGCATACCTGTATACAATGCTACTCATTTCACAAATACCACTTAGACCACACCAAAACAAAACACAAACTTCTAGTGTTTCCCAACTGTAGCCCACCTGACTATGTTATCACCACAGCGAGTGAGCAAACACCAAGACTTGCTAAGGGGCCAACCCAGGTGAGGTGAGGTTTGCTAAGATTCACTTCATCAAGAACAGAGGTCTCATTTCACTGGATAGCATAGCCATGATCCCCACCTACCCAGGAGCACCAGCCAGCTCCCTCCTAGAGAGCAGAGACAAGGATGATTGCCATGTTTGGCTTTGGAAGGCATCGGGACTTTGCTGGAGATTGACTTCTAGTGTATTTCTCAGGCTGAGAAGCAAGCTAGTTTGAATCATGCATATCAATTAAAATTCAGAACAGGGAGTTCAGAAACCATGATGTTAAAGAGCTTAGTCTTTAAAAGTTCTGCAGAGGACAACCATGCACTGACTAGGAAATAAGGTATCAGGATAACCTTTATTATTAATTTTTTAAAAAATTGTGCCAAGTACAACATATTCTTTTCAAACAATATATTTTGATCAGTTATTCCCCTCTCCCAGCTCCTCCAGATCCTCCTTACATCCTGGCCAACCAAAAATCAAACTTTAAGTTATTTCTCCTGCCCCTCTAAAAAACAGTAAGACAATACAGCAACAATGAACAGAAATGAAACAAAAAGCCCACAAAACAAAACACAAAGTTTATTTTCTATAGGCCAACTACTCATGAGCACAGGCCTCCTTGGAGTGCAGCGGATACACCAGTGACCCCCTCCCAGAGACAACCGAGTTTCCCTCTCCCAGCAGGTGCCAACTGCCAGGAGATGAACGGTTAGGCCTGGGACTCTGTGTCCACTTCCCCTTCCCAGTGCTGGGATTCCGAGACTTGAAGCTAGGCAGTTCTTATGCATGCGGTTACAGTGTCCGTGAGTTCAGATGTGCATTAGTCCTGTGGCTGTGTCCCTGAAGTCATCCACGACCTCTGGCTCCTGCAATCTTTCTCCCTCCTCTTCCACATAGTGCCCTGAGCCTTGAGGGGACCGGGATGTGATGATGCTATCTCAATTAGTACTGAGTATTCCAAAGTCTCTAACTCTCTGCAGGGTCTAGTTGTGGGTCTCTGTGTTAAGCACCATCTACTTGGCCTCTGATGAGGGCATTGTGAGGCATGACCCATGGGTACAGCACTACGCACAGTCACCTTATTCCTGTCTTCCTTTAGCAGAATAACAGCATTAGGTTTTCCGTTAAGCTCATTACCTAACTAGTCTCAGGTTCTTGGCTGCCTTAGCACTGTCAGGTACGGGGTCCATCTCATGCAGTGGGCCTTACACATTGTTTGTTTGTTTGTTTGTTTTAAAGTGGATAGCTACTCCCAAAACATCTGTGCCACTACTGCACCAGTATATCCTGCAGGCAGGTTGCTGTAGGCTGTAGAGTTCACAGCTGAATAATATTGATCACTTCTCTCCTCTGGTACATGCAAAGTACCGTCTAATACCTTGAATGTGGGCCGGCAGAAATGAAGCTTCTAGTTTGGTACCAGCTGGATTCTTCCATGCTCAGTGACAATGCTAAGTGTCCTCAGCAGTAGGGTCTTACCATTAGGATGTGAAGAGCAACCAACAGCCTTGGCAATAGTTTGTGATGCTTGAGGAAGCGCAAGGGATCCCTTTAAGCCAATGACTCACCAAGATATAATCCATTCCTGGAACTGGAGGTTTTACTAGGCATAAGATATCTAGTTTGGGCATTGTCTCCTCCATAAGGTGGTGACTCCAGTTCCTTTCCTATATGAATATATTTTAGGAAGCTTCTACAATAGTAGGTTCCCATATAGCTTTTCAAAAGGCCTTTAGTGTTAGCTGTCCCCCTCACATTCCTTCCTTCATCCCTACTTGCTCATGCCCCTCCCCACTTAATCTTCCTATTCTAATTTGCAAGAGTCAGAACTCACGGATAACTTCAAGGCAACAATAGGACTGACAGACATACTCTCTCCACAATACTACACTCTATTCCCCCGTTCTCTGGAAATGCCCTCATTCCTGCTCCCTTGCCATCCTAACCTCTGTGCCTATTCAGGTGGTAGCATACTGAAAGCTCAAAAGCTAACAACCGTATGTAAGAGGTAACATGCTGTATTTGTCTTTTTGGGTCCAAGTCACCTCACTCAGGATGATTCCTTCTAGCTTCACCCACTTACCTGTCAAATTCATAATTTTATTTTTCTCAAGAGCTGAATAATATTCCATTGTCAAAATGTACCACAGTTTCATTATTGAGTCATTGCTTGATGGACATCTAGGGTGTTTCCAATTTCTGGCTATTAGAAACAGAGCAGCAATGAACATGGGTGAGTAAGAATCTCCGTAGCCTTTTGGGTATATGTCTAAGGAAGGTCTTGCTGGATCCTGAAGTAAGACAATCCTCAGTTTCCCAAGGAGCCTCCATATTGATTTTCATAGTGGCTACACCAGCTGGCACTCCCATCAGCAATGAGTAAGTATCCCCTTTCCCTACACATCCTCAATAGCACGGGCTGTCATTTGATCTTGGCCATTCTGACTGGGGAAAGATGAAATCGCAAAGCAATTCTAACTTGCAATTCTCTGATGGCTAAGAATTTTGAACAGTTCTTTAAGTGTTTCTCCGCCCATTTGAGTTTTATCTTTTGATAACTTTCTTGATTTGTTTGTACTCCATTTTAAATGTGAGATTTTTGGAGATGTTCAATTTCTTTGGTTCTTTGTATATTCCAGACACTAACTGTCAAATGTATAATTTGTAAAAATTTCCCCCCATTCTTTAGGCTGTCATTTTGCTTAAATGATGTATCCTTTCCCATGAGAAAGCTTTTCGGCAAAGGGTGACATTTATCGTTAGTCTTAATGCTTATGTCCTGTCCAGAAAGTCCTTTCCTGTGTCAGTGAGTTCAAGTCCATTACCCACTTTCTCATCTACCAGATTTGGGGCATTTGGTTTTGTGTTGAGACCTTGATGCATTCGAAGTTGAGATTTTTGTGAAAGGTTAGACACACATGATCTACTTCATTCTTCTATATGAAGTCATGCAGTTTCAATAGCACAATATGTTGATTATAGTCTTTTTGCCAGTTTGTATTTCTGGCTTCTTGATCAAAAATCAGGTATTTAATTAAGTATGTGGAATTTTGTCTTCAATTCGGTTCCAACTGACTGATGTGTTTGTTTTAAAGCCAACACCATGCTCTCATTCATTCATTCATTCATTCCTATAGCTCTGTGATACAATTTGAAATCTGGGATGGAGATATCACCACAGTTCCTTTATTATTCAAGATTGAGCCTGTCCGAGGTTGCTTGTGTTTCCATATGGTGAAGTTTTTTTTTTTCCCGTTTGTTTTAATTTCTCTAAAGACTTGTGTTGAAATTTTGAAGGGGATTTCATTGAATCTGTGAACTGATTTTAGTAAGATGGCCATTTTCACATTAATATTACTGATCCATGAAAGCATGTGAGACCCTTCCACTTTCTGATGTCTTCTGCAATTTTTTCTTCAATGTCTTATAAAGTTTTTATTATGCAAGTTTTTAACTTGTTTGGTTGAAGCTATTATAAAAGATACTACTTCCTTGCTTTCTTTCTTAGTCTGTTTGTCATTTGTAAATAGGGTGGCTACTGATTCTTGTACGTTAATTTTATATCCTAATACTTTGTGGAAGGTGTTTTTCAGCTGTAGAAGTTTCCCAGTGGAGTCTGAGGACTTTTATGTAAAAAATCATATCTGTAAGTAAGGATACTTTGACTTCTTCCTTTCCTATTTGTATCCCTTGATCTCCTACAACTGTTTTATTGCTCTAGCTAAGATTTCCAATACTATATTGAATAGGAATAGAGAGAACAGACAACCTCTTCTATTGTTCCTGACTTTACTGGAAATGTTCAGTTTCTCTCTGTTTAGGATGATGCTGGCTGTTGCTTGCTATAAACTGTCTTGATTATGTTAGGTATGTCCCTTGAATTCCTAGCCTTTCCTGGAGTTTTATCATGAAGGGATACTGGACTTTATCAAGGCTTTTTCTTTAGCAAATGAGATGATCATATGAATTTTTGTCTTTCAGTCTGTTTATGTGGTGGATTATGTTTATTGACATATATTTTGAACCATCCCTGCATCTCTGGGATGAAGCCAACTTGATCACGGTAAATTTTTTTTACATCTTCTTGAATTTCGTTTGCAAGTATTTTATTGATAAATTATGCATCTATGTTCATAAGAGATACACACACACATACACACTATACATACATACACAAGTATCAGGGTAATAGTGGCTAAAATTAGGCAGTGTTCTTTCAGTTTCTATTTTGTAGAGTAATTTGAGGAGTACTGGCATTAGTTGTTCTTTGATGGTCTGGTGAATTCTGCACGGAATCCAGCTGGCCCTGGGCTTATTTGTGTTGGGAGATTTTTAAATTACTGCTATTTCCCTAGGGCTCATAGATCTATTTAAACTGTTTAGTTTATCTTGATTTAGGCCATATATATCAAGAAACTGATTCATTTCTTTTAGATTTTCCAGTGTGGTGGAAAGGTTGTTAAAATATGTCCTTATTCTCTGGCTTTCTTTGGTGTCTGTTGTCATACTTTCCCGTTCATCTCTAATTTTACTCATGTGGATCTTTAATCGCCATCTTTTAGTTAATTTGGCTAAAGGTTTATCAATCTTGTTATTTTCTCAAAGAACCAACTCTCCATTTCACTGATTTTGTTGGTGCTATATTTTGTTTCTATTTTATTGATTCTGCCCCAAAACTCAGGACTGCGTTTAATCATTTCTCCCCACTCACTGCTTTTGGGTATTTTTCTTTCTTTGTTTGTTCCCCTGGAGCTTCAGGTTTGTTGTTAAGTTACTAAATCTCTGCAGTTTTATGCAGGCACTTAGTGCTATGCTCGTGCCTTTTAGAACTGCCTCCAGTACGTGCCATCGGTTTGGGTGCACTGTGTTCTCATTTTCACTCAGTTCTAAAGGTTTGTAATTTCCTTCCTGATTTCTTGGTCCAATTTTCAGTATCCTTCAGTTTGTATATTTTCTGCTATTTCTGTTGCTGATGTCAAGTTTTGATCCATGGTGGTCAGAGAGGAGTGGGGTGTTATTCCACTTTTCTTTCTGTTGAGACAGACTTGCTCTGTATCGTAATGTGTGGCCAATTTTGGAGAACGTCGATTGAGGTGCTGAAAAAGAGGCCTATTTTTTAGTATTTCGGTGAAATGCTTTGTAAATATCTGCTGGGTCACTTTGACTTACGATGTTGTAACTCCAGTGCTCCTCCTCCCGTTAGGTTTTTATCTGGATGACCTATTTCTTGAAGAGAATGGGTATTAAAGTCATCCATGATCACTGTGTTAAGGTCAATATGTAATTTTCATTGTAGTTGTAGAGTTTCTTTTATGAGCTTGGGTGCTCTTACATGTGGTATACAGATGTTTAGAACTGCAATATTCTCTTGGTGGATTTTTCTTTTAATGACCTATGTAGTATCTCCCCTATCTCTTCTAATTAGTTTTAATTGAAGTCTATTTTGTCAGATATTAAAATAGCCATACTAGTTTGCTTCTTGGTTCCATTTACTTGAAATAATCTTCCCATCCTTTTACCCCAAGGCGATGCTGGTTTGTGATGATGAGGTGTGCTCTGTAGCTGCAGCATAAGGATGGATCCGTCCTGTGAGTTTGTGCCTTTTTATCTGGGGAACTGAGACCATTACCAGAGCTGCCGACGAACAGTGTTTACTGATTTCTGTTCTTTGTTGTTGCAGCATGAGTTTCCCCACCCCCCTGTTCTGATCTACTGTTCTGGGATTTTTATTTGTTGATTGATTGTGTCCTCTGGGGTGTACTTCTCTTCAGACTGAAGTTTTCCTTCTAGTGCCTTCTGTAGACTGGACTGGTGGACATAAATTTCTTAATTTTTTTTTCTTATTGTGCAATGTTTTCTTTCCCTGTTTGTTGTGACTAGCGTTTTTCGGAGTATTGCAGTCTGGACTGGAGTCTGGGGTCTCTTAGCTTGTGGAATAGCCATCCAGGCCCTTCTGGCCATTAGAGTTTCCATTGAAAAGGCAGGTGTTATTCTAATATGACCATTTTTATATATGTGACTTGGTCTTCTTTCTCCCTTGTACTTACATAGTTTCTTGTTCTATACATTTAGTGTTTTATCATGTGTTGGGGAGAATTTCTTTTCTGGTACAATCTATTTGGCGTTCTGTATGCTTCTTCTACCTGGATAGGCACCTCCTTCTTTAGGCTGGAGAAATTTTGTTTTTAATTTTGTTAAAATATTTTCTGTGCCTTTGATTTGAGTTTCTTCAACTGCCTCTATCCCCAGTAGTCACAGATTTTGTCTTTTTGTAATGTCCTGGACTTCCTGAATGTTTTGTACCTGGATTTATTTTTCAGATATAACATTTTCTTTGATTGACCTATCAATTTCTTCTACCTTGTCTTCAAGACCTGAGCTTCTCTCTTTCATGTCTTTTAATCTGTTGGTGAGGCTTACCTCTGAAGCTTTTGTTTGACATCCTGAGGTTTTCATTTCCAGTTCTGTTTCACTTTGGGTTTTCTTTAGTGATTCTATTTCTACGACTTGAATTGTTTTCACTATTTCATTCAACTGTATGTGTTTTCATGGTATTCACTGAGGCAGTTATTCAGATCCTCTTTAAGGTCTACAACATATTCATAACTACTATTTTGAAGTCCTTGCCATGTGCTTCAGCTAAATTGCTTTTCTCAGGGCTTACTGCAATAGGGCTGCTAGCTTCTGGAGGAGGCATACTGTCTTGTTCATGTTTCTGCTTCTGTGCTGGGATCTAGGCATTTGGTGAAAGACTGAAGTGTTTGCTGTGTAGACATCTGGCCTTGTCTTTGTAGGGTGAGGGCGGGTATTTTATTCTTTGGTTGCTGTTGCCTACTCTGTGTCCTAATTAAGGGTGGTGGCCATGGGGTCCCTGGTAGAGTGCTTCTACAGGTTGGTGAGTGTCACAAAAGAGTGGAGATGGGTTAGAAGCTAAGGCTATAGAAAGGAATTAGAGGGACCCTGGTTCTGTCTAGGATGATTTTCAAATATAGAAACAAACACAATTTTATAAAATAAAAGAAATTCCTGAGGAAATTTCATTTTAGACCTACTTAAAGCACTTGTTTTACTTATGAGTTCCCAATAGGACAGGGTCTCTAGTAGCCTAGGTTCACCATGCTCTTGCCACACTGCTGAACTCCTAATCTTATTTCTACCTCCTGAGTGCCAGGATTATAGTATAAGCCACCATGTCCGGCATGGCTGCATATATTCTTTACAGACAGCATTGTTTAGAAATCAACATTTGAAAGGCAAGGCTGACAACATCAGATAGAGTTCTTTCAGAACTGAAGTTACTGTGGTAAACCATCTGTGACCAGAATGGGAGAAATCCTTAAAGAGACAATCAATCTCCGAAGGAAATAAAGAATAGGAATTTGTGGTCTGCTCTATGGTCAATCCAGTACAGCACAGTGGTTCTCATATCTACCCGCTCCTTCTCCTCAGACCTGAGCTCACCAGGAGAGAGGGGCTGCTTTAACCTGATCCCAGGACAGTTTTAGGCAGAGGTAACTGATGATGAGACCCTAGTCTGTACCTGACTAGGAGCTATGCACATATATTTCACTGCCACATAAACCCTCGTAGGACTGCATGCTCAGGGATGAAAGCTCCCACTGAGATTTTCATTAGGAGAAGCTGAAATCATATCATAGTCAACACATAACATCCAATCTTGATGCTGCATCTACAGGGCTTTATTAGAGCACCAAGTTTCAGCCTTGATATACAGGAGAAAAGGATCTAACTTTCTTGCTGGTCTGCTGAAAAGTTTTTAAAAAAATTTAAACGTAGACTCAAGGAAGGTGAAGGCAAGGACTGGGAGAGGAGGTGGCTATGGCAACAGATACAGCACTCTGCTATCTATCTGATTTTGACAGTAGAGCAGGGCAGCCACTACTGTTTGTTTTCTGTTAGCTTGGAATCTTATTTTTCTCTCCATCCCAAATCATGACGCAGTGTCTTCTTGTTCATACAGTCACCCACACCTGCCACTGTCCAGCCTTCTTTACCACGGTCCCCCCACATTCCACGTCACCACTCTGTGGCCTTGCTGTGGGCTATGTCACTGCACTGAATCAAAGAGCTTTTTCTGTACGGCCCTTGTCCTCCTTCCAGCTGTTTGGACTCCCTACCCCATTTCATTTGTTCTGCAACTTCACTGAGCTCTCTGCAGAGTGAAATTTCTTTTTCACCCAATCCAACTCACTTTTGTTTTTCCTCTCTTTTCTTTCTCAGTGGTACTTTGTTTGAGTTTATTTTTGCAGCAATTGGCTGCTTATTACTTGGGTATCACCCTGTGACTATGGGATGACAAGGTCGCCACCTAGTGGTCAGATAAGAGAATATACCATGTAATTTTGTATCCCGAAAATAATGGTTTTATATGACCCTGTTAAAGAAGTGCTAGGATGTAGCTCAGTGGTAGAACATTTACATAACATGTACAAGGGCCTGGATTCAAAGTCCATCCTCTATTTTCCTTCCTCACGTCAGAATCTTCAGGAAATCCAACTGGACCAAAAATACATTCAACAGGCCATGCCACTGTAACTTCTGACTCGGCAGAAACACATGGAGAAACTAACCCACTTACTATAAGCCAGTAGGCCTGCTCACACTGGCCTAGCTATGTAGTTACCAGCTTTTCTGAAAAAACAACAACAACAACAACAACAACAAAAAACTCCTGTCCACATTTGGACGACGGTTTAAATAAATCCAGAAAGTAGACATAAAACTGGAAGATTTAGGGCTGGAGAGATGGCCAGCGGGTAAAGGGGCCACCTGATGACCTGAGCTGACCACTGGAGCTGACTCCACAAGCGTGCTGTGGCACATACATGCCCAAACACAGACACAAATAATCAGTAAATAAATAAGATGTAATAAAAATATTTTAGTGAGAGATTTAAGGACAGAATATCAACATGTCAACTGCTGACCATCTCACCACAGGGTACAGCAGCATCTCTTTATCTCCCCAGATTTCCTTCTGAGGATCTGGATTTACACCTTCTCTGTAAATGTTATGCACTGACTAATGCTCTTCTTTAAATATTCTTTTCAACTTATTTTCAACCAATAAACATAACATTGTACATATTTATGGGGTACCATGTGCTATTTTAACGTGTGTATACTGTGAAATGTTTAAATTGGGTTAAATTCATCTATTGCTTATTTTTTTCTTTTTTGGTTTTTCTTGACAGGGTTTCTCTGTGTAACAGCTCTGGCTATTCTGGAACTCTCTTTATAGATCAGGCTGACCTCAAACTCCCAGATCTGCCTGCCTCTGCCTCTCAAGTGCTGGGACTAAAGGTGTGCGTCACCACTGCCCTGCATCTATTGCTTCTTTTAAACATGCTTATATAGGAGGTGATAAAAATGAGAGAGAAGATGGAAATACAGCTTAAACAGATACCACTGTGTCTTAGGTTCATCACCTGAAAGCATTCTGAGCACTTTTGCCAGCCCTGGTGTGACTATACGACTGCTGGTCACAAGGGTCCAGCCTTGGTGTGACTATGCTACTGCTGGCCACAAGTGTTCAGGCCTGGTGTGACGATGTACCCGCTGGTCACAAGGGTCCAGGCCTGGTGTGACTATGCTCCCACTGGTCACAAGGGTCCAGGCCTGGTGTGACGATGTACCCGCTGGTCACAGGGCCCTTACGGAGCACGCTGAGATCAGGAAGGAGTGGCACAGTCATCTCATCCCTTACCCAACTATAAAGAAGAAGCTGGTGGCTCCAGCTGTTTTGCTTCTTGATCTAGACAATAGTAATTAGAAGGTTAACCTTCTGCTATTTTGTTATGTGAAATGTTCCCCCTTTGAAAATTAAACCCAAAGAACTCAACAGAAATTCTTCTACGGAGAGCAGACTAAATTATTGGTGACCAAATTTAGAACCAGAGGGAGCCACTACCACAAGCTATTTATAGTTCATGAACTCTGGAAAGACCTTCCTCCACCGTAGTGGCTTTTGTTGTGGCGTTCGGCATCTTGTTTTCCAAATTAAGATTTGCTTTAAGAATAATTATTCATACAACACAATCTGGAGTAACAAATCCTATCAGAGCATTTCCAAACCCCTTGAAAGTAAGTCTTTAAAAAAATAAAAAAATACAAGGTTAGGGATTAAGGAATGGCAAAGCCACACCTCTTCCTTCCAATTCTCAAGAAACCAAACGCCATTTTCAAGGTGCCTTTGTGATCTGTACACTGTGCTTTTACTCTTAATTCCTAGACGCTCTTCCTTACAATTGCTGAACTTACAGCAAAACTGGATCTCTTTGTCAAAATTAACCTTTTTTTGGTCTAGAAACAACTACAGAGTCAGCAGCCAAGGCCTTTGCTACCACACAGTTTAATGAGAAGGCAGAGTGTTCTTCACCACTCCTTAGTGAGAGCAGGCAATGTCAGCACATGGTGGAGTCAGAGCTAAGATTAGTTATCAGTATGCTTGGTCCCCGTTTGTTTTGCTTTTAAAACATGCATATATAAGGTCTGTGCTATCATCTGGTACTTTAAGGTTTTCTGGTAATTATTAAAAGCCTACTAAGTTCCAAACAACTGTTGACTACCCTGAAAAGATAGTGCATACCAGAAACGAGGTAAATTGTTGAGCTGTCTGACTTGCGAAGGCAAGGTTACCTGGCAATGTCCGGTTGTGGATCCACCAGAGTGCTGACGAATCGAAAGAAGAGACAGCCCTTCCATTTCACATATTCTTCCTGTACAAGGATAAAGACGGTGTATTTCAGATGAATTTTAATATGTAAACATGAGACATACCAAGGTGCAGTCATTTGCTGACTTTTCTTTATGCTGGCTACTGGTCCATCGGGGACCTGAAACTAGTTTGATAATGTTTACTACCTAACCTCTTTGAAAGCACATAGCATTTGTTCATTTAAAGAAATATAGAGGACTATTTGGTCAAAAACATACCAAATCTATGGTATGAGGAAAATAACACAAATAACATAGTTTTAATGGGCAAATCCACTGGTGCCTCTGTAAGGTACACAATGCATGAGAAGATAAGCTTATGAGTGTATAGAAAAGATATAAAACTTAGTGAATACCTCACTTTTAAAAATTAAATATTCCCTTCTCATTACAGGCTAATATCAAACGCTCTATTCAGCACTACAGCTCAGATGTTTGACAGACTAGAAACAGTTCACTGGACTTTCGTAGCAATGCTGTAAGACAGTGCACCCCAGATACAATCTACATTCTAAAGTCAGAGCCATCAGGACTAAACACATGGACGTGGCCGGAGCCGCCTACCCCCAGGCACTTCTCTCTGCAGGTCTACAGACAGAATGGCGCTGCTTCACAGGACTGCTGTGCAAATATGCCAGCAGCACTAAACACCATAAGATATTCTAAACCAGAAATGAGAACAACTGCTTTTGATTCTATGACAAAACAAGCATATCATTGTTCACTGAATATTCCCTAAGCCAGCACGGTAAGCAGAAAAGGGCAGCCTGACTCCTACACACATACCTGTAAGAGGTTGGTAAGCAAGATCAGTGTCTGCTTTCGGATAAATGGATCTGAATCCTTCAGACAAATGGAAATATTGGGAATATAATTGTCCACCATGACAGTGTACCGGATACAAAGATCACACATCACAATAATGGCATTGTTGCGGACGGCCACATCCTCACACACTTCAAGTTCTCGCACAAGGGCTGGGACGCTTTTCTTCGCAAGATCTTCATGCTGTAAACACAGTTTACCTATGGCAGGAAAGGGTCCACACTATGGGTTACAGAGTAAGCAGATGCCCCAAATCACAAACAACAACAAACTCACGGACAAGTATTAGAAGGCTTAAAAATAGCATTTGGAAAAATAAACTCCAACACAAGTTTCTTGAGACATATAACTTTCCCTCTGCAATAATAAAATGGTCTTCCATTTAAAGTCACTCTTTGAATTTTTTTTTTTTTTGGTTTTTCGAGACAGGGTTTCTCTGTGGCTTTGGTGCCTGTCCTGGAACTAGCTCTTGTAGACCAGGCTGGCCTCGAACTCACAGAGATCCACTTGCCTCTGCCTCCCGAGTGCTGGGATTAAAGGCATGCGCCACCACCGCCCGGCCCTACTCTTTGAATTTTATAGTTACCTACTTATCCACAAAATTATCAGTAAAACCTAACACATTTTAGTTTTGATTATTCACATGCTCTAAAAAAAAACTTTACTGAATTAAAAATACAGACTAGATAACAGGAAAGAATGTTGTCTGACATTTGATTTTTTATTCCTAGTTAGAAGGAGGCTGCTAAATTATATTCCCTGGCGTGTTGCTTTGTGGCCTGGGGAATGTTTTGTTCCTACTTGTAATTCCTAGCTATTTTTAAAGTAACTAATATCACAAAAACAAAAACAAGAAGCCCCAAACCAAACCACAGCCATGACAAATATCTACTATAAAATACACAATCGCTTTTAAAGACAGAGTATTTAAATGACAGCCACAGGTCAGTGTTTTCAAGATGAGCTATTTGAGCTGATGGAGAAATGAGCTTGCAGCTCATCTGTCAGTTCTGGAAAACGTTAAATAAGCCATCTTGCTACATAAACTGGACTTCAAACTTTCCACTCCTAAGACCCAGTGTAGTACCTAGAGCACAATTCTTTGTGTTTGTGCACGTATGTGTCCCAGGGAAGGTCAGAAGACAGCCTTGAGTGTTCTCAGGCACCATCTTTCTTTCCCTTCTCACTGGCCTAAAGTTTGCCAAGCAGGCTAGGCAGGTGGCCAGGGAGCACCAGGGATCTGCCGGTCTCTGCATGCTCAGGACTGGGATTAGGGGCATGGACCAGGGGATTCGGCTTTCTTAATTATTTTTTATTCTAATGTATTTTAGGTCAATGGGTATTTTGCCTGCATGTATGTCACTCGTGTGCCTGGTGCCTGCAGAGGCCAAAAGAGGGCATCACACCTCCTAGGACTGGAGTTACTAGCAGTTGTGAGCTGTGGGTGCTGAGAACTGAACCTGGGTCCTCTGGAAAAGTGCCAGTGCTCTTAACTACTGAGCCAACTCTCCAGCCCCCTGGCCTTTTTAAAATGTGGCTTCTGGGGATCACAATCAGGCCCTTGTGTTTATGGGCACTTTATAAACTGAGCCGTCTCCTCAGCCTCTGAAATACACTTCTTGATAGGTTTCACGAGCTACGCTGTGATTATTAAAAAACAAAACAAAGCAACACAAAAGCTCTATAAAAACAGAAAAAGGTATAGTAGTAATTAATTCCCATAATCCTACAAAAAACTCCTTATTATAATGGTTTATATGTAAAACGTCCCACTTAGGTCATGTGATTCAACACTTGGTTCCCAGCTGATGACGCTCTTTTTATGAGGTTAGGTTAGAAATAAGCTGGAGGTATAGGTCAGCGGGAGGGATTTTGAGGATGCTATCTCAGCCTGGCTTCTGAGGAACCCCACTTCCTGTCTTCTGCCTTGAAATGACCAGCCAGTGCTACCACGTTTTCACTCTATAAGATGCACCCTCTGAAGCACGCACTGAAGTGCCCCTCAGTCAGCTATTTCAGCACAGCAATGAGTGACAGTCTTCAGGGCTCTCACTGAGTGCTCTGTTATATCTGCAGCGCTGGTCCCTCACACCAGAATTAACTCTTAAAGTCATAAAAGCTAGAGTAGGCAGAGCCTCAACAGGGCATAGCACATTACTATGGTTAAGCTGATTTGATACAAAAGCTACACAGACTACGGCCACATTTCCATCATGGCACCCTTACCTAAAGTGATGACGGCATGTGCTCTAATCACGGAAGGCATGGCAGAGCTGACCTGGAAAGGCAGCTGACCAGCTAGGGCATCTGTGGTCCCTTGAGATGACGGTACTGTGGGGAAGGGAGAGGAAACCGATTATTACTGAGACAGTTAATGAGCCTCAGGACAGAATGGTGCAGGGTATGACTTCAAAGGCCTTACAGTGATCCATATGAGAAGAAGAAGCCAGAATAGACTGGATTAGAAGGAAGATTCGCTTCTCCACTATAGCCGGACATAACTGAGCTATATCTCCTATGGTAAAAATACATTTCACCTGCAAAAAGAATTGATATTGCAGTAAAAGCAAGGCAAAAAGAACATAAACTCTAGCTAAGAAACATGAGAAACGAGCATTATTTTGTTTCACAAATTACAAAAAGATCACTGCTTTTTCAGAAAATATACAAGATTATTAATAAAATTTTGTTGCTACTTAATAAAATTCATTCCAAATTAGAATGACCATATCATTTTATCATCTAAATCTAGACATTTCTGTGAATAATTGGAACTTCTATTAATAATTATGTTGTGATAGAAGGTGTCATCCCTTCATATTAACATATACAGCCAGTGTTTAAGGAATATAAAGATGCCATGTGAAAGCTATGGGTTTCATAATAATTTTGCTGAGTATTCTACAGTTAGTGGGTACTTCTTTCTTTCTTCCTTCCTTTCTTTTCTTTTCTTTTCTTTTCTTTCTTTTGAGACTTAAGTTTCTCTGTGTAATAGCCCTGGCTGTTCTGGAACTAGCTTTGTAGACCAGGCTGACCTCAAATTCACAGAGATCCACCTGTCTCTGCCTCCTGAGTGTTGGGATTAAAGGCGTACACCACCATGTCTGGTGTGGGTATTTATTTATTCCTACAATAGCCTGGTGAATACCTCCATGAAACCAGCTGTTTAATTTTCCTAGCAGTGAAATCCAGACTGAGAATGTACATAAACAGTCTGGGAGTCTAGCTCAGTGGTAGAAATCACTGGCCTAGTATGCTCAAGGTCCTGTGTTCGATCCCTAGCACTTCAAGCTAAATTTGTTTTTGGATGCATGTAAGCTCACTCTGTACTGTAAAACATAATTCCACTCTGTCCTCCAGGTTAGCGTTTCCTGCTCAGAACACACACAAAGTCCTACTTCCTCATAGCCAGCTACCACTATTTGTTCTCTAGTGACACCCTGTTTTAATAAATAATATTGTTTTCTTTACCCCGAAGATGAATGAGCATTATTCAAGTCAAATGTCAGGTGAAAGCTTGTTTTAGAGCTAGAAATAGCTGTACCTGCATCATGCCTACAATCTTAGTTACTGGGGCCGGGGTGTGGTGGCAGGGTCACTTGGGTCCAGAAGTTTAAGGTCAGCCCAAGCAACATAGCAAGATCTTGACTCAACTAAACAAAACCAATTACTTGGCTGGGTGGTAGTGGCGCAATTGGGAAGCAGAGGCAGGCAGATGCCTGTGAATTTGAGGCCAGCCTGGTCTACAGGGTGAGTTTCAGGACAGCTCCAAAGCTACACAGAGAAACCTTGTCTTGAAGAAAAAAAAATCCAAAAAAACTCCTTAACATAATAGTATGTACAATCAAGTTTTTTTTTCTTTAAAAAAAAAAAAAACTTGAACTTAAGATAGAGTGTTTTGTTTTGTCATACTGGTGTGGGTCATGATTGACACTTGATAAAATGCAAGTCCTCTGAAGTCCACAGACAGCTTCCAGAGTCCCACAATGCTAATGCCTATCACTGAATGTGCGCACATGGAGCTGCTGGCAGAGCGACCTTCCCTTACAGCTCTAGCCCTGGTCTATAATCACTAACCTCAAGAGCTGAGCTGGCAGACCTGGAGCTGAATACAGAGAGGAGGTGCTCTCCTCATCTAAACAGAGAAGAAAACCAACCAGGTTTGATTAGATGACAATCCATCCTGAAGGGCATCAAAACTATGGCTTCTTTTCTCTGTCAGACAATGTCAGATGCCAGATCAGAATCACTGTTATGTGTCCTGAATCACAGGGGTCTCATAAGTTGACACTATTTTTAAAGTAGGGAGTGTCCATCAAAATAACTGGCTCAGCAAAGAGCATCTCTGTCCTGGGTGGTCAAATTTCCCCTTTTATTTTGCATATTACCAAAGCTCAGCTCTATTCCCACAGGGCTATGTTCTAATGTTTAAATAGCCCAGAAGACATGTTAGAATTATTTTAAAAGTCAAAAGGCCAAACAGGCTCTGGAGATATGTCAGCAGTTAAGCGCACTTGCTGCTCTTGCAGAGGACCTGAGTTTGGTCCCTAGCAGCTGACAAATGCCTGTGACTCCAGCTCCATAGCATCTAATAATGTCTTCTGGTTTCCACAGTGTCTGCATGTACATGCATGTACCTTCCTCCCCCAAGCACACATATACAAACATACATATAATGCAAAAAACAAAAACAAAACCCCAAAAAGTAAGCTATAAAAGGCTTTTCCCCAACAATAGCAACTGAAACTCACACTCCACAATCATCTTTGAAGAAACCCTGCTGTAGGAAGACTAAGAAAAAGCAGCTGCTTACCACCAGGTCTTCATTCATGTGTCCTGCCCCATCTTCCTTCAGAAGGACTACAGAGAGGTGGTGCTCGCAGGTGGAGAGCACATCCCTGCACACCTGCTTCAGCAGTTCCTGCACAAGTCACAGGTTAGCTCTGAGGAGGCTCACATGGCTCAGATGACTCCCCAAGCCCAGTTCTCAGGACCTCCAGGCTCTTAGAAGGCATGGAAGACCCTAGTCACCACACCCACGACTTTCACCTTTCCCATTGTTTGTCCCACACCATAGCAACGCTTGTAGCAACCTGGTTATGGGAACCAGCTAGGGCAAATGTTGAAAGAGTATCGTGTCTATCATCTTTCCTTTTACATTTGCTCTAGTTAAGAGCAAAAGGCAGACAAAAAATCTGGTTCTCACATCTATAAACCACCTTTAACAGCAGTGCCCTCTGACAGTAGAGGGAAAATAGTAATTCTACCACACACAGGTAGAGAAGTAACTATTACAGCTAGCGCTTTACTTTTAAAAGACAAAGTAAGGACTGATGTTAGATATGGTAATCCTAGCATTTGGGAGGGGGAGGTGGGAAGATCCTGAGTCCCAGTTTGGTCTAGGCAAATGGAGAGCTCCAGGCCAGTGTGGCTACACAGCTAGACACTCCAGATATCAGGGATCTGAAGAGATGGTAAGCAGTTGGGAGTGCTTGGTCCAGAATAATGAGGTCTTGACTTCAGATTTCAGCACATAACAAGCCAGGCGTCCCTACAAATGCCTGTTCCAAAGTGGGCAGAAACAAGAGGATCATTGGGGCTTGCTGGTCTCCAGGCTAGCTGAAGGTTAAGGCCCAGGTTCAGGGGAAAGACCCTGCCCCAAAATGAATAGGTATGCAGGGATAGAAGAAGACACCCAACATCCTCTTCTGGTCTAAGATATATAGACAGACAGACAGACAGACAGACAGACACACACACACACACACACACACACACACACACACAGCAGTTGCTACTCTTCTGTAATATTTTAGGTATAGGTTTTTAGTGTTTCTTATTGATTAAAGAAAGTTCCAGGGGATCACTGCCACTCAAAACATATAACCACATTTCTGTGCCTAAGAGCATTCTCAAAACCCCAAATTCTTGTACTTCATTGGCTATTCCAAAATACTTAGGTGTAACTGTTTCCACAGAAGTGAATATTAGGACACACACTTCTATTTTAGAGATAACTGTATTGCAATGACATTATCTGTCACACGTATGTCAGGTGTGTTCAAAGACTATGATAGGAATCACCCGGTGCACATGGTACTAGAACAACGTGGTGTCACATCAGCACTTGCCAAATAGTATAAATCACAAACACAAAAAAATATAATCTGACTTAGTCTAGCAATTTTCAAAACTACTGTGTTTATTTCTCTTTCTCTGTGTAGCCCTGGCTGTCCCTGAACTCAGAGATCCACCTTCCTTTGTCTCCTAAGTGCTGAGATTAAAGGTGTGCACCACCACCGCATCACAACACAATTATGACTCTTAGTAGATTATACAACCTAACCATCACTTGTTGGCCAAGAGAGAGCCTGAAATCAACAGGCCTTAATCCCTAGGAAGAGAGAACAGCTGACTTGTATAAACAGCCTAAGACAAGGACCTGGCTGAGCTGAAGTAACTACTCAGAACCACAGAGCCTGGGAAAACTGCTACTGCCAAACAATTCGGGGATCCTTGCTACACAACACCTAATGCCCAGTTTTGGCACAACTTCTTGTGAGCACCTTCAGAAGGTTTTCTTCAGTTGACTGAAATTTGCTCCTTTATAACTTCCAAACACTTGTATAGCCGGGCGGTGGTGGCACACGCCTTTAATCCCAGCACTCGGGAGGCAGAGGCAGGTGGATCTCTGTGAGTTCGAGACCAGCCTGGTCTACAAGAGCTAGCTCCAGGACAGGCTCTACAAACTGCAGGGAAACCCTGTCTCGAAAAACCAAAAAACAAAACAAAACAACAACAACAAAAAAACAACAACAACAAAAAAAACCCCAAACACTTGTATATATTGGGCATCTGAGTACACCAAACAAATTTAATTGTTTCATGTTAAAGTCTTCACATATCTGAATTCTGCTAGACAGCTTGTCTCACATAGCTTCTTACATGCTACACAATTTGCTTCACAATCCCCTCATCTAAATGTCTTCCATATAAAGTTGTTTCTAAAATGGTGTCTCTGAAACTGAGTTATAGAAAACGGCTAGGTCTTAAGTTTAGCTAGGACAAAGGGGAGGACAGGACCACTGCCTTCTTATTCTAGACACTTTCCCCACTGATATAGTCCAAGTTCTCACCAGGAGTTTAATGACATCCACAGAAGTTCTACTCTTACCAAGCTTACAGATACCAAAAATGTTCAAGATCGCCATCTAAGTGTACAGCAATGCTGAGAGGGGCACTCTCTGATCGTTTCTTGTTCTCAATAAAATATAGAGCACTTATTTACAGAGGACAAGGACAAGAGGATTTATAGTGACTCAAGTACCTAGCAGGCCAGAAAAAACTTGAGGTCTTCTACTGCTGACTGCCACGGGAGATGCTGGCCAAACAAACAAACAAACAAACAAAAAAACTAAACTGCCTTGGCCTGAGTACTGCCACTTTGACTTCAGACTCTATTTTACCTATTGGATGAAGCACAGTTCAAGATCCCAAGCCCAAGAGAAGCTGAGAACTTTCCAATGGCTCACCCACCTCCTCCTTAGACAATAGAAACAGTCTGTTATGTTCCTTAGTTCTTTAAAACATATACTGCTCCTAAAAGCAGAAAGAACAAATAAATTTGGTTGGCTGGGCTGAAACGCTCCCATTTTGTGTCAGCTGACAACACACAAGGAAGGTCCCTAATATTTGATTCTTGCTTGGTGAAAACTATAAGTGTAACTCGGCAGCAAATGCTTGTGATTTTTGTGCATATGACCCTGCTTCTGCCCCTGCGGAGCTGTCCTGAGAAACGAGGCTCCCGAGTCCTTGTCCTGCAACCCCAATCGATCAGTGACCTGCTTATGGGGTGATTTATTAAAATCTTTGGAACCAGTAAGTGTTGTCTCTCTCCTTTCTGGACTGGGTGTAACACAGTCAAGTTTTCTTGTAGCTGTTTGTTTCTAAATCCAAGGATGATGTTTTTGTATTCTCCCAGGCTCTAATAACAATGTAACTAAACAGTCTAATGACCTTGGGCATTCACAAGAGCCCACAGCAGAAAAGACTTTTTTCTAGCATACCGGGAAGCTAGAAACTGACCTTCCTTCCAATCCCAGTTCCGCCATCAGCAGGGTGTGGGCCACTGATCCTTAAAACCTGCCACCAATTTTCTCAGGATTTTACATCAAACAACACAACACCAGCTATATCATGTTTTCTTACTGTTCAATACTATTTAACTGTGCAAATCTGATGGCCTCCATGGGTACCCTTGTAACACACATCACACTCACTCAAAGACACACACATATAGGTAAACGAAAAATTAAAAAACTAAAAAAAGAGTATACTTCAAGATGAAAGCAGAAGACAATAATAAAATGATTTATTAGAAATATTGATATGGGGGGCTGGAAAGATGGTTCAGTGGTTGGCAGTACTGGCTACTCTTCCAGAGGATCTGGGTTCAATTCCCAACACCCATATGACAGCTTGCAACTGTTTGTGGCTCCTGCTCTGGGAAACCTGACACCCTCATATAGACACGTGCAGGCAAAACACCAATGTACATAAAATAAAAATAAGAAATACTGATAGGGCTGGTGAGACGACTCAGCTGTGAGATGGCGCGGTGGGTGAAGACCCCCGCTACCAAGCTTGGCATTCTGAGTTCTATCCTGGACCCACCTGGTGGAAGGACGGAACTGACCCCTAAGGTGTCTTCTGACCTCCACACATTTGCTATCAGTCACAGTAAATACATAAAACTAAAAAACAATCCTGATATGGGAATTTTCCAGCAGTTGTTAAAGGAATTGCCTTACCTAAAGTATTCATTTAGATTTTTGACTATTCATAAAAAATTACTAGAATTAATAAAATATTTATTAAAAATTACCAGTTGGCTAGGCAACTTTGGAGACACAATACCAGCAGGAAACCCTCGAGTGACATAATAGCACGGGCATTCCAAAGGAATATGATACAGCAAAGGATCAAACACCACCTGCTGTGCGTGGAACTCTACAATTAGGTAAAAGACAATGCCGCAGATGCTCTTGGGAGATTCAGGCTAGCACTTACTAAAAGATAGTCTTGCAGAACTGTCACCAGGGAGATAAATATCACTCAGGAGATGCACACGACTAAAAGACACTTGCTTGTGGAACCAACGACTATCTGAGAGAGCGTCTTGTCAGCCGTCAACCCCGAAAGACAGCAGCTGGACACATGGTGCTGACTGGTGGCAAAAGCCACCTCCCATGCCCTCTACTGACAGACAACACTTCTCAGACTTCAGACAGAGCAGCACGCTCGAGCCAGAGATGGACGCTAAGGAGGGTGTGTGGCCATACCTGCTCTTCCAGCACGGTCTTTGCAGACGCTCGGCAGAGCCCTTGCAAAGTGTCAACAGATGAACTGATTAGCTCTAGAGACCACTGGAATCCATTCAGCTTGCCTTTGATAATACCTAAAAAATGAAAAACCTGAAATTTAACTGCTTACAAAATACACAGAACTATATACATAAAAAGCTGCATGAACAGCAAGGTCTCAAGACAGTCTCCGACTCACCAGCTATTTTGTCCCGGGTGCTCCTGGGAAGGTGCTTTGCAATATGCCCAATGACACACAGCATATAACCTAAGGTGTTTGAATTTGGAGACTGTTCACTAGAGAAAAGGAGAAAGTGTCAAATCAAATAGCATGCTGCCAAAACCACCACCACCACCACTACCACCCCCGCCCTCACTTATTCTGGATTATTAATATTAAAAGTCAAGTCGTTAAATGGCTTAACTGTGAGGTCTGGAAGCATTAAGGTGCTTAATGAACTTTGACAAAGATAAACTGCTTATTTTTTTCAACTTGTTCTTAAGCCAGAATTTAAAGCAATAGCTATTATAGCAGGCCATTTCCTGAAAACATGAGCTTTGCTTCCAGCCAATCGGTGTCTGCTAGTGACTACTTTATAAGCATGCAAACCTGCTGAGTTTCTCCCATGACTCCATTATTTTGGTGTAGTCCAGCTTGGGTGATGAGCAAGTGATCTTGGAGAGCAGCATCCATGCTGGAGCTGAATGCTCGGTGTCAGTGTGGGATATCACACTATTTATAAAAGTGGACGAGAATTTGTCTTTCTTGGACCAAATACGAAAAGCCTTATTTAAATAGCGGCTATAAAAAAGAGAGAGAGAAGGAAAAGGAGAAATGTAACTATAAATACAGCAAAGTGTTCCAACCAAGCTCTCACTGGAAGGGATCAACCTCTGCAGTTCCAGGATTTCTCTGGCACATAAAACATCCACTCAGTGAGCCCAGCCTTTTGCATATCTGATATCAAATAAGGTGTCTTAATTTTCCCTTCAGAATAAGCTGTCCTTATCTCCCCCCTCACAAAATACTATTTACAACAAAAGAGAAAATTGCAAAATCATCCCCTCCAAAATTTCCACACAAATAGCTTACTATAATAGGCAAGTCCATGTTGATAGGAACAAAGCAACAAGAATAGATACCTTGTTCTTTATTTAATGTGATACTGGAGAGAAAGGACATCATAGCATTTAAACAAGGCATAGCAAACGAGCTAGAACTTGCTATACCTTAGTAATACATGAATAAAATTTAAAACGCTTCCAACGTACAAGTATCTATGTTACTGTTTTTGTGTCCATGTTCTTGAGGTTGGTGCTGAGTGTCCTTCTCAATCACTATTCTCCTTACCTTTTGAGTCAGGGTCTCTCACTGTTCAACTACACAAGCTTGCCAGCAAACCTCAAGGATCCTCTCAGCTGCCTCCCCAGTGCTGGCATTATGGTCATGTGCCACCACACTCATCTTTTTTTTTTTTTTTTTAATGGAGAATGGGTCCTGGGGATCCAAAATGCAGCTCTCCAAACAAGAGTGAAGGGCACTGGGCAGGGAGTGCCCTTCACTCTTTTTTTTTTTTTTTTTTAAATTAAAAGTGTTATTTATTTGAGGGGAAAAACTTACAAAACACTGCCCTACACAACAGCCAGGAAAGGAGTCTAGTGGCTGGAACTGGAGTCCGGATCAAGAGAGAGAGTGGAGTCCTGCCGCTGCTTTTTTTTTTTTCTATCTTTTCCATTTTTATTTTTTTATTTTTTTTCTCATTTTTTTTTATTAAAAATTTCCATCTTCTCCCCTCCTCCTCCCCCTCCCCTCCCCTCCCTTCCACCCATACCCCCACTCCGCCCCTCTCCAAGCCAATGAACCATCAGGGTTCCCTTCACTATGTTAAGTCCAAGGTCCTCCCAGCTCCCCCTAAGTTCAGGAAGATCACTTTTATTTTCTTTCCACAGCATGGAAGAAGATGCTATGACCCATGAGACAATGCCACAGTATACATTTGAAAGAAGACAAAAACATGGCTCCCGGGGCTGGAGGGGTGACATGTGCAAGACGCTGGATCTGATCTCCTGCCAAAAGAAAGGATGAAGGGAAAGGATGGAGGGAGGGAACCAGAAAGAGAAGAAATAATAACAAAATGCGATTATATCCTTCCTTTGTGCTCTTGCAACACACTTCCTACAAAAACTGACTTTGCTCTGTGAAATTTCCACCAGATTAAGAGCAACCTAGAGAGAGTGAGGTGTCAAGTCCTGCAACTTTTGAGCACTGGGAGCAGGGCACTGAAAATAAAGTACTCAAAACGTTTGTTAACTGAACTCACTAGACCTCCTCTTCTATGTCCTTCTAGTCTCCACCCCAACACTGTTAAACAGCTCTGAGATGCCTCCCTCCTCCAGCTTATTCTATCCTAGTTACCTATGACTTAAGTCACTTCACACAGGTGGTGTGGGAGGCCCATCTGTCTATGTTTTGCTTTTATTGGTTAATGAATAAAGGAACTGCTTTGGGCCTATAGCAGAGCTATAGGGGAACAGAGCTAGGTGGGGAAAACTAAACAGAATGCTGGAGAAGAAGGCAGAGTCAGAGAGACGCTATGGAGCCGCAGCCAGAGTCAGACATGCCGAAACTTTGCCAGTAAGCCACTGCCATGTGGCGATACACAGATTAATAGAAATGGGTTAAATTAATGCAAGAGTTAGCCAGTAAGAAGCTAGAGCTAATGGGCCAAGCAGTGATTTTATTAATACAGTTTCTGTGTGATTATTTCAGGTCTAAGCTTGCCGGGTGGCTAGGAACCCAACACACAGGTCTGTGTTTTCAACCTATAGCTTGATCCCTGTGGTCTTCAAACATAAATCTATTCGCTGTAGGTCCTAAAATGTAAACGCCTATCTTCTCCCTCTATATGAGTTCATCAGCAACTTCCTCCTTGCTACTCTGCTTTTAATGTAAGGTCAAGTTTCTTGGCATGCTGTATTATATAGCTCCCATTTACTTTGTGTCCCAGGCCCCCTATAGTTACACCAGCCATCAGTGCACTGAGGTGCTAGTGCAGTACATACAACCTCATGCACCCAGGGCTGTTTTCTCCCCTGGCTGTGCTTCTGCTCCTTGCTAGCTTTCAAGAGCCAGGTTGGGGAGCAGGAGCGACGGCCCCACGGTGAATAACCCACATAGCTCTTGCAGAAGATTAGAGTTTGGGTCCCAGCAGCCAGGCTGAGTAGCTTACTGCCAACTGTGACTCCAGCTTGCCCCCTCTGGCTTCTGTAGACACCTGCACTCAAGTGCACACACCCTAGAAAGATATACAGATACACATACAATTTAAAAAAAAAACTTAAGTAAAAAGTCAATTCAAAGGTCAGTTATCTTAAAAAGCACTTGTTCTCTGTTGACTAAAGATCTTAACATAAATCTTGTATATTACTGTTTATAAAACTCTCTATTCCATCAACCTTACAGTTCTTAGTAGTGCTTTCTGTGGGTATGTATGTATGTATGTATGTATGTATGTATGTTTGAGCATGGGTATGCATGTCTGTGGGTGATGTGCACAGAGCACATGTAAGCACATACAAATGTGTAGACGTCAGAGGTGACTTCCTCCAACACTATCCATCTGATTTGTTTTGATTTATATGTTAAGAATGCATATGTTGCCGAGCGGTGGTGGTGCACGCCTTTAATCCCAGCACTCGGGAGGCAGAGGCAGGCGGATCTCTGTGAGTTCGAGACCAGCCTGGTCTACAAGAGCTAGCTCCAGGACAGGCTCTAAAGCTGCAGAGAAACCCTGTCTCGAAAAAAACCAAAAAAAAAAAAAAAAAAAAAAAAAAAATGCATATGTTTGTGTGTGTACTTGTGGGTATGTGTATATGTAGGCCACAGGTCTATGTCAGGAGTCTTCTTCCATTTCATTTATTTAAAACAGGGTCGCTTACTAAGTCTGGAGTTTATCAATTTGGTTGTAGTACTATCTGGCCAGCAAACTGGAATTCTGTCTCTGCCTCTCACAGAGCTAGGATTACCAAGCCTAGCCTTTTATGTGTATGCTGTGGATCCAAACTCAAGGCCAGAATCCTGACTCTGGCTATCATGCTTACTTAGCAAGCACTTTACCACTGAGCCATCTCTCCAGCTTCCTCCACCTTTCCTGCACTGAACCTGAAGTTGACTGAGCACCCAGGCTTACTAGCCAATAAGCTCCAGGGCTCCAGCTACATCTCCCGTTCTATTCCCAGCACCGCATTAACAGTTACCTGCTGCTATGAGGGCTGGGGATTCACACTCACATCCTCATATTTGTGTTGACAGTGACACCACTCAGCCAGCCATCTCCCAGGCCCTCTAGTAATACTTCTTGCTTTTCAGACTGGTTCTGCAGATCAGTGGCTCTCTTATATTTTCAGTGCAAGACTTCTTCAAATTTACTCACTTACTCATGTATATGCATTTTTAGTGGGCCTTGTACGTACTAGGGAAGTACTCCTACCACTGAACCACACCCTATGCAGAGATCCTTTAAATCCTTTAAAGTTAGCCATTATCCCCAAAGAACTTTTGTGTCTGTAGGATGGATGGAGAGGCGTGCACGTACATCACACAAACACATATACACACCACCGCCACCACATTAGGAATTTAAATGTTTACTAGTTAAAATTTAATAAGACGTTGGACCTGGACCTGGTAGTACAAGCTTGTAATCCTAGTTACTCAGAAGGATGAGACAGGAGGATTGCATATTCAATGACATCCTGGGCTACAGAATCAGGTGAAGGCCAGCTTGGGCAATTTAGCAAGATGCTATCTCAAAATAAAAAGCAAATAAGAAAGGTCTAGGACATGGCTAAGTGTCAGAGTACTTGTCTAGCATACATAGTCATTTAGTATACTACAATCCCTACTGCTGAAAATAAAAACCAAAAGCAACAAAAAACTAGAACCACCAAACCCATTTATATCAGGATAATGAATAGTATTCTTTTCAAAAACAGCTCTTCCCAAACAAAGTTAAGTGGGGCGAGTCATTGCTGCATCCCTTTGTAAACCTCTTAAGTCTGGCTCGAATACAAATGGGGTGCTTGTATCTGCTTCTGTGTGCAATCTGTTCCAGTATCGTCATATTGCTTCTGGAACTTCAACCCTATAATTATGAAAGAATAAAAGTGAAAATGCCAAGAAACCTCTTAATGTTATGAATAAAAGCTCTACTCCTGCCCTAGCCCATGTCTGCACAGCAGCGCCACATGACCGCACACTTTGGGCCTCCTTTCTACATTCCTCCTCACTTTGGGGGTAATCCTGATGGCTGACTATTAGGGGAAGAAAGAAGAGAAAGCCCAGCACTCACTCATCTCCCCTCCTTTATGAAGTGCAGTTCTTCCTGTAACCGTCTGCAGGCTTCTTCACTAAACACCCCTCGTCTCTCACTCACACTCAGCAGTCATCTGCCTTTAACCTCTGACCTCTACATAAACCTAGATTCTGATAGGTCTGCTCTATTTGAGCATGAGAACAATACTTAGAGGATGCTGTGATGCTAAAGAAGCATAAGGTAAGCCTCAATTTCAGACATAAACACGCCCCAGACTTAGGAAATGCAGCAACTCAGGCCAGTTGTGATGGCCACTTTTGGTTATCAATTTGACTACCCCTGAAGTTAACTCAAACCCAAACGGCTGGGCACCTGAGGGGCTGAGTCATCTGAAGTGGGGAGACCCCCTTCCAATCCGTATCTTTGAGGCGAGGAGGGAAAACCCACTGTTAATCTGGGCCACACCCTCTGCTGGCCGCCCACACAAAGGCCAAGGAAGGAGGAAGACTGCTCTCTCTGACTTCTGCTCTAACTTTCACCAGCAAGCCCATTTCGTTCAATGGAATTAGAGTCTACTTTTTCGAGATCCTAGCATATACCGAGGACCAGCTGAGACATCCATTATTCTGGCTAGTATCATGTCAACTTGATACAGGTTAGAGTTACATGAAAGAGGAAACTGCAATCAAAAAAAGCCTCTATATCGTCCAACTGTAAGGCACTTTCTTAATTAGCGATTAATGGGGAAGGTGCCCAGCCCATTATGGGTGGTGCTATCCTTGGACTGGTGGTCCTGGGGTTTATAAGAAAGCAGGCTGAGCAAGCCATAGGGAGCAAGCCAGTAAGCAGCACCCTTCCACGGCTTCTGCATCAGCTCCTGCCACCTGCCCTGCTTGAGTTCCTGCCCTCACTGGTTTTGCTGATGGACTGTGATACAGAACTGTGGGCGAAATAAACCTTCTCATCTCCGAGTTACTTCTGGTCAAGGCGTTTCATCACAGCAATAGTACCCCTAACAATTCAGCCTTGTGGATGGAATTTCTGGACTTTCCATTGGTAGACAACCATTGCTGGGCCAGCTAGACCACAACCTATTAGTTATTTTAATAAATCCCCTCTGTGTGTGTACTGTGTGTTAGTATTCAGGCATATGTACTGGCTTGCTCTTAGGATCCTGATAGGATATGTCCTCAGCTGCAGTCACTAAGAGCAACTCCCACGCACATTTGCTAGATTTCCCTTTAAAAGGTGGGTCTGCCCACCTCCTGTCTTTTTTTCTACTGCCATTCTTGTCCCCAGGGAATGGTCTATGCATCCCTCTGTCCCCTTTTCTTTCCTCTTCCAATAAACCTCCTATGTGAGCCTTGTTGCATTGCGTGATTTCTCTTTGTGGTGTCATTTTTTAAAATACATCAGTGTGTGTGTGTGTGTGTGTGTCTGTGTGTCGTATATATACATATACTACATATATATTCTCTAAGTCTTTTACTCTAAAGAACCCTAATACAACAGGGGAACTAAGGAAGATAAGTAAAGGAAAACAAACAAGGTGGAGTGGGCTAAAAGGACATTTCACAGAACCTGCTGTCCACGGAGGCACCTGTACGCAGGACAGATTGTGGGGGCAGAGTGGGACCGTCACGACCCAGAATGCACATGCTGGAGAGCACAGAGACAAAGATGAAAGCACCGAGGGTACAGTGAGAGGCTTTCTGACGCTTCCTGAAAGGTCAGTGGGTGGGCTGCGAGCAGTCCAGACAAAAGAGACCCTGCCTGGGGGGCTGGGATGCCAGAGAGGAAGGGAGGACACAGCCTTGGGATCAAAAACAACAGGCGTTCCTTTTGCTTGAAATATACATTGCTGGGTTGTCTTCTAAGCAGGTTTTGACAATTTATGCACTCCCCAAGCATGCAAAACTGTCACTTTCTCAAATTCTCAGGAACACTTGGTTACAGTAGGGACTGTCAAGCCTCACATTTTAACCAGCTGAAACTTGTGTTATTTTTAACTCTGTTGACTGTTAGAGAAGTTTAACATCAGATTCAATAGCTCTTGTCTATTGTTCATCTCCACTTCAACTTTTGTGAATTGCTTTTCACCTTATCTGTTTTCTGTTAGGAGTCCTCTCCTGAGAAAGAATCATTAGTAAATACCCGTGGACCATCCCTCATCTGGGTTACAGTTTTCAATCTGTCCTTCGTATGTTTTTTATGGTGTCATCTTAGTCTGGCTTCTGAGTTGCTATAGCAACACCTGGAGATGTGTAATTGAAGAAGAACAGACTCTGTTTTCACAGTTCTGAAAGCTCAGAAGTCTAAGGTTAAGGCTGCAGGTTTCGTGTATGCTGAGGGCGTTCTCTGCTCCAAGGCAGCGCCTTACACGCAGCATCCTCTGTGGAAAGCAAGAGTGCTCTCACAACACAAACACACAAAGGTGGAGAGAGATAGCCCAGTCCTGAAAGAGGCACAGCCCTGGCTGCCCAGCCCTTCTTACAGGACCCCACCTCATGATACTCATATATGTCAGTTCATCTCAACGTGAGCTTTAAAAGGGAAACATGCAGCCACAGCAGCTGCTGGCAATCATTTTAGCACAGAATCACCCTGCCACAACGATGCAACTCCTTAGGCTCAGGGTTGAAAAGAAGATGCAATGGTTTCCCTTTAGATGTGAGTAAAAGGCTGATCTGTGCCCCTCTAAAATCTCTATCTTCAAGGCCTAACACCTGTAATTTCAGACTGTGACTGCATTTGGAGACAGCCTATAAAAGAACTGACAAAAATCAGAGGAGGCCACTAGCACACACCTTAATCAAATGTGACAGGTGTCTTTACAAGATGAGACTGGACCCTTACAGATTCGAGAAAAGACTCTGGGAGCACAGCAAGACAGCAATGTCTGCAGGTCAAGGAGAGGCCTAGGAGAAAGCAGAGCTGCAAGAAACTTTCCAGGGACTCACCAGTCTCCAGAACCGTGAGAAGTAAATGCCCACTGTTTAAGCCACCTGGAATGTGCTATGCTGTCACACTACACCTAGCAAACACAAGAGACTACTTCCACTAAAACTTTACATTTAACATTTCTGGAAAAAAAAATCTAGGCCTGTACCCCTCTCCTTTTTTTATAAAAGCAATTGTCTTAGGGTTTCAATTACTGTGATGAAACACCATGACCAAAAAGCAAGTTGGGGAGGAAAGGGTTTATTTGGTTTACACTTCCATATTGCTGTTCATCATCAAAGGAAATCGGGACAGGCACTGAAACAGGGCAGAAACCTGGAGTCAAGCAGAGGCCAGGGAGGGGTGCTGTTTATTGTCTTGCTCAGTCCTCTAAACAGAACCCAGGATGACCACCAGCGTAGAGACAGCACCAGCCAGAATAGGCTGGACCCGCCCCTATCAATCACTAATTAAGACAATGCCTTATAGCTGGACCTCATGGAGACATTTTCTCAACTAAGGTTTCCTCTTTCAGATAACTCGTTTGTGTCCAGCTCACTAAAGCTGTTGGCACAGTAGTAATATATTCTCTCACTGTGGTGACACACACAGAGAAGGCTGTGACATGTGTCTAGGCTGGGTGGCTGGTGGGGTAGGCTGAAGGCTGAGTCTGCGCAATAGCAGCCACCTTTTGGGCAGTTATTTTTATTCATTTTGAAATCAGATAGCTGTGTGTTTAAAAACATTAAGAAATGGGACTGAAATGAAGCTATAAATACTCGTAACCACAAGCATTTGTACTTGAAAAACAGGCATTTAAAGGGTACTCATGTCCTATCAAGCTTTAGAGAATGCATGTCACAAGATGCTTAGGAGGTATCATGTTGATATACATTATAATAGGAGAACATGAAATACCAATGAACTCAATGTTTAGTTAAATTAAAAAGTAACTAAGCTTAAGAAAAGTCATCTTGAGAGGGAGTCTATTGTTTCAAATCCAGCAACCCTGGACACCTAAGACTCGGGCATAACCATCTAGAATCACCTAGGGATTAGACTAAGGTTAACATCTGAGAATGTCTGTGAGAAATCATCTAGATTGCATTCACTGACTGTCCTTTAGTGGGGACAGAGCTCTGCACAGACCTCTGCTGCTCTCTGCTACTTTACTGTGGACACAATGTGAGCAGCCCCCTCAAGCTCCTGCTGCCATGACTTCGCCATCTTGGCAGACCATAACATGGGACAGAAAGTCGAGACAAACCCTTTCCTCCTAAAGTCACGTTTGTCCAGGTATTTTATCACAGCAACAGGAGAAGAAACTAAGGCCAAAACAGGAGTGAGAAAGCAGTAGGCTGTGCTGCTGAGTGAGCCTCTCCCCAAAGGAACATCAGCAAAAGTGTAGGTGGGACCGAGAAGGCGCTGACCACATGAATGAATTTTTAGTGGTAAAGTTTTAATACCAAAGGGATGAAGATATCATGTAACCCATTATCTGCTCTTGAAAATGAGGAAACTCAGGTCCAGAAAGAAGTTCTCTGTAAAGGCCATAGGGCAGAAGTTTAAGGCAATCGATTGCTTTTGTTGCATAACTACATGGAAAGGTCTGTCTCTTGTGTGACAAGGAGATGTAAAGAGAAGAAAAAAGCAGTCACTACCATCTAAATACAAACCAATCATAAGAACACTGTAGTCAAGGTACCACCACAGATCCTAACACCTCAGTGTAATGTCCACCACCCTCAATGTTATCAAACAGAAACAAAAGCACAGAGCTATTTAACTCACTAGCTTATTAAAGTGTATAAGGTTTAGCTTTTGTGAATGAAAATGCAGGTTGGGTGTGGAGGAACATTAATCTCAGTACTTGGGAGGCGGAGGCAGGTGGAGCTCTGAGTCTGAGGACAATCTGGTCTACAGAGGGAGTTACAGAACCCCTGGGACTACACAGAAAAACGCTGTCTCAAAAAGAAAAAAAAAAAAACCCACAAAAGCAAAAGCAAACAAACAAACAAAACCAAAAAAAAAAAAAAAAAAAAAAAAAAAAAAAAAAAAAAAAAAAAAAAAAAAAAAAAAAACAAGGAAAGCTGCAGCCCCCACTAATAGCAGGCAGTGGGATGTTGATGCTGCCGTGCCACACTGTGTTTGCACTACACAGAGCCAGTCTAAAACTGGAAAGGACTCGGGAGGGAGCACAGTGGTCCAGGCATCACCAAAACAGTCATCACAGAAGTGTTGAGATCTGACGAGGAGCAAGAAAAAAGGATCTTCACATACACTAAGAATCTGGATGACTGATCTTTAGATGTCAATGGAAAAATTATTATTAAAACACCATATGAAGGCCAGAAAGATAACTCTAGTTTCTAGTTCCAGGAAATCCAATGCAATCTTCTGGCTCCTCGAGTACCGTCCGTCTGTCTGTCCGTCCGTGCGTGTCTCTCTCTCTCTCTCTCTCTCTCTCTCTCTCTCTCTCTCTCTCTCTCTCTCTCTCTCACCATTTATATACATAAACTCTTTAAAACACAGTACAACAAAGAGCAGCACATGGCCTTCTATGAGAAACTGAAGTGATATAGTTAACGTACCTGAGGCCCTGGCTTTCTGTAGTAAGGAGAGCAAGTAGCGCCCAAGCGAGCACTTGGCTTCTGTCCTCATTGTGAAATTTCTTGTGATGCTTAAGGTTCTGCAACAGGAGCTGGTCCAGGCATTCCAAGGCCTTTTCCTGCACTGTGCTTTCACAGTCCATCACCACTGGGATGACTCCCATCAACCAGGCTTTCTGGACTGGGACACATGTAGGCTGGGCCTAAGGTTGAAAACATTGTAGCAGAAGATCTAACACAGGTCTGGGTACAAGCCAATGAAGCTGCAAACAACATTTCAGCAGACACACTAAATATAATCACATCTACAGGGGTAGGGCTACAGTTTAATGTTAGAGGGCATTCTTTGTATGTTCAAAGCCCTGGGTATAATACTAGACACTATACCCAAGCAAACAAATAAGTAATTGCAAACAAAACATAAAGAAAAAAAAATCAACATTCAGAGATCCTGAAAACTATAACCTTCCCCTTATGATAAATCAATACATATTAAATTTAAACTAATAAATTAAAGTCATTATTTTATTACTAGTGATCAATATTAATTTTGTTATTCAAGATCAACAAATATTTACTCCAAGGACAATGTGTTGGCAGAAAAAGCCAAAATATGTACTGCTGGGGATGGAAGCTGGCTCAGCAGTTGGCTGCACTTGTTGCTCTTCTAGAGGACCCGGGCCGGATTCCCAGCAGCAGGCCAGGCAGCTCACAAGTGTCTGTGCTTGCTCAGTTCTCCGTGGGCACTACATGCCCATACTCACATGGATGCACGCGCACACACACGTAAGCAGTAAAAACAAATCCTAAAAGTATGTTTCTTTAATGCCTTCTCTGATAAAAATAATAATCCTTTAAAAATTCTTCAATAGTCAGAAATAAATAGAGAGAAATAAATTATATATCATATTAATGAATATGCTCTTCTGGTAACATCTACATATCTTTTTTTCCCCCTGACACAGGGTTTCTCTGTGTAGCCCTGGCTGTTCTGGAACTTGCTCTGTAGACCAGGCTGGTCTCGAACTCAGATTAGCATGCCTGTCTATGCCTCCAGAGTGCTGGGTTTAAAGGCGTGCGTGCATTACCACCACCTAGCTACAAATCTTAATTGACAAAAAAATTAATCTAGGCCTGAATTTAATCAACCAATTTGACTTTGACGCTTTTGTTTCTGGGGCTCAAGAGAAGGTACAGGTGATTAGAGCGAGCAACGTCCCTCAGGCTCAGGCATTTGAACACTTCGTCTCCAGCTGCTGGAGCTGCCTGGAGAGGTTACAGTGGGGAGGGTACAGTCTTGCTGGAGAAGATATGTCACTGGGCAGGGTAGGCTTTCAGAGCTGAGAGTTTACAGTCTTGCCCCACTGATGAGGAATGCCCCTCTGTATGCTGTGAATACCTTTTATTACCATTAGTTAATAAAGAAGCTGATTTGGTTAATAGGCAGGGAGAATAGAGCCTGGGAGGAAATTCAAACAGAGATACAGAGAGAAAAGGGGCAGTTGCTGGGGAAACAAGATGTGAGGTATTAAGCCACAAGCCTCGTGGTAAAATATAGAATAATAGAAATTGATTAATTTAAGTTGTAAGAGCTAGTTAATAATAAGCCTGGGTTAATAGGTCAAACAGTTTGCAATAACATTAAGCCTCAGCCTGGTTATTTGGGAACTGGCACATGGGAGAGAAACCTCCAGTTACACCCCACTTCCAGTTTGTTCTTTGTTAAGATGTGCTCTCTCAGCTTCCTGATCATCACAATTCCTGCTACTTGTTGCTGTGCCTCCCTGCCACAGTGGACTCTTGCCCTCTGGAACCATAAGCAAAAAGAAGCTCTCTTTTCCTTAAGTTGCTTTGGTTACGGAGTTTTATCATAACAACAAAAAGTAATAGAGATGGATCAGTGGTTAAGAGTACTGGCTGCTCTTCCAGAGGACTGGTGTTCAATTCCCAACACTCATCTGGTCTCACAATGTACTGTGGGCCTCTGACCCCTGTGAGCACCTGCACACACATTTACATACACTGACATAGACATGAGAATCAATTTTAAAAATTTTAGTTTCTTTTTCTAGTGGAGATTTAAGATAAAATCAGGAAGTGATGCAAAACTGTTTAGCATGAGTTCCTAGTTAAAAAAGAAAGTCATCTGCCAAAGACAGTTGTTATTCCCCGGTAGTTGGTATTTAGTCCTCAGGTGGGCACAGCAGAATTTCTAAATTGTTTATTTAACATTTAGCAACAAGTAATTATTATGTAGAGTTACTTCTGCCCACTTTTGTTGTTGGGGACTAAACTTAGGCACTTTATATATACAAAGTACATGCTCTAGCCCTAAGGCTCCAACTCCAAATCTATCTCTCTATCTCTCCCCTCTCTCTCTCTCTCTCTCTCTCTCTCTCTCTCTACCTACCTACATACCTATCTATCTATCATCAGGATATACTATAGACAAAGATGCTCTCAACTTCACAGTACTCCTCCTGCCTTCTTTATGAATGTTAACTGTGTGAACCATTAAAGCCAGCTCACAGGTGCTTTTGATGCAAAGCACTAAGCATTTATACTCAGCATGATACTTCTCACCATAACAAGTTCTGTAAGGGACTGTAAGGCCTGCTTCCGCACAGATAAGGCGGGGTCTCGACAATGCTCTTGCAGGATGAACAGGTCCTCCTCCATGAGCGAGATGTCACAGTGTTTCAGAATATTCACTAACACCTGGAAGGTACAGCAAGAGTGGTGACTTCAGGACACACACAGAAAAAGTAAACACAGGCAAAGAAATACTTCAAGTTTGTAGTTTTTAATATTTTAGAGATTACGGCTCAACCCAATTTCCCTATAGCAGTCTAACTTTTGAAAGGACTCTCTTGCGTAGTGGTGACACACACGTTTAACACCAGCACTTGGGAGGCAGAAGCAGGTGGATTTCTGATTTTGAGGCTAGCCTAACCTACAGAGTAATTTCCAGTACAGCCAGGGTTACACAGAGAAACCCTATCCTGAAAAAACCAAAACAACCAAAAAAACCTAAAACCAAAATAAAAAAATGAAAACCAAAATCAACAAAAAACAAAAACAAAAAAAAGAAGGAAGAAAGTAAGGACTCTCTCTAGAAAAAACTGAACATTACAACTTTACAACCAATTTCACAAATTTCATAAATTTCATCTATGGTCTCTTAGTTCAAACAAATACACATAAAAAGTTGGTTTTTTTATATTGTTGTGTAGCCTGCTCTGAGCTGGAACTCACTATGTAGATCAGGCTGGCCTCAAAAAACTTGCTTCAATTCAGACAGCTGCCTCTGCCTCCTGAGAGCTGGCATGATAGGTAAGTACCACCACACTCCACAACAGTTGTGTATCTTCAAAGCCATCAAGTAAATCTGAAAGCTTAAAAATCAGCAAATTCTTGTAGTTTTTCTATAGTTTATAAATGGCAGAGTCAAGGTAAAGAACGAAAAGCGAGTTAAGCAACAAGCAATGAGTATGGTATTCCGAGTTTTGGGTGTAAAGTGTGTTTAAGGAGGAAAGCCCACCTGGAGTGCAGACCTCCTGACGTTGATCTTTTCGTCCCTGGTCCTTTTTCTCAGCATTGCCATGAAGCATCTCTCTGTTGATGACACCAGAGAATACAGTCTTGAGAAAGAGCAGGCATGCCTAAGGTGTCACAACACAAGTAGACAGGATTGGCTAGAGACTCGCTAGTTATTATAAGTTTTAAGAGACTATCAAAAAGTCTTGAAAAAGAAAATCTGAATAATCAGGCATTCACTATACAAAGCATTAACTTTAGAATATCTAGGAATTTGATATTAAATTCTGGCTTCTACCACTAAATGAGTTTTTAAAAAATTCATTTTAATTCTTATTTATATAATAATACATAAATATTGTGTGTGTAGGGGGTGCTTGTGGAGGTCAGAAGATGGCATCAGAACCCTGGGAACCAGAGTCAAAAGCAGCTGCAGTTGTCCGAGGGGTGCTGGGAACTGAACTGGGGATGACCTCCTGAAGAACAGCAATGTCTGGTCTGAATTACTGAGCCGTGGCTTCAGCAGACCTCTTCAACTTTGAATAAACTGTTTACTACTTCTGTTTTGCTTGGCTGCAAATAAGACTTATCAAAACCCAGAGATGTTGTAAATATCAGATGAGGTGATATGTGTCAACGTTCAATTTTCTACTAGAAAGGCTCTGGAATTACCAAGCACCTAAATGAGTTTAGATTATGTCTTTGGTATAAATTAGAAACCTAAACAGAACGTTTTAAGAACACTCAATAATTCATTAAAGAGGTGAGAGGAGCAAAGAAGAGGCCTCTGTGGGCACAGAGACTTGTCATGCAAACCTGACAACCTTGTTTGAGTCCTTAAAGCCCATGTAAAGAAAGGAGGAAAATATCTCTCCCAAGTTGACCTTTGACCTCCACATGTGTACCACGGTGTGGCCTATCTAATCCATTATACACAGATATACAATTACAATAAAGTTTTTAAATAAATGAAATAAAAGACATGCACTATATATAACTTGTTCAAAAAGCAGCTATTCTTTCTACAATGTAAGAGTGGCACTGGTTCACCTGTGTGTACACTCTGACACTTGGCCTAGTAAAAGCCTGCTGGACTGTCACGTGTTATAACCACACATTATGGGAGCTCTGGGAAATGCCAATTTACTCTTGTGAGAAGATCAAGGTATGGGGAATAAATGATACCCTGATAATAATATGAGCATGTTTTTCATATCAAAGACTTATGGAAGGGGCTGAGCAACCCCTCAGAGGTCCCCAAGTCAAAGATGGAAACTGCTTAGAGATATAAGGTGGCATCTCAAGAACAGGACATGAGAACAGAGAAAATTCAATGAAGCCCAAGTTGCATATTGAAAGTAACCACAAAATTAACAAGTTTAGCAAGTTTTAGCTAGACTGACCAAGACGATAGTGTTCAAAGTGTTAAAATGAGCTATTCAACATTATGATATTGCTATCAGTTTTACAGAAGAAAAAAGGGGCACAAAGGGATACAGGAGCAATTGTATGCTAACGAACTGGTGACATGAACAAGTGTTTACAAGGCTGACGTTCAAAGATGAGTTAACAAAAGAAAGACAATGATATCTCTAAACAAACTCAATGTCATAAAAGAATCTCACACCATATACACAAAAGCCAAAGACCTGATGGTTTTAGTAGGAATTCCACCAAATGACACTAAAACGAGAATCCTTCACCAACAATCAAAAGGTAGAAGAGAAAAATATACTTCCCCCCATAATACCACACTATTATCACTGACAGCAAAACCACAGACACCTCAACAGAACAGTATTCTTAAGACTATAGTCCCAACATTCTCAGCCACACACTAGCAAGTTGAACTAAACAAGATTTAAAAAGGATTGTACCATGTCTGCTGTTTATCTCAGGAATTCAATATTGATTCTAATGTGAAATATCAATGAGTGAAAATACCATAGCTTCAGAAGAAAGAGGAAAACTACAGTCACCTTAATATATAAAGAAAAACAGTTGCAATGTTGAGGATAAAAACATTCAGCAAATTTGGAACAGAAGGAAACTTCCTCCCAAAGACATTGGCTAGCCTGCAAAAGTCCACAGCTGATCTCATACGCAGGTGAATACCAAAGCTCTGCCCAATTAAGGAGAAATGAACAAGTCAAGACTTTCCATCTCTAGCCAACATTGTACTAGAGTCGAGCTAGAGCAATCAGGTGAGAAAAATAAATAACAAGCATCTGGATGGAAAGGAACAAGAAAATTATCTCTATTTGTAGGAGATTTAGCCTTCTATACAGAAAATCCCAAGAATCCCACAAATAAAGCAAAACAAACAAAAGTTATTGGAATGAGTTTAGGCAATGTCTTAGTCACTGTCTTAGGGTTTCTACTGCTATGAAGAGACACCATGACCACAGCAACTCTTAGAAAGGAAAACACTGAATTGGGGGCTTGCTCACAGCTTCAGAGGTTAGTCTATTTCACCATGGCAGGAAACATGGTAGCTTTCCGGCAGGCACTACAGCTATAGAATATTACTTTAAGGTGTGTTACATTTTTTATGCTCTGGAACATTTGTTTAAAATGTAAAGATGGTGGGGGAGTAATTTAAGTTAAGGAAAGCTGGCAAGAAACAAGCCAAGCTAAGGCTGAGCATTTATAAGTAAGAATAAGCCTACATGAGTGATTTATTTGGAAGCTAGGTGTTGGGCCCCCAAAAGAGCAGAGTCAGAGTAATAAACACAACGACGACGACATTCTGGCGTTCCAGTGTGGGGCTAGAATAAAAGGAAACAGCTACAACTATGTAAGTCCATGCCCCACTGATTACTTTGCACTGAGGTCTCTCTCCCATGATCTGCACTGCACATCAGTAAATCTCATTTTCTTACTAAGCTGTTGTTGGCTTTTAAGAGTTTGACCCAATTAATAACTCAAGAAGGTTGAGAGGAAACAGATTTTGCACGAAAGATTTGTTTGACTCATCCCCAGGGACAGACTAAAACAGAGCCCAGCTAGGCATTGGTTCTTGGGTGCCCCCTTGAAAGTCCACATTTAACGTGGGCGATAAACAGGTGAGGTGGCTGCAGCAGCTTCCAACCGCTGGGGATACAGTGTTCTGAAGGCTTCTATCGGGGGAAGCAGGGTCTTTCATTTCTGCTGCGGTTGCATACCAGGATAGCTGGGCCATGGGACTCTGGGGGAGTCACCTATGTCCATCTTGAACCTTGTTTTAGGAATGTTGGAGTTACACACACACACACTGCGCATAGCTTTTGTAAAAATATGGGTTCTGGGGTCTGAACTTGGGTAGTGTTTTTACCTGCTAAGCAACATCCCAGCTCTCTATTATTTTTGATGTTGGGACTTTTCCTTCTGATCCTTATCATTTATCCACTCTGTACCTTCCTCCTTTTCTTTAAATATGTACTTATGAACTTCACTTTCTAACTTTCCCCTACTTGCTCCCTTTCCACACTTTGAATAGTCGAGATTTTGTTTTGTGCAGGGAGCCGATTTGCCGGCCACCATCACAAGATGGCGCTGAGCCCCTACAGCGCCGAGTAAACAACTCCATATTAGGCAAGGCTCTAGACAGAACCTCCCGCAGGCATGACCTGTGTCCACTCTCCCTATATAAGCGGCTGCCGTTTAGTGCTCAGGGCCCCTCGCTTCCAGCTCTCCCTACAACCAAGAGGCTCCAATAAAGCGTGATTTGAGAAGAATCCTCGACTTGGTGGTCGTTCTTCCCTGCTGGCCAGGGGGGTTCGCCGCAGTTTTGCTTTTCTTTTCCCATTTCTTCTCCCTTTCCTTTTCATTCATCTTTCAAAACTTGCTGGTTTAGGGCTGGAGAGATGGTTAAGAGCACTCACTGCTCTTTCAGGAACCCTCTTTCAACTTTCAGCACCCATGTGATGGTTCACAACTGTCTAAACTAAAACATTCTGGTTTGGGGCACCAGTGAGATAGCTTAACAGGTAGACACTTGCTTGACAACCTAAGAACACACATGGTGGAAAAGAGAACTGACTTCTTTTGACCTTCATTATGCACCCATCGTGGCAAGCATGCCTAAACACACACACACACACACACACACACACACACACACACACACTAATCCAATAAATACTCCTATTCCACTATTCCTATTGTTAGAATTTGGGGCATGGATTATGGGTATGGAAAGAGGTACTTGGCTTCTACTTTATACTTACTGCTATTACTATTATTTTGACTACATTATATAAAATGCTCTGCCTCTGAGCACCTTTCCCAGTCAGGGAAAGAAAACACCCAGCTCTGTAGCCAAGTTGCTCTTGCTGGGACATCAGTGGACACTTTAACTCAAAGACTATAGGAGAGAAAAGCTCAAGCTGATGATCAGGCTATACGTGGATATTGCTGGAGAGAAGCTGCCAGTTATCCATTCCCACAACAAAAGCAGAGAGAAGCAAGAACACTGTACACCACATCTAAAAGGGGCTATTGCATAGACTGCTCCCATACCCCTACATTATTAACAAGAAAGACTAAAGGAGTAATTAGAGAGGAAGTACCCAGTGGACTTGGTTGCTTACAACACATCTGCCTTATCTGTAAGACTCCAGTCCTGGGAGATGTACAACAAAGAAAGCAGAACTCTCAAGCTGGAACGTAACTACATCAACCTCTATAGATATCCACCAAGTCCCATCAGACAAGTAACAGGGAAACTACACTACAACTCCAACTGGAAATGTATTTAATAACAAAATAATACAAGGGTAGCCTCAGCTAGTTAGGATTTCTATTGCTGTGATATAACAACATGACAAATAACTTTGGGTGGAAAGAGCTTATTTCAGCTTGCAAGTCTTAGGCCACACTCCATTACTGAGAGTTATCAGAGCAAAAACCCAAGGCAGGAATCTGAAGCTGAGGTCATAGAGCAGTGGGTTTCAACCTGCAGTCTTGACCCCCTTTGAGGGAGGGTCACATAACAGGTATCCTACATGTCAGATATTTAAGTTATGATTCATAACAGTAGCAAAATTAAGGTTAGGAAGTGGTAATGAAATAATTTTATGGTTGGGCGTTACCAAAACATGAGGAACTGTGTGAAAAGCTGCAGCATTAGGAGGGCTGAGAATCCCTGCCATAGAGGAATTCTGTTTGCTAGCTTGTTCCTCATAGCTTGCTCAGACCAGGGGTGGTCAGACCACAGACCAGGGGTGGCACAGGCCACAGTGAGCAGGTCCCTCCCACACCAAAAATCAATCAAGAAAATACCTTACAAATTTACCCACAGGCTAGTCTAGTGGGGGGTAATTTCTCAGTTGAGAGTTCCCTCTTCCCAAACGATGCTAACTTGGGTCAAGCTGACATAAAACTAGCCAGTGCTAGTGTGCTCTTTAAGGAGATTATCACAGAAAAGTGGAAGGCATGTCCATCTCCAAAATGCATAAATCTCAACACAGAAATACAAGTAATATTAAAAACAAAGCAACATGACATTTTGAAAAGGTCATAATTCTTTAGAAACTGACTCCAAAGGCACTGAAGAAAATGAGATGGTAGAGAATTCAAAAGAATGATAAAAAAAGAATTAAGAAATATAAAAATACTGAACAGTTTAACAATAATAATGAAGTTTATAAAATAGGAAATTTAATAAAGAGAGAAATTTTGAAAAAACAAATCTTTGTAATAAAAAACTTTCTAAGTGAAATAAAAGCTGAGCAGAAGCCTTACCAACTGATTGGATCAAGCAAAGCAAAAGTATTTCAAGGCTTAATGAAAACTCCCAGGAAATAATAAAGACCAAAAAGAATTATTAACAGAATATGAATAAAATATGGGATGGGATTAAAATAACAAATTAATGTTAAGTATAGAAGGTAGCACGGAGATATAGATTAAAGGCAAAAAATAAAACCCAAACCAAAAAGAACCCTACTCAATGAAATAGGAAATTTCTCAAATCTGGGGAAAAATAGAAAAATAGAAAAAGAAAACATTTGCACCTCAAGCCAACATGACTAGGTAAAAATTTAAGAGTACATAACAAGAAAGAATATGAAACCTGCAAGGGAAGTGCCATTCTCCCTTATGTGGTCAGTTCCAACCAAAGGAAAAAAGTAAAGCAAACACAACCCTGGCAGATCAGATCCTTATAACCAGATTAGGCAGCTTCAGAATCAAGAGACAGAGAAAGTGCTTTGAAGATAACCAGACCAAGGGACTTTATGACTTCTAAGCCAACATGACAGAAGATGAAGAAATCCCCACACAGAAGATGAACAGCTTCAAGAACACAGGTGAAAGATTGCACAAAAGAGTACTAAACAAGTATTAGGAAAGAATCAAACAGGACAATTACAAAAGAAATGATTACTGTGGATTTTCCCACAATAACCTTGAATGTAGTTTTAATTCTTTAATTAAAACACGCAGGCTGCACCGGACACTGGTGGTGCACGCCTTTAATCTCAGCAGAGGCAGGTGGATCTCTGTGAGTTCAAGGCCAGTATAGTTTACAGAGAGGATTCCAGAAAAGCCAGGAGTACACAAAGAAAACTTGTATTGAAAAACCAAAACAAAGTACAAAAAACAAAAATCCTTCACAAGCTGGCTGGCTTAAAAACAACACCTGTTTTCTACCTGTAAGAAACATTCCTTGGGGGCTGGAGGCTCAGAGGTTAAGACACTGGCTGCTCTTCAAAGGTCCTGAGTTCAGTTTCCAGCAACCACATGATGGCTCACAACTATCTATAATGAGATCTGGTGCCCTCTCCTGGCCTGCAGGCATAGATGTAAGTAGAATACTGTTTACATAATAAATGAATTAAAAAAAATATTTCTTGGGCCTTGGTGCCACCAGGGCCATATTGATCTGGGTGGCCTGTGCTGCTACTGGGCCCATGACGACGTCCAGGCCAGAGCTGCTGCTGTGGGCCATGTCTGGGTCTATGTTGCTGCTGCATCTGGGGTCTGTGATGATGTCCATGGCCTGAGTTGCCACAGAAGGTCATAGGAACCATGCTGGTGGGGGAGCTGACTCTGTCCCTTGCCTGAAGGGGTAGGAAAGGGGCGGTGCCAGTGGCCCAGAATGAGCAGCTCAAGTACCACCTAGAGCCACATGCTGGGCCTTGGGTGGACCCACGTTAACATCTACCCCATCTATGACCTGCTGGAGCGTTTGAAGGGAATGGTCCTGCAGAATGATAACCGCAGGATCTCCATAACTCAGGGCACCAGCGGGATATCCAAGAGGAATTTCAGTGAGGGTCCAGGGATGAAGGTGTGACAGAGGCCTTGACCCAGACCAAGAACTCGCTGCAATGAACAGTCTGTGGATGGTGCTGATTGGACAAAAGGCTGTACTGTGTGACACACGGTAGCACCCAATGCCACTAGCACGAATGAAGAGCTGTTGGTAAGATGGAGGAGCAAGGCGTTTTTTTGGTTGTTGTTGTTTCATTGATTTTTGGGGGGTATTTTGGGGGAAATGATGCAGGGGTGAGGGGCCAATATGGAGGGACCAGGAGGTGAGTGGGATTGGGGTGGAGAAATTCCCAAAGAATCTTTAAAGAATTGTTGAAAAAAAAAAAAGAATATTCCTTGTCTGCAAATACATACCAAAAAAGGGAAAAAGGTAAAAAAAATATAAAGTAAAAGGATAAAAAAATGATATTCCAAACAAATGAAACCGGGAAGCAAGCAGACGTAGCAATATTGATATCATATAGGGCAGACTCTGAGTCATAATTAGTCAGAAGAGTTAAACGTATTATTAAAATAAATTATATATGTATACATATATATATATACATATATATATGTGTGTGTGTGTGTGTGTGTGTGTGTGTGTACTCAAAGCCAGGCAGCGGTGGCACATGCCTTTAATTCTAGTGCTTGGGAGGCAGAGGCAGGTGGCTCTCTGCGTTTGAGGCCAGTCTGGTCTACAGAGCAAGTTTTATGACAGCCAGGGCTACAGAGAAACCTGTCTCAAAATAAACAAACAAGTAAATAAATAAAGAAAAATGTATAAAAAAGATATGACCACAAGCAATATATACAAAAGCCAGTAAATAATGAATAAATAAAAATATATCAAAAGATACAGCCATGAACAAATATATACCAAAAGCCAGTGTATTCAATTTCATAAAAACAAACACTTCTGACATAAAGACACAGATAGACTCTGACAGGGAAATAGCAGTAAAGTTGGGAAACACTCCCAACTTTACACAAACTGGGTATGGTGGTGCACTCCTGTAACCCCAGCACTCAGAAGGTGGAGGATTCAGGAACATGCCATCCTTGGCTATAAGAGACTCTGTCTCAAAAATATAAACAAAACAACCAGTTCTGGCAAGGATGTAAGTGAAATACAATCTTAATACACTATCAGGGGAAGTGACTTTATTGTCTGAGTATAGTGGTACATGCCTTTAATCCTGCACTCAGGAGGCAAAGGCAGGCGAGGCTGAGGGATACCAAGTGAGACCCTGTCTCAAATATATACATAATAATAAGCAGTTCTTAATAAAATAAAAACAGAATTGCCATATGACTCACCTATATCACATGTATGCGGGTTTTTCACTGAAAGAAATCTAGCTCAGCATACAACAGATAAACCTCATGCTTATTGTGGCATTTTTCAAGACACTGGAGTCACAGCCCGACCTCAGTGCCTATGAAGATGGAGACTGATACACACAGGTAGAGTTCTATTCAACACAGAAGAACACAGTGATGCCAACTGCTGAGACCGCATGAAGCCAGAGATTAGGTCAAGTGAAATTAGTAGACTCGGAAGTGCGAAATCACAGATGTTCTCTCACATGTGAGATCGAATGGGGCATATTTGGGAAGAGGCAACAAGAGGGAATGGAAAAGAACAAGCGTGGGTACCTCCAGACTGGGTTTTTTCACCGTTGTTGCCAGTATTGCTCCGCATCGAGTGCCAGTCTATTAAAAAAAAAAAGATTATGGTAAACGTCTGTTATGTTTTCTAGCATAAGCACGACATGCTACTCAAGTGATGAAATGGCCGAAACAAACCTCATTTGAGGAAGGAAAGACCAACACTAGATTAGGACAGGTGAGTATGGAAGCAGGCTCATTCTAATAGCGCAGTTTTTTAAAGAGCCAATTCGGCGTTTGAAAACTACTGATGATTACCTGTTGATTGTCTCAATAAAGAGCCAGAGTGACTCTGTATCCCTGAGACTAGACGACCTGAAAGTAAGCAGACGAACAAAACAGTATAAATCCCACAGAAACAGACACAGAGCCAGAGTCAGAGCAGACGCGTTCTGAACAGCTGACAGCTTTTTTTTTTTTTTTTTTTGGTTTCAGAAAGGAGGTTCAAATGTATCAGGCTTCCCTTCTTAAAAAGGGATTTCAAGTTGGAGATATGCTCATGTTTTAGAGCACATGCTTAGTTGTGTGAGGTTCTAGGATTGATCCTACACACAATAATTGAACAACAAATGATAAAGTTGTTTATGAGGAATAGTTAAAATTAAATACACATGTACATAACACATACAGTACAGCCTTAACAAAGAATGATCTGCTTGTAGTTCATTTTTCGATTTATTTTTTTCTTTCTTGGTCATCCATAGTGGGTCCTGACACATGGCCTCATATATACTGGGCAAGTGAACACTGAATTATGGCTCTAGCCTCCCCTACTCACTGTTAATGAAGATCTCCAATACACTCTCTGACGTGGTGCTGGAGGTCAGCTCCAGACAGTGTGCAAAGCTGGACAGCGCCTTGCTGCGGACAGTAGGTGCCTTGTCTAAGCAACGACCAAATATAATTTCTTGCACAAAGAATTTGTGCTTTAGAAACTTCTGATGCTCCAATGACACAGTGTCATCCGCCTCTCTTTCAGGTAGCTCTAAGAGAGCTAAAGCAACGTCAAGAGTGAAAACCCGGTGTGGAATCTGCCAATACAGAATCAAAGGAATCCATCAGCAGTAGTAAGAACCAAAGCAGAGATCTCGGCATTCAGACCTGGCTGTCACCTGGTGCTCAGAGCCAGGGCCCAAGCTTTTATACAACCCATCTCCTACCTTAGAACTCCGTGAATATTTGTAAAGCCAGGCAACGAATGTAGCATATGACTTGGAGGGAAGCTTATTGAGCAGCTGGACCAGGGACTGCGCTGCACAGGTCCGATACTCTGCTTTGTCTACCACCTGGAACACAAGAGGAAGCTGACCGACCATCATGCTGTAGCTGTAAATCAGCAAGTATGAGCAACTCCATATTCTTTAGACACTGGATAAATGATGATCAAATTTTATGTTTTGTACCCCATTGAAAAATAAACTATAAGCCTCTGGAGAAAAACACAATTTCAGAGACTGAACCTCTACAGTAGTTACGGTTCAAATGAATAATCTTTTGCTTAAACAGTACCATAAATTTATGAAATATCAGCAAAATTTTGAGAATGAAGCTAGTGAGATGGCTCAGTAATTAAGAGTGCTTGCTGTTCTTGCAAAGGATCTGGGTTCGGTTCTTAGCTCCCACATAGGGGCTCCTAAGTGTCTGTAACTACAGTCCCAGGAGATCCAGCACCCTCTTCTGGACTCCATGAGCACCAGGCAGACACATGTGCACATATATACATGTAGGCAAAACATGCAAATACATAAAAAACTTTTAAGAATTGAACACTATTAATAACTAATATTAGTTTGTCTTTTAGATAGTAAATATTTTACTTTTGTTTGAAAGCTCTTATCCTTCATAGAGAAATACACTGAAATACTATGAATGAAAGAGTATGATGGAATTTGCCTCAGAAGAAAAAAAAGCAGTGTGCATGTATGTTCAGGATATACAAACCAAAGAAAACTGATAAATTATGGGAATGTGCTAAGCCACACCATTCTCCCTGTTCCTGTACATGTCTATCATTTCCCAAAATAAAAATTTGATATTTTAAAAGAACATTTTGTTAGCTGGGTATGGTGGTGCTTGCCTTTCATCTCTGCACTCAAGAGGCTAAGAGCGAGAAGGTGGCAATTCAAGAAGACCCTGCCTGAGCACACCCACACAAAAAAAGAAAAACAAGAAAAACCCGTACTGTTTAAGAATCTATTAAAAGCTACCTTTGGTGAGGCTCAAGAACAAATACACAGGCACTTATCTCCGTATGTGTAATACTTACATACTGTAATTACTAGAGCACACAGTACCTTGGCACAGATATGCTGCAATAAAGTACCAAGGACTGGGAATACGCTTTCTTGTAGTTCATCCACAAGTGAGCTATTTCAAATAGAAACACAAACCAGTTACAATGTATCTATGATGACAACCTAACAGTCACTTCTTAAGTCTGTGCTCAAAAACCAATATTTGAATATTTAAAAACCACAAATATTAAAGCCAACCTACCCTTTGGGGTCTGCAAGATGGCTCACAGGTAAAGGCATTTGGCCCACAAGTCTGGCAAGCAGTTTGATCCCCAGCACCCATTTAAACATTTATTGCAGAATATTAATTTAAGGTATGTTACATTTGTTTATGCTATGGAACATCTGCTTAATGATATAAAGATGTGTTGCTTTTGTTTATGCTGTATTTGTTTAACCCTGTGAAGCTGAGATTCTTGGCTTGTATAAAACACCTGATGGAATAATAAAGAGCTGAACGGCCAATAGCAAGGCAGGAGAAAGGATAGACGGGGCTGGCAGGCAGAGAGTAAAAACAGAAGGAGAAATCTGGAAGAGAAGGAAAGAGAAAATAAAGAGAGAGGACACTATAGGAGCCAGCCACCCAGCCAGCTACGGGGTAGGAGTGAAAGGAAGTTATACAGAAGTAAGAAAAGGAAGAAGCCAGAGGCAAAAGGCAGACAGGATAATTTAAGAAAAGCTGGCAAGAAACAAGCCAAGCTAAGGCTGGGCATTCATAAGTAACAATAAGTCACCATGTATAATGTATTTGGGAGCTGGGGTGCGGGCCTCCTCAAAAAGCTAAAAGAGTAAAAAAAGTAAAACAATTATCAACATTTTGGCGTGTCAATGTGAGGTCAGAATAAAAAAAAAATTCAAACAACAAACATTTAAAGGTTTTAATGTAGAACTGACTCCACAAAGTTGATTTCTGACTTCCACATGTGCCTGTGGCATGGGGCAGGAGTGCATGTCAGCACACACATACATGTGCAAACGCGCGCACACACACACACACACACCGTAAAACCATAAAAACCATAAAAACAATTTCTTTTTTACTTTTTCAGTAAAATAAAGATACATTGCAACAGAGTAGAAAAACATGCCTCCTATGCAGTTCCCTAAAGAGTTATCACTGAGAAGTTCAGTCATTTAGAGGACAAAATTCAATCTTCATGGGCTCTTCTACTTATAGTAATTTTCACAGTAAGATGTAAAATACATCACGTAGGATAAATACATCACTAGGACTCAGTGTTGGTGTGTGTCAGTTCAGTGAGGTGCTACTATCAATGCATTCTCTTGATTTACCTTTGGTTTGTACTATTACATAAACACTCTCTGGCAATACGATAAACTCTACTTATTTACTTTTGTTTTTTTTTCTGAGACAAGGGCTCTTTCTATGTAACCCTGGTTATCCTGGAACTCACTGTGTAGACCAGGATGGCCTTGAACTCAGAGATCCGACTTCCTTTGCCTCCCTGGTATTGGGATTAAAAAGACATATGCCATAAATTCTTATGGAAAAAACAATGTTGCTTCTATGTAACATATCCTAGATATCTGATGTGTTAAAAATCCCTTTCCATAAAGCTAGTCAGTGAGTTGGCTCAGTGGGTAAAGGTACCTGCCAATAAAGCTTAATGGCCGGAATTCAATCACCAGGACCCACATGGGGGAAGGAGAGAACAGATTCTTCCAAGCTGTTCTCTGGTCTCCTTATGTGTGCTAAGGCACACACACACATAAGGAACAAGAAGAAAAGACTATCCTAGCCAGGCAGAGGTGGTTCCCACCTGCAAACCAGCACTCAAGAGGCTGTGGCAGGAGGATTCTCACCAGGTCCGGGCCAGGCTGGTCTACAGAGTGAGTTTTAGTCTAGCTGAGATAATAGCAAGAGCCTGACTCACATCACCAAACCAAACAAACCAACCCTATCAAGAGACAAGGTAATACCACCCAGTGCCAACGTCTCCCACCAATCCAAAGGAAGCAAGCCCGCAGCATGAGCATGCTGACCTGCACACATTCACTTTACACTGCATGCCAATACTCAGGGATAGAGGAGTCACAAGTGGAAGACACAGCAAAGGGACCTTTCCCAACAAAGCTAGGAGGGGACTTTTAAGAGGAGCTAAGCAATTCATGGCAAAAAACATAAGACTACCAATTATTATAAGAAATTCAAAGCAATTTACTTACTTTCATCCTTCAGCAAGTACTTTCTGTTGTAGAGGATGGAATAGGAAAGTGAGAGCAAAGAAAAATGTGCAAGAAACAGAAATGCAAGTAGGGAGAAAAAGTGGAAGAGGAGGCAGACTTTCTGTTTTGGAGAGGAAAATACCTAAGCAGACAATGACAGAAAAGGGGCAGCCATCCTCCCAGCTGACTGTACAATTGATGGAGTCTGGCTCAGGAACGATAGATTCACTATGTCCTTAACAATGCCCTAATACAGAAGTTGTCAGATTGGAACCAGGCACAGGAAACAGACTGGCTACAATGTGCTTAATTTTGACCATCAAAACCACCACTGGGTCTGACACACTATGTCAGACAGATATTTGGTTAGTGCAGGGCCCAGACTATCAAGGAAGAGTGATAAAAACTAGAAATTCAAGAATGTACATTACCTGATAAATTGGACCGCCTGGTTTCTAGCGTTAATGGCTTGTGAAGTTATTCCCAGAGGGCCACAACGGGACCTTTCCCCTACTTCTAACATCAATATTACATTTAGGATTTGACGGAAAATAGAACCAATAACCTAGAAGAGAAAATAATAATTGATTTAAAGTATGACAAAGAATCCAGTGGCGTCAAAGCTTTTGCTTTTGAAAACTAAGGATGTCATACAAAAACCATTGGCTTCATCTTGGAAACTTAGTAATAATTTATGGAGCTACCAAATATATTGGATATCTACTGGGTAATGAAAGCTAGACAGCAAGCAGAAATAGTGGGCATTTTATTACAGAGACAGGATCAAGTCCTGAAATGATACAGTAAGTCAAAATGGTATCCCAGCCAGCTGCCCCTTACCACAGAGCATACTGTTAAGACACTTCCCCAGTGATGTCTAAAGATGTGGCCAGCAGCAACCCTGTAGCAGTTTTCCTACACAGGCATAACTACAGCACAACTAATTTATCAGCCCACATTAAAGGTGGGCAGGCATGCAGCCTGCCTGTAACGCGAGCAGTCAGGTGGGCACATGGGAGCCCCAGGACAAGCTGCTAGCTCAATGAACCACAATACAGATGAATAAGAATGAGATGAACAAAAATTAAAAAGTAAAAGAATTATAATACACTATAATAAAAACATATGTGTTCTCACCCTGAAAATATGACCAGTGGTCACTTTTTTAGTAATATACAATTTCAGCTACCCAAAGACAAATGGATTATCAAACATCTTTGCATTATGTGGTTTGTCTACTTTCAATTCAACTAGGAAATCAGAATACACTTCTCCCCTACCTTATTTCCTTCTCCATGGATTGGGGAGCACAGCAAATACAATCCATAATAGGCCAGCTCTGATATGTATTTTACTCTAGTAAGGTTCCTAAAGAAAAGGGAAAAGCTTTGGCTAATGGATTTGATTATAATAGGAATGTTCAACTGCCCATTAAGCCTTCTCTATTCATTCATTTATTTTATTTTTGGATGCAGTATCCCTGTGTTGCCCAGGCTGCCCTGAACTCCTTAACTCAAAGTACTGAAGGGCCTTAACCTCCCAAGCAGCTAGCATACTTGTATGCAACATCAGCATTTTCATAATCCTAATTTAAATGAATAAATCCTGCTTATATACTAGTTAGGGTAAAACAGCACTTCAGTTCTGAAAAAAATCTCTACATTGTCATGTTTCAAGATTAAGGACTCACCTGGCTTGAGAAAGAAGAAATTTATGAGGAATTGGCTCAAAATTAGTTAACGCAACAAACACCTGGAAGACAAGTACCCAAGAAAGGCGTGAGTTTCTTCTACTCAGTAAATACAAGCTATTACTACATTTTTGCACTTAGCCACAAGTCTTGGGGATTTTCACTTACCTCTATACAAGTTTGTATACACTGTGGTTTTTCTTTAAGGGAAAACTTGGGAAGAAGCCTTAAAAAATTCTTTAGAAGATTAAATATGGCATTTCGTATTTGACAAAGGTCCTGAGCAGAAAAATAAATCTCCTCTTCTTCCTCCTCTTCCTCGCCTGAAAAGTCATCCTCCTGAACCACGGAAAATATACAAGTGACTGTGATGTTGTCTTATGTGCTTGTCCCATGGTTTTCATTAGCCCAGATGAAGTCAGTGCCAGTTGTAGCTGGGCTCATCAGATGATCTGACTTTGACCTCGTACTTGTGTTGGTCTAGGCATCAAAGGCCACAGTGATTTGCACTAGACTGCATACTATAGTTCCTTTAACTTTGTGTGTGTGTGTGTGTGTGTAGTGTGTGTGTGTGTGTGTGTATGTGTGTGCGTGCATGTGCCGACAGTCCTGTAGCCCTGGCAATCCTGAAACTCACTATATAGACAAAGCTAGTCTGTGTACCACCATGCACAGGTTGGAAATGTTGCTTTAACCCGCCTGCTTACCTGATTATCTTCTTTCCTAGGCGGTTTTCCTCTTTTTCTGCCCCTCCTATGGTTGTCCTTAGAACTCCTGGGGTGTTCCTTTTTTCTTTTTTGACTCAAGTTAGATTCTTGAGGCCAGCTCTTCTTTAGAATCTGAATACACTTGTCAAACATCACAGGGTGGAATACTTGATTGACTACACTGCCTAGTCATCAGGAACAGAGAATGTGCACGTTAGATTTTGGTTTTTGTTTTGTTTTAAAGATAGGGCCTTGCTAACTGGAAATTCATAAACCTCCTGTTTCATCCTTTGGAGTGCTGAGATTACAGGCATGCAACTCACTCCATCAGTGTAAGCAAGTTAGGTTAATTGTCTTAAAATATGTATATTAGGCGAGGGAGTTGGCTTAACATAAAAACACATGCTCTGTAAGGATCCCAGAATCTAATTAAAGCTGGGCAGGCATCGTAGCCTGCCTGTAATTCCCCACACACGCAGACTGGGATCCCTAGGATAAGTTGCTAGCTAGCTGAACTGACCAAAATTGATGAGGAACCATGAGCTCTGGGATCAGAGATATCCTGTCTTAATAGAGTGGGGATCTATCAGGGAAGTCATATGAAGCTAACTTCAGGCTTCATAGGCATGTGTACACATTTATAATAAGCATTCAAACACACACACATGCACACACACATACACACAATATGCATTAACAACAGATGCAAAGTTTAAGCATGAGATGGTCTTTCCATCTGACCCTGAGGAACTGGTGAGGCTTCAGTAAAAATGTGTCATTTTCAACTTCAGTCCTAGAACAGGGTAAAAAGTATATAATAACTGCTCTGCTGTATGGGTTAGGAACTAAGTGAAAAGTCTGTACACGTTCAATACAGAGCCCATCATCACAGGCTTAAGAATATACACAGTATCAACAACATAACATTTTCAAGTATTTTTTCCATTCAATTGGTTGCATATAAACGTGGAACCTATAAACACTGAGGGCCAGATGTATACATACCTGGTATTTCTAGTAGCAAAAAATAGAGGCCAGCAGCATGAAGACCATATTCTCGATATTGTACACTGGCATCTTTTTTATGTGCTTCCTGGACGAAGTGACAGAATAACGCCACCAGTGTATTAATGGAAATTTTATTCTCAATAAAGAAGGTCCAGATGCTCTGGGAGGAGAGTGCAAATCACAAAAGTCAGTATTTAGATGAACTGGAAAAAGCCTACTGATATTTACAAGGACCTAGCCTCTCAACAGAGACATGAGGAGTGCAGCTGCACTTCAGTGCCTGCTTAGCATGCTCAAGTCTTGGGTTGGATCCTTAGCAACACACGTGCACACACACACACACACACAGTCTAACTACTAAGTATAAGTGTCTGCCATTTCCAAAGAGACAGAAGCAAAAAAACTAAGGTGTTCTGGTCTGACTTTGAAACACCACCACGAGTCTGCATGTTAAGTGTTTGTTCCCAGCTGCTGGTGCCATACTGTAAGGCTGTGGAAGCTTTAGGGTAGGGATTGGCAGGCAGAAGTAGGTCCCCGTGGCATGCTTTTGAAGATTACAGCCCAGGCACAGTTTGCGACCACCTCTGCTTCAGAGTCCACAATGATGAAAGACGTACTCTAGTTTGTTTTCTGTTGCTGTGTAAACATTGTAACCAAAATCAACTTGTGGGGAGGGAAGTTTATTTTGTTTATATCCAGGTCATAATCCATCACTGAGGGAAATCAGGGCTGGAACAAGAGTAGAAACTGAGGCAGAAGTCTTGGAGGAATGTTGCTTATTGGCTAGCTCTCTGCCCTCTGCTCAGCTAGCCTCTTATACAGCTACCCTACATAGTTATGGTATTAGCCACAGGGGACTGAGCCCTCCTATATAAACTAAAATCATGAAAATACTCCACAGACGAGCCCACAGCATTGGTTCCTTCCCAAGTCCATCACATGTATGCACAACCACATAGGCCTTGAGCATCTTTAAAAAAACAAAGGCTAACAAAATAACGAAATTCAGGAAATTCAGAGACTGCGTTTCTGCCTTCCTTCAAAAGATAGGGTGAAAAGCAGGGCATGAAGCACACGCCTTTAACCTCAGCATTCTCAAGGCAGAGGCAGGTGAGCCTCTAAGTATGAGGCCAGCCTGGTATACGCAGTGAGTTCTAGGATAGCCAGACTAAATGGTGAGATCCTGCCTCAGAAATAACCAGCCAACCAGAGACAGTAACGAAAAAGATAGGGTAAGGGATAGGCAAAGCCGCAGAGAAGCCACGCTACACAGCACAAACTGGAAACGACGGCACGTCTAGAATCTCAGTACATGGGAGGGTGAAGCAGAAGCCCGAACTTGAGGCCAGTCTGGAGTGCACAGCAAGTCCCTGCTGGAGAAGAAGAAAAAGGGGGAGAAAAATCCTTTTGTTTGTTCCTTTCCTGGACAGTTGTATTCTACTCCAAACGCACTGGGCACCTCCACGGACTGTACTATCTAGTCACCAGAACTCTGCTAGTGGCATCACCTCAGCAGAGGCGATCCCATGGCGGCTATCTAGTCTGTGGCCTTCACACCCATCACTGACCACTCCCCTGTGGCCTTACTCAAGAGCTCCCCATTCCTACTATGTCCTCCTCTTGCCCTACCTAGTATGAGCTTTCTCGCGTCTACTCACACCCTGATCCATTTTGTTCTTACCTTCTGGCTTTGTGATCTGCACTTCTAACTACCAGTTATGCCTTTCAAGGATCTTCAAACATAATCTCACCGTGGTTGATGTCCTCTTCGTAGTAGTGTTGTTCTAGGGTTTTACTGGCAGTCTGGGAAAGGAACCTAAGGCCTCATGCACACTGGGCGAGTGTTGTGCCACGGAGCTAAGGCCCCTGCCCTTCTTTCTTATCTCATACACAACCTGGCAGTTTATTCTATCTAAAAATTGTTTCCTCTTTTGAGCTTTCCTTACCAGTTTCTACAACTAAACTACAGACCACACCATTAGCACTCAGTATATACGACCCCAGCAGTTTCTCCGGGAATCTCATGGTGCAGGTTTTCACACTGAGTCTGCCTATGATAGGGAAGAACATTTGTTCTAAACAGATCTACTCATGCCGTAAGTTAATAAATGCATGCTACTTAAAATAGAACCTCATACATAATCATGCCTCATTAAGTTCACCACATTCCGCAGGTGGAGCCCATTTATGCTGGCTAGTTTATATTATCTTGACATCAGCTAGAGTTACTTAGGAAGAGGGAACCTCAACTGAAAACTTGTCCCCACTAGACTGGCCTGCAAGCAAGCTTATGCAGCATTTTCTTAAGTGATGACTGACGTGGGGGGGGGGGCCAGTTTGCTGTGGCCGTGCCATCCCTAGACTGATACTCCTGATGCTGCAAGGCAGGCTGAGCAAACCACGGGGAAGTCAGGAAGCAGCACTCCTCTGTGGCTTCTGCTCCAGGATCCCGCCCTGACTTTCCTCGGTGATAGACTGCTATTCCAAAGTGTAAGATGAAAGAAACCCTTCCCCCACAAATTGTTTTGGGCATGGTGCTTTATCAAACCCAAAGAGATCTAATTAGGATACCATTAAAAATTACCTATAATCTGTTCTCAATTTAACTTACTGTCCTATGTCCACATGTTTAAAAATTCCGAATGCCATCCATAGCACACTGTCATACTTCTAAACATTCCTTACATATTCCCACTATACCTCCACCCTAACCCTCTCTTCTAAAGTACTCAATGGAATGCTTAGCATTACTCTACAGGGATGTTTAGATGATTTATTCTTGAGCAGTCCTATCTGGCCTGGAACTGCAACTCACAGAGATCCACCTGCCTCTGCCTCCTAAACTGGTATCAGAGCGGTGCATTATCACATCTGGCCTGTATTAAGGCTTTCTTATTCTGTTTCTTAGCCTTTTGGGTTTCTCTTTTTCTCCCTTAAAATACTTTGTTAAATTACATTTATGTGGTTTGTGTGTGTTTGTGTGTATGTGTATGTGAACACTTATGACCAGATCACACAGCACATGTATGAGGGTCAGAGGGCAATTACAGGAAGTAGTTCTTTCACTCAGTCACATGGGGCCCGAGCATCAAACTCAGGTTGTTAGGAACGGCAGCAAGCACCCGTCTTTACCTGCCAAACACTGAGCATCCAGCCCTCTTACTGGCCTGTCTGGTGTTTTAGACATGATCTTCTCTATAATCCAGGCTGACCTTAAATTTACAGCAACAATCAATGCCCTGCCTCATCCTCCCAAGTACAGGGATTACAGGTGTGTGCCACTATGACAGCTTATTATTTATTTTTATTTTTATTTTTTTTTTAAGACAGGGTCTCACTATATAGCTCAGGATTTCCTGGAGTTTCCTATATAGACCAGGATGGCCTTAAATTCACAGAGATCTGCCTGCCTCTGTTTCCTGAGTGCTAGGACTAAAGGCGTGTACCACCACATTTGGCTGATCTTTTTAAAAAAAGTTAATGATCTCAACATCAACAAGCACACGGAGGCTGGAGAGATGCCATAGTAGGCATAGCACTTGGCTCACAAAGCATGAGATGCCCCAGCTTGGACTCTCAGATAGCAGAGACAGGCAGATTCCTGAAGATGACTGGCCAGCTGGCCTAGACTACTCAGCAAACTTCCAAGTTAGCGAGAGACTACTAACTAACTCAAAGGGAAAGGTGGAAGGCATCTAAGAAGCAGGACTAAGCTGCACTCTGACAGCTGTGACGTCCACCAGTACAAGAGGCAGAACAATGTTCAGGCCGCGTGCACACCACCAACTACTCACTGCTTCAGTACAAGCTTCCTTGAGCTGTTGTTTCACTCTCGTGGCCTTTCACTTGGTTTCCCCTTTAAACTGCTTTTGTGAAAAGGTGGTCATGTCTTGAAAACAAAAATCACAACTAGAGCCTCAAACTTTTTGGAGCAAAGCTACTAGGACAGTCTGATGAACAAAGTACAATTTTCACAATATTCTTACCCAAGAAAACTATTTTTAATTTAAACTATAATGACTCTCAGCCACTGCAACACATAAAAATGGGTCACTTGATTGACTTCTTATCTTTTTACCTCTAGAGATCCGTTTTCTTCAGCAGCAAAGGGGGAAAGACTTCCATAGAGTGATGTGAATGTGTCTATTCCATTCTCTAGAATCTCTGCTACTATGCTGGGATCCAAAGGCTCAGTCTCCGTGAAGTCCAGTTCCCACACTGAGTTCACCCATTCTTAGGAGAAAATGGAGTAAAATTAGTAAATGCTCTCAAACAAGTAAAAAAACAATCACCTTTAGATGTCATGTATATTCTAGAAAAGTCACTATTCACATAAATGACCACAGTCATACAGGTGTCATATGTAATAAAAGGAAAGCCATCATGATTAAGGAAACCTTTTGTAATGTAAGCATGGTGGTCGGGAGTAATCCAGGCACTGAGGCAGGGGATTACCACAAGTTCAAAGCCTACCCACATGGTGAGTTCTAGAACAAACAGAAATGCTCAGCAAGTCCCTGTCTCAAAAATCCAAAAGGACCAGGTGTGATGACAAACACCTTTAATGCCAGCACTCAGGATGCAGAGGCAGGAGGATCTCTGTGAGTTAGAGGCCAGCCTGGTCTACAAAGCAAGTTCTAGGACAGCCAGGGCTACACAGAGAAAACCTGTCTCAAAAAAAAAAAAAAATGGTTCACAACCGTCTCTATCTCCAGTCCCAGCGGACCTGACTCCCTCTTCTGTAGGCACCAGGCATGCATGTGGTGCACAGACACACATGCAAGCAAAATATTCATTCCCATAAAATAAAGTAAATCTACAAGAAAACATGTTTTAGATGTAACAGCTTCAGGAAATTGTTCTTGAACAAACTTAAGTGATCAAGTTTTCTTGTAAGTGCCACTCAGAAAAGACACAAGCATCACAGAGCGCATCAGCCTCTTCTCTGTGAAAATCTCATAAGCAAGATAATAAACCCAAATAAAACATACAGCATTTCACTGTGCTCTTGGACAATAAAGTCTTGTATCAAACCAGAGAAACCACTTCCCCAAATGTCTAGAAGATACACGGTGGGCTCCTACAAAAATACTCAGTGACTCCCAAGCACACCAATGAGAAGAATGTGTGTCTAAGAGACAGCAACACAGCCTTCCCGGGGCATTCCTCAACACACTTCTCTACCTAAATTCAACTCATTTTTCTAACCAGCTATTCCTCCATCCCATCTAAAATTTGGACCAGATAAGTTTGTGACTATTTCTATCTCAAATTAGTCAGGAATATCTTTAAGTTAATATTCTTTATAAGTTCATCATCACTTGCGGGGACACTTGGGAGGAACTTGGACAGAGCATGCATATAAAGACAATTACACTAATTGGAGGAAAAGGGACAGGCCCCCAAACACAGGCTCCACATATTCCAATTGGAGGAAGAGATGGGTAGACAACAGGGTAACAATACATTCAACAACATAAAGAGCAATACAGCACCACCATAAATTAGTGGTTCTATATCACCAAGACCTGAACATCGTAATGTAGATGGAGCAGAAGAAAATGACCTAAAAATAGCTTTATGAAGATGATTGAGACCCTCTACATCTGACAAAGGACTGATCTCCAAAATATACAAAAAACTAGACATCAAAAGAACAAACAATCCAATAAAAAATGGGGTACAGACCGAAACAAAGAACTCTTAACAGATGAATCTCAAATGGATGAAAGACAGCTAAGGAAATGCTCAACATCCTTAACCATCAGAGAAACACAAATCAAAACAACTCTGAAATATACCCTCTTAAACCTGTCAAAATGGCCAAGATTAAAAACACTGATGACAACTTATGCTGGAGAGGGTGTGGGGTTAAGGGGAACACTCCCCTATTGCTGATGGGAATGCAAACTTGTACAGCCACTTTGGAAATCAATATGGCTATTTCTCAAATAATTAGGAATCAATCTAACTCAAGACCCAGTAATACCATTCTTGAGCATATAGCCAAAGGATGCTCAATCATACCACAAGGACATGTGCTCAACTATGTTCATAGCAGCATTATCGGCAATAGCCAGAACCTGGAAATAACCTAGATGCCCCTCAACTGAAGAACAGATAAGGAAAATGTGGTATATTCACACAATGGAACAATAAAAAATAATGACATCTTGAAATTTGCAGGCAAATAGAACTAGAAAAGGCCATACTGAGTGAGGTAACCCAGACCCAGAAAGACAAATATAGTATGTACTCACTCATAAATGGCTTTTAGACATAAAGCAAAAAGAAAACCAGCTTATAGTCTGCAACCCCAGAGAACCTAGGCCACAAAGAAGGCCCTAAGAGAAATACACATAGATCTGTCTAGAAAGGAGAAAAAGACAGTATCTCCTGAGTAAATTGGGAACATGGGGGGCATGGAGAAGGGTGGAAGGGGGTGTGGAAAATATATAGCTCAATTAAAAACAATTAAAGAAACCTTTTTCACATGCACTACTCTATCATTTATGCCTTCAGCAAACTGTGGGCTCGGCTCTTACAGCCTTCCAGAGGCTCAGAAGCAAGAATTTGCCTTCCTATCAATTTTTCCCCTAGGAATTCTCCCTTGACACAGACCTTACACTTGCTTTCCAGTGATCCCGATAGGCCACATCATCTGTCTTCCCTCCTTTCCAGCCCTTCCTGAGGGTTTCAGCACCTTCCATATACGATTTACATGTCCCCAGTGTATATGCCAGGCTGTCATTAATACATACCATAGCCTTTTGGAGCCCATTCCCTAAGGTGGGATACCTTGCTCATCCTTCATGTAGCAGGGAGGGGCTTGGTCCTGCCTCAACTTAATATGCCAGGCTTTGTTGAGTTCCCATGGGAGACCTTACCCTTTTGGAGGAGTGGATGGGGGAAGGGCTGGGGGAGGAAGGGAACGAGCAGAGGGGAGATAGGGAGAACTGTGCTTGATATATAAAATGAATAAAAAACTTAAAATAAAGAAAATACCTACTATATAGCCTCTCCTGTCTCTACAAGATCATGCCTTACTATGGGGTCAGCAAAGACAATGAAGTCCCATACCAGGCCTGCAATCTGTGGTCTCAACACCCCATGAACCTATATGACCCAAAGATCTGGGCATCCTACCCTTCTCTGATGCTCAATTTCTTCACTAATTCCTTGTACTGTCATCTTCCAGTCCCTGATAGATAGGGAGACTTGGGCCAGTGTGACTTGTGTGAGCCAGTCTATCAGAAACTAGTTCCTTTGTATTACCTCAGGCTATGTAGCCTTTGTCTCAGGGAGGAAGGGGCAATTTTACTTCTCAGTATCTAAGCTTCAGCACACTCAGGCTGATGCCATCTGCTCCATGCCCCACAGCCTCACAAGCCAGGCTGTGAGAGGCTTCTTCATTTCTTACCTGAGTCGTTCCCAGTTGAAGCAGTTTGGAGGCAGAGTACTCCCTAATTATCAGGTACTTATGCTAGGCTGTTATTAAGGCCTCCACTTTCATGCTGAATTATGGGTCACCCCGGCCCCACTTCTTTTTTTTTTTCTCATTTTTTTTTATTAAAGATTTCCATCTCCTCCCCTCCTCCTCCCCCTTCCCTCCCCTCCCTTCCACCCATACCCCCACTCCACCCCTCTCCAAGACAAAGAGCCATCAGGGTTCCCTTCACTATGTTAAGTCCAAGGTCCTCCCAGCTCCCCCTAAGTCCAGGAAGGTGAGCAACCAAACTGACAAGGCTCACAATGGGGAGAGAAAAGTGTGAAGTGGAGGATGGGAAGAGCTTGGGGGAATAGGATGGTTGGGATATAGGAAGGGTGGATATGGGAACAAGGAATTATATATCTTAGTTAAGGGAGCCATTCTAGGGTTGGCAGAGACTTGACTCTAGAGGGGTTCCCAGGTATCCAGGAAGACGCCCCCAGCTAGGTCCTTAAGCAGCTGAGGAGAGGGTGCCAGAAATGTCCGGCCCCACTTCTTTGCACTAAAAAGCCGGAGGAGCATCTTTTCTCACTTCTCCCTTCGTCTCTCCCTGCGCTCTGACTTTTCCCACAGGCTCCCAGGTTTTAATGCCAGGAAGGCTCTCGAGCACAGACTTAATTTGTACGCTTCATTATGTCCCACCGCCAGCTGAAGCAGCGAGCCAATACCTCCGTCTCATCACCTTTCCCCACAGTTCCCGAGTCAGAAGCAAAGCTGCAGGGCAGCATCATGCGTTCTTTTTCTCTGTAATTCCTCACGTCTGCAGTTCTTTCTGGGCAGACAGTGCCGCTTCAACTGCAAGGCCCAAAAAGCTGCTGCCGTAGCCGGCCTGTAATCCAGTCTCAAATGTGCTTGCTTTCAGACACTGCAATATAGTCTCTAGTTGAGTCTCCATTGTCAGGGCATCCCCATCACTATAGCCTGCTTGGACGGTGAACTCTATCAAAAAGGTGTGCACTCATATCACATAGAGCAGTGGTTCTCAACCTGTGAGTCCCAACCCCGCTGGGGGTGTGTCAAACGACCCTCTCACAAGGCTCACATACCAGATATCCTGCATATCAGATATTTACAATTCATAACTGTAGCAAAATTACAATTATTAAATAGCAACAAAATAATTCTATGGTTGTGGGTCACCACAAAAGGAGCCGTATTAAAGGGTCCCAGCATTAGGGAGACAAGAACCACTATCACAGAGGAAGCCAGCCATTCTAAGATTGCTTTCAAGCATGCTTCTACATTCAGCGTGGCCTCAGGTACCCATCTTATCACCAGATCGAAAGGGCACTAATAACCAAAGAAAAGATTCCGACTAATGGTGAGCCAACAAGTTTGTTTACTGGAGTTACCACCAGAAGCACAGGTGATGATTGGGCAGTCGCATGACTTAAAAGCCCTACCATGGTCCAAGCAAATGCTACAGCACTGCCTTGCTACCCCACCTCCTGCATATCCTAGCACACCCCCTTGCTCAGGATGGCCTGCAGCTGGATCAGGGCTGTATTAAGCTGGGAAGGGCAAAAGGGGAGTGGCTGGAACTTCTACTAGGAGTCTACAGATACCCTCCTCCCTTTCCACAGGAGACAATGATCCAGATCTCCTATGAATAATTACAACTGTTCTAATGTCAAGATAGCAGAGGTCATGTCATGCCTGCAGAACAGACTTCCACAACTCCTCTTCCACGGTAGGCCAATGATCTGGTCATCTATTTAGGAAACAAATGGGAAGGACCAAAAGATCTGACCCATGCAAACCGGTCCCCGCCAAGAAGGTATAACACGGGGTGCACAGGTGGCAGTGACAGCATCAGAAAGCAGTTAGGATTATCCTGCAATTGCCTTGGCTGGCTATGAGGACTCGGACCTGGACAGCCATCTTAGGGCTGGAGCTTGGATGGAGGGACAACAAGGGGCAGTGGGCATGAAAACGGAACTCTCAAGTTTGTGATTTAGCTGCTCCAATTGGCTGGCGTTTGGAATCTCGACTTCATTTTGACAACTAACGAGGTCTGCATGTGAACCACCTAGTTGAACAATATGATCACAAATTTTAAGAAAACAAAATTAGTATGAATAAAGAGACTGGCTGTATAAAAACCTCCTGGAAATGGAAATAGTTAAGTCCAGGAAGACTTGGCAGAATTAGGGTGACAGATGGAGAAAACAGAAGCGATAGCATCAGGAGAGGCCTACTACTAGCTTTTTAGGTTGCTGCTGTTTTGTTTTGTTCTTGCGACACTCCCTTTGTAGCCCATATCGATGGTCTTGAACGCCTGTCAATCCTCCAGCCTCGGCCTCCCGCACGGTTTAACTCTCTTTTAAACAGTTACTCGTTTGGACTGAGATCCCACGTACGTCTGACTGGCCACCACCCGGGCGAGACTGTCACAATCCTGGGGCTCACGGTCACTGCAGAGACTCAGCCTCCCCTTCCCCCACCGCCACCCGGACCGGGCCGCAGGCTGAGACACCTCAGGCACTGCAAAGCACCCCAAGCCCTGAATGCAGGACTCGCGCCTGCAAGTCTGATCTCACCGAGGCTGAGATTCAGCGGACACCAAGGCTGCAGATCTCTCCCGAGATCCTGGAGCGCCATCGTGACCATGAAAGTACCGGCTCGCATCTGCTCCCGCGCGCGCTCCGAGACGTTTCTGCGGACCAGTCACAGCGTTCCGGATTTACAATCGACCAATCGCCGCGCCAGGTCGAGTTCTTAACAGAAGCCAATGGTCTGGGCCGTCCATGGCGTGCGCAAAAATGGGTGGGGCGAGGACTGGAAGCCAAACATGGCTCGTGGAGACTTTCCCTTAGCGTTCCAGTGCAAGTTGGCAGTCAGACCACCACTAGCGTTTTTGTTACCGTCTTGTCCTTCTTACACGGCGGGAAACCTAGAGGCTTGTGGAGATAGGGCACTTCCTGTAATAGCAGTCACCTTTGCCCTTGCCGAGTGACACTTGGCGTATGTGTCAAAGGTACCTCACCCGTTAGAGAGCACGCAAACGTTGTTCATATTCGAATATGAAGAGTTCCCGGCGTTTATCGGGCTAAGAAATGAAGAAAATGCAGCCAAAGGTATTACAAGGACGCACCTGCAGTGCTAGGAATTTACGGAAAATCTGGGCCCGAAGTGCCACTGGAAAGAGGCCAGGGCCGCCATCTTCATTAAGGGAGAGACCAGGCGCCCTTTGGCACTGCACATGCGCAGATGAGCGCACTTCCTGGCGGCCTGGGAGGCGGGGGAGTTAGGAGGGTGAGGAGAAGACGTGCGCCTGCGCGTGGCATCCCCTTCGCATCCGGGCCGGAGTTCTCCTGCCCCCTCCCCCGCCCGGCGCCGCCGTAGCACTTCGGTGCGTTGCACCGCAGGAGTCTAGGCAGTTCGGTGCGCGGCTGAGCGCTGGACCCCACCCGGTGGGCGACGGAACGCGTGCTTGCGCCTGTGCTCCTGTGTTTCTGGGCCCTCGCCGCTGCACCGTCGGGAACTGGGGAGGTACGGTGCCTGGCCTCTGGGTGCATCGCTGCTTTGGGCGCCGCAGCCCGCAGCCGCCTGCCTTCCTCGGCCCTGCCCCTCCCCTGGGGCGCAGGCCGTCGGTGACCGCCCACCGTCCCGCTCAACCGTGCAGGGGGCTGCGGTGCGGCGTCCAGCGCGTTCCCGCAGCCTGCCCTCCGGCCTGCCTTCCCCGCAGGCAGCCCGCACCTTGGAGGGAGGGAGCAGTCTGTGCCGGAACCGGCGCGGTCAGGCGGGGAGATGAGCTTCTTCGGCTTCGGGCAGAGCGTGGAGGTGGAAATCTTGCTGAATGATGCGGAGAGTAGGAAGAGAGCAGAGCACAAGACAGAAGACGGGAAGAAGGAGAAATATTTCCTCTTCTACGATGGGGAGACCGTCTCGGGGAAGGTGAGCTTATCTCTGAAGAACCCCAACAAGCGACTAGAGCACCAGGGCATCAAGATCGAGTTCATTGGGCAGATCGGTGAGTCGATTCCCTGGGATCTCCCCAAGCCTGCGACGTCAGCCCGCCCCTGGAGTCAGTCGGGTGTGGGACGGGCGGGGAGCAGAGGTTTTTCAGGGCCCAACTCCAGCGAGGCCTATGACAGGCTCTTGTCAACTGCAGTCTGAAGCCTGGGGTTCACCCACGAGTCCCGCCCGTGGGCGACTCCCCCAAGCATTCATTACCTTGTTCCAGGCCAAAAGTGACAGCGTGCTGCTGGGGAGGTGGGGTCAGCCAGCCTAGGAACGGTAGGGAGCCCCCTGCTGTACGGTTGGATGCTCACCTGGTACCTGGTTACCCCCATTGTCTGAGACGCAGTATCCCCCCCAGCTTTGCTTCTTGCACCCGGAATTTCATAGTGAGGTGCTTAGGCGGGATCCTGCAGGTGGGTTTGACAGCTACAGCAGTCAGATCCAATCCAAAGTTAAGCGGTGACCCCATCCATCCACATATGTGTATGTATATGTATGTATATATAATATATATGTACCTATATAGATATGGTGTGGTAGACAGGGTGCATAAAGGCTGTTTGTCTCACCTCCACTTTGAACTACCTTTCATGTGTATGTTTTGAATACCTTCAGCCCGCCTCATTCTGAATGCATATATTTTTCTCCTTAAAGCGAAAGAAGTGATATTTGCAAAGACTACCATTAAATGATCAAAACTTTGCAGTGCTCAATAATCATCTTCAAACTATGGTTGATAATTTTACTAGAATTAGACAAGGGAAAGTAGTAACAAAAATTCTGGGGAGTCAGCTGAGTATGATGGTACATGCCTTTAATAGCAGAACTTGGGAGGCAGAGACAGGTGGATCTCTGTGAGTCGACGCCAGTCTGGCCAACAGAGTGATTCCAGGCCAGCTACTGTTACGTGGTGAGTGAAACCCTTTCTCAAATTAAAACAAAACCCCACAAAGATTTGGGAAGCTGCCCATCATCGTGACTGGGTTGTCACCAGTTCTAAGTATTAGGAGTCTTTAGTGTTAGCAAGTTGCTTGGGTATTTCTAAAATAAAATGTTTGTGTTATGAGGACATGAGTAGCTTATGTCCTATAGATGGTGATCATCTGTCCGAAAAATCCGTACTCTGTTCTCCACACTGCACATATGGACACCGATTTCAGAGACTTCCTTGGGAAAACGTGTTAGATTCACATGCTAAGAGTTTAGCCTAGCATCTGTTCTCCCTTTTACAGAGTCAGGGGGCCCTGGGAAATGGAGTCCTGGTGGCCAGATTTTGTAACCCACTGTTTGGTCTTAAGCATCTGGTATTTAAAATCCCCTTAGACTGACTGATCATAAAGGACCCCGTTGGGTTGTTTTAAAGCCAGGATGTGAAAGATCTATTTGCTGTGCCAGAAAAGAGACTGGAGCGTGAATTTTACATGTGTTTCCCTCCTGCTTTTGGCTTGGATGGCAGGACAGGTGCACTGTTGATTGACATCTGGAGCCTGATCATTGTTGTTGCTGGCTTTTATCTGTATCTTCAGCCTTTCCTGTACTAGAAACCAGTGGCATTCCCTACTTAACACTCATAAAGCCGTGAGATATTGCTGTTGTTCCCATGGTGGATAAAATCACCCCTAGTAAAGAATCACAGGTTGGATTCTATAAATCCAAAGCATTTTATGTTAAGGATAACATATGAAATAGTCAGTATTTGCCTACTGATAATTGGTATTTTAATTAGGAGTTTTAAAGTTACTACATTGGCTCTCTAATACCAATATAAACAACAAGTATGTTTTACTCTTTGTCTATACCATCATGCCCTGATCGTGAATAACTTAGCATGTCCCCTGCTTCACATAGTATGAAATGAGCCATTCCAGAAGGAATGCATGGTGTCAAGAGCTCATTCTCTTTTATTTAAATGCAAAGTAACCAAGGAAGCTGTTTGTTGTAATTGCCCAACCTGTTCTCTTGCCTAACTCCTTTTTTTCCAAGACTGTAACCTTACTGAATTTTCTTAAAACCTTTTATTGCTTCTTGGGATAATTTTCCCTGGGCCCTTGGCACTCTGACCTGATCAGGCCTCAGCTTTGTCAGTTGTAAATTACAGTATAATAAAATCACCTGGTTATTATGATGTGATATTAGGGTACTGAGTTTCATGTCTCAGAATGTTTCTAGATAAGAGCAGCCAATGCAGCAATAGTTTGATTTTACAAACTGAGTTACAGCCTCTGATTCAGTCTCCCCTCGACTTCTTAGAGTATTCCCAGTTAGATTGCCGTAGGGACTTTTACAGAGTATATGTTTCAGCTTTTGTGTGTGCCACATGGGCTTTCACACAGCTAGCAGTGGGTGTGGTGTCTAAAGGGTATAGTTCATGTTCATTCCCACTCATTATCCATGCTTACATGAGAGAATGGTAGTAGGTTAAAACAGAATTATAAGCAGTATGTTTATTGTTTGGACTTGAGGTCTATTTCTTGATCAAGGAGATGACATCAGAGAAACCTTTCTAGCCAGGCATGAAGGCATATACTTATAAACTCAGGACTCCAAAGGCTAAGCCAGGAAGATCTCTCTCGAGTTCAAGGCCGTCTGGTTACATAGCAAGACCCTGTCTCAAAACAAAGCAATAAAGGAACAGCCTTTCTAGATATGTTTGGTATAAAAGTTTCTCTTCCCACGTCCCCCCACCATGCTCTCTGTTCCTAAAATTAGTTGATATTAAAGATACATCAGCTTATTCAGAGGCGCAACGTACTTTCCGTAGGCTTCCTATTTCTTTATTATGTTTGCGACTTCCCAAAAGATTCAAGGCATGGCATATTGTGTCATACATCTAAGACAGTTATTATGAAGTGACTTCAGGGCAGCAGAGCGAGGAGAGTGGGTAACTTTGTTGAAGTTGTGGTTCTGTGGTTTTCTCCTTCATTGCATTCTTTGACTATGTATCGAGTAGGCGGAATGTCTCTCAGGTTATTAGGTCAGGCTATATGGGTAACCGTAGCCACAGCCAAGAGAGCAACTTAGCATCTCTGAGTTCTGTCCTTCTTCCTGAGGAAGCAGGTCGCTTGTATGTTGGGGTCTTGGAGGAGTTGGAGCTCTTGTCCCTGTCTCACTCTATAAGAGATTCTGGCAATCTCTTCTATACCCTTCTTATCATCTTCTGCAAAGGTGAACAGGCAGTTCTCATCCTGCTGATCCCTTCAAAGTTTGTTTTTACCAACTCCTAGAAGTCTATTTATTTTCTTCCTAAAGTTTGTCCCAGCCTGCCTTTCCAGATCCCATCTCTTGTTAACTTCATCCTCACTGATGATAGCCTTCAAGTAGCCTCTTCTTGTCAGTCATGGTGCTGCACACCTGTCAATCCGGCACTTGGAAGACAAAAGCAGGGAGAGCACGAGTTCCAGGCCATCCTGGGTTACATAGTGAGACCTTACCTTAAAAAATGAAGTAAATGGACACTGGAGAGGTAGCTCAGTGGTTAAGAGCACTGACTGCTTTTCCATAGGTCCTGAGTTCAATTCCCAGCATCCACATGTCAGCTCACAACCATCTTCCCCTTATAGTCTAACTTTTTTTTTCTGAAAAGAGTGTCCTACCTAAACTGTACTTTTTTTTTCAAAGGCCTACCTAATCACTTCCTCTACTAAAAGCTCCAGCAGTACCTCTTTTTAAGTGGGTTGTGACTTCTACCTCAAACGCCAGAGACTGTCTCAAGTCCATCATTACTCCAGTGATTAATCTCTAGTCTCAATGGCTACCTCATAAAGTGCTCAGTAAATGTTTGCTAACTGGATAATACTGGTTCAGAGCTAAGGTCTTACATAAACCATTTTCTGGAATTTTTTTTTCATCCTCTGTAGAAGCCAGAAACAAACGTAGGGCCACACCTATGCCAAGCAAGTGTCTCACAATCTGAGCTACATCCCTGACCCCTGGAAGTACTCTAATGGAAGAAAGAAAGGTCTAGATCAAGCAGCTGGGTCTCCTGTACATGCTCAAGAGCTAGCTAGGTGTTCCTCTCAGTTAGAGAACTTAAGTGGCATCTGACCATCATGAGTCTAGTGGATCATCATCTTCCTGATGGATCTAGGCAGTGAGAACAGTAAGTCTCATGCCAGCTCACTTGTTTTTGCTTGTTTTTTCCCTATCATATTCCTATACAATGAAATACCTCTCCCTGTTTGAGAAGAGTTTACCAGACCTGTGGCTCCCTGAATCCTTTAGTAACTGCTCTGATGTTACAGTTTGACGATTGTTGCAAGAGAGTAATAAATTCTTAGTTCTTCACTTAGTGCCATATGTTTTTGTTATCCTCTGCAAGTTTCTCAGCTGCTTTGTTAGTCTCCCGATACCTAGCATGCTTCTTCTCATGGCGTGGTCTCTGCTGGAACGATGCCAATACATGTGTGACGGGGGAAGTCTTCTTCCAGGTTAGACCGGTGGGATTAGGAAGATTCAGTAGTATACAAAGAGCACCGAGTGAAGAAAAGACCGTTTTTCCTGCTGAAATCCTTTGGGAAATTCTGGTAAAGGACATAAGCCAGACTTGGGAACCTTGCAGGCTAATGGGGTTAAATGAGCCAAATATAATCAGAAGGTCAAACTTGCAGAGATGGGCAGACAGAAATATCCTTATACCCCAGAGCCAAATACATACTTTTTATAAAGTTTTTTAATGAGCTCATCAATGCCAATAAGCCTGTACTTTTAGAAACTCCAGAGACTTAAAAAAAAAAAAAAAAAAAACTCATTTACTCTTGAAATACCAAGTGACAAAGCAGATTTACCAAGTTTTCAGCAGGGCTTAGATGTGCTCAGAGCAGAGCTGCATATGGGTGACCTTGAAGTGTAATTGTTCCTACAGGTCTGCCAGGGGCAGGAGCTATAGCAAGCCAGAATCTTCATCGCCTGGTCAGCAAAAGGGCTAAGAAGGTCAGATGGGAGGAGGCTCTTGCTTTGTATCTCTCCCCAGTCCAACATGAAGCCTAGACTCTGTGTGGTGCTGGTCCAGCAGCAGATCCCAGGGTGACTCAAAGGCTTGGCCTATGATGTAAAGTTGGCTCGATTTCCCTCTACACTGGTGACCTCCCTTTTTGGCCGTTGGTGGCAGATATTGCCACGAAAACATCCTGAGTGCAAAAATTAGTTCCTCCTTTTGATCAAAGAAGGAAACTAATGACAGAGTCACTTGGAAAAAAAAGAATGGGGGTGAGGGGTTCAGTTTCTACTTCTAGCCTGAAGGGCTATTGTGTTTGGTTGGGATGGAAGAGGGGCTGTTTTTATAGTCTCTGTAGGACCTGGGCCTCTTGTTAGAACACTTGGATTTTCTGCCTCAATTTATTCAAGAGGAAACCAACCTTTCTGGCAAATAACAGTGTAAAACAACTATTTCTGCCCTTTTGGCCACAGTGTTTGCAGAAGGGTTCCAAGTTGCTTATAAAATTATAAATCAGAAAGACCATTCCAAGCTAGATGTAGTAGCTGTTCTACCAATAATCCTAGCACTAGGGAGGATGAATCAGGAGAATGACCATGAATTTAAGGCCAGCCTGGGATATGTAGCAAGACCCATCTCAATGAAATAGAACAACAGAGGACCATCCTGGCCCTCCTCAGACAACACTGTTCTCCCGTAGCATTTCATGTAGGCACTGATACTGTGTCACGGGAAGAAAAGCACTGGGGAGAATGTGATGCCCTGCGGAAAAGGACTTGTACCCAAGTCCCCTGCTGGGCCAGGCAGTGCCCTTCTGCAGTGTTGCTAGGATCTTCAAATCCTGGCAGCTGGAGCACACTCTGAACCCTCTCTGTTTGTTTATTTCTCATGTTGGGCTGAGCGATCATTGCTTTTATGTTTCTTTTCCGTTCTCTCTTTCCGCTTTCCTCTTGATACTACAATTTTCCATTGAAAGTTCACGGATATTTGGGCCTTGTGCTTCTTATTTAAATTCATTGGCACTGGAGCCAAAATCCTTTGCTTGGGAACTGAGGTATAACGTTCCTAAGTTAGGGGTTCAGTTCTCACATGAGCCAGCACCATCTACCAGGTTAGGTCACAAGATTGAGCAGAAGATTCCCTATCGATGAGGAGGGCCAGCTCAGCCCTGCGCTGCACGTTCTGCACGTTCTTGCTTTCCTGGGGGCGTAGTTACAGAGTTGGTATCTTTTTCCCACATAATCTGGAACTGCCATCTCTCTAGGGAGCCACCTGAGGGTTGTCAAGAGACTTGACCCTAGAGGGGTTCCCAGGTTTCCAGGGAGACGCCCCCAGTTAGTTCCTTGGGCAGCTGAGGAGAGGGAGCCTGAAAAGGCCAGTTCCTATAGCCATACTGATGAATTTCTTGCATATCACCATAGAACCTCCACCTGGCGATAGATGAAGAAAATGCCATGGATTGGATTTGTAGACTATCACTCACTATCACCCACTGCTGAGATCACTTAGTATTGGGAAGAGGAAGTAGATTATTTGTAATAAAAGACTTAATGCCTTTATTATCTTTGTTATCTAGTACTCAAAGCAGAGGCCAGTGGATTTCTGTGACTTCAAGGCCTGCCTGGTCTCCATAGCAAGTTCCAGGACAGCCAGGGCTACATTGTCTCAAAAACCAAACCAAACCAAAATAAAACAAAGAAATTGATCAAACTGTACCGAGGTAGGAAATAAGCCACATTTATTAGCCACAGGATACACTGTAAATTTGTATGGAAATAGCATTACTAGAATGGAATTCTCTGTATCACTTTCTTGAATTGGATAAATGCTTTTGGGGTTTTGTTTGCTTGTTTGTTTAGTTTTGGTTTGTTTCTTTTTTTTTTCTTCTTTTCCTTTTAATGTTGGTGTCAAACCCAGGGCCATCTCGTGCATGCCAGTTAAGTACTCAACCACCGTTAATACCCCCAGTTCAAGTCAGGTATATCTTACAACAGCCTACTGTGCTTCCAAATGTCCCAGAGCTAAGGAAAAGCTGCCCATGGGATGAGTGGGTGAAGCCAGTGGAGTGTTGGGAAATTTGCATTCAGGTTAAAATTAATAGCTGAGATTGTTTCTCTTTGTCTGGAGATGGTTTTATCCCCCAGGCCAGGACTGAAGATCGCATTGGCACTGGAAAGGCAGGATTTCTGGTTTCTTGTTCTCAGTAAAGTTTTGGTCCCATTCCAGGCTTCAGATCTTATGCCGTTGGAACAAGAGCAAGTACAGTCACTGCTCGGAGTGATCTAGTCACTCCAGAGAGAGACAGATGATGCTCTAGAGATGCTGAGAACCAGGATCAGGCTGAAGGGGCAGTAGACTCATCTCTCAATCAGCTGTTCCATATTCCCAGTTCATCTCCCTCTTATGGGTTGCAGCCAGGCACAGTGCTTAAAGTCAAGAATATTTGAGAGAAGCCGGGCGGTGGTGGCACACGCCTTTAATCCCAGCACTTGGGAGGCAGAGGCAGGTGGATCCTGTGAGTTCAAGGCCAGCCTGGTCTATAAGAGCTAGAGGCTCAAAAGCTACAGAGAAACCCTGTCTCGAAAAATCAAAAAAAAAAATTTGAGAGATGAGGCTTGAGCTAGCATTTATTTGGTCATGTATCATCACAGGCAGAGCTAAGAGCTGACATCTTGGGGCCAGGAAGCTGGAGCTATGGGTATCGTCTTAAAGGTCCTTCAGTCCAAAGGAGTAAAGAAAGACCATGGATATCTCAAAACTTAATCCTTAAATTGCAAAATACAAAAAGTCATGAAATAATCATGGGTCTAGTGATAACATGAGCTTATCATGGTGAAATGTGGTGGGTATGAGCTCACATCTTGTAGTCCCAGGATTTGGGAGCCAGAAGGATTGCCATGAGTTTGAGGCTAGCCTGTGCTACCTAGTGAATTCTGGGCCAGGCTGAACTATGGAACAAGAGGCCTGACCTATCCATCTTGCAGGATTATCGAAGGAAGATATAATAAAATAACCATACATTTACTGCAAAAGTCAAGAATGTTGGAAAGGTGCTCTTTTTTTTTTTTGTAGTCTCTTCATACATGCTGAAAACTGCTCACCGAATCTGTTCTAACCATCTCAGAATCCCCTTACCTTTATTGGAGTACAGACTGTGGATTGCTAACAGAAGCAATGGCCCGGAGACCACACAGGCTTTTATTTGCTTATTTAAGGTTTCTTTATTTTATGTATACGAGTGTTTTGTCTACGTGTGTGTGTGTGTGTGTGTGTGTGTGTGTGTGTGTGTGTACCACGTGCATGCCTGGTGCCCATGGAGGTCAGAAGAGGACACTGGATCCCCTGGAACTGGAGCTTCAGGTGGTTGTATGCTACCGTGCAGGTGCTGAGAATTGAACCCAACTCCTCTGCAAGAACAACAAAGTGCTCTTAACTGCTCAATGTGATGCTCTCTCCATCACACTAGCCGTGTGTGTGTGTATCATGAATTCTTACTGTGTGACTTGGAAGAGTCAGCTGGGCATGATGGTGCACACCTATTTTTCTAGCTATTTGAGACTGTGGTAGAAGAATTAATCTATGCCCAAGAACTAGTGGCCAATCTAGGTAACATAGTAAGACCCTGTCTCAAACAAACAAACCAGAAAGGACATGTCTTTGGAAAGGCGTGTGTCTGGGGAAATCAGTGGAGAGGCTGGGGTCAGGGAAAGAGAAGAAGCCCTAAAACAAGGCCACAAGTCTCGAAGAGACTGATCCCTCTGACCTGTGATGCCCTCACTAGGTTCAGTGTCGTCAAGTCGGCTAGAGGAAGCTTTGTTCTCTTTCCAGAACTCTACTATGACCGTGGGAACCACCATGAGTTTGTGTCTCTGGTGAAGGACTTGGCTCGGCCAGGAGAGATCACCCAATCACAGGCCTTCGACTTTGAGTTTACTCACGTGGAAAAGCCGTATGAGTCCTACACAGGGCAGAACGTGAAGCTACGGTAAGTGGTCTCTAACGTTTTTGTTGTAGTCCTGAACCTGCCCCACGAGGACAGGGCCTGGGGCTTTGTGGCTGCTAAGAAGGAAGAGGACTGCAAGCAGCAGGGTGCTAGTAAAAGTCACCATTGCACGCCCCTGGGAGAAAGCCTTCTGATTGGACGGCTGTGGCCGTCTGTGACCTGAGTGCTGTCACCACATTTGCAGTTTCACTACTGTCACAGGGTCCCCTCCCGACCAAGGGCCTCAAAAAGTGCAGGAAAATGATTAGGAAGCAAAGGGATTTTATTTATTATGGATTGCCCTTGTTTCTTAGGCAATTCATCTAATTGTAAGTTTATATAATTTCAACAATAGCCATTTAACAACTATTTCTTAAAATTCTGGAAAATTCAGTGATTGGCTTTCATGTCTGAGGTGGCCCCAGATCGACACCTCAGCTTGGCTTCCTGAGGTGCTGACCCCTCCCCCATTTAGCTCTGCCGTACAACATCTTGTCATTTTGGACTCTGTAACTTAAAGCTTTGTCTTTCAAAAAATAGATACTAGTTTAGGGTTCTAATTCTAGGTCTGTCCTCTCTATCTTTTGGAAGAGATAAGAAAGCAATGCAGGAGCAGAACACAGTCTTTAAAAACTGGACACAAGCATTTGGCTTCGGGTACAGCATTGCCTAGCATATACTGAGGTCTCAGACCCATCCCAGGGATCATAAACAAAAAGATGAATGGGTACAGACATACCTGAGGACGTTCCTACTACAATCTGATAAACTCTGAGGAACGAGACTGATCCCTGGGTCTCTGAGGTTAAAAAAAATCACAGCAGCTCTAGACTCTTAGATGCAAACCTTAGATTATGGGACATCACTGGGATAAAGCATAGTGTCCTGTCGCTCCAGAGGATCAGTGGATCCGATGATCCCAAGTCTTGATCCCATCTCACAGGATCTGCTTGTTTCTATGCCCTACAGGCCCGGGCTTAGGATGGTGAGGATTACAGCTAGAACATCTCCCTCTCTTTCTCCTGGTTCCCTCCATCTGTCAGAACACTTTTTCATAGACTCTTCTGAAATATTTGCATCTAAATCCCTGCTAAAGACAGTGATTTGTCCTATTACTCCAGAGAAAACACCAGTGAAGATTATCTACCAATCACTTAGCTTGGCTATGGGAATTGTTAAAAAAAATAATTATTGATACAGGTCTTATTATTTAGCCTAGACTGACCTCAAACTCTTAATCCCTCTGCCTTAACCTCCTGAGTGCTGGGATTACAGGTGTTTGCCACCATGCTTGGTAATTCCCACCCCCTAGTCCAGTGAATTTGCCTTAGAGTTTTTTGTTTGTTTTTGGTTTTTCGAGACAGGGTTTCTCTGTAGCTTTTGCCTTAGTGTTTTTATGTCAAGGAGAAAGGTATTGAAAACAGCAGGGTAGGTAGCTCCTCAAAGATAAATGAGTAGAGGGCTGAACATATAACTCTGTGTAAAGCAGCAAGGGCACATACTTGAAGACTTAGCAAGGTACTGGGCTCAGTCTCCAGCAACACACACACAATTAAACAGAGTCACTGTGTGATCCAACAATTCCACTTCAGTTGTAGATCCGGAATATTTGGACACAGAGTCTGGAACAGATAATCTAACACCTGTGACCACAGCAGTATTCACACGATTAAAAAGAGAAAGCAGGCAGTCACGGTGGCACATGCCTTTAATCCTGCCATCAGGGGAAACCACCGGTGATCTCTGTGAGTTCTGGGCTGGCTAAGACTAATAGTGAGGACACCTCCCCAACCCCTCGAATACAGTCAGTCAGGCATGGTGATACTTGCATTTGCAAAACTGCAAAACAAAGGCAGATGGATCTTTGTGTTTGAGACCAGCCTAGTCTACTTAGCAAGTTGCAGTTACCCAGAGTTACATAGTGAAACTGTCTAAAAAAACCCAACAACAGCAAAACTCTGCAGTAGCAGTGATATAGGAGCGTGTCAGGAGTTTTCAGTCCTCTCTTTCCCCTGAGCTGTGAGGGGGAAGGCTATTTTTCTTTTCCAGGCTGGGGTGGGTTGCTGGGTAAAGGAAGTCTGTGAAGGGCAGGAACGTATTTAGGCCCTAAATAAAACCAGTACAAAGCAGAAAAGAATTATAAACCTTGAGAATCTTCATTAGAATAAAACCAGTCTTCCACAGATAGTGGAATGAATTTAAGATCTGCGCAGTTAGAAAGGGGTTAGGGACAAATGTCTTGTGGAGCTGTGATGGAGGGAAATATAAGGACTGCTTAGAAGCGGTCGGTGCCACAGAGCTGGTCGCCTGTAGCCTGCAGCTGATGTGGCCAGCATGTCTGTTAATTTTCTGGAATGTTTAAGGGGCACTTGGGTTATCAGAGGATTACTCAGAAGAAATCATGACTAAGGGGACTCTTCTCTTGTGGGTGTTAGTGTAGTTTTACACCAGGAAACTGGGATTTTGCTGGACCGTGCCGAGTGGCTGTTAAACCCTTAGGGTCCACTTATGTATCTTCTTCCAGACCCGTGCCCTGCCATGCAGCTGCCGCCTCCAGTTAAGCTACTCATTTCTGTGCTACTTTGCTGTATTATTACAAGTTGGTTTGTTCTTGGAGTCTCTTTGTTCTCATAAAGCTGGACTATAGTTTCTGAATTACCCTTTGTGGGTCATGATTTTTCTGTTTGTTTGTTCATCTCCCTCCAGATTGTGAGCCCCTCTTGAGAGTGTATTGTACTTATCCTCTGCCTAGCACAGGGCTGGCTAAGAAAGACTGCGGAAGTGAAGACTCGGTTGGATTTCTCCGCTTCCTAGTCCTTACTTTTATTTATCAGACACTATTTAGTGGACTGGCATATAAATATAAGTGTATAGGCGAGATATCTATGCTCGAATAGCCAGGAGGTAGGCAAGGGAACAAACCTTCCTCACAGATAGTGGTAGGGCCGTTGGCGTAAAAGACAGAGAAATGGCGTAGATGGCAGAGAAATCACTTCTGCTATGACAAGGTTCTTAATTCATTGTCATGAGCTCCCAAGAGGGTTTTAAAGGAAAAGCTCTGCTCTTCCTCAATGGTAACTGCAGAAGTCTGTGTATAGGTGCCTGTGTATACTTATTCTGAGAAAAGGACCCATAAATTCTCAAAGGGATAGAAAGCCTCGGAGGGTTAAACTGTAGGGTTCTCCCAGGGCTGTGTAGCCTCTAGAGACTGGAAGTATTCACTTAGGATGGCTCCGTCTCTTAACAGCTATTTCCTCCGAGCAACCATCAGCCGCCGCCTCAATGATGTCGTCAAAGAGATGGACATTGTAGTTCACACCCTTAGCACGTACCCCGAGCTGAACTCATCCATCAAGATGGAAGTTGGGATCGAGGACTGCCTGCACATTGAATTTGAGTATAACAAATCCAAGTGAGTATCCTGAGCCCCAAGCTGATGTGGTAATTATTTATGGAGGTAAAGAGAGATCTTGTTGAGTGTGTACTGACTGACAGCCTCACGACTCCACAGCTTCATGGCACCAAACTGCAGGGGGAGACGATGACAGTAATACAGTAGACACATGTGCTCGGCTAGTTATAGGTAGACAGGCCAGGAAATAGAATCTTTATTGTTCAGTATATTATTTAAGATCACATATTTAAACATTAAGGTGCCTTTCAAAGTCAAGCTTAGCTAGCTTTTAGGTTGTTTTGGATACTAGGTAAAGCTGCTTCCTTCCATGCGTGAGAATAATTGTAGAACACAATGCCACTATCATTTGTTTCCTCCCTGCCTTAGAAATCAAAGTGAGGAAGCCATGTACCGGCAATGGGCTGCTTCCGCCCTGAACCAAAATGAGTTACAGGACAAAATACCTGATGCTTTGGTTTTTTTTTTGGGTTTCTCAAGACAGGGTTTCTTGGTCCTGGAACTCACACTGTAGACCAGGCTGGTCTCGCTCTAACTCTCAGAGATCCACCTGCCGCTGCCTCCTAAGTGCTGGGATTAATGGGGTGCACCATAACCACCCAGCACCTGATGCATTTTTCTGACGGTCTTAAAATAACTTTACCTGGCTAGTGGGGAAGCTGCATTTTAAACTGTTTACTATTAGAGCATCACAATGTTTAATTGCTTACAAGCCACAGAATCGTCTGCAGTCTTGTATCTTTCTTTTGAATATAATCTATTCCTGAGAGTATTTGGATCATCTACTCATGTCTTTGATTACCTTTTTTACTGTAGTCGCCTTCCCCCAGGCCCACTGCCAAGCAGAGACTAGGAATTGATGAGAGACGATTTGCCTACAGAGGGCTTAGGAACAGAGGCGAGATAACTATGTAGACCGGGCTGGCCTCATAGGAGTGATCCTGCTTCTACTTCATAAGTGCTGGGATTACAGGCATGTGTCACTGTGTCTGATGGGGCCAGTTTTTAAACCAGGAACATACTTGATTCTGAGAACAGTTGTAAAACCAACTTACTTGTTCCTCTGCTTCCTGAATTGGAACCTAGTGATGTCCCCCTTACCCAATAAAATGACCACTGTAACATAGAACCTCCTTGGCCTGGTTCACCTGTTGGATAGGTGCTAAGAAGAAGCTTCTTCTTGCCTTCTTCCCTCCCCACCTCTGTCTTCTTACTCAGTATGGTCCTTTCCACTAACCCCCTCCAGCCCTCTGATGAAGGCAGCAACCACCAGGAGTGCTACCACAGAGCCTGAAGCTGGCACTAGGCATTGGCTCTTGGAATAAAAAGTGTTTTTGAGTAGGTTACATGCAGGCAGGAATAGACTCCTAGTCTTCCCCTCTGCTTGTACAACAGATTGTACCATATAGGAACATGAAATATGTTTCTTATGTGGTTGTGCCCCTATGTAAAATTTCATATAATATAGAAAACCTTAGCATCCATGGGTAGTCTGTAAGTATCCCTGAGAAATGCTGCAGGTATGCAGGCTACCCACTCAATGTCTGCAGCTCTCCCAGTAGACTGTAAACAACAGTGTCAGAAACAGTGGGGAGCACTAAGCCTAGAAACCAGCAATCGCCTGTCAGAACCTTCTCTCATCCAGAGCATGACCTAGTCTCTCTCTTCCAGCTTCTTTTTTCCCCACCTGCCATGTAAGGAGACCCAACTCTGACATCTCTGCTAGGGATCACGTGCCATGAGTGTGAGCCTAGCTTTGGAGAGTGTGCTGTCTTTCTAGCACATGTGATACAGGGAGGTATATACAGAGACTAGCAGCACCATCGGCTGGCCCACAGAGGGAGACTTAAAGGAAGAAAGAGACAGTGTTAGTATAGGGTGGTGGTGGCGCACACCTTTAATCTCTGCACTTAGGAGAAAGAGGCAGGCGGATCTCTGTGAGTTGGCATGGCCATCCTAGTCTACAGAGTGAAACTCTGTCTCGAAAAATTAAAAAAAGAAAGGAAGGAAGGGGGGAGATAGAGAAAAGAAAGAGTGAGCCATGCAACGTGGCTAATTCCCTAGTAGCTCACGGAGTATCAGCCATGCAGCCAGGGCTGTCTGGCCTGGAGCAGATGGAACTATTCACTGGGAAACGTTAAGGCCCAGTTCCCTACAGGCATTGTATGGAGAATAAAGTGGAAAGGCGAAAATTAATTCCTATGTTTGTGAGACTGGCCTAATACATTAGAACAACATCCATTAAAACATACTAAAGGTATATCCTGTGGAAATGGAGCTGATAAACAAATATTAATGGTTGAAATAACATGTATCCTCCTTTGAGCAGGATGTAGAAGAGAGGAAGTCACACAGATTCCAGTAAAGAACATAGCAGGAAACTGTTCAAATAGCGAGGTTGAGCATAAACTTCCCTCACACCTCTCACTGACAGTATGCCCCAGGCTGGCACACGAAGGGGCTAGCCGGCGCACCAACATCTGTCTCACTTCCTTTTTCTCTTCTTCAGATACCACTTGAAAGATGTCATTGTGGGGAAGATATACTTCCTGCTGGTGAGAATCAAAATCAAACACATGGAGATAGACATCATCAAACGGGAAACGACAGGCACCGGTCCCAATGTGTACCACGAGAACGACACAATAGCCAAGTATGAGATCATGGACGGGGCTCCAGTCCGAGGTGAGCCTCCCAGCCCGAGGCCACTGCCACCATTTGCTTCCAAGCCACGTACAGAATTTCAGAATTTGGGAAGGGTTCAAATGATGATACTATTGAATTAAAAAAAAAAAAATTAAGACAAGGTCTCACTGTATAACCCAAGCCGGTCTGAAACTCATGGGAGTCCCCAGCACTGAAATGGGAAGGGGAGGGCAAAGCTGAGCCTTTGACTTCAGCCTCCTTCTCCAGCCTCAGTCACAACAGCCCCACGTTGATTTATACTTAAAGATTCTGTCTCAACTGGCCTGCTTGCATACGTGTGTTATCCCACACTTCGGTAGGTGGAGGCAGGAGGATTAGGGTTCAAAGTTATTTTAAAAAAGAAGTTTGGAAACTGTTTTAAGATACAGTATGACTGTGTAATTCCTTTTCCCTCTTGACATTCTGGCATGTTTTCTACAGAGAGAGAGAGAGACCCATGTGCTCTAGTCATTTTCACTGCTTAGTTCTAGCTACAGTACGATGTTTCACGCTAGGAATTCATTTGCCTGTCATGAAAGTGAACTACTGCATCGTTGACCCACAGTACAAGGCTTCAGACAACACCAGAAACCAATTGACGTGGTCCTGCACAGGCCCCTAGGATGAGTGGGCTGGACGTGGTCCAGCACAGGCCCCTAGGATGAGTGGGCTGGACGTGGTCCTGCGCAGGCCCCTAGGATGAAGTGGGCTGGACGTGGTCCTGCGCCGGCCCCTAGGATGAGTGGGCTGGACGTGGTCCTGCGCAGGCCCCTTGGATGAGTGGGCTGGACGTGGTCCTGCGCAGGCCCCTAGGATGAGTGGGCTGGATGTGGTCCTGCTCAGGCCCCTAGGATGAGTGAGCTGGACGTGGTCCTGTGCAGGCTCCTAGGATGAGTGGGCTGGATGTGGTCCTGCTCAGGCCCCTAGGATGAGTGGGCTGGACGTGGTCCTGCGCAGGGTCCCTAGGCCAGCCAGAACTATATAGAGACCATGTTTTAAATAAATATGGGGGGAAACCCCCACCAATAAGGCACATTGCACATAGCAATGGTACCTACTAGTTCCCCTGTGCTGTTCAGTCCCTGTTCCCCACTGCCTTCTGCCATGGGAGGTGATAGACTGCTCAGAAGCCACAGACTGGACTGGATCTGGAAAATCACGTTTGTTTCAGGAAACTGCTGGGAGCAGGGTGTGTAACATCTCTAAAGGCAGAGCCTTTGCTTAGTGTTCCCTGCCTTGCCCAGCCGGCACCTGACCTGCTGCAGGCAGAATGGGCATTAGGATGTACAACAGCGCCTCCTGTGTCCCTTGACCTCACTTTTGCCTCACCCCTTAACAGGTGAGTCCATCCCCATCAGGCTCTTCCTGGCAGGATATGAGCTCACGCCCACCATGCGGGACATAAACAAGAAGTTCTCTGTGCGCTATTACCTCAACTTGGTGCTGATAGATGAGGAGGAACGGCGCTACTTCAAGCAGCAGGTGGGTGCCTCCTCCAGGACCTGGGGTCCCTTTGGGCACAGAGCAGAGAGGCCACCATTTCCACAGAGGGCCATCTTAACATTTAAAGCAAAATGCTAAAATAAAAAAAAAAAAAAAAAAAAGTCAAGCCTCTACCTCTACCACTTGTTATTTGACCAAGAGGTAGAAACATGGAATTGCAGGAGTACAAAGTCCCAACTGATACCTGGGGTCTGCTTTCTCAGGCCTAACTCTTGCTTTCGTGGCTCCTGCCAGAGCACCAGTCTTAGGAGCCACCACTTTGGTTAGAGATGAGCCAAGGAGGTTATTCCTGGAAATCCCCTGGGACCAAGGTAGGAACTCCTGAGAAAAGCATCCCTGAGCCTCTCTCAAATACTGTATTGCCCTTTCTTCCAACCCTGCAGGAGGTGGTGTTGTGGCGGAAGGGTGACATCGTACGGAAGAGCATGTCCCACCAGGCAGCCATTGCCTCACAGCGCTTCGAGGGCACAAGCTCCCTGGGTGAGGTGCGGACCCCTGGCCCACTGTCTGACAACAACAGCAGGCAGTAGGCCCCAGGGGCCAAGAAGCTGCCAGGCTTCCATTGTGGCACCCCCATCTACCAAACACCAGCGACTGGGGGAGGGGGAGGACGGTGTGAGGCTCCGTTGACCGTTTCTTGCAACCTTGAAAACAAATCATGTTTTTTACTTAAATTCTTTTATCTGAAGAACCTAAGGGGCTTGGGTTGGGCAGCAGTGTCCCTGGGATTCTGCAGCCTAGGTAGGGATAGGGAGAGGAACCATTCTGGAATCTGGTCTCTCCCTTGGGAATGAGAGCTGTCTGTCAAGGCTATCTCAGGCTTTAAAGCAGAGTTGAGAGCACACATCTTGGCTCCAGGTTCTCTGGGCTTCCTGAGACAGAAGCTGAGCGTGTCCCTGGCATTCACCCGCCAGCAGAGCTCTGGGTAGTCATGTCTTACACGCCCTTCGACGGTTCCTGAGGTAGTGGCAGAAGTTGGTGGGCCTGTCTCATCTAAGCTGAAGAAGACTCAAGATTGGGACGCTACTTCTCTGGGCATCTGGGACGTGGTGCTCTGAAGTTTCCGGTCACCTCTGGCTCCTCACTACTGGGACCAGACACGTTTCTTCTCCATTTGCTATAGCTTGTCAGGAACCATACAGGAGCAGAGCCTAAGGAAGGGTCTGAGCTGACTGTCCTCACTTGTGAGAAATCTGGGCATAGAAAAGTCCTGAGACTGGTGTCACACATGGATGGCCAGGAGGCTGAACCAGGTCTCCTGGGGTAAACATCAGGCAAGACAACTGTCTGCCTTCACCACATGACTCCACGTGGCAACCCAAGGGCTGGGTTGTTCTAGGGAATTATTTTAAGTTACCACAAGCCCTAAGCAGAGGGTCTGTTTCCTTTAGTATAGATCCTTAGAAGAGGCTGAGATCCATCTGCCTCCCTAAACGTGATCTGTCGTTACTTCTTGTCCTCCACTTGATTTCTGGAATTGAGCTTGGATTCAGACACTTACAAGTTTTGTTCTTGCCTCCTCCACCCCAGTCCCTCTCACCCCAATACCTACACGTTAAGGGAGGAAGGGCCTCTGCAGAAGACTGTCACAACTTCACAAGAATTCTGCTTGCCAAATTATGTCTTTATCTTTACCAGTTCACCTACTCAAGTTTAGGACCACTGTTTGGTTTTTGTTTTTGTAATTTAAAAACATGATAGGAAAACTGGTGGATTTTGTTACACTAGAGAAGAGGCGGTGCTTCCTCCTACTGTGTTAGGGCCTGCAAGTAGTAAAGGGGTTGACTGTCTTCTCTGCCTTTTCTGGGAATGACGAGGAATTATCTTCCATTGGCTGCCCTCCCCGCTACAGAAAGATCAAGTGGAACTGATGTTCAACAAGTACGGTATTTGCTGGTCTGTGTTCTTGGTAATCTGGGAAGTAAAGGATTTGTTCCTGTGTCGTCTTTCAGTTACTGTAGAAAATGGGGTCTTGTCCTCAGAAGTCAGTGCCATCTTAGACTTTGACAGGGCAGGGCCGATAGGTCAAAGTTCAGATGAAGGATGCTTGGGGTGACTGAGGGTAGCAGAGCTAAGTAAATTTGTCCCCATGACAGACATCAAGTTTAGGTGTGACATACAGTCCCCATGGGAACATGTTCACCCGCCCAGCTGTCCTTGGATATCAAAGCTGGGCCCTAGCATATGAAGGAGGCAGGTTCTGTGCTCTTGCCTTTTTCAGGGTATGAGACTAGACTCTGCTGTGCCTCCTTTAAAACTAATTTAAAGTATCTGTCAATTTCTCTGCCTCCCAGCTGACAACACAAATCCATTTTCCAACTTTGCTAACATCTTAAGTCTTTCTTCTGAGAGAACTAGAAGGTAGAATATGCTGTTTCTCTCAGGAGCTGTGCACAAGCCAGGTCTTGCTTTCTTTGACTGCTCCCATTTTCTTTTCTGCCAACTGTGAAAGTGTGGGGGAGGCCCTATCCCCATCCCGTAAGGTTCCCAAACCTGGAGTGCATAGGTACTAAACCAACCAGTGCAACTTGTAATTAAGAAACTGCAGTGTTTACATGTTTCTTAATGTGTTGTCTTTTCAATGGCTGTATTTTAAAAGAACATTTGTTTTAATGGTGTCTCTAATTAAAGGAAGCCCTGTGGCTTTGGAGGCATTGTGCCCATGATCCACCAGATTCTGTGCTCTTTTCCTTAACATCGTCTCGTATCTGACACACTGGGAACAAAACTTCATGACTTCAACACTTGCCTCCTTTTTCAGTGGATGGTAAACAATAATGAGCACTGTATTAACCACCCATTTCAGACAAGCATGACTCAGTAAGTCCAGGTTTTATCCTTGTCTGGCCACTTACCCAAAAGCATTTATATTTTCAATTTCAAGACTTAGGTTCACTGAGTGTTCAAAGACCAAAGGACTCAGTCCTCCATTCTGCTGTTTACTATAACTACAGTGGTAGGGGCAGATGACAGTAGAGGTGCCCGCATCTCCCATTTGGCAAAAGGAACCAGGCTTGGATGTGAAACATCTACAGTGAAGGATTCCACCACACCCAACACAGATTTAGAAGAAAAAGCTTTCAACCTTGTCAATGAAATATCTTTTATTGGGAAACACGAACAAACCACCTGTGCACATGACCCCAGGTAGATACTGCAAGCTTTCTTCTTTTGCCTTCTAGAATCTTGACTTTGTGGATCACTGGCTTGTTCATTCCCTCAGTAGAGCCTTCACTAACTTGGTTCTGTTTCCTCCAGGCTCAAAATAAAATCAAACTCTTCTACAAAGGAAAAAAAAAATGGTGGGGTGGGGGAGATGTTGTGTCTCCTCCTGCAGAGGAAGTTCATGAGGGTGCAGGAACTCATGAGGAATCACAGTGCCTGGAGTGGACAGTTGTCCACTCAGAAATTGGACTATCTCAGGGTTCTGGGTCTATAGCAAAGAGCAACTGAACACATAGCCTTCCTCATGGGTGACACAGGTGAGGACACTGGCCCAGAGACCTTTAACGCCGTCTCCACGTTTGGGTCTTACCTCGGGTCACAGGCTGAACTGACAGTCTCTGGCGAGTGAAGAGAGTCATGCTTTTTAAGGGGCCACCAGAAGCTTTGTGGGCGTGGTGATGGGCTTTCAGCTCCTCCAGGGGGATGAAACGCTTCATCATTCGAACAAACTGTACATCCACCTATTGGATAGCGTTGACGGGCAGAAACATGTCCGTTCAGACTGGATCTCACTGTGTTGCCTAGTCTGTCCTTGACTTCCCGGCTGAACCAATTCCAGCCTTAGCCCACTGAGTGGCTAAGAATACAGGTGTTTGCTTCTATGTCCACCCAGAATTTCTGCTGTTGCAGGAGGTGCCTGGTGTTAGTGCTCTACTCTAATATCCCAGTTCGACAAAACTTCATCTAAGTGAGAAGCTGGGCTGTGCTCCTTGACCTAACAGTACCCATGCTTTCCCTCCTTTGCCCATTCTCCCCCTATGAAACAGGAAGTACCGTTATTACCATCGACCATTTAGGGTTGTCCTTTTTGCTGGATGGGTCGTAATGGGGATTATTTTTTTCAAACTGTGTGTGGTCTGGGTAAGCCTCCTTTACAATCTGAAAGCAAATCCAAAATCTCCAATCATTAACTTCTTGTTCAAGTTTTATTACGCATCTCCCTTTGACTTCTTACCCTTCCTTCACATTCTGACCATCTCCCTTGCTATAGAGACAGTTGGTACGCAGACGTCTGGAGAGAAAAGATAGCCTATACAAGCATAGTTAAAAACGAAATCCTATTTTTACAAAGTCGCACAAGCATGTTCTAAAACTAAATGCTAAAAGTTACTTGGAAACACATAGTGTTATCCTGAAACGCTTAGCAAAGAGGAGTTACCTGATAGAACCTCAGATAGTGGGAAGTATTAGCAGGGCCTGAAACGAAGGCCTTCCTAGTCAGGTGATGGTCAGGGCAGTTTTCCTATTTTCTGTGACAGGAAGTACGTGTGTCTGAGGGGGACATACTTTTGTTATTACCTATTTAAACTGTAAGGCTTTACATGAGTAAGTCCCTGGAGGAATCCAGCTAAAATGTGTGCACCTAACCTTCATAAGTCCCACGATGCCTGGCTGTTTACAGTTGCTATGGTAGAAGAAGGCTTCTTCCTCCAACTTCATGGCCCTGAGGAAGTTCCGAGCCTATGTCAGAGGAAAAGAAACAAGAATTACCCTGCTACAGCTGGGAAGAAATCAAGTCTGTTTTTATTAGATGCCTTTTCCTGTTTTGCGCTTCTCTCAGATTCGTAAGAAAATCTGTTCTTTTGTTCAAAGTCCTGGCCTTAGTCCAGGACACTAGCCAGAAGCAAGCCACTTGCAGACTGCATGCTGTCACAGTGATTATGATATTTCTGAAGGCATTTTGAGGATAGCATTCAGAGAAAAGCAGTGTTGGTTCAGACCTTGCTGCTGAAGAACACAGTGGAGGAGGCAGGCATCCATCCTAGTCTGGGTTTCAGGGTTCCTGCCCCTTGTTTCCATACCTGATAGTTGCGAACACCATCCCAGCAAGCTGTCTGCTTGGGCTGTGCTTTGAGATCCTCAATGCCGAACTAGGCAAGAGAAAATAAGTCATTCACTACTTAGTCATCGGTCAATTGATAAGCTCTATGGAAACAAAGTTCTCTCTTTAATCCTGAAAAGTGCTACCTATGGGCTATAAAGAAGCTAGGTGAATTACTGGGAATTAGTTCCAGGGTGCCACTGCCGTTGAATGAGTATGTTAAGCCTCGGGTTTTACATTGTGATCTTTGCTAATTAAGATGATTAGTTGAGAGGATAATCAGGATACTAAAACAGTCTGCTGTGTTTCACTTACGAAAGTATCATCATTCTCTAATATTTCTCCTTTCCTCAGGCTAGTATTAAAATCGGCTTATATTTTTCCCTGATTAGATGGCCACACTTGTCAGGGAGACTTCCAGGAGCATGGCAAGTAGTAAGAGAAAAATAAATCTAGAGCCAGGTGTGGTGGCGCACACCTGTAATCCCAGCACTCCTAAAACTGGCAAGGAGGATCTTCAATTCAAGGGCAACAAGGGCCTCAAAAGTTAGGAGGCCAGCCTGGGCTACATAGTAAGATCATCTTAAAACACGTAACAGAATTAAACTCAAGACTGGCACTGGCAAGCTGAACCATATGTCTGATTTTATAAATAAAGTTTCACCTGAGCATAACCACACCTTTCATGTGTTGTCTGTGGCCACTTTCTTTGTTAATGGAACAGAGAGGCGACACGGGCCTCTCTGGCTCTTTTCAGAAAAAGCCTGCCAACCCTTGCTTAGATGAAAACCCACAAAACAGATACAGATTGGGTATGCCTAATGGTAACATTGAAATCAAAAATACTCTGGAATGTTCTAACATTCAGAAACTTTTCTGTTTTATTAAAGTATTTAGTCTTATTGGGAGGGGTAGGTTAGGGATATTCAAATTGTAAAATCTAGAACACTTCTGGTCCCAGGAGTTTTGGATAAGAGCTATCTGACCTTAAGCTAATGATAATAAATGCTACAAATTCTACTTTTACCTCCCTGTAGTCTTCAGAGACGACAAGCTGATGTCTGAATCCTACGGTAAACGTGTTCATCCTTGTTTTTAGTAGTAGTTAGTGTGTCTGTGTCTGAGGTGTGGCATATGTGTGGTCAGAACACAGCTTTCAGGAGTTGCTTCTCTCCCTGCACTGTGGGCTCCAGGCCATCGGGCTTGTTCAGCAAGTGCTCTTACCCACCGCCCCATCTCGCCAACATGATTGGACACACGCACAATCTCACCTTCACATCAACACCTTTCTCTAGCCGGCTTTCTGGCTCTGACTTCATCAGCCAGTAGCTGCTGGAATTCTTGCCACCATTTGTAGAGGTTGAAGTCTTCTGAGGGCTGGGACTCTCTAGCTTAGCGGATGTATCTCCCGAGCTTTCGGTCTTAGTACGCTTTTCTGATGGCTCCTTCTTGTCTGCAATAGAAGCAAAGGAACATGCTTGTCACTCTGCTGGGAGGCAATGTTCTATTGTGGAACAAAACAAAAACAAAAGACTTAACTACTTGGTGTCATACCTGGACTCAAAACTTAGACTATAAGCACTAACTATAGCACCACAGTCCTGTATAGAAGTAACTTCACCTTCTCTTTAAAATCTGGACAAGAATACCTGCCCCTCAGAGGCTCCGAAATGGCATCCTTTTGACTCTTAACCAATGAAACCATCAACTCATATCAACTGCAACTACCAGTGCTGGGCCCACACAAGATTGGCCCTGTCAACTGTCATTCACAAATGGGGGAGGAGCTCATAGGGCCCTATCTTTTATTGCTAAAATTATTGGCTACTAATAGGTTCTGGGAGAGGGGGAGTCACTGTCTTGAATTACATAGCCACTGCTGAGATCACCAGCCTCCACTAGGTAGCTCCAAACCCATGGCTTCATAAATGACCCTGGTTAAACTCAGTGGGCCACAAACCAAAATGATTAGACATGAGCGTAAGGTTTGCAGGCAAGCGCTAGTGTAGGATACAGGTTTAAGTATAGTGGAGAGAGAGGAGAGGGTGGGGTAAAAGTGGTCTAAGGGTTAGATAGATGGCTGTGTTTAAGATTCCATAAAACTCCAGCCAGAAGGTAGTGGTGCACACCTTTAATCCAGGAGGCAGAGGCAGGCAGATCTCTAAATTCAAGGCCAGCCTGGTCTACAGAGTGAGTTCCTGGGCAGGCTCCAAAGCTACAGAGAAACCCTGTCCTGAAAAACCAACCCCTCGCAAAAAAACAAACACAAAAAAACCCTTAAAACTCGGGTTCTGTTCCCTGCATCCACGTGGCTCACAACTGTAACTTCAGTCCCAAGAGGATCTAACACCCTTCCTAGCCTCTGCAGATGAGTGTGGTGCACAGACATACATATAATATGAAAATAAAGCATTAAAACCTTTTAAAAGCTGCTGGGCAGTGGTAGCACATGCCTTAAATCCCTGCACTTGGGAGGAAGAGGCAGAAGCAGGTGGATCTCTTGAGTTTGAGAACAATGAGTTCCAGAACAGCCTGGCTACACAGAGAAGCCCTGTCCCAGAAAACAAACAAATATATTTTTTTTTTACTTTTACAAAATGGTCCATTTACATTCTGTACATTTGTGAAATTGTCAAAGAAATATAATCAATAAAAAAAGAATACCTCCTTACAGGATACATTCTAGATAACTCAATGAAGTAATTACTCCTATGGGGTTAATATTAAAGAATACAAGCAGTAATCAGTAAGTGCCTTTAATCTGACTATACTTTCCAATGAGGAAATGAAGCACTAACCTGAAACTGTTTTCAGTGATTATTTGATAATACAAAGGAAAGACTTAGGAAGTATCTCATTGTTATAAATGCATGATCTCATACTTCTCTTCTGCTGTATATAAGCCTGATTTTTTTGTTGTTTTTTTGTTTGTTTGTTTGTTTGTTTTTGAGACAGGGTTTCCCTGTAGTTTCTAGAGCCTGTCCTGGAACTAGCTCTTGTAGACCAGGCTGGCCTCGAACTCAGAGATCCGCCTGCCTCTGCCTCCCGAGTGCTGGGATTAAAGGCGAGCGCCACCACCGCCCGGCTATATACCTGATTCTTTAAGATGTCAAGAGAAGTTTATTCAGAACCATGTAGACATGGTAAAAACTAGATCTTTTTCTTCCCGTAGTGGGGACCGAACCCAGGGCTTTACCCACGCTAGTCCAGCAACATCCCCACTCACACACTTTTTTTTTTATTTTAGTGAGACTGTGTCTAACTTTCCTAGCCTGGCCTCTAGCTCACTCTGTAGTCTAGATGAGCCATGAATGAACAAATCTTCCTCCTAATTAGCTTGGATTATAGCTCTTTAGCATCAGCCCTGGTTTCCCCACCTCAATTACGCTTCAAATTTGCGAGGTGGTACTATGCCACTGAGATACATCTCCAACCCCCAAATTGGGCTTTTACTCGGTGAGTGAAAGAAAATGTGCTTGAGACACAGCATCCACTCAGCATGTCAGGCCCCAACCCTGAACCATGTGCTGCAGATCACAATCCAGCCAGGTAGAGCAAAGCCCTGAATTGAGTCACGACTGTCACTTGAATATGTGTGAACCTACAGTTAACTTACTCTGTTACCTCAGAATTTAGTTTGCTACTGCATCTGTCTTCATTAAATATCATTACGATGATGTTCTGAACTTAGTTATCTTAGCACGATTTCCCAGCTCTCCTTAAGAACAGCCACACTAATAGATTAGTGCCTGCTCCAGATGTCATCAGAGAGGCTTCCCCTGGAGGCTAATGAAAGTGGGTACAGAAACCCACAGCCAGACATTATACAGAGTCTAAATTGGAGGTCTCCAGAGGGTCCCTCCCCTTGGAACTCTGGGAACAACAAGGAAGAGAGGGAGGAAAGATTGTAGGAGTCAGATGAGATAGAGCATGCCAGGAGAACATGGCCTACTGAATCAGCTAAGCAGGGTTCACCTGGGCTCACAGGCTGACACAGCAAGCATGGGGGAGCCTGCAGGGGTCTGCACCAGGTCTCTGTATATATGTTGTGTCTGTTACCTTGGTATTTTTTGGGATTCCTAACTGTGGGAGCAGGAGTGTCTTTGACTCTTGCCAACTCTTGGGACAAAGTCCTGTTGCAGTGCCTAGTCCAGCTTCTGAGGGTTTTTGCCTTGTCTTACTATAACTTGTTTTTTTTATGTTTGGTTGTTGTCTCTTGGAGGCCTGCACTTTTCTGAAGGGAGACAGAGGGGGAGTGGATGGAGTTAGGGACGGGGAGCTGGGAGGAGCAGAGGAAGGGGCAACTGTAGTTGGGATATATTGTATGAGAGAAGAATCTATTTTCAATTAACAAAAATAAGCACAGGCATTCTATGTTTGGTTAAATAACCACAATGTGTTTGTGATCGACCTGCAACCTGTCATTCTTAGTAGAGGTTCATTCTACCTTCCACTGCTTAATTTCTGCTCTTTAAAAAAAAAAAAAACTTTTATTTTTTTTAAGATTTATTTATTATGTATACAATGTTCTGTATGCATGTATGCTGCAGGTCAGAAGAGGGCACCAGATCTCATTACAGATGGTCGTGAGCAGCCACCCTTTGATTGCTAAGAATTGAACTAAGGACCTCTAGGGAGAGCGGCCTGTCCTCTTAACCGCTGAGCCATTTCTCCAGCCCCTTAATTTCTGCTTTTTATTCACAATATACATTCACTTTTGTGAATAAAAGGACATGTATTCTTAGTTCTAGGATTTTGCTAGTGGAAAACCCTCACATTCTTGCAAGGCTGGACTCAAATTCTTCTTTCTTCTGAGGCCTTCCCTATGATCCCACCCCTTCCATCCCTCCAGCAGCCTGTCTTTTGTTCATACACGTTTGCACTTTCCCCTGGAAAAGGTACTGCGCCTTCACTGCTTTCACCTTTAGTCAATTGCCTTTTTCTATTGAATTTTAACTGACACAGAAAACAAAAATTGTACATAATGAACAGGCACCAAGTGCCATACAGTGTTTCCATACATGCATACATTGTTTAATACTCAATCAGTTTGAATATACTTCCTGAAGCGTCTATTTATCTATTTTGAGGTAGACTCTCAGAACTCTGTAGCTCCAGTCTGCAGCAGCGCTGCTACCTTAACTGCCCAGGCATTGGGACTGCAGGTAGGAACATCACAAATGTTTTTTTTTCTTTGTTTGTTTTGGAGATGGGAACCCATGCTGTAGCCCAAACTGGCCTAGAACACAGTTGTCTTGATGACAGGCATGAGCTGTCTCGGGGGCTGATTGTTTGTGGTGAAAGCATTTAAAGTTCTTTGCTCCCGCTTTCCTGCAGTGTGCAGAGCACAGTCCTCAACAGCAGGAAATACAGCCAGTTGCTGGCTGCAGCAACCTGAGCTTAACTCATGACCCGGGATTCTTTCAGCACACAAGAGGATTCCGAGGCCAGCGAGAATGATGCCAAGTTGGAGCTTAAAAGATTTTAAGCTGGACATGTTGGCTAATGCCTGTAATCTTTGAATTGTAGAGCCTGAAGAAGGAGCCTTGCTACAAGTTCAAGGCCAGATTAGGCTACAGAGGTCCGTCTCAAAACAGGAAAGGGGTTTGGCATAAAATTAAGCACAGCATTAAGAGACAGATGCTAGTGCATCAGGAAAGGCATTTACTGCCCAGCCAGATGACCTGACTTCTAGCCCCTAAGGCCCATCTGACAAGAGAACCAACTTCCAGTCACCAGCACTTGGGCCACGGCAAACATACACAGAATCTGAAAAGCCAGCAGAGACAGCTCTGGAACAGACAGGGTTTGTCAGCTGCGCTAAGTGTCTCAGCAATAACCATGGATAAGATTTGGGTAGTCTCTGAAATACATTGTTCAGACTTAAGATTTGTTTTGGATAATTTATCAAACCTATAATGAAAGCACTTGGGGGTGGGTAGGGGCAAAAGGATCAGGAATTCAGGTCATCCTCAATTATTTAGCAGTTCCAAATTAACAGGATGATAAGATAAAAACCTAGGAAAAGCAAATTGTATGTGTTGGGGGTTAAGGGGTGAAGGGTGGGGGTGGGGTCTCCTGTAGCCCAGGCTGGCCTCAAACTCTGTGTAGTCAAGGACTCTCTGGAACTGATCTAGCTTTTAGTTTTTTTACATTTCACATGAAACCATGCACAGCTTCCACTGTCCAGCTTATTTCATTAGAAAAATGATCTAAGGGCTACTAAGGTGGCTTAGGTGGCAAGGGCATTTTTTTTTTTTTTTTTTTTTTTTTTTGTTTTTCGAGACAGGGTTTCTCTGTGGCTTTGGAGCCTGTCCTGGAACTAGCTCTTGTAGACCAGGCTGGTCTCGAACTCACAGAGATCCGCCTGCCTCTGCCTCCCGAGTGCTGTGATTAAAGGCGTGCGCCACCATAGCCCGGCACGAGCATTTTTTTTTTTAAAATCAAAGCCTGACAACTTGAGTTTTATCCCAGCTATTCACAAGGTGGAAAGGGGAAACTGATTCCTGCAAGGTAATCTCTGAATACATTGTGTGTGCGTAGATAAAAAAGTTGATAAATCTGATTTTAAAAATATAGTCTGTTTCCACCCCATACTGAAAAAGCTATCTATCTCTACACACACAATCACACATACACACACACACTTTTGGAGATAGGGTCCTGCTTGTGTAGTGCTGGTGTGGTACTCACTATTTAACTAGGCTGGTCTTGAACTCAAGGCAATCCTCCTGCCTCAACCTCCCCTGTGCGTGGGCCACCACAGCACAGTACGTGTGTGTACTGCAAATATCCTTCCTTAGTGCTTTTGTTGTTGTTGTTTTTTCAATGGACGAACAAGAGATAAGGACTTCAAGTGGAAGTTTGGCAGAAATAATAGAGGTGACAGTAAGTAACAACCTTCAAAGTTTCCCTCCAAAATCAGGAAGTAGACAAATGAACAATGCATGCCCTACAGAAACGTTCTTCCCCCGCTGCCTTTGGCAGCTTAGGTGCGGCTCACCTGGGCCAGCAGCCCCAGTTAGCCTCTTCCGGGGTCTCGGCATGCTCTCTCTGCAGGAGGCTGAAGATAATCGGACGTGCAAGAAGCAACTCTGGTCTTCCACAGCCTGCACGGTGCAAGATGGAGGCAGGGAAGCCTAAAAGGCCCGAGAGTTGTGAAGAAAAATCATATTAAGCCATTATAACCCTCCCCTCCGTTATCTGCTCCCTTTCCATCTTGCATTTGCCCCTGAACACTCCTTAGTCCCTTATTCGGTTTTTTCCTCCATCACTCTCTCAACACACCAGCCAGACCTTTGAAGAAGCACTGCCAGGTGGATCTTCAGAATGCCCTGAGGAGACTAGCGCGCTCTCGCGTACTAGGTAGAAGAGACAACTCTTTGGCGCCGCCCCGAGGTTCTCTGGGAACTGTAGTCCCAGCACGCCAGTAGTCCTCCTGGAGCTCAAGCTTTAAGGGCTTGATGGACTACAACTCCCAGGGTGCGACGGGGAGGGTCATGCGCTGCAAGTTCTGGCCTGGGCAAGCTTGGTCTCGGGATTCAGACTGGGAACAGCTGTGACGATGTTACGTCGTGGCTCCCGACGCCTTTGCTGTCTGCGCGCTGCTTTCCGGTCCCTGGCTCAGACCAACCACCGGAGCGTCACCCTCTGCATCGATCGTAAGGCTCGCCTGGGCGAAGGGAGAACGGGACTTGGTGGGCATCTGTGCGTGCCCAGGTTTCTGACTGCTTGCTGGTTCTGGGCTTCGTCTTGACACATAGACACGACCCCCTCTGTCCAGTCCTCGGGTCCCTTGACGGACTCCTTTTGTCCTTAGACCCTGCCCTGTCCTGGGCCAGCTTCCCTCTCCCCCTACCAGTCCGGTCCCCCGAACCTGCTTCCTTCCATAACCCAGGATCTGCTCTCAGCACCAGCTCCGCGTGGTCCCTGCCACCCGCTCTTAATCCAGTCCAGTGCCCCGCACCCCTCAGCCCCAGCCCATATATGAAGGAAATTGTGACTTTGGGTGGTTGAAATTGTGACTTTGGGTGGTTGAAATAGTAGCAAGAGATTCCCAAGGTAATAAGAATGAAAGAATACGGGTGCTGGTCGAGAAAGCTCTGCCCACGTACGTGGATTTCGTAATTTATAATCTGTGAATAGATAACACTTATACTGTAGAAACTGCTGCAGGAAAAAGAAAGATTACCACATTGAGAAACCCTATCAGAGATTACAAACTAATTGTTTAGGAACCTGGCAGAAAACTTGAATGTAACAGCGTGTGTTTGCCACCCACGCCTATCATGGAATACACAGCCAGTTTTTGGGTTCTGTCAGTCACTTAAAATAACGAACAAAAAACCAAAACCACCTTTTTCTTCTGCAGTAATTTTAAAAATGATTTTTATTTACTTAAAATAAGTATCCATTGTTTATGGCAGCATGGCCTTGACGATTGAGAAAAAAAATCTATAAAGTACACGAAGGCATAAAAGATTGTTTTCTCTAGAAGACCAGAATCGCTTTTAAAGGCACTGCCCTACTTAGGCAATAAAGTCTCCCAGCTTGACCAAAGTTAATAAGAGTTTGTCCCAGTAACAAACGAACAAAATATGAGTTTTCCCAGTAGATGGTGGTTTTGAAAGACCCCCGGAGAGGACTTTCCCTCAGGAGGAGACCCCTGAACCCAATGATCAGGCCGAGACCACGGATGCAAACGGCAAGAGGTTTATTAGGAGTACACAGGTACCTGCGGGCGGCAAAGTCTTTCGGAGGACTTGCACGCCGACAGGCCAGGCAGGGGCCTTTTTATAGGAAAAAGGGCGGCAGAAGCAGGCATACAGAAGCAGATGCATGGTTACAGGGATCTCATTGGTCAGTTTAAATGAGGCCTCCTCCCAAGGAGGAAATCTGATAATAACTGACTCGGCTTTATCTAGGGTACATGTGGTTTTCTCCAGAACTTTCCGTTCCCCTCCCAGGCCAGATGCTTGACCAGATATCCTTGTTTGGCAATCCAGGTGTTCTGTCCGTACCCCGAACTTCCCTGAATTTATACTTGTGTGTGTGTGAGCCGTGAAAATGGCGTTACAACAGGCGTTACAGCAGCCAAGCTGATTATAGGCACTGTAGCAGGAGCGGGGGTCTTTCAGTTTGACTTGAGCGACTTGGATTCTTTCCCTCCTTTTAAAGAAGGTCCTAGAGTTAGGGACTCAGGGTGTCACAATGTAGCCCAGGCTGTTCTTGAATTTGCCACATGGAATTCATGATCCTCTGTGACCTCACCAGTGCTGGGACTATAAACATGGCATTCTGTTGGCTTTAATTTGCTATTTAATTACCACCACCTCCATTTTTTTTCTTTAAGCAATGTTTTCCTACTGTTGATCATTTCTATTTCTAAAGTCAACTGTATTTGTTATCTAAGAAGAATATGTAGTTACATATTGCATTTACTTATATATAACTTATTTAGAACTACTTTCTTTAGTTAGAATGAAATTCTAAATTTCTAAGTCTTGGGTTACCTGAACTTGGCTTGTTTTAGGAAGTAGCCCTTTATTCTGTTATATAATATTTATTAATATATATAATAAAGCAGGATACAGTGGCTCATATCTGTAATCTCAGTACATCAGAAGCATAGGTGGAGGATTATCTCGAGTTTTAGGCAACCTGTCTCAAAAACTAGAACCAAACAAAACAAGTAACAACAGACTCTATATTGAGCTGTTGCTAGAAATAAAATTCTGCAGCTCTTCTTTATACCTTAATGTCTTTAAATTATTACCATTAAGTGTGTGTGTGTGTGTGTGTGTGTGTGTGCATGTGTGTGTGCATGGACCATATTCAATTTGTAGCACCAGTCCATGCTACACAATCCATGCTCAGATATTTGTTGGGTGCAAGGGTATTGGTACTATTATTCAAACTTAGGGATTTGCTGTGGCTGACAAGTACCTACCGCTGAAGTATGCCTCTGGCCCCATTTTGTTGTTTGTTGTTTAGTGAGTTTACTGTAACAGTTTTTTTTCCTCCTAGTACCATGAGTTGGATCCAGGTACTAGAAGGGAAAAAAAAACAAGCTAGGTAAGGCATTAGCACTCAGCTGTATTCTTCCTCCTTCTGCAGATAAGCGTTAAACTATGTTCTGTAGCAGCATTGTACAAGAAAGCATGAAAAAAAATGGCCTGTCAACCCTCCCATAAGAAAACCATGATTTTTTTTCTTTTTTCTTTTTTTTTCTTTTGTCCCATGCCTTATTCCTAAGAGTGATACCCTCAGGTTTCTGCTCTGGGTCTCTTAGGGAAGCGTTCTCTAGAATCCTAATAACTTTTAGTTTCTGAGTTCCACCCCCACCCCATTTGATACAGAGTCTTATTGTATAGTTCTGAGTATTCTGGAACTCTCTATGTAGGTTCCATGGGCCTCAGACTCACAGAAAGGCACCTGCCTTTGCCCCCTGGGTGTGGGATTAAAGGTGTGAACCACCATGCTTGACTTACCTTTTTACTAAGAGTGATGCCCACGTCTTCCCCAGAGGAACAGACTTTGCCACCAACACTAACGTGCTTTTCCCAGGACTGGGCCTAGCTAGCAGGCTCCAAAGTAATTCATTGTCAAGAGTGGCTTGGACTTTTTCTTTAAGTCTGCATCCATACCACCCCAGATGTCCCCATCTTAGGTATTCGTCAGTATCATAATGACCAAAGTTTTTTTAGATGAAAGGCCATACCTTAAAACATAACTACGGGGTAGCTGCATGTTCTCCCCTCTCCTCCCCACCCGCCCCCACCATCACCACATCCTTGCCTTTTACTGGGTCTCTGAGTGTAGGCATGTACTCACTCCTTCCTGTAGTTTCCACACCTGAGTCAGTTGTTCTCACAGTAGAAGAGAAATGGGTATGAGCAGTGTAGGCCTGCCTGATCTGCTCCAGGTTGCTGGGTCTGCTTCCCTGGTCTGGCTCTTGGAATTTGTTCTGTCTTTGTTTCAAGTCTTAGAAGGTCACTGCTGGGGCTGGAGAGATGGCTCAGAGGTTAAGAGCAATGGCTGTTCTTCCAGAGGTCCTGAGTTCAATTCCCAGCAACCACATGGTGGCTCACAACCATCTATGAGATCTGGTGCCCTCTTCTGGCCTGCAGGCATACACACAGACAGAACATTGTATACATAATAAATAATTTAAAAAAAATAAAAAAAACAGGTCACTGCTTTCCACTAGAGTTTTGCCTGAGTTCTTTGCTTTCAGTGTCTGCCCTGTCTCTGTTGAAATCTGCTTCATTTTAGAGACTAGCTAGTTGGTAAACAATTCTGCTTTCCAATTCAGTCCTACCTTCCTTACCGAATGTGGTCTTTGGGGATGAATGTAAAAGTCACTGTGTTTCCCCGCTAGGGGCCAGGTTCCTTACATCAGTGTCGCTCTGTTCCTCTGGTGAGATGCCTTTATAGTGTAGCCTTTGTAAGTCTAGGAGTGCCTAGAAAATTTCCCCATTCGTCTGTCGTACTTGTCTCTCATCCTCACTTTCCCAATTTATTCTCCTAAGATCCACTTATCTCAGTCAAAGGAATAAAACGGTTACCCAAAGTCATATCACTAGTGGCTAGGACGGGAACCTTCCTGTCTTTAGAGTTCAACTTCTCTGTTGGGGCTTTAACGGTGTTTCAGCATAAGAAAGCTTTATTTTTAAAAAAAAAAAAAAATCAGTGTTATCCACGAGTTGTATGGCCATATTATTCCATTGCTTCCTTAGTTGGAAAGCATGCCAAAGTACACAGATTATGATTTCTCAATTTGATGTTGTAAGATGAGTACATTGGTACAAATAGTGGCTGCTGCCAGATACGCAGAGATTGGGTGGGGACTTTTTCCAAGGTATTTATGCAGAAAAGCTGGGGCAGCCCATCAGGAAACATGCCATTTGAGGGCTTTTGTGTTTTTTTTTAGTGATGCTGAGCTTGAAAAGGGACATCAGTGGGGCAACCCTTTGCTTTGGATTGTATCCCCAGCCCTTCATTTAAAGAAAGATTGGATTTATGAAGAAGAGGAGATAAACATTTTTTTAAATTTATTTATTAAAAATTTCCGCCTCCTCCCCGCCTCCCATTTACCCCCCTCCCTCCTCCACACCCCCTCCCTCTTCTGTCCAGAGAGCAGTAAGGGTTCCCTGCCCTGTGGGAAGTCCAAGTTCCTCCCCCCTCGATCCAGGTCTAGGAAGGTGAGCATCCAAACAGGCCAGGCCCCCCCCAAGGCAGTATGTGTAGTAGGGTCCAAATCCCGTGTCATTGCCCTTGGCTTCTCAGCAGCCCTCATTGTCAGCCATGTTCAGGGAGACCGGTTTTATCTCATGCTTTTTCAGTCCCAGTCCCGCTGGGCTTGGTAAGCTCTGAATGGATCAGCCCCACCATCTCAGTGGGTGGGAGCACTCCTCGCAGTCCAGACTTCCTTGCTCACGTTTTCCCTCCTTCTGCTCCTCATTTGGACCTTGGGCGCTCAGTTCGGTCCACCAATGTGTGGCTCTGTCTTTATCTCCATCCATTGCCAGATGAAGGTTCTCTCACGGTCCTGACTTTCTTTCTCATGTTCTCCCTCCTTCTGCTCTTCGTCAGGACCTTGGGAACTCAGTCCGGTGCTCCAATGTGGGGCTCTGTCTCTAGCTCCATCCATCTCCAGATGAAGATTCTATGGTGATATGTGCCATGGACCGCCTCTCGTGGAGACCACCGACCGCGGGAGAACAGGGGTGAAGGCTAGGAGAAATCAGGAATCGGCGAGGAAATGACAGACAGACACACTCAATAAGGTTGAATATGCTGCTGCAAATTTACTGAAGTTCAAGCATCAGCTTTATAGGATTACAGAAGGAAGTTGGCAAACGAAAAGCTTAACATGAGAAGAATGATTACAGGCAATAATATAAAGCTTTATATGAGAAAAATGATTACGGACAATTGATTGTTTCCAGTATGTCTTGTGGTTAGGGCCAGGTGGGCAGAGCTCTTCTTTGAAATCCGTCTCACACCATTAACCAACTACTTTCTCATAGCCCTAAATCATATCTGTTCTCATGGTAACCCAAAACACCATTCTTTAGGGTTTTACTCCCAAGTCTTGCTGCGATAGTGAATAATTGGTTTCTTAATGTCAAGAATAGCCTGCCTTTCTCTCTTATCTAAGATGCATCTGGGGTTTCTCATTCTGGCTAGCCTCCCCTATCATGAGCTCCTTTTGTTCTAGGGTATCCATAAGTTTTCCCAGAGAGCGAGCCAGAGTCCAATATGCCTCAGTAGTTTGATTATTATTATTGGTAATATCCTGGAACATCTTGATCTGCTGGCAAGATAAAGAACTACACAGAATACAGAAACAAAGAACAGAAAAGCTCAATACAGCGCCAGGGCAAAGAAGACAAGTTTGCTGATCCGGAATCATGACTGTGGCTGATTGCCAGGGAACCGCCTGGGGCTCAGCTCCTGGGAGCGCAGACCCCAACCCTTCAGCGTCGTTCCACCTTAGCGGCATTTTCCTGCTACACAGGCGTGACAGCCGTGGGCGTAGCAGATATGCAAGATAATCATCAGTATGGCTATCGGATCTGGCCTTTTCCGACTCCCTCTCCTCAGCTGCCCACGGAACTAGCTGGGGGCATCTCACTAGATACCTGGGAACCCCTCTAGAGTCAAGTCTCTTAATAATCCTAAAATGGCTCCCTTAATTAGGATATATGCTTCCCTGCTCCCATATCCACCCTTCCTATATCCCAAGCATCCCATTCCCCAAGGTCTCCCTATCCTCCCCTTCACGCTTTGCTCTCCCCATCTCCCCTTGCCCCAACCCACCCCACCCCCAAGATCCCAATTTTTGCCCAGCAAACTTGTCTGCTTCCAATATCCAGGAGGATAACTATATGTTTTTCTTTGCTTTCGCCTTGTTATTGTCTTCAAGGATCACAAATTATAGGCTCGATGTCATTTATTTATGGCTAAAAACCGATTATGAGTGAGTACATCCCATGTTCATCTTTTTGGGTCTGGGTTACCTCACTCAGAATAGTGTTTTCTATTTCCATTCATTTGCATGCAAAATTCAAGATGTCATTGATTTTTACCGCTGAGTAGTACTCTAATATGTATATATTCCACAGTTTCTTCATCCATTCTTCCACTGAAAGGTATCTAGGTTGTTTCCAGGTTCTGGCTATTACAAATAATGCTGCTTTGAACATAGTTGAACGAATGTTTTTGTAGTATGATTGGGCATCTCTTGGGTATATTCCCAAGAGTGGAACTGCTGGGTCCTGGGTTAGGTTGATCCCGAATTTCCTGAGAAATCGCCATACTGCTTTCCAAAGTGGTTGCACAAGTGTGCATTCCCACCAGTAGTGGATGAGAGTACCCCTTACCCCACAACCTCTCCAGCAAAGGCTATCATTGGTGTTTTTGATTTTAGCCAATCTGACAGGTGTTAGATGGTATCTCAAAGTTGTTTTGATTTGCATTTCCCTGATAGCTAAGGAGGTTGAGCATGACCTTAAGTGTCTTTTGGCCATTTGGATTTCTTCTGTTGAGAATTCTCTGTTCAGTTCAGAGCCCCATTTTTTAAATGGGTTAATTAGTATTTTGAAGTCTAGTCTCTTGAGTTTCTTATATATTTTAGAGATCAGACCTTTGTCAGTTGCAGGGTTGGTGAAGATCTTTTCCCAGTCAGTGGGCTGCCTTTGTGTCTTAGTGACAGTGTCCTTTGCTTTACAGAAGCTGCTCAGCTTCAGTCCCGTTTATTCAATGTTGCCCTTAATGTCTGTGCTGCTGGGGTTATATGTAAGCAACGGTCTCCTGTGCCCATATGTTGTAGAGTACTTCCTACTTTCTCCTCTATCAGGCTCAGTGTGTTCAGATTAATATTGAGGTCTTTAATCCATTTGGACTTGAGTTTTGTGCATGGTGATAGATATGGATCTACTTTCATTCTTCTACAGGTTTACATCAAGTTATGCCAGCACCATTTGTTGAAGATGCCCTCTTTCTTCCATTGTGTACTTTTGGCTCCTTTATCAAAAATCAGTTGTTCATAGGTTTGTGGTTTAAGATCCGGGTCTTCTATTCGATTCCATTGGTCAACTTCTCTGTTTTTATGCCAATACCAAGCTGTTTTCAATACTGTAGCTCTGTAATAGAGTTTGAAGTCAGGGATGGTAATGCCTCCAGAAGTTTCTTTATTGTATAAGATTATTTTGGCTATCCTGGGTTTCTTGTTTTTCCATATAAAGTTGATTATTGTCCTCTCAAGATCTGTGAAGAATTTTGTTGGGATCTTGATGGGGATTGCATTGAATCTATAGATTGCTTTTGGTAGAATTGCCATTTTTACTATGTTAATCCTCCCAATCCACGAGCAAGGGAGATCCTTCCATTTTCTGGTATCCTCTACAATTTCTTTCTTCAGAGCATTGAAGTTCTTGTCAAATAAATCCTTCACTTCCTTGGTTAGAGTTACCCCAAGATATTTTATGCTATTTGTGGCTATCGTGAAAGGTGATACTTCTCTGATTTCCCTCTCTGCTTCCTTATCTTTTGTGTATAGGAAGGCAACTGATTTTTTGGAGTTGATCTTGTATCCTGCCACGTTACTGAAGGAGTTTATCAGCTGTAGGAGTTCTTTGGTGGAGTTTTTCGGGTCGCTTATGTACACTATCATATCATCTGCAAATAACGAAAGTTTAACTTCTTCCTTTATAATTCGAATCCCCTTGATCCCCTTATGTTGTCTTATTGCTATTGCTAGAACCTCAAGCACCATATTGAAGAGATAAGGAGAGAGTGGACAGCCTTGTTGTGTTCCTGAATTTAGTGGGATGGCCTTGAGTTTCTCTCCACTTAATTTGATGTTGCTGTAAATAGCCTTTATTATATTTAGGAATGACTCTTGTATCCCTAATCTCTCCAAGACCTTTATCATAAAGGGGTGTTGAATTTTGTCAAATGCTTTTTCAGCATCTAATGAGATGATCATATGGTTTTTATCCTTCAGTTTATTTATATAATGGATTACATTGATGGATTTTCGTATGTTGAACCAGCCCTGCATCTCTGGGATGAAGCCTACTTGATCTTAGTGGATAATTTTTCTAATGTGTTCTTGGATTCGGTTTGCCAGTATTTTATTGAGAATTTTTGCATCAATGTTCATGAGATTGGCCTGTAATTCTCTTTCTTGGTTGAGTCTTTGTGCGGTTTAGGTATCAGGGTAACTATAGCCTCATGAAAGGAATTTGGCAATGACTCTTCTGTTTCTATATTATGAAATACCTTAAGGAGTATAGGTATTAGGTCTTCTTGGAAGTTCTGGTAGAATTCTGCATTGAACCCATCAGGTCCTGGGCTCTTTTTGGTAGGGAGGTTTCTGATAACAGTTTCCAATTCTTCGCGACTAACAGGACTATTTAGATTGTTCACCTGGTCCTGGTTTAACTTTGGTATGTGGTACTTATCTAAAAAACTGTCCATTTCTTTTACATTTTCCAATTTTGTGGCATAAAGGCTTTTGTAGTAAGATCTAATGATTCTCTGAATTTCCTCTGTGTCTGTGGTTATGTCCCCCTTTTCATTTCTGATCTTATTAATTTGCTTGTTCTCTCTCTGCCGTTTGATTAGTTTGGCTAGGGGTTTGTCAATCTTATTGATTTTCTCCAAGAACCAGCTTTTTGCTTCATTGATTATTTGGATTGTTCTCTGTGTTTCTATTTTGTTGATTTCTGCCCTCAGTTTGATTATTTCCAGTCTTCTACTCCTCCTAGGTGAGTCTGCTTCTTTTTTTTCTAGAGCTTTCAGGTGTGTTGTTAAGTCTCCAATGAGTGCTTTCTCCGTTTTCTTTAAGTGGGCACTTAGTGCTATGAACTTTCTTCTTAGCACTGCTTTCATTGTGTCCCATAGGTTTGAGTATGTTGTGTCTTTGTTTTCATTAAATTCAAGAAAGCCTTTAATTTCTTTCTTTATTTCTTCCTTGACCCAGGTGTGGTTCAGTAGTTGACTGTTCAGTTTCCATTGTAGGCTTTCTGGGGGTAGCATTGTTGTTGAATTCTAATTTTAATCCATGGTGATCCGATAAGACACAGGTAGTTACTAATATTTTTTGTAACTGTGGAAGCTTGCTTTGTTACCGAGTATATGGTCAATTTTCGAAAAGGTTCCATGAGCCGCAGAGAAGAAGGTATATTCTTTCCTCTTTGGGTGGAATGTTCTATAGATGTCTGTTAAGTCCATTTGGTTCATTACCTCCATTAAGTCTTTTAATTCTCTGTTAGGTTTCTGTCTGATTGACCTGTCCATTGGTGAGAGAGGAGTGTTGAAGTCTCCTACTATTAATGTGTGTGGTTTGATGGCTGCCTTGAGTTCTAGTAATTTTTCTTTTACATAAGTGGGTGCTTTTATATTAGGGGCATAGATATTCAGGATTGAGACTTCATTCTGATGGATTGTTCCTGTTATGAGTATAAAGTGTCCTTTTCCATCTCTTCTGATTGATTTTAGTTTGAAGTCAACTTTGTTAGAAATTAGTATGGCCACACCCGCTTGTTTCTTAGGACCATTTGCTTGATAAACCTTTTCCCAACCCTTTACTCTGAGTAGATGTCTGTCTTTGTGGTTGAGATGTGTTTCTTGTAAACAGCAGAATGTTGGATCCTGTTTTTGCATCCAATCTCTTAGCCTCTGCCTTTTTATAGGTGAATTGAGTCCATTGATATTCAGTGATATTAATGACCAGTGGTTGTTAACTCCTGTCATTTTTTTTTCTGGTAGTAGAGTTTGTGTGTTATCCTTCTTTGAGTTGTGCTGGTGAAAGATCGCTAGATGTCTGAGTTATTGTGGGCATTGTTGGACTCCTTGGTTAGTGATTTTTCTTCTATTACTTTCTGCAAGGCTGGATTTGTGGCTACGTATTGTTTAAATCTGTTTTTGTCCTGGAATATCTTGTTTTCTCCATCGATGGTGAATGCAAGCTTTGCTGAGTATAGTAGTCTAGGCTTGCATCCATGTTCCCTTAGTGTCTGTAGCACATCTATCCAAGCTCTTCTGGCTTTCATGGTTTCCATTGAGAAGTCAGGTGTAATTCTGATAGGTTTCCCTTTATATGTTACTTGACCTTTTTCCTTTGCAGCTCTTAATATCTGTTCTTTATTCTGTATGTTTTGTGTTTTGATTATTATATGGTGTGGGGATGCTTTGTTTTGATCCAGTCTATTCTGTGTTCTGTAGGCTTCTTATACCTTTATAGGAACATCCTTCTTTAGGTTGGGGAAGTTTTCTTCTATAATTTTGTTGAATATATTTTCTGGGCCTTTGAGTTGCAATTCTTCTCCTTCTTCTACCCCAATTATTCTTAGGTTTGGTCTTTTCATGGTGTCCCAGATTTCCTGGATGTTTTGTGTTAAGAATTTGTTGGATTTGTTTTGTTCTTTAAGCTGTGAGTTTATTTCCTCTATAGTATCTTCAGAGTCCGAGATTCTTTCTTCCATCTCTTGTATTCAGTTGGAAATCCTTGTCTCTGAAGTTTCTGTTCGTTTACTCAGAATTTCCATTTCCAGTCTTCCCTCGGATTGTGTTTTCTTCATTACCCCATTTCATTTTTCAGGTCTTGTACTGTTTCCCTTACCTGTTTGATTGCTTTTTCTTGTTTTTCTTGTTTTTCTTGGGTATCTTTGAGAGATTTATTTATTTCATCTACCTTTTTGTTTGTCATCTCCATTTCTTTATGGCAGTTTTTTACCTCCTGTTTAAGGTCCTCTATTATTTTCATAAAATACTGTTTAAGGTCGGTTTCTTCTATATCTTCTGGAGTAGGGTGTTCAATTCTTGTTGTTTCGGGATGTCTGGATTCTGGTGATGTCATGTTGCCTTTCATGTTGTTGGAGGAGTTCTTGCATCAGCACCTGCCCATCTCTTCCTTCAAATGGAGCCGGGAGGTACTTGGTGTCTTAGACCAGTCTTTGCTGTGACTGAATCTGGTTGGATATCCTCAGTGCCTGAGCAGGAGCTGTTCCTTGCAGCACAATCTGAAGGAGCCTGCACTCCCTTGCAGGAATCCTCAGACCTGCCTAGAGGCCAGAGTCTGACCCCTTTGGGTGGATGGCCTTAGTACAGGAGTAGGACACTTGAATACACTAGGGAAGGCTTGGGAGAGGCAGGGACGTGAGAACCAAAGACAAGCCTGCAGCAGGAGCTGGGGGAGGGGAGTCTGTGCTCTCTTCCAGGGCAGTTTGCCCCAGGGTCGCATACACTCACCAGTCCAGATGGAACTCCACTGCACAGGTGGAGATAAACATTTTTGAAAAGGCAGTTGGTCCACTTGAATGAAAGGAAGAATGGTGGGTCAGCAAGCTGACTTCGTGGGGGTATTAGCACCTGCCATTGAGTCCCAAAAGTTGTCCTGTCCTCCACATACCCCTGCACACATACACATTCACACACTGAATACAGGAATACAATCACATTTTAAAAGGAGTCTCAATGGTGTTTCATGAGTTAGTATCTTTATGCATCCTGCTCTACCACTCTGATTCTTTTTGCATCTGGTTCTTCCCCACTGCTTTCCCTGAGGCCCCTACCTATTTGGGGCTATACCTTATCTTATATCGTGGAGGAAGAGATGTCTGGGAATTACCCTTAGGATAATGTGGGTATGTTTAAGTACTGGAATCATCCCTTTTCCACCCGGGAAACTAGTCATGATGCTAGCACTGGGGTCCTGGATGCCGGATGATTGTAAGTTTGAGGCCAGCCTAGACTAGAACATGACACCCTATCTAAAAACAGAAACAATGAAACACATAGTAGATAGCACTGTTCTCTTGCTGTTGAAGGATATGCCTAGGAAATCCTATAGTAGATCTGTCTTCTACTTTGAGGCATTCCTTGTCAGCAAAGCTCTTCTCTCATTCCATACTAGAATTGACTATATCTGGTCCTGTTCACAGCTTCCGTGGGACTAAATGAAGAACAGAAAGGATTTCAGAAAGTGGCCTTTGACTTCGCTGCTCGGGAAATGGCTCCCAATATGGCGGAGTGGGATCAGAAGGTAGGAGTCCTCTTGTTGCTAGATGTTCCGCAAATGCCTCGTGCAGTGGCTTATCTCTCCCTCTTTGTAGTCCTAACTTCTCGTGTCCTCCACTCACCAACCCTCACTGCAAGTGTGAAGACTGATGGTAGGTGTGCTGGAGAGCTTGATGGCAACTTGATGCCAGCTGGGGTCATCAGAGAGGAGGAGCCTATGTTACGGAAATGCCTCCATAAGATCTGGCTGTAGCCAAACCTATACGATGTTTTCTTTCTTTCTTTCTTTCTTTCTTTCTTTCTTTCTTTCTTTCTTTCTTTCTTTCTTTCTTTCTCTCTTCCTCCTCCTCCTCCTTCTCCTCCTCCTCCTCCTCTTTCTTCTTCTCTTTTTTATTGGCATTTATTAAGCTCTACATTTTTCTCTGTTCCCTTCCCTGCCTCTCCCCTCCCCTTCAATCCTCCCCGAAAGTCCCCGTACTCCCAGTTTACTCAGGAGATCTTGTCTTTTTCTACTTTCTACTTCCCATGTAGATTAGATCTATGTAAGTCTCTCTTAGTGTCCGCATTGTTGTCTAAGTTCTCTGGGATTGTGGTTTGTAGGCTGGCTTTCTTTGCTTTATGTTTAAAAACCCACCTATGAGTGAGTACATGTGATAATTGTTTTTCTGTGTCTGGGTTACCTCATTCAAAACAATGTTTTCTAGTTCCACCCATTTTCCTGCAAAATTCAAGCTGTCATTTTTTTTCTGCTGTATAGTACTCCATTGAGTAAATGTACCACATTTTCCTTATCCATTCTTCGGTTGAGGGTCATTTAGGTTGTTTCCAGGTTCTGGCTGTGATAAACAATGCTGCTATGAACATAGTTGAGCACATGTCCTTGTGGCACGATTGAGCATCCTTCGGATATGTACCCAAAAGTGGTATTATGGGTCTTGAGGAAGGTTGTTTCCTAATTTTCTGAGAAATCACCACACTGACATCCAACGGGTTTGTACCAGCTTGCATTCCCATCAGCAATACAGAAGTGTTCCCTTTTCTCCACAACCTCTCTGATAACTAAGGATATTGAACATTTCCTTAAGTGTTTTTCAGCCATTTTAGATTCCTCTGTTGAGAGTTCTCTGTTTAGGTCTGTACTCATTTTTATTGGATTATGTGATCTTTTGGTATCCAATTTCTTGAGTTCTTTGTATATTTTGGAGATCAGACCTCTGTCTGATGGGGGGGTTAGTGAAGATCTTTTCCCATTCTGTAGGCTGTCGTCTTGTTGACCATGTCCTTTGCTTTACAGAAGCTTTTCAGTTTCAGGAGGTCCCATTTATTAATTGTTTCTCTCAGTGTGTATGCTGCTAGGGTTCTATTTAGGAAGTGGTTCCTTATGCCAATGTGTTCAAGTGTACTTCCCACTTTCTCTTCTATAAGGTTCAGTGTGGCTAGCTTTATGTTGAGGTCTTTGATCCATTTGGATATGAGTTGTGTGCATGGTGATAGATATGGGTTTATTTTCATTCTTCTACATGTTGATATCCAATTATGCCAGTACTACTTGTTAAATATATTTTCTTTTTTCCATTTAATATTTTTTGCTTCTTTATCAAATATCAAGTGTGCAAAGATGTGTGGATTGATATCCACGTCTTTGATTCGGTTCCATAGGTCCTCCTGTCTGTTTTTATGCCAATACCAGACTGTTTTCAGTACTGTAGCTCTGTAGTAGAGTTTGAAGTCAGGGATTGTGATGCCTCCAGAAGTTCTTTTGTTGTACAGGATTGTTTTGGCTATCCTGGGTTTTTTGCTTTTCCAAATGAAGTTGAGTACCATTCTTTCAAGGTCTTTGAAGAATTTTGCTGGGATTTTGATAGGCATTGCATTGAATCTGTAGGTTACTTTGGGTAAGATTGCCCTTTTTACTATGCTAATTCTGCCTACCCAAGAGCCTGGGATATCTTTCTACTTTTTGGTGTATTCTTCAATTTCTTTCTTCAAAGATTTAAAATTCTTGTCATATGAGTCTTCCACCTGTTTGGTTAGAGTTTCTCTGAGATGTTTTATGCTGTCTGTGGCTACTGTGAAGGGTGTTGTTTCTCTGATTTCTTCCCCAGCCCTTTTATCATCTGTGGACAGGAGGGCTACTGATTTTTTTTGAGTTAATCTTGTATCCTGCTACATTGCTAAAAGTTTTTATGAGTTGTAGAAGTTCCTTGGTAGAATTTTTGGGATCACTTATGTAAACTATCATATCATCAGCAAACAGTGAGAGTTTGAATTCTTCTTTTCCAATTTGTATCCCCTTGATCTCCCTTTGGTGTCTTATTGCTCTAGCTAGGACCTCAAGAACTATATCGAATAGATATGGAGAGAGTGGACAACCTTGTCGTGTTCCTGATTTCAGTGGAATTGCTGTGAGTTTCTCTCCATATAGTTTGATGTTGGCTGTTGGCTTGCTGTATATTGCCTTTATTATGTTTAGGTATGTTCCTTGTATCCCTGCTCTCTCCAAGACCTTTATCATGAAGGGATGTTGTATTTTGTTAAAAGCTTTTTTCGGCAACTAATGAGATGATCATGTAGTTTTTATTTTTCAGCTTGATTATATGGTGGATTACATTGACAGATTTTTGTATGTTGAACCATCCCTGCATCTGTGGGATGATGGTTCTGATGTGTTCTTGGATTTGATTTGTCAGTATATTATTTAGTATTTTTGTACCAATGTTCATGAGTGAGATTGGTCTGTAATTCACTTTCTTAGTAATGTCTTTCTGTGGTTTGGGTATCATGGTAATTGTAGCCTCATAAAAAAGAGTTTGGCAATGTTCCTTCTGTTTCTTTTGTGTGGAATAATTTGAGGAGTATTGGTATTAGTTATTCTTTGAAAGTCTTGTAGAATTTTGAGCTGAAACCATCTGGTCCTGGGCTTTTTGGTTGGGAGACTTTTGATGACTATTTCTATTTCTTCAGCAGTTATAGGTCTGTTTAATTTGCTTATCTGGTCTTGATTTAATTTTGGTAAGTGATATTTATCCAGAAAGTTGTCCATTTCCTTTAAGTTTTCCATTTTTGTGGAGTACAGGTTTTCAAAATATGACTGATGATCCTCTGTATTTCCTCTGTGTCTGTTGTTATGCCCCCCCTTTTCATTTCTGATTTTATTAATTTGGATATTCTCTCTCTCTGCCTTTTGGTTAGTTTGGATAAAGGTTTGTCTATTTTGTTGATTTTTTTTCAAAGAACCAACTCTTTGTCTCATTGATTCTTTGTAATTTTTTTGTTTCTATTTTGTTGATTTCAGCTCTCAATTTGATTATTTCCTGCCATTTAGTTCTCTTAGGTGAGTTTGCTTCTTTTTGTTCCAAACTTTTCAAATGTTCTGTTAATTTACTATTGTGGGATTTTTTCCAGCTTTTTTATGTAGGCATTTAGTGCTATGAACTTGCCTCTTAACATTGCTTTCATTGTGTCCCATAAATTTGGGTATGTTGTGTGGTCATTTTCATTGAATTTTAGGAAGTCTTTAATTTCCCTCTTTATTTCTTCCTTTGATGATTCAGGTGATCACTGTTAATTCCATGTGTTTGTGGGTTTTCTGGAATTAGTATTGCTATTGACTTTTGGTTTTAAACCATGGTGATCTGATAAGGTACATTGGGTTATTCCAATTTTTTTTTTATTTGTTGAGGTTTGTTTTGTTACCGAGTATGTGGTCAATTTTTGAGATGGTTCCATGAGGTGCTGAGAAGAAGGTATATTATTTTCTATTTGAATGGAATATTCTGTAGATGTCTGTTAAGTCCATTTGGGTCATAACATCTGTTAGTTCTCTTATTTCTCTGTTCATTTTTTGTCTGATTAACCTGTCCAGTGGTGATACGGGAGTGTTGAAGTCTCCCACTATTAGTGTGTGGGGTTTAATGTATGATTTAAGCTTTAGAAATGTTTCTTTGACATATAAGGGTGCCCTTGTATTTGGGGCATAGATGTTCAGTATTGAAATTTCTCTTGGATTTTTCCTGTGACTAATATGAAATGTCCTTCTTTGTCTCTTTTGACTAATTTTAGCTTGAAGTCTATTTTGTTAGATATTAGGATAGCTACACCCACTTGTTTCTTAGGTCCATTTGATTGATATATTTTTTCCCAACCCTTTACTGCCACGGACCGCCTCTCGTGGAGACCACCGACCGCGGGAGAACAGGGGTGAAGGCTAGGAGAAATCAGGAATCGGCGAGGAAATGACAGACAGACACACTCAATAAGGTTGAATATGCTGCTGCAAATTTACTGAAGTTCAAGCATCAGCTTTATAGGATTACAGAAGGAAGTTGGCAAACAAAAAGCTTAACATGAGAAGAATGATTACAGGCAATAATTAAAAGCTTTATATGAGAAAAATGATTACGGACAATTGATTGTTTCCAGTATGTCTTGTGGTTAGGGCCAGGTGGGCAGAGCTCTTCTTTGAAATCTGTCTCACACCATTAACCAACTACTTTCTCATAGCCCTAAATCATATCTGTTCTCATGGTAACCCAAAACACCATTCTTTAGGGTTTTACTCCCAAGTCTTGCTGCGATAGTGAATAATTGGTTTCTTAATGTCAAGAATAGCCTGCCTTTCTCTCTTATCTAAGATGCACCTGGGGTTTCTCATTCTGGCTAGCCTCTCCTATCATGAGCTCTTTTTGTTCTAGGGTATCCATAAGTTTTCCCAGAGAGCGAGCCAGAGTCCAATATGCCTCAGTAGTTTGATTATTATTGGTAATATCCTGGAACATCTTGATCTGCTGGCAAGATAAAGAACTACACAGAATACAGAAACAAAGAACAGAAAGCTCAATAAGGCGTCAGGGCCAGCAAAGGCGAGTTTGCTGATCCAGAATCATGACTGTGGCTGATTGCCAGGGAACCACCTGGGGCTCAGCTCCTGGGAGCGCAGACCCCAACCCTTCAGCGTCGTTTCACCTTAGCGGCATTTTCCTGCTACACAGGCGTGACAGCCGTGGGCGTAGCACTTTACTCTGAATCGATGTCTGTCTTTTAGGTTGAGATGTGTTTCTTGTATGCAGAAGAAGGGTGGATTCTGTTTTCGTATCCAATCTGTTAGCCTGTGCCTTTTTATAGGTGAGTTGAGTCCATTTACATTAAGGGATATTAATGAGCAGTGGTTACTATCTCCTGTTGATTTAGTTTTCATTGTTGGTGATGTTAATTTGTGCATTTTTTTCTTCTTTGGAATTTGCTATTATAAGACCATTAATTGTCTGTGTTTTTGTTGAGACACAACATCTTCCTTGGGTTGGAGTTTTCCTTCTAGTATTTTGTGTAGGGTTGGGTTTGTGGCTAGGTTTTGGTGAAATCTATATTTGTCATGGAATATCTTGTTTTGTCCTCCTATGGTGATTGACTGTTTTGCTGGGTATAGTAGTCTGGGTTGGCATCCATGGTCTCTTAATGTCTGCATAATGCTTGACCATGACCTTCTGGCTTTCGTGGTCTCCAGTGAGTAATTCTGATATTCTACCTTTATATGTTACTTGGCCTTTATCTTTTACAGCTTGTAATATTCTTTTTTTTACTCTGTATGTTTAGTGTTTTGATTCTTATGTGGTGAGAGGACTTTTTTTTTTTTTGCTTCAGTCTATTTGGTGTTCTGTAAGCTTCTTATATCTTCATAGGCATATCTTTTTTTAGGTAGGGAAAGTTTTCTTCTATGATTTTGTTAAATAAATTTTCTGTGCCTCTGATTTGAACTTCTCTTTCTTCTATTTTGGCCTTTTTATGGTGTCCCATATTTCATGGATATTTTGGGTTAAACTTTTATGAGATTTAGTGTTTTCTTTAACTGATAAGTCTATTTCCTCTATTGTATCTTCAGTGCTTGAGATTCTCTCTTCCATTTCTTGTATTCTGCTGTTTATTGTTTGCGTTGGTGATTCCTGATCTTTTTCTCATGATTTCTGTTTCTATAATTCCTTCGGCTTGTGTTTTCTTTATTGTTTCTATTTCAGTTTTCAAGTCCTGGATAGTTTCTTTTATATGTTTGATTTCTTTTTCTTGGTTTTCTTTAAGTAATTTGCTGATATCTTCCAATTTTTTTTGTCTTTTCCCTCAATTTCTTTAAGGATATTTCTCATTTCATCTTTAAGAATTTCAAACATTCTCTTGAAGTTATTTTTTAGGTCATTTTCTTCTGGTTCATCCATATTTGGTTGTTCAGGTCTTACTTTTGTAGGGTCTTTAGGTTTTACTGGTATTGTGTTGCTCTTTGTGGTGTAGTGTGTGATCTTACCTTTTCTACTCATCTTTTCCTCTCATAGGTGTGGTTGGGGCTGATGAGATTCTGTTGAATCATCTTCTAGGTGCCAGTGAATCCGAAGCTCAGATGGTTGTTCCTCGTGGGACAGTCAGTGTCACCGTTCTAGTTTCCCTTTGGTTGCTCCGTGTTCCTGGAGATTGCTCAGCATTCCTGTGCTTTGCTCTGCTCCCTTGGAGTTTGCTGTCTAAGGCCTACCTTGGCCTAGGCTGCTGGCTTTGATCTATTTCTATAAATCTTGGTCTGTATCCCCTCCTGCAGAAGTCCCTGGCTTGGAGTTGGACCTGTTCTGGTGGAAATAGCTGACTCTGGATCTGGTTGCTGGCTCAATCCTGATCTGCCAGTGTTCTGGGAATGGGTTGGCTTCTGGGACTGGATTTGCTCCTGGCTTCTGTTCCCAGTGGAGCTTGTTTCCTCTGGCCCTCTCTGTCCTAGGTGGCTCTTTCAGTCCCACTCCTGTGGAATTTGTTGCCCTAGGTGGAGTTCCTTGCCTCAGGGCAACTTTGGCCTAGGTTACCAGCTTTGACCTGTATCTGTAAATCCTGGTCTGGGTTCCCTCCTGCAGAAGTCCCTGGGTTGGAGTTGGACCTGGAAAGGTTTCTGGTTCCAGTCTACTGCCTCAGAGGTCCCAGGCTCGGATGTACCTGGTCCCTCAGAGGACCTGCTTACTTCCTCAGAGGTCCTAGACTCACGCTCAGACCCGCAGAGGTTCCAGGTTCTTGCCTATTCCCTTTTATGTCCCAGACCAGTGCCTGAACCCACAGAGGTTTTTCAAACTAAAAGAAAAAAAAAAACCACATGATTATCTTCATTCTATATTGTAAAAGGCATTGACAAACTACAACATCCCTTCATGATCAAGTTCTTGGACAAAGCATGGATACAAGGAACATACCTAAACATAATAAAGGCAATATACAGCAAGCCAACAGCTAACATCAGACTAAATGGAGAGAAACTCAAAGCAATCCCACTGAAATTAGGAACAAGACAATGTTATTGTCTATAGTTAGAGCAATAAGAGAACAAAAGGAGATCAAGGGAATACAAATCAGGAAAGATATCAAACTCCCAACTATTTGCTGATGATATGATAGTTTACATAAGTGACCCCAAAAATTCTACCAAGGAACTTCTACAACTCATAAACACCTTCAGTGGTGTAGCAGGATACACAATTAACTCAAAAAAAATCAGTAGCAATCCTTTGCACGAATGATAAATGGGCTGAGAAAGAAATTGGAGAATCATCACCCTTTACAATAGCCACAAATAGCATAAAATATCTCAGAGTAACTCCAACCAAACAAGTGTTATACAGGAAGACCTGTATAACAAGAACTTTAAATCTTTGAAGAAATAAATTGAAGAAGACACCAGAAAATGAAAAGATTACCCATGTTCTTGGGTAGGTAGAATAAACATAGTAAAAATGGTAATCTTACCAAAAACAATCTACAGATTCAGTCCACGCCCAGCAAAATCCTTCACAGACCTCGAAAGAATAATTAATACTCAGCTTCATATGGAAAAGCAAAAAACCCAAGATAGCCAAAACAGTCCTGTACAACAAAAGAACTTCTGGAGGCATCACAATCCCTGACTTCAAACTCTCCTACAGAGCTACAGTGCTGAAAGCAGCCTGGTATTGGCATAAAAACAGACAGGAGGAACCTATGGAACCGAATCAAAGACCCGGATATCAATCCACACACCTACAAACACCTGATCTTTGATAAAGAAGCAAAAAAATCAAATGGAAAAAAAGAAAGTATATTCAACAAATGTTGCTGGCATAACTGGATATCAGCATATAGAAGAATGAAAATAGATCCATATCTGTCACCATGCACAAAACTCAAATCCAAATGGATCAAAGCCCTCAACATAAAACCAACTACACTGAAACTTACAGAAGAGAAAGTGGGAAGTACACTTGAATGCATTGGCACAGGAGATCACTTCCTAAATATAATCCCAGTAGCACAGACACTGAGAGAAACAATAACTGGGACCTCCTAAAACTTAGAAGCGTATGTAAAACAAAGGACACTTTCAACAAGACAAAAATGGAAGCCTACAAAATGGGAAAACATCTTCACCAACTTCACAATGGAGAGAGGATTGATCTCTAAAATATACAAAGAACTCAAGAAATTGTGAATCAAAAGAACAAATAATTCAGTAAAGAATAGGATACAGACCTAAACAGAGAATTCTCAACAGATGAACCTAAAATGGCTGAAAAACACTTAAGGAAATGCTCAACATCCTTAGCCATCAGAGAAATGCAAGTCAGAACACCTCTGAGATTTCATCTTACACCTGTAAGAATGACAAAGATCAAAAACAATGATGACAGCTTGTGCTGGAGAGGATGTGGGGGAAAGGGAATACTCTCCCACTGCTGGTGGGAGTGCAAACTGGCAGAGCCCCTTTGGATATCAGTCTGGTGATTTCTCAGAAAATTAGGGAACAACCTACCTCAAGACCCAGCAATACCACTTTTTGGTATATATCCAAAGAATGCTCAATCATGCCACAAAGACTGTGTTCATAGCAGCATTGTTTGTCATAGCCAGAACCTGGAAACAACCTAAATGCCCCTCGACTGAAGAATGGATATAGAAAATTTGGTACATTTACACAATGGAGTACTACACAGCAGAAAAAATGACATCTTGAAATATATGGACAAATGCATGGATCTAGAAAACATCATATAGAGTAAGATAATCCAGATCCAGAAAGACAAATATGTGCTCACTCATAAGTGGCTTTTAGACATAAAGAAAAATCAGCCTACAATTCACAATCCCAGAGAACCTAGACAACAATGAGGACCCTAAGAGAGACATACATGAAGCTAATCTACATGGGAAGTAGAAAAAGACAAGATTCCCTGAGTAAATTGGGATCATGGGGACCATGAGGGAGGGTAGAAGGGGAGCTAGGAGGAAAGGAGGAGAGTGGAGAAAAATATATAGCTCAATTAAAAAAAATGAAGAAAGCATGCTAAGCAAGCCAATAAGTAGCACCCCTCCTTGGCCTCTGTCTGGTTCCTGCCACCTGCCCTGCTTGAGTTCCTGCCCTCACTGCTTTGGATGATGAACTGTTGTGTAGAAGTAAGAGTGAAATAAACCCTCTCCTTTCCAAGTTGCTTTTGACCCTTGTGTCTTATCACAGCAATACTAACCCTGACTAGAACAGTAGAGACTTTTCCTAGAAGTCATCCCAGACATCGTGTAGATGTCCCTTGTCACTCTTAATTTATCAAAGATTTAGACACACATAAAATCAAAAGAGTTCTATTGAAACATATTTGGAGAACATGTTAACTGAGACCACTATAAAATAAGAAGGGTATTTGAAGTTAAGAGAATTCCTGTAATCTCCCAGATGCAAACATCCTCATCCATCCATTGTCCCCTCTAAAAGAAAATCTGTCTCAGGGCCAGTCCCTTACTGCCTTGCTCTCTTTTCTATAGGAGCTGTTCCCTGTGGATATGATGCGGAAGGGAGCACAGCTGGGTTTTGGGGGGGTCTACGTACAAACAGATGTGGGTGGGTCTGGACTGTCTCGCCTCGATGCTTCTGTCATCTTTGAAGCATTGGCCACCGGCTGCACCAGCACCACTGCCTACATCAGCATCCACAAGTGAGTATTCATACCCAAAAGCTGGTACTCACGCGAGCTGGTACGAAAACCTGAGACTCAGGAGAAAAAGATGAATCATGTTGGGTTGATTGTACTTGAGAAATGGAACTGTTACTGGTACACAGTAGGTCTGCAGCTGGCTGCTGGATTTGATTCTGTTGTCTTCTATATGAGAGCTTAGAGGATCAGTCCTGCTGACTTCCCAAGTCCCAGTTTTGGCACCAGCCGACTTCTCCAAACCTCCAGTAATTTGAGAAATAAAAGGAAGTACAGTTATCTCTGGTTTTTAGGACTCATTAATCTGAGAAACATCTGGGCCTCAGGTATAAGTATTCCAGTAATGATTTTAAACCAGTCCGTTCCTTTCAAGTTGAATCTTCTCACTTGTCTCTTTTCCTTTCCCACACTCTCCTGCTTTCATCCTGCTTTGTTGCCCTTTGTTTCGATTCCCGCCCCACCCTTCTCCACCAAATTCTCTTTTCTGTCTTTGTTTCTGTCAATGCCTTTTCTTGTCAGCATGTGTGCCTGGATGATTGATAGCTTTGGAAATGAGGAACAGAGGCACAAATTTTGCCCACCGCTCTGTACCATGGAGAAGTTTGCTTCCTACTGCCTCACTGAACCAGGTGCGTCCATCCTCCCTGCAAGTGACACCTAGCAAGGAGAGAAGTGGAGGCTGTGCGTTCAGGGAGCAACTTGGGCCGTCGGCACATAGTCCGGCTTATCAAGCATTTGCCTGTAGAGTATTGGTCCCTGGGGCCTTTAGGTCAGACTTCCTCCTGGCTTCACACCACTGCTAACTGGTTTGGTAGAGAGACGGTGGACCACTGTACAAGCAGTTTTTACCCAGTGTGGACGAGTCTTTGGCCATGGGATGTTAAGCTAGTGCATGATGACCTATCTGAGGAAGATTTCTAGGATGCAGAACTGTGCTCAGCTGCTTTGACATCGCTGACTAACGTCCCTGTTTGTTCTCTTTTGGTCCCTACTTCAGGGAGTGGGAGTGATGCTGCATCTATTCTAACCTCAGCCAAACGACAAGGAGATCATTACGTCCTCAATGGTTCCAAGGTAAAAGAGCATGCGTTCCCAGGGCAACCAGGGGCTGTTCCCGCATACCCCTTGATAGCCCTCAGATCCTCTGAGTCTGAATTAGCATTCCCACACGTGATTACATGCTGGGGAGAGACTCTCGCTGTTTATGTTTTACGATTCAATTCTACACAACGGCACGGATTTTTGTCGTTTATATTCTTACAAACTAAATCCCCAATTCTGTAGGCACTGCCAAAGCCATTTACCTTTTACCCCATTCTGTGTATTATGCCTTTGTTCTGTCATCAGGCATGTTCCAGTGGTTTTCCCATATGTCAGGCTCAGAACTCATACACCCCCTCTCCACCCACAGGCCTTTATCAGTGGCGGTGGTGAGTCAGACATCTATGTGGTCATGTGCCGGACTGGAGGATCAGGCCCCAAAGGCATCTCCTGCATAGTCGTTGAGAAGGGAACCCCTGGACTTAGCTTTGGCAAGAAGGAGAAGAAGGTGAGTGGCTACTCAGCTGTGAGCAATCCAAACTATGAGTCTCTGCCATCTGTTAGACCAGCTCCTGCCCTCTTTCATGGAATAGGTAGCAGAACTCAGATTCCCATATGCGCAGCAAGCACCTTACCAATTGAGCCATCTCCTTAGTCCTTGTCCTGTATTTCATACTCAGCTTCCATCACACTACGTTATCCCAGAAAGAGATAAGTTGCAAGAGTTTTTCTTTAGGACCAATGATCAAAGGTTGTTGTCCTTGGATTAGGACTTTTGGAGTTAAGGCTGGTATGAAATGACTACTAAACACTCCTTGTATCGACACAGGGCTCTTAACAACTGCCAAGAGATTAGATATAGGTTTTAGTGCCTCCGCTCTTCCTTAGCCTAACAGGTTATTAGATGCCTACGGTGTTCAAAGCTATGTTGTCTCCTGGGAGGATATGGAATCTTTTGTAACGAGTCTTTTTCTGTTCTACCAGTCAGCTCTCCAATAATGACATGGAAACTTAGTATTAATTATGAAAGCTTGGCTTATAGCTTAGGCTTATTTCTAACTAGCTCTTATAACTTATATTAACCTGTTTCTGTTAATCTATGTTCTATCACATGGTGTTATCTCTTTTCCATCTTGCACATCCTGTTTCCTCTTCATGTCTCCTGGCATCCCCGAGTGTCTATATTCTTTCTCTTCTTTTCTCACACTGAAAATCCTGCCTGTACTTCCTGCCTAGCTTTTGAATGTTCAGCCTTTTATTATACCAATAACAGCAATACATCTTCACATAGTGTACAAATATCGCACAATGATCCTCAGTCATTTCTAGCCCTGTTTGGACTTATCTGTATGGAGTCTCTACAGCTGGGCATGGTGGTACACACATGATTCCATCATTTGGAAGTCTGGGCCAGTAAGATTGCAAGTACTAGGCCAGCCCAGGCTACATGTGATACACACACCCCAAAATTGTAATAACAAAAATAGTTGCCTATTTTCAGAAGCAAAAAAGCATTTTGGTGTGTATGGGTGGGGTTGCAGTGAACAAGATAGAGACTGGAGTCTTTTAGTTAGCATTTACTTAATAATGATGAGAGTTTTTAACCTGCTATGTATTAACTTTATAGGAGGATAATTATATTACTTTATCTTGGATTTAGTTATTAAGAGGCTTTATATGGAAGAATGAGTTTGTCACTTGGCTTCTCTGTGACCTTTGTTTCCTACATAAAAGTACAAAGTTGAAAGTTCGTAGGTCCTCTTAGCAAAGTCCCGTTCTGATGTTTCATGTGTAAATAAAAAGGCCGCACTGCTTCACCCCGTTAGCTCCTCATCAAGGTTCCCAGAAGCTCAAAGGAACCTCAGGCTCAGCAAGGCAGCTCCTGAGCACCGTCAACTATACATAGTGCCAGAGCTCCCTCCTTCCTGGGAAACGTAGTTTTTACATCATTTCTTGACATAAAAACGTGTAGCCAGGCATGGTGGTGCCTGCCTTCAAACCTAGCACTTGGGACAGGGGCAGGAGGAACAGGAGTTCAAGGCAATCCTTCACTACATAGCAAGTTTGAGGTCAGTCTGGGCTCCATGAGATCCAGTCTCAGAGAACCAAAACTGAACAAATTGGACTGGAATTTGTCCTCTTTTAAGCTCCTGTAGTCGCTACCCAAAGTCTGAAATGGGTTAATTTAAGTTAGATGAGCAAGGTTGAGTATTCAGCCCATTACTGCTTTGTGTGATCACGGCTCCCTCTGTCTTTCATCTCCTCAAACTGAATACAGACATCCGGGAACAAGAATGCATGTGAACATTTTGACCTTAAGAAAGTCTTGTCACTAAAGAAGCAAACTATGAATAGCTGCTACCTCCTCATACCCGTGAGATCTTTAGTGTAAGAAGGATGCATCTTCATGGCTCAGTGGGGGGAAATGCCTGCCACACAAGCAAGAAGTCCTCAGCTTACATCCCCAGTACCCATGTAAGGAACCAGTTGTTGCTGCACACACATCTACAAGTGGTGTGTGTGGAAATGGAGGAATGAACACAGGCAGATTCCCATAGCTCATGGGCCAGGCAGTCTAGCCAACCCATGTGTTTGAGTCAGTAAGAGACCCAGTCTCAGGGAGAAAAAGAGGGCAATTTGAATAGGAATGGCCCCATGGGCTCCTACATCTGAGTCCTGGTCAGCAGTTGGCAGAACTGCTTGGGAAGGATTAGGGGATGTTGCCTTGTGGGAGGTGTGTCACTGGAGGTTGACGCTAAGGTCCTAAAAGTCATTCCTAGTTAGCGCTCTCTCTGCCTCATACCTTTGGACCAGAATGTAAATTCATGACTGTCATAGACTCTAACTCTTCTGGAACTGTGAGCCCCACATTAAATGGTTTTTTTTTTATAAGTTGTCTTGGTCATAGTGACTCCTCACAGTAAAAGAAAAATTACCATGACAACCACCAGACAGCAGACATGAAAACAGTGAAAGATATGCAGAAGGAAAGAAAAGTAAAAAGCTCTAAGGCAAAAGGTAAATAAAAAGAAACAGGTTAAGTTAAAAGAGCTAGCCAGAAATGAGCCTATGTAAGGTTGAGCATTCAAAACTAATAAGTCTCCATGTCATGACTTGGGAAGTGGCTGGTGGAAATTATGACCAGGTAGATCTATCTGTGACAGAGGCTGTATTTCAAGTGTTCTGAAATTTTTCTGGGTTTACATCTGACATATCCAGTGATGTTCTAGTAAGACATTTTTCTTGGAGAAACAAAACAAAAAACTTGTATTTGTGGCATTTGCTAATTCAGTGGCTGTTTTCAAACCACCACAGTAAGATCATAGAATGCAAAGTTAGAAAAAGGAGTGTAATTGACTAACGCGAGTTGACCGTACATTACCGAGTCTCACTGCAGCTAAACGTTAGATCAGGGCTCTCCAATACATTGCATGTCATTTATCTTGTCTCCTTACAGCACCTTTTAAGGACACTAGACCTTTGAAAGGAGAAGTGTGCTTATTGTTCACAGCCTTTAAAAGTAAACTTTTCTTGCTTGCCTTGTGTGATCACATATACTAAAAGTAAACTTTTCCAAATAATCTCTCTTTGAAGTTGTACTCATAGAGACAGTAAAACTGAGGATGGATCTGGTCCTGATCCTGCAGGAAGTGAGAAGTATTTGTAGATAGATTACACAAAGTAGATTTGTGTAATACGTTGCACTGTGTTAGTCAGGCATGGTGACTCACACCTAACAATCCAGGCCCTTGGACCTGAGGCAGGAAGAACATACTACAGGTCAGCCTGGAATATAGAGTAAAAAAAGACCATGTTAAAAAATAAACAAAACACCGCTTCTCTGAAATAAGCATCTATCTAAGTGTTGATAAACCTTCACATCTGAACTTTTTTTTTTTTTTTTTAAATATTTATTTATTATGTATACAATATTCTGTGCGTGTGCCTGCAGGCCAGAAGAGGGCACCAGACCCCATTACAGATGGTTGTGAGCCACCATGTGGTTGCTGGGAATTGAACTCAGGACCTTTGGAAGAGCAGGCAGCGCTCTTAACCACTGAGCCATCTCTCCAGCCCACATCTGAACTTTTTTTCTCTATTTGGTGGTCTTATGGGCTTTAGTGCCAGGGTGCTGGCATCCATTACAGGCTTCTGTCCACAGGGAAGGCATCCCTGCTTGGGGAATCGTTGGGCAGCCACCCAGACCCTGATTTTTGCCAGGTGGGGTGGAACTCACAACCAACCCGAGCAGTGATCTTTGAAGACTGTGCTGTCCCTGTGGCCAACAGAATTGGGAGTGAGGGGCAGGGCTTTCTCATCGCCATGAAAGGACTGAACGGCGGAAGGATCAATGTTGGTGAGACCAGAAAGGAGTTGGGGAAGGCAGGCAAGGGCCGAGGGCACTGTTGCTCAGGCTCAGATGATGTCCTTACTCCTCTCCTCCAGCATCCTGTTCTCTTGGGGCTGCTCATGCTTCAGTTATCCTTACGCAAGAGTACCTCAAGGTCCGGAAGCAGTTTGGAGCGCCGCTAGCCAGAAACCAGGTACGACAGCTAGGTTCTGCATTCGTACTCTGTTGAGCTCTTGGGCCCCCATTCTTGGCGGAATTGGGTGGGACTGATATCCCATGAAGAACTTTACACTTTAATGTATATTAAATTTAATGTATATTAATGTATTTATACTTTAAATGTATGTTGTACATTTTCCTGTGCCTTTTTTCAAGAGGCAGTAATACCAAAGTAAACAACGCAGGCATCTCTAGAAGTGGCAAGAGACTTTGATGTGCTTGGGAAAGGCACCTAATTTGAGATATCTATGCTTATGTGTGTGTGGGGGGTGGGTGGGTGTATGGATGTGTGCCTGCATGCAATTGTATGCTTGTCATAGTGTGGATGTAGAGGTCAGGGGATAAGTTTCAGGTGTTGGTTCTCTCCTGCCGCCCATGGTATTATCTTCGGGTAGAACTCAGATTGTTACATCTGTGAATGTGTATGGACCTCTACTTGCTGAGCCAGCTTGCCAGCTCAAGCTGTCTTATCAGTAGTTCTAGATTAGATCCCAGATGACCTGTCTAAACCCATGTGGCCTTTTTGGTTCATCCTCTGTTGTGGCTGCAGTACCTGCAATTCCAGTTAGCAGACATGGCCACCAAGCTGGTTGCCTCTCGGGTGATGATTCGCATGGCAGCAGTGGCTTTGCAGGAGGAACGGGAAGACGCAGTGGTCCTGTGTTCCATGGCCAAGCTCTTTGCTACAGAGGAATGCTTTACTGTAAGTGACAAGTCTTCTGGCCTTTCTGACAGAGACAGGAAGAGCTGCTCTGCTTAGGGACTTTGAGAGGAATGAGTCATCTATAGAACCCTAGCCTCCTGAGGCACTGAAGGAATCACTTGGGGGCTTAAGGACACAAATGAATTTGTGAATGACCTGCAGTAGCGCTCTCCCTGATGCCCTTGTGGCCTTCTCCATGACATTAATGCATCACTAAGACTCTGCTTTCGGGTATGTTCTTGGTGAAGCACATCTTTGCAAGGTTCAAAACACTTCACAGTTAGCACTAATTGCCTTGTTTACTTCAGCACGGAGCTGTTTCCACGCTGAAACTATATTACTATATTGTCACTAGGTGGCGCCTGAACTTCCTATAATCAGTCAGACATGGGGGTTGTAGGCAGCTTTGCCTCCAGAACAGCCTGAAGAAGAGAGGCAGATGTTTGTGCCTTGTTTGACTGGTTCAGTAGGAGGATGGCCCTTGTGTCTGACCATTTAGAATCTGGAGCTCCTCTTGGGCTCTGTTCTTTCTCTCGTCCATGTATAACAGACTGCCAGACTGAGGTTCGGAGTGGGGAGGGGAGCCAAGTACTCCACAGTCTTCCTGGGACCAAAGACATCTATTCCCTGTCTCCCAGCAGATCTGCAACCAGGCTGTGCAGATGCATGGGGGCTACGGCTACCTGAAGGATTATGCTGTTCAACAGTATATGCGGGACTCCAGGGTCCACCAAATCCTAGAAGGTAAAACTTTGCGGAGTTATTCTCCTGCTACGCTTCCCCAACCTGTCTCAGTACTTGAGCTGGGATCATGCCAGGCCCTCTGTCTTTTTCTCAAATTTTCCTTTCCTCAGCCCTCCTCTGGAATTGATCTGCTGCTACATCAGAAAACACTCTAAGCTGGGAGCCAGGAGATTCTGCTTTATGTTCATGTGTGAAGCTGCACTCCACTTCTTTTTGTAGATTTCAAAGAAGGTTCCACCCAAGCTAGTATGTGAGCAGTCTTGGAAAGTGCACTGGTGATTATTTTGTACTGTTTGTAAAAGACTTGGACCTCAGGGATCCTGAACTTCCAAACCACATTGGCAGCCACATTATCTAAATGTTATCCATGTCAGTGTGTGCTGTTTAGTAAAGTTACCAGCGTGTGGCTTTTATCTTCAGACATTGGTTGGGCAACTGTGTGAGCTATTAATCAGGCACAGAGTGTGCCTTCCACTCAGTATCAGTGCATACACCCGGAAGTAGCATCGCTCTGTCCCGGCTAGTGTAGGCAGCCAGAGCTGTTACGGGATTGCGGACACGTGGGATGGAAGCTTCTCTTGTGCTTTTTGGTGAAACGGTGTAGGGGTACTTTATTGGGGTCAAAGAAGTCCATAAGGATTTGCTTCCCTGCCTTCAATGGGTTCATGTTGTAGCTGAGTGGGCACCATAATCTTCTTCTAGAGGACTTATAAGTAGGCTGCTGGGTTCTAACCCCAGAGTTTCTGCTCCACTGGGCCAAGTGAAGGCTGGGATCACTGGTGTGGAAACAGACTGAGCCCCACTGTCCCTGTCTGAGTTCTGATCCTACAGGACTGCTTCTATCCGGACTGGAGCTCTGACCTTGATTTGCCTCAGGCCCTCACACTGAAATTAAACTTCCGGAGTTGTTTTTCTGAAAGAAAATGTCACCCTTTTGTGAGGAAGTTTGGATTTGGCTTTTCTTGAGATTGTGTGATTATTGGTTCTGCAAGGGCTTTAAAATAAAGTGAGCTATTAATTCCCCCCTTCAAGGTAAATGTTTTATCTTATGCTTTAGTTTTCTGGTTACAAAAGATGTGTATTGTTGAGCCTATAAAATATACAAAAAGTAAAAGAAAAAATGACTCCTGTTTCTACATCTAGGAGATATTTATATTTTGTTGTTAAATTCCTTGAACTTTTTTCTATTCTTTTGCAAGTATGATTAAATTTTAAAAATTACTTATACTATTTTTTTACTTGTTTAATACAGTCATTTTTGTCATAAGGAGAGGTGTTTTAAAATGTCAGTATTATCCCACTGAGCCATCAAGATGGCTCATTGGATTGGTAAAGGTACCACCACTGTCAATCCTGAAGGCCTGAATTTGATCCCCAGGACACACACATGGTAAAAGGGAGCAAAGCAGTCCTGCACATTGTTCTCCCACCTTCACATACACACCATGGCATGGCGCACCCACACACATTCACACACTTGCACATACAATAAATACATGTAATTAAAAAAAAATCACTGGGTCTGGTGTAGTACACTTGTAATTTTAACACTGGTGAGGGCAGGAAGGTCAGGAGTTGAAGGTCATCCTCAACTATAATCTGGTTCAAGGATAGCCTGCGCTACATTAGACCCAGTCTCAAACCAAACAACAGCAAGTGTAAATACTGTTTCTTACACTGTCATTGTTTGATAATTACAAAAGAAGCAACAATTATAGTTTAAATCCATGACTACCCTCTTCCTACTGAATCCTTCATTGTTCCTCTTGCAGGTAGCAATGAAGTAATGAGGATACTGATCTCTCGAAGCCTGCTTCAGGACTAGCTCCCAAACTGGAGACTCAAGCGTGGAGTTCATGGGCAGCCATAATCAATGTTGAGTGCCCATACAGGCTGTCCAGTTGCTAATGGATCCTGCCGTAGATTGAAGGGCCGCGCTCGTCTGATAGAGGACCTGAACACTCAGCAGCAGTGCTGGCTCTAAGATAGGAACAGGGTTCTCAGCAGAGCTGAAAGGGCCCTGAGGAGCCATACCAGAAGATCTGCCACCCTGCTGTCCTCGTTCTGGGAAGGAGCAGTCAGCACTGTGGCTTGGATCCACATAATATACGTTTTATTAATTCTTGACCTAGGGTCTGGGTACTTCAATGAAACGTTTCCTGATTGCAGAGGCAGTGTGGGAGGCAAGGGCAGCGGACAGCCTGTCTCTTTCTGTTCTCTGTTCTACACCGACCGTGTCTCAGGACAGCAATCCTGAACTCAGATCATGATGAAGTGAATTATCTGGGAACTACTGCTAAGCTATGAATTGAGGTGCACACTCCTGCTATCATGTCATAAATGTCAAGGGCTGAGGTTATTTGGAACATTTGGATTTTTATATGGGCTTTTATTTCCTCTTTTGGGGCTGCTTATCTTTTTAAATACTTCTATTAGTACCTTGGTAAATAAAATCTACCTCTTCTCTGTCCTTCAACTATAAATTAAAACTATACTTGATTCAGTATATATTCGATTCAATATTCCATTGGATTTGGGGATAATTATATATTTGATTCAGTATTTTATTGGATTTTGGAATAATTAGGAATCTCTCCTAAGGCAGTTTGTCTTTTAAAAAGTACATCTTTTAATTAATAATTTTGCAAACAGCATTCATTATTCGTCATATATGGAAGTCTATCTATTACTCAATGATTAGGACTTTGGGGAAAACCCTGCTACATTATTTAATCCATCTTTTGATATTTAGAAAAGAAAAATGTCCAATATATTGTGTCAACCACAAGTCGCTGATTATAGAAGAAGATGTATGTCTGTAGCTATACTAGACATTTGCTTTCCTGAAGGCTTACTCTGTCTGAACTTGTGCATGGGGAGCAAGGTGTGATTCAGAGTTGAAAATGAGATTCTGCTGCCCACAGTTGGACTTGCCAGAGCTGGGTGTAATCCTTGGGCACAGCGTCTGTACAGATGGAATAGCCTGGGAAGAAGGCAGAAAGAGGTGCGCAGAGAAGGTAAAAACCCAGATACACTTCTACGAAGATGGCTAATGTTGAAAGGGAGGCTGTTCTACAGAAGCAGCCAGGAGAGGGCATATAAGACTTGTGTGGGCAGTGTTGTATTTGTGTTCATCGCCCTTGGGATTGGCATGAAACAGAAACTATATTTAAGTGTGGATAGAAAGATGAATAAAGATGGGTAGAAGTTTATTTATTTATTTGTGTGTAGGTATGTGTATGATGTTCATGTGTGAGTACCACTTTGTGTGTGTGTGTGTGTGTGTGTGTGTGTGTGTGTGTGTGTGTGTGTGTGTGTGAAGCAGCAACTTTTAGGAATCCGTATCCTTCTACCATGGGGCTCCAAGAATCAAACAGATCATCAAGCTTGTACAGAAAGCACTTTTACCCACTGAACGTTTTCCCTGGCTCCAAATTAATCCATTCTTAAGAATATTCAAAATTGTCAAAGTGTGAGAGTCTCTTAGCCCATGCTTGGAAACAGAGGGAAGTGCAGGTGAAAGCCGATATAGAACAGTCTGAGAATGTCCTCTGTGGAACCTTGTATTCTAGAGACCTTGCTGTTGACCAGTCTGTTTGCTGGCGTTGCTGAAGTTCCTATTCCTCTCAAAGCAGTGACAATGCGATCCATATTGATGCCTTTGAAATTACGGTTATTGAAAAGTACATGTCACAGAACTGAAATGATGGCACAGCAGTTAAAAACACTTGCTGCTCTTGTAGGGGACCCAAGTTTGATTCCCAGTACCCACATCAGGCATCTAACCACTGCCTGTAACTACAGCTTCAATAACTCTGGCCTCTATAGGCACCTGGACTCATGTGTATACCCTCACACAGCCACACATGAAATACACATAGTTAAAAGTAATAAAAAACAACAAAAAATACAAACTGAGTGGGGTGGTTTATTCCTGTAATCCCAGCACTCAGAAGGCCAAAGCAGGAGGATTGCTATGAGTTCCGGGGCAGCCTGGGCTACATACAGAATGAGTGACCCCATTGTGAGCTGGCAGGGTAGCTCACTTCACTAGTGTGTGGGAGCTCCTAGAGGTCTACCTCCAGCACTGAAATCAAGTTCTTCCTGTTATCTTCAGATAAGACCAAGAGATTTCATATTCTTGATGACCTGGCAAGCATGGTCAATGAACTTTGAACTAATTCCCATCATTGTTCTGCATTATAAGTAAAAACAAAAATACCATAGCAATATTCACTGTTCTTTGAGAGACGCCTGTGGTTAAGTCCAGGTATATGGTAAGGCATTCATGTTTGGGGTGAAGGAAAATACACCGCTGAAGGAATTGAGATGATGCTGTGGGCTGAATTGTGTTCCCCCCCAAAAAATAGTTCTGGACATCTTGGCATGTCATTAATTTGGCAGATATAATTAGTTAAAATGAGGTGATAAGTTCTATGGACCTATGAAACAGTATAACAGCTAAGAGTCATGTGGAGACTCAGGCCCAAGGACATCGCTGAAGGTAGATGACGAATTATTGCCAACTGTCACAGGAAGCCAGAACAGGCTCATGGAACAGATTGTCCCTCACAGCCCTCAGAAATAAACAGAAAATAAACGGTGACATTCTGATCTAGAACTCTTAAGAAAATGTTTGCTTTCTAAGCGTCCCCCCCCCCCCAACCTGTGATATTTTGTTGTGCTCCCTGAACTGAGTCACATGATCAGCCTCACTGAAATCTTGTGCGGCAGTGTGGTGGAGTTCTTCCACAAAGAGCAGAGTGGGGCTGAGGCCATAGCTCAGTGGTACGGTATCTGCCTAGTATGCCCTTTGTTCCACAACATCAAAAACAATACATCCCAGTATATCTCCTGAAGCACGATTAATAAAAACGTGAGCAAAGAAAGCCAGCCTACAAATCACAATCCCAGAGAACTTAGACAACAAAGAGGACCTTAAGAGACTTACATAGATCTAATCTCCATGGGAAGTAGTAAAAGACAAGATCGCCTGAGTAAATTGGGAGTATGGGGACTTTGCCGGGAGGGTTGAAGAGGGAGGGGAGAGACTGGGAGGGAAGTAGAGACAAATGTCGAGCTCAATAAAAATCAATAAAAAAAATTAAAAAAAAACCCCTCAGGGTCAGAAATTGGGGTTCAACCTGAAGATCCGAAAAGCAAAGCAACCAGCCATCGACTCTTATCTGGATCTCAGTCTGAAATGATGATCCTGCCTCCAGGAATCTCAGATCTGAGACTGTGTCTGAGAGCTGTCTCCCCCTCCCCCCGCCACCCCCTTCCCATCTTATATTCCTCTCTAGGGCTGGGATTAAAGGTGTGCACCACTGGGATTTAAGGCATGCACTGCCCGGTTTCTATGGCAACTAGTGTGACTACTGGGATTAAAGGTGTGTGCCACCATAACCTGGTCTATAAGGCTGACCAGTGGGACTGTTTTACTCTCAGATCTTCAGGCAGACTTTATTTATTAAAATACAATGAAATGCCACTACAATTCCCCAATACTAACAATAAGAAACTGGGGAGTAAAGATTTAAAATATTGCAGTGCTGTCCTCAAACAATTACATTTAAGTACAAATGTGAAGATATACAGGGCCTCTCCACTGAAGATTTTTAATACTGCTATGAAAAATTTAAAAGTAGTGGACAAAATCTCATTGTTTACATTAAGGTTTGCCATTTAGTTCATCTACATAATCAGTTGAAGTCAGTGCAGGTCAAAAATCACAGATTGTGTGTGTGGTGGAGGCAGGGGTTGTTGAAAATAGGATATGACAAATTTATTCTAAAAGTATGGAAATACAAAGGATCTCGAAATGTCCATTGTTGAATATTTACTGCTGAGTATTTGATTTGATTTTGAATACATAAGGAAAAGAGTTAAGGTGAAGATCTTTCTTAAAAAGATTTATTTACATCTTTTGTGCATGGATGGTTTGCCTACATGTATGTTTGTGTACCGCATGACTGCCTAGTGCCTGTGGAAGCCAGAAGGTGTTAGTTTCCCTGGGAGTGGAGCTACCCTGTGGGTGCTGGAAACTGAGAGGCAAGTACTCCTAACCACTGAGCAATCTCTCCAGTCCCTAAAGTTGAAGATCTTATTTGTTATGACTTATTCTAAAATTACAGCAGTCATCCAGGTGTGGAGGCGCATGCCTTTAATCTCATCACTTTGGGAGGCAGAGACAGGTGGATCACTGAGTTGGAGACTAGCCTGGACCACAGAGCGAGTTCTAGAACAGCCAGAGCTACACAGAAGAACCCTGTCTCAGAGGGGGAAAAAGTTACACCAATCATAATAGAGTCTTGGTATATAAAGGTGCTTGCCACCAAGCCTGGTAACTCGAGCTTGTTCCTCAGGACCCATGTGGGATGAAGAGAACCAATTCCTACAAATCATCTTCTATGTGTTTTACGGCACACACACACACACACACACACACACACAGAGAGAGAGAGAGAGAGAGAGAGAGAGAGAGAGGGAGAGAGAGAGAGAGAGAGAGAGAGAGAGAGAGAGAGAGAGAGAGAGAGAGAGAAATTTATGATGAGAGATAAAAGTAATTCAATAATTAGATAGGTTTTTGGGTTTTTTCTTTTAAGAAAATAAACTATCTTTTTTCATTCTACACACCAATCCAAGTTCCCACTCCCTCCCCTCCTCCCATTCCCTCCGCACACCCTCCCACCCCACCCCCATCTAATCCTCAGAGAGGGTAAGGCACATTGTTTTGCAGAAGGTCCAAGGCCCTCCCTATTATATCTAGGCTGAGCAAGGTATCATCCAAAGAGAATAGGATCCCAAAAAGCCAGTACATGCAGTAGGGACAAATCCTGGTGCCACTGCCAGTGGCCCCCGCATCTGCCCCAGCCATGCAACTGTCAACCACATTCAGAGGGACTAGCTTGGTCCTATGCTTGTTCCTCCTCAGTTCTGCTGGAGTTGGTGAGCTCCCATTAGCTCAGGTAGACTGTTTCAGTGGGTGGTTTTCAGGTTTTCTACAGTGGTGCTAGACGAACTTCACCGCTATCAAGGTGGGATGGGTCTTTTGCCTCACACCGTACACAAAATGGTGTTTCACGAAGCCTCTGTATTTCAAACCAAAGACCTTTGACGGCAGCCCATCCCAGCTTTCCAACCCATGCAAATTCCATGCTGACCCATCCATGCGTGAAGGCAGAGACCCTTGTATTCAGCTTCTTGATACAACCCACTTGATTTGTGAGGTCAGAGACCCACATCTCCATCCTTTAACCCATTCCTAGCCACCCGTGGGTTAACTAGCCAAACGAGGATGACCTCAGATTACAGCACTCAAAATTTTCTCTAGGACTAAACCTCAACCAGCATAGCCAAGACAGGCTAAGCTGGGATAACACCAAACAACAAACCAAGCATTCAGCATAGGACTATAAGACTATAAGGTACAAACCCACCTACATAACCTCTTCCAGACTTCAAGACCAGTGTATGAGCCAGTAACCATCTAAGACACAGTCCAGAATAGTCCTCAGAATGAGAGAAGACAAAGTGAATGTCCATCACAGGATCTCTCAGCTGTAAGACAACGTAGGAGCCAGGATAGGAATGCAAGACACCACAGAGGGAACACAGCAGTGAGGGCTTCTACTCTGGAGTACTGTCTAGTTTTGCAATTGTAAGTTTACCCTAAGGCAGTGGTTCTCAACCTTCCTAATGCTGTGACCCTTTAATACACTTCGTCGTGCTGTGGTGACCCCCAAACCTAAAATTATTTTTGTTGCTACTTCATAACTGTAATTTTGCTATCATTATCAATTGTAGTATAAATATATGTGACCCGTGTGAAAGGGTGGATCAACCCCCCTACAAAGGAGGCAAGACCCACAGTTTGAGAACCACTGTGAGGTCTGGGAATAGAACTTGATACTCTGAATACCAGCCTAACAGAAAGGACAGTTTGCCGTAGCATAACCTAGCTCCTGCAGAACACTGCAAGCACTCCCATGGAAGGAAAAGAACAAAAACCAAGGACCAAGCTACTGATATGTAAGTCCAAACAGCAACAAGAAAGACAACTTGTTCCTTTAAAAAGCGATCAGTCCCAAACTGGAAAAGATGGAGATGATTCCAGACAAATAATTTTATAAAGTGACTGAAAAGGTATTCAAACAAACAAAGAACAGAAATAAACAGCTGGTGGGAATACGGAAGGCAGTACAGAATGGGGGGAAGGATTAGAAATACTGAAAAAAATTGAAATGTTGGAGATGAAAATTTCAGTAAATAGTGCAATAAAAAGCTCTAGTGATAGATTAGAATATGAGAAGGGTAGAATTCAGGAGGGAAAATTGGATTTTTAAAAAGGCACTTTTAAAATAAAAGTATGAGTGGAATTTAATTTGTGAAATTTTTGGTATATCATGAGAAAGCCAAATCTAGAAATATGGGCTTAGAAGTATGAGAACTCTATTCCAAAGGCACAGAAAATATTTTCAATGCAATCCTTAAAGAAAATTCTGCAAATCTAGGGTAAGAGGGACCCATCAGGTACAAGCAATTTACAGTGTACCAAATAGGACCACAGTAAAAATTCTTCACACCTATCGTAGCTTAAACACTAGATCGACTGAATAAAGGTGTATAAAAGCTACAAAAGAAAAATGGCAACATTCATGCAGAGGTGGGATCATTAAAATAATTGCTCTACAGAAACTCAAGGCCCACATCTCTGAGCCCAAACTAACATACCCAGCAAATGACAATGTGTGAGGAAGAAAAAAAAATCCCATGATAAGGGCAGACTGAAAAAGTTTATAGCCATCAAACCAGCTCTATCATGGATACTGGAAGGAATTAAAAAACAACAACAACAACAACAAAAAGTATCCAAGAAGAACAGTAACAAGCAAACAAAGACTACAAAATACAACTTTCAATACTATTTTGCATTTTATTGGTCTGAGTTTCCAAATCAGAAGACACACATACTAGCAGTTTAAATGAGAAAATAAGATAACCGAGGGAATTCAGAAAATCATAATGACATACCTTTAAAACCCCATCCTACAAAATTGGAAAAATCTGAAAGAAATTATTAAATTTCTTGACGCACATGCCAAAACTCAACCAATGTGAGATAAACAATTTAAATGAGACTATAACAAGCAACAGATTAAAGCAGGAGTAAAATTAACTTCATAGTTTCAAAACTCCCAGTCCCTATGTATTCTCTGCAAAATGCTATTAAACTTTTAAAGAAGAAATAAAATCAATGCTTCTCAAAATATTCTGTAAAATAGAAAAGGAAGGGATGATTCCAAATTTATTTTCTGAAATCAGCATTACAGGAATAGCTAAAGATACCAGATAAAGACGACAAAAAAGAAAACTAATCTCCCAATGAACATAAATACAAACAAAAAACTTAATACTTGCAGACCAACTCAAGAGTACATCAAAAAGATCATCGCCTTGATTAAATTGACTTCATTCCTTAGATACAGGGAAGAAACAACATACATAAATCAATAAATGTAATTAAATATGCAGATGTACGCAAATATAAAAAGCATATACTTATCTCAATAGATGCAGAAAAGTTGTTGACATCCAATATTTGGGTCGGGTGGTGGTGCAGGCTTTTAATCACAGCCCTAGGGAGTAACAGGCAGGTAAATTTTTGTGAATTTGAGGCCAGGCTAGTCTACATATTACGTTCCAAGCCAGCCAGGGAGTACAGAAGATATAAGCATAGCTAAAGGTTTTCTAAACAGTCACTTGGGAAATAAAGCCAACAATTCACAAATAGGACCTATGAACTTAAAAAGGCTTCCATACAACAAAGGAAGCTACTAATCAAGTGAAATGGAAGCCTACAGGAGAAAATTGCTGCCATTAAGACACCCAAAATTCTGGATGGAGAGGGGGAGGGCCTTGGACTTCCCACAGGGCAGGGTACCCTGCCTTCTATTAAGACTGGAGAGGGAGGGGGAGGGAGAGTAGGGGGAGTGAGAGGGAAATGGGAGGAGGTGGAAGTTTTTAATAAATAAATAAAGTAATTAATTAATTTTAAAAAGACACCCAAAATGGTGTATGTGCAATAGAAACAGAAGGAACATTGCCAAACTTTTTACGAGACTACAATTACCCTGACACCCAAACCACATAAAGTCATTACTAAGAAAGAGAATTACAGACCAATCTCATGCATGGACATTGATGTAAAAATATTCAACAACATACTGGCAAACTGAATCCAAGAACACATCAGAAAAATCACCCATCATGATGAAGTGGGCTTCATCCCAGAGATGCAGGGATGGTTCAACATATGAAAATCTGTCAGTGTAATCTACCATATAAACAAACTGGAAAAAACTCCACATGACCATCTCATTAGATGCTGAAAAAGTCTTCAACAAAATAATACATCCCTTCATGATAAATGTCTTAGAGATAGCAGGGATATAAGGAACATAGCTAGATATAATGAAGGAATTATACTGCAAACCAAGAGTCAACATCAAACTAAATGGAGAGAAACTCACAGCGATTCTACTAAACTCAGGAACAAGACAAGGTTGTCCACTCTCTCCATATCTATTCAATATAGTTCTTGAGGTCCTAGCTAGAGCAATAAGACAACAAAAGGAGATCAAGGGAATACAAATCAGAAAGAAAGAAGTCAAGCTCTATTTGCTGATGATAAGATAGTTTACATAAGTGACCCCAAAAATTCTACCAAGGAACTTCTACAACTCAGAAACACCTTCAGTAATGTAGATACAAGTAATACAAGATTAACTAAAAAAAAAATCAGTAGCACTCTTTCATACAGATGATAAACGGGCTGAGAAAAATAATCAAAGAAACATCACCCTTCGCAATAGCCACAAATAATATAAAATATCTTGGAGTAACTTTAACCAAACAAGTGGAAGACCTGTTTGACAAGAACTTTAAATCTTTGAAGAAATTGAAGACAACACCAGAAAATGGACAGATCACCCATGCTCTTGGGTAGGTAGAAGTAACATAGTAAAAATGGCAATCTAATCAGAAGCAATCTACAGATTCAATGCAATGCCCAGCAAAATCCTTCATAAACCTCAAAAGAGGTTCATATGGAAAAGCAAAAAAAAAAAAAAAAAAAAAAAAACAAAAACAGGATAGCCAAAATAATCCTGGAGGAATCACAAGGCATCACAATCCCTGACTTTAAACTCTACCACAGAGCTACAGTACTGAAAACATTCTGGTACTGGCATAAAAACAGACAGGAGGACCAATGGAACTGAACTGAAGACACAGATATCAATCCACACACCTACAAACACCTGATTTTTGACAAAGAGGCAAAAAATATAAAATGGGAAAAAGAAAGCATATTCAGCAAATATGCTGGCATAACTGGATATCAACATGTAGAAGGATGAAAACAGACCCTTATCTATTGCCATGCATGAAACTCAAGTCCAAATGGATCAAAGATCTCAGCATAAAACCAACCACACTGAACCTCGCAGAAGAGAAAGTGGGAAGTACACTTGAATGCCTTTGGCACAGGAGACTACTTTCTCAATATAACCCCAGTAACACAGACACTGAGAGAAATAATTAATAAATGGGACCTCCTGGAACTGAGAAACTTCTGTAAAGCAAAGGATACGGTCAACAAGGCAAAGCAGCAGCCTACAAAATGGGAAAACATCTTCATCAACCCCACATTGGACAGAGGATTGATCTCCAAAATATAGAAAGAACTCAAGAAATTAGCCATCAAAAGAACAATAATCCAATAAAAAGTGGGATACAAATCTGAACAGAGAACTCTCAACAAATGAATCTAAAATGGCTGAAAGACACCCAAGGAAATGCTCAACATTCTTAGCCATCAGATAAAAGCAAATCAAAACAACTCTGAGATTCCATCTTACCCCTGTAAGAATGGCAAAGATCAAAAACACTGATGACAACTTAAGCTGAAGAGGATGTGGGGTAAAGAGAACACTCCACCATGCTGGGGGAGTGCAAACTGATACAGCTGCTTTGGAAGTTACTATGGCAATTTCTCAGAAAAATTTGAAACAACCCATCTCAAGACTCAACAATATCACTTATGGGTATATACCTAAAGGATCGTACCACAAGGACATGTGCTCAACTATGTTCATACCAACATTGTTTGTCATCGCCAGAACCTGGGAACAACCGAAATGACCATGACTGAAGAACGGATAAAAAAGATGTAGTACATTCACACAATGGAGTACTACACAGCAGAAAAAAACATGACATTTTGAAATATGTGGGCAAATGGATGGATCTAGAAAATATCATATTGAATGAGGTAAACCAGACCCAGAAAGACAGAGATAATATGTGCTCACTCATAAGTGGCTTTTAGACATAAAGCAAAGAAAAACCATCCTATAATTCACAATCCCAGAGAATCTAGACAACAAAGATGGCCTTAAGAGAGACATACGTGGGAAGTAGAAAAAGACAAGATCTCCTGAGTATATTGGGAGCACGGAGACCATGGGAGAGGGTAGAAGTGAACTGGGGAAGAAGAGAGGGGAGCAGAGAAAAAGATGTAGCTCAATAAAAACAATTTTAAATAAAGTTGTGTGTGTGTATGTGTATGTGTGTAAAACAATAACAAAAAGGCCATGGATTTGAGAGGGAATAAGGCAAGGGGTGGTGGCAAAGGAGGAGTTGGAGAGAGGAAAGGAAGGAGGAAAATAATATAATTTTAATTTTATTTTTGTTTGTTTTTTTTTTTTTTTTTTTTCGAGACAGGGTTTCTCTGCAGCTTTTTTAGAGCCTGTCCAGGAACTAGCTCTTGTAGACCAGGCTGGCCTCGAACTCACAGAGATCCGCCTGCCTCTGCTTTAATTTTTAAATGTCTACAGCCCCCCCCCCCCCATACTTATATTTCTCTGGTGTCCAGTTTTTTTTTTTTTCTGGTTTGTTTTGTTTTTGTCAGCTTGACATAAACTAGACTTATCTGGGAAATGGAACCTCAACTGAGAGAATGCTTCCATCAGATTGCCTGTAGGCAAGTTTGTAGGGCATTTTGATTAATGACTGATCTGGGAGGATGCAGGCCCCTGTGGGTGGTTCCACCCCCTGGGGTATATAAGAAAGCAAACTGAGCAAGCCTTAGAAGCAAGCCAGTGAGCAGCATTTTCCCTAGCTTCTGCTTCAATTCCTGCCTCCAGATTCTATTGTGTGAAGTTTTACTCTTCTGACTTTTTTTTAGCGGGGTGGGTGCCACTCAGCTCCTAAATAAATCACACATGGAGGCTTATTCTTAGTTATGAATGCCCAACCTTAACTTGGCTTGTTTCTTGCCAGCTTTTATTAAGCTAAATCAACCATATGACTTTTTTTCTTCTGGACTTTTATCTTTCTCTATTTCTGTATACCTTTCTTTCCTCCTTACTCCATGACTGGCTGGGTGGCTGGGTGGCTGGGTCACTGGTGCCTGATGTTCTCCACTCCTTGTTACCTTTCTCCTCTTCCTTGTTTCTCCTTCTATTTCTACTCTCTGTCTGCCAGCCCTACCTACCCTTGTTCTTGTCTTGTTATTGGCCGTTCATCTCTATATTAGGACCATCAGGTGTTTGAGACAGGCACAGTAACCCAGCTTCATAGAGTTAAACAAATGCAGCATAAACAAAAGTCACACACCTGAAAATAATATTCTCCAACAAGGTTCTTACATTGAGTTCCTGTCAGTATGTCCCCTAGTGAAGTGATGGGCTGGTATTTAGAAGTGGGAGAGGAAATATCCCTTCCTTCCCCAAGTTGCTTTTGGTAATGGTCTTTATTGAAGCAATAGAAACATCAGTAAAACATAAGACATCCATTTTATATGTTAATTCATAAGATAATATATTTTGAATTCAGTTTTACTTTTAAATGCTGCATATACTGTTGAATATATAGTAACTATTACCATTTTGAACAAACTGTTAATCTGTTAGATACATGGAGAAATGCAACTGGGTTGTCTTTGCTATAATGATGGAGCAAAAATGATTTAGTCACCTCTGTATCTTTATTCTAACATGACTGTTTACCATCTGGTAACTGACATGGGAACAAACTTTGCTGTACCAAATGACTAAACAAAGACTGAAATTTGTTAAAAGGTAGTGATTATTTATAACTAGATAAAATGAAACAAAGTACACATCAAATATTAGGATATTTTCTAAACTAAACTGCAATATGGATCAGAATAGAAAATTGTCAAAAGAGAAAGAAATACAAAAATGGTCAACATCACTGGCCATCAGAAAAATGCAAATTAAAACTATCTTGACATTCCATATCCGTCACAATGACTGTTATAAAGAAAATGGGACAGCAAATGGCTCAGTGATTAAAATCACCCGTGAAGCCTGAGGATCTGAGCTTATACACAGTGAAAAGACAGACCTGACCCTCACTTGTCCTCTGGTCTTCACACAAATGCCATGGCATGCACCCACACACATTCACACACAAAATAAACTAGTTCACTTATGAAGGTAATGCATGCCTTTCAAAAGAAAACAAAAAACAGCAAGTGCTGGCCAGTATATGGGCAAAGGGGAACCTTTATTTAGAAATACAAATACAGTTTGTTCTCTCATATGTAGCTCGTAGTTTTGAATTTTTAGACTTTGGTGTTTTAAGTTGGAATGAATATCTGTTGTAGAGGCCAGGAAACAAGAAAGGACTCTTGAGAGGTGTGTGTGTGTGTGTGTGTGTGTGTGTGTGTGTGTGTGTTCCTGCATGTGTAAAATAGTTTTTAAGGCAGGGTAAGACACACATAATGTGGGATAGAGGTGGGGTTCCTGCGGCCAGAAAGGTTTGGATGGGAAATGGTGGAAAGGTAGAAGGCAGGCTGTACCAAGGCAGAGGATATATTGAAGGGCCGTATGAAAGTCTACTGCTTTGTAAGCTAAAAAGCTATAACAGAGAAAAATAGAATTTGAGCATAGGTGCCATGGATGGATGGTGCTATCGCAAAAGTCATAGTTTTTTGTTTTTTGTTTTTGTTTTAAATCCGAATCCCAGTGCCAGGTGTGGGCTACTTCCCTGTAAGACCCCAGAGCTTTCAGAACAATGCAGGATGGGTGTCTGAAAAAGATGAAACTTGCTAGATTCACAGGCCCCCATCCCTGATATTATGGAAGCAAAAGAAGAATATTTGAGGAGTGGCTTCCTAAAGAGAATTCAGAAATATATCTAACATTCTGCTATACTCAAAAATCAGTATATCACTCCTAAAATGTTCTTCTTTTGCTTCCATAACATCAGGGACGGGGCAGAATGTCATTTAGGAGTCATTTTTTATGTTTATTTAGTACAATAATAGTAGCAGGGTTCCCCCCAGGCCTCTGGCTTACCCACTGTCCATTTCTTCATCACTTTAGCAGTGTCAGGTATGGGTTCCATCTTATGGAGTAGGCCTTGATTCCAAGGTTGGATATATTTCTGAATTCTCCCTATGAAGTCACTATTCTCCTGATACCACAGCCACATAGTTGTTAAACCTTTGACACAGTGATGTGAGAATCTCTGGAAGGCAGGGGGGCCTCATGACAATCTCAGGAGTCTTGGGACTTTCTTCTTTCTTAGAAGAGGGAATGCTCATATGTTGGATCTTGAAGATCTGAAGTAAGTCATCACAGCTCTGCTTCACAACAACAATGATCAGGCCCAACCCCCGAAGGACACAGAGTAGGCATGGCGGCTGTCTTAGTCAGTATTCTGTTGCTGGGAAGAGACACCATGACCATGACAACTCTTAAAAAAAGAAAGCATTTAATTGGGGTTGGCTTATTCTTTCAGTGGTTTAGTCCATCCTCATCAAGGGTGGGAAGCAGGACGGCACTTGTGTGTTGTTATAGAAGGAGCTGAGAGTTCTACATCTGGATCCACAGTCAACAAGTGAGAAACTAGGACTGACTTGGGCTTTTGAAACTCCAAAGTGTCACCTTCAATGACACACTTCCTCCAACAAGGCCACACCTCCTAATCCCTCCTAAGTAGTACTACTCCCTGATGACCAAATGTTCAAATATATGAACCTATGGGGGTCATTTTATTGTTGTTGTTGTTGTTGTTAAAATAGCGTTTTTCTGTGTAATAGTTGTGGCTATTCTGGAACTCACTTTGTAGATAAGTCTGGCCTTGAGCTCACAGAGATCCTCCTGCCTCTGTCTCCTGAGTGCTGGGATTAAAGGCATGAGCCTGTGGGGGTCATTCTTATTCAAACTATCACAGCAGCTTTGTACCATTCTGCCTCCTTCTGTCCATCAGAAGAGTAGTTTAGCTGAAGAAGCAGAACAAACTCCATTTTGAGAAAGAACTCCATTTTAGACTGACCTAACTGGGGGCTGAATGCAGCCCAGCAAAGTCATAAAAATATTCCCAAGAAACTGTGTCTGCCCTGGTCAAAGTGACCCCACCAGGATGTCCAAACAACATTTGTTTACATCTGCTTGTTTCAAACGTCCTTGTAGGTATCTGATTAACCACTGTTTTGGCTGTTTTGAAATTCCCCTATATCCCCACCAATGAATTCAAAAGTTGTATACTTTCACCCAATCCTAAAACGCCAAGGCTTGCACCACCCTGCTTGCAGTTTTCTCTTCAAAACCCACTACCCTGGAGCCTCGGGGCCGTTCTTCCCCACCTGCAGCAGTGGTGTGTTGGCTTTTGGTTCAAGTTAGATAACTTGTAATCAATAAACCTCAGGGTGTTTGCATCAGAGGCTGGCTCTGTAGTGGTCTTTGGGGTCCCCATGATGTGGGCATAGCATATCCATGGTCCAATCAGACCCAGCACAGCCATAGTTCTTTGGTTTTCTTTTTTTAATTAAAACTGTTTGTCTATGTTATGTGTATTGGTGTTTTATCTTCGTTTATTTTTGTGATCTATAGTTGCATGGTGCCTGCAGAAGCTGGAAGAAGGTGTTAGAGTCCCTAGGACTGAAGTTACAGATGGTTGTGAGCTGCCATATGGGTCCTGGGTATTGAACCTAGGTACTCTGGAAGAACAGCCAATGCTCTTAACCTATGAGTCATCTCTGTAGCTCTTTTGTGTCTTTCTTTTCTTTCTTTCTTTCTTTCTTTCTTTCTTTCTTTCTTTCTTTCTTTCTTCTTTCCTTCCTTCCTTTCTTCCTTCCTTCCTTCCTTCCTTCCTTCTTCCTTCCTTCCTCCTTCCTTCCTTCCTTCCTTCCTTTCTTTCTTCTCTCTCTCTCTTCTCTTTCTTTCTTTCTTTCTTTCTTTCTTTCTTTCTTTCTTTCTTTCTTTCTTTCTTTCTTTCTTTCTTTCTTTCTTTCTTTCTTACCACATATTCTAGGCTGTTCACATAGTTCTCTATGTAACCCAGGCTAGCCTGGAACTCTTGAGCCTTCTGCCTCCACTTCTACACTCAGGAGGCAGAAGCAGGCGGTTCTCTGAGTTAAAGGCCAGCCTGGTCTACAGAGCAAGTTCCAGGACAGCCAGAGCTACACAGAGAAACCTTGTATCAAAAACAAAAACAAAGACAAAAACAAACAAACAAACAAAAACAAAACCCAAAAACTATTATTAAATGAAATCTTATTTCAAATTCTGTATGTAAACATTTGCAGTCGAATACTTTGGGAGGGCGGTTGTTGTTTTTTGTTGTTTTGTGTTGTGTTGCTTTTGAGATAGGCTCTCACTTACTGTGTAGGCCTGGCTGACCTGGTGCTGCCTCTGTCTCGCAATTGCTGGGAGTAAGCATAAGCCACCGCCTGGCACACGTTTCTTTCGGTTGCTAATGAGGCTGTAGACTTCCTTCCCATCTCCTCTCTTGATTGTTGCTCTGCAGTCCCTCTCGGTGCATCCACTCAGATTTCCTCATAATCATCCACAGACATCAAAATGCTATTTGAACTATTTATTGATTTCACTTTTTGGACAACATTATTCTTTTCTGGATATGAAAAATTCCTATTTTTATTTATTTTTGCAATGTTTTTAGGTTTATTTGTTTTATTTCTATGAACATGGGTCTTTTGCCTGCATGCATGTCACATGCATGGCTGGTGTCTGAGAAAGACAGAGGAAGGCAGAGGAAGGCCTTGAACCTCCTGGAGTTGGAGTTACAAACAGTTGTGAGCCACCATATGGGTGCCAGGAACCAGACCTGGATCCTCTGCAAGAGCAAACATTGCTTAACCACTGAGCTATCTCTCCAAATGATATAAGCCAAAGATATGGAACATACGAATTTTAAGCTCCTGAACCTCTTCTGCCTACCTACCATTGTTACCTTCTCAGTACAGTTACATCAAGATTTTTGATTAATGTTTAGTGTTTATGTTGATCTACAAAATGGTTGTTTAGTCTCATTGTATTCTACAGTATCCTTTTTGTCTAATAATATAATTTTAGAAATCCAAAATATTTTTCCATTAGTTGGAATACCAGTTTTTAATCAGAACTGATTAATACTTGTCTGTGTTTGAAATAATATATTTTCATTTTACATACAGCTGTAATGTTAATATAAAAATACTAATAATATTCTACAAAGCACAACAATACCAATGCAAATACTAATACAATAATTCAAATTGATCATATTCATTATTCACAATAAAACAAATATAAAAATAATTACCATGAGGGCTAAAGGTTTAACTCCCTGATACATAGAATTGTCCTTAGCCACATAGGGCTCTGGCTTTCATCCTTTAGAATCCCAAATAAAATAAATACTAGGAAAGGGATGACACAAAATGCAAATTCTGGATTTTCTAGCTTGAGTTGAGTTGCTACACTGATGTTGTCAGCATCTTACTTTGGATTTCTTACACACTCACGCATGCAAACACACACACACACACACACACACACACACACACACCATTCTCATAATCTTTGCTGAGAGAATTCAAATGAGACAAAAAGCATAATGCAGAAGAGAAATAGGGTTTATTACAGTGTAATTTGAATATACTCTTATGGGCAATGACCTAGAGATGCTTGAATTTAGGGGACACACTCTGAAGGTGTGAGAATGGGCAATGGCCAAAGAGACCATTGTGCCAACCTACACTTTTAGGTAGGCTTTCTGTGATTTCTAAAGCCATCAGAACAGAGATCTTTTCTGGAGGAATTGAGAGGTCCGATTGGATTAACTCTTCAGAAGATCACTTGGTTTTCTTTGTTTTTTTTTTTGTTTGTTTGTTTTTGTTTTTCTTTTCGAGACAGGGTTTCTCTGTAGCTTTGGCACTTGTCCTAGAGCCAAAGATACACTTAGATCCCACACTTCGGACCAGCGATCAGAGTTCTACAGTCTTCCTTCCTGCCTTTGAAAACCGTTAACTATCAGAATGGGGGAATCCATTCTCAGTGGCCTTCAAGCCTGCTAACAACTCTCGGGGCTACCTAACACTGAGACAGTAGGTAGAGCATACTAGTTTGGGATAGGCTTTAGGTGGGGGAGCCAGACACAGTACGGATCATAGACTTAAAAGTAAAACAGTCAATTACCTAGACAAGGAATTTGAATCAAAGATAGAACATTTGCCTACCAGGTATGAGCCCTTGGGCTCACCAAGACTCTCTTAGCACTATCAAAAAAAAAAAACCCTCTAAAAACAGAAAAATAAAAAATAGAGTAAATGAAATTTGTCCTATATGGTTCTATATGCTCACTGAGAATAAAACTTAACCTAGGTTAGAATAATAATTACATTTATTTGGAGCTAATCAGGATAAGAATCTAGGAAAGCACATTTGGAAACCACTTTGCAAATATATTCCTTCTTTTTACAATAATGGGCATATTAGAAGATTAAAATCACAAAGGATAAAGTGTATGTAATTTGCTGGTCAGAAATTATGACTGCTTTGAGTTAAATTAGTTTTCTTAAGAAAGGATTAAGTGTTCTCTCAATGTGTCAGTAATTGAGACAAAGCAGGGAGGTTTCACACATGGATAAAGAAAGCACACATGAGTTGTGGTTCGCCCAATTCAGAGGGCCATCCTGCACACAAGCTCGGGGTCTCAGTGTGGGTATATCTATTTCATTCCATTGCATTTTATTTTGTGGAGATAGTGTCTCAAGTAACGAAGGCTGGACTCGAACTTTGCTCCCCTGCCTCTGCCTCTCAGGTGCTGGGATTACAAGAGCATACCCATTGAAAATGCTTTCAAACCAATGTTACTCCCCCTTGTTCTCTTCTCCTTAGCATATGTAGAGAATGGTCTTGAGGTGACAAGATCTTACTATACTACTTAAAACAGATCCCTAGCTACCTGAGGCTAGGTGGTATGGTCCTAAGTGTGCACCGTGGGGAATGTGGGTCATGTGCACACCTTCATTTGATTAAGGTCAGCGTCCTGGCTGCAGTCGTGTGCTGGAGTTTTGCAAACTGTTAGTTATCCCTGGGAGAAACACAAGGGGAAGGTTGAGCAGTTCCGTGTTTCTTCTCTCATAACGGGCATTTAGAAACTGCTTTTGCTATTTTTTAATTAATTTTTTTCTTGACTCCATAGGTGACTATGATCAGGATAAAGCCTGAGATCTCTGTACTTTGTGTTGGTCTTGGCTTTACATGAAGCAATGAAAAGTCATTGCGTGATTCTGAACAGGGATTTTAACCACTCAAGGAGTATCTGTCTGACTTATGTCACACACACACACACACACACACACACACACACACACGTGTGAGTGTGCCTTGTATGAGCAGGTGCCTGTGAGAACAGAAGATTCAGATCTCCCGAAGCTGCAATTACAGGCAATTGTGAGCTCCCTGATGTGGGTGCTGGGGACTGACCCAAGCAGGATCTCTTCCCCGCGCTGTCTCTCCAGACCTTATTTCACAGTCTTTTACAGCTGAAGGCACAGAGAAAAGTCATTGTTGCAAGGCTGTAGTCAGAGTCCGGAAAGACAGACCACCCCCTGGCTGATGGCAATCATCTGCAAGGAGGAGGCTGGGCCCTGGAGCATAAGTAGTCATTTTCTGAGAACAGTTTGTGACTTCCGTCCCTCTCGCCTCCCCAACAATAGCAACTTTCTTGATTACCTTGCTTGGCCAGCACTGAGAACTTGCTGCTCCCTGGGAGCTGCAGCTTGCTGAGGACTGCTCAGTCCTGCACACCTCCTACCCTCTGCCCAGTGTTTCCTCTCTTTAAACACGAGGCCTCGACAGCCCAAAGATTGAGCAGGGATCACTGAACCCCTTTATTTGTTCCTCTTCCCGACGTGCTGACTCACTCCCTTCTGTATGCTTTTCCTCATTGTCCCTTTAATTAGTAAGATTTTAAAGACCAGAGAGTCACTGATCTTGGCCAGTAAGGATGGCCAGAGCCAGGGTTCTGGTTACAATATTGTAAAATGTGCTTGTAAGGTGTCTCAGTGTGCTGGCAATGGTGCCACACACCTTTAATCCTAGCACTTGGGAGGCAGAGGTAGGCAGATCTCTGAGTTCAAGGCCAGCCTGGTCTACAGAGTAAGTTTCAGACCAGCCTGAGTCACACATTGAGACCCTGTCTCTCTGTGTTTCTGTCTCTCTTTTTTCTCTTGGCTTAGTAGGTAGAGATGCCCACCATCAAGCCTGACAACCACACACACACACACACACACACACACACACACACACACACATACACACACACACACACTAAATAAACAAAACAAAAGTTCTTAGGCTGGAGATGTGGATCAGCAATATCATGGACAACAGGAACTCAGTGTTGTCAGCACCACAACCCCATGCTCCCCATAGGAAGGAATTTCAGGGTAAGTCAGAGAAAAGCCAGGTTAGTGAGTTTATTAATTAGATGGGAAGACAAGACACACTTGAGAGGCAGGTGCAGGCGTTAGGGAGGATACACCTAGGAGCTTTGGCAGTCAGAGAAGGGAAACCACTTATTGTGCATCTCAGTTCAGATATACGAGGGAAATATGTTTCAGTATATAGTTATCCACAGAATTATCCTTTAAGACAGAATTTTCTTTCGTATGTACACTGTATAGGCTTGCTAGAGCTAGTGGGGATAAAATATTAAAAATAAGTGATCCTTACTGTCCTGCCGGGAATGACAGTGACAAACTGAAGGGACAATGGTGAATACATTTACTAGACTAAAATAATATAACAATTATTTAATCAAAAATTTTTAAATGTTTATTTATTTCGAGTTTCTGAGGCAGGCTCTCCCTACATAGCTTTGGCTGTTCCTGGAATTCACTATGTAGAACAGGGTGGCTTCAAATTCACAGAGATCCCCTGACTCTGCCTCCTTAGTGCTATGATTAAGCATATATTTAATGGAGTTTTTGATTTTATTATTTTAAATGTGTATGTGTGTTTTGCCTGCATGAGTGTCTGTGCACCACTTTTGTGTCTGGTACTCACAAAGGTCAGAAGATGGTGCCATATCCCTTGGAAAGGGAATTATGAGCAGTTGTGAGAAGCCATGTGGATGTTGGGAATTGAACCTAGGTCCTCTGGAAGAGCAGTCAGTGCTCTTAAATGCTGACCCATCACTAGAAAATAGTGAGTAAGAAAAAATTAAAGAAAATATGCTAGCAGAGACGGATGCAGCAGGCAGATTCTCTCAAAGAACTGCTTACCCAGACTCCAATTAAAGTTACCTTACATGCAAGTGTCAGATGCAGATAGATGAGCAGGCCCCTCTCTGTCCTGTAGGGTATTAACCTTTAGAGTACCAGTTGCCTTTCTTGGGACTGGCTCTTTGGAATTAAGGGCTGTCATGTGTCATTAGGAGTTAAGCTCTAACTGTATAAGACGTCACAAGTCACCGGAGTCAGGCTTTAAGCATTCAGGTCTGATTGTTAAGGCACTGAATGTTTGCTTTTGTCTTTGGTCTTTTTGTCTACACTTATGCATAGTTCACAAGGAGACTGGATTCAGGACATTGTCCGTTAGCCATTTGGTCATCTTGAGCTATCTTGCTTGTAATACTTCCCAGAAATGGGAATATAATTGCTTTGGGATGCGGTTCCTGATTCTCAAAGACCTCAAAGAGAACCACAGATTTCTTTCCTTCCCCTCCCCCTCCTCCTTTGAGGATAGAGTTCCATGTGTCCCTAATGTCTAATTTATGTCTGCTGGGGACTGCAGCTGGGAGATCATGAATGTAGGCAAGTGCTCTGAGCTCGAGCCGTGTTTCCAGCCTTGACATGGAGATGTTTGTAATAAATGATACACATAGATGATTCGTGTGCTGAAGAAAAAATATCCATGACTACTCAGGATGTAATGCCAGTATCTACATGTCAGTACTCATATGAGCTAGAACATGTTCAGAAATATAAATTTTCTCATTACATTATTTGGAAATAGGAAAAAATGAAAATAAGCTAAGCAGTTCTATTGAGAAATGAGCACAGGAAAAAAAATCTTGCAAATTAAAAAAAAATCAAGAAAGACAAACCCAGAAAATTATTCAGCACTTTAGTAAAATAAAGATCATAAAAGTATAGTTGAAAGAACCAGTAACGTAAGTGCTTATTCCAATTAAAGGTAGCAGGTGCAAATAGAAAATTAGATAAAGAGAAACATAAAATGACACAAATTCCTAAAATCAATTCAAGAATGAGAAAATTGTGTAATGTGAAAGAAAGTGAAGTTGCACTAACTAGATTTGAGATGTCAGTTTAGTTGAAGATTATATTGAAATTAAGCCACCTGAAGTAATGCACACCTATAATTCAAGCAGCCTTGAATATAGAGAAAAATTTGAGGCCAGCATGAGTTATATGAGATTTGGTCTCAAACAATATCAATAGCAAACCTGAAAACAAACATACCCAACCACCAATAACAGAAAAACACATCTCTACAAATGTCAGAACAATTACAAACCATTACATAGTATGTGACTAGAACAATTTTACATCCAAATCAAACAGGCCAGGTAAAGCTAAATAAAGACAAACTAAAAAAAAAAAAAAAAAAAAAATGAGCCCACGACAGAGACCTGCATGGTTCAGATAGAAATCTGTTACTTAAAGCTTGTGTGATCTGAAATCAGGCTTGCCTGCTGAATGTACATGTGTCCGCGTGTGCATGCACGAACGAGCACACACACACACACTCACACTCAATGCACAATACAAAGTCCTGCCATGTTCAAGTATGATAAGAAAATTGTAAGTATGTTTTTACCAGTGGCCCATACTACACCAAAGAATGGATAAAGATACACAATTGAGATATTACTCAGCTGTTAATTTCCTGGGACTATTTATGTCCTTACTACCATCTAAGGTTTTGTTTAAATTAATCAGGTCATCAGAACTATCCCAATAGCGGGTCATAGATGTTAAATGTCTGTTTTTGTACAGCCGAATGGAAACCATGAAGAGCCTGCAATCAATCTCTCCTATTCTGCACCTTTAGTTGTCTAATTTTCTGTAAACCTATTTTATAACCCAAATAATTAATAAAATCTCCTCTTTGTATTTTTTCAGGAGCATTTTTAATCCACAAAAAGGCAATTTTTTTCTTCTTCAAACATTCTTTCTAAAATATCTATATTTGAATCAGATTGTAAAATATCATTCATGCAATGGTAAACTATAAATTCAGAAAATTGCTTATGTATCATTTCCAATGGCTAACTTATAAAACATTGGCACAGGGTGGAGGGTATTTAATATTCCTTGTGGGAAACTCTTCCATTGATATCTTTCATCAGGTTGAGAATCTTTATACATAGGCATTGTGAAGGCAAATTTTTCTCTGTCTTTTTCTTGTAAACATATAGTGAAGAAATAATGCTTTAAATCCATAACTATAAGAGGCCAACCTTTAGGCAATAGGGAAAGCAAAGAAATTCCAGACTGTAGAGAGCCCATTGGTCGAATCACTTTATTAACAGCTCTTGGATCTGTTACCATTCTCCATTTTTGAGATTTCTTTTTAACAAGTACAGGAGAATTCCAAGGGCTGGTTGATTCTTCAATATGTTGAGCATCTAGTTGCTCCTCTACCAGCTGTTCTAAAGTCTGAAGTTTCCCTTTTGTTAAAGGCCATTGCTTAACCCATATATGTTTCTTAGTTAACCTTTTTAAAGGTAGGGCTGTTGGTTCCTCTGAGAGTCCACCAGTTGTTGTTCTCTGTTTTTGTACAGCCGAATGATTGGTGACTCTTTCTTATAGGACCTTATTATACCCTTCTCAGAGACTTGAGTTGGTTTATGGTCCATCCCTGAGACTGCAGGAATGTTAATCTGATTATTCATTGTTGTAACAGATCACAACCTCATAGATTCACTGCTCTATTAGCCACATGGCCTCATCTTTCCTCTCTGTCCTTTTGTCCCTATGCATTCAACCCATCCCTAATTTTGTTTTACCTGGGGTAGGGTTCCAGTTCCTAGGAAGTGAACATCTGCCTCTTGAGGAAGTCAGTTTGTATGCCAAGATTCTGTAGTAACAATAGTCACATCTACACCTGTGTGGTGTAATAATTACAAAGTTATTTATTCATGCTCTCAGTTTTGTTCTTTATTGTTGGGGCAGCTGGCCCAATCCCTGCGTTCGGGGGAGTGGCTGCCCCAGGGGAGAAAGGTACCTTTAAAATGAACCGGATTGGGGATAGACGCCCCTGTTTTTTCCCTGCTTGACTCTCTGCTTCGCTGGAGCTTTGGCTTTGTAAGTGTGTCCCTCTTTCTCCTTTTATTAAAACTGATTTATTCCAAAAGGACTATATTTGGTTATTTCCAAATTCCTCCGACTGCCTCTACACTTTATCATTTGTAGAAGTCTGCCAAAATATGTTTTCTACTCTCTATCAGAATTTTTGATTCATCCTCCATGTCAGAGTAGTATAATTTTTTCAACAGGTATTAGATTCTCTTATTTTCCTGGGGGGTGTGCACCTTGTTTGTCTCTTTTTGATCTACTTTCATTGGTTCAATGTTAGGATTTATCGCATCTTCTACACAATCTAGAAGCTTGGGGCCTTCTATTTGGGTCATTTCCAGAAGAAACATTATTTCTAGGAATCCCCTGTCTACAGTCCCTTCTCAGATGGCCTGTTCTACCATAATTAAAACATTTGTATTTTGATGTCTCTTCATACCTTTGGAAATTGTTTCTCCTACCCAAGCCTCAGTGTTATAGTCAAAGGACTCACCATTGGCAGTGTGTAGGATCCATTTGTCCATTGGTGCTGATTTGGCTTTTGAGAACCCAAGTATCTTTTTGCATTTTAAATTAGCATTTTCAAAAGCCAGAAATTCAGTGAGTACTTATCTAGTTTCAAAATCAGCTACCTCTATTTGTACAGCTTTAGTTAATCTTTGTAAAAAAACAAAGTCACTAAATGGTTCTCTTGGGCCTTGAATAACATAGTATATGATCCAATCTTTTTCTTGGTTCTTGAATCTTGTCCCAAGCATTCAAAGTTGCTTTATGGCATAGGGACAAGTGCCAGAAGCAAAAACCTGTATTTTGAGATCTGCATTTTGGTTATAGCCATCTTAAGCTAACAAGTTAAGAAAAACATTTACCTCTATCCCCTCTGCAGGGTCTAGGAAGTCAACCTGGCATCTTATCTCCTAGCAGAGACCTGCAGGCACCAGGCTCCAGAACCTATAAGCATTTTCCTTGGTTAGTCAACAATCACAGACCCTCGGTATTTACTTATCAGCTAGGGATGTTTCTGGACCTGAATTCCAGCAGACCTGAGTTTCCTGACACCCTTCCCTCCCCCCTTTTCCTGTTTGCTATATAACAGCCTCTGAGAAAGAATAAATGGGACGGCTTGATCAGAAATCCTGTCTTGCCGTCATTTCTCGTGTCTCTTGTCTCCTTTCATTCCTCTCCACTAGGTTTATCAGGACCACCGTTCGCATCCCGCGGGTCGGGAAAGACGGGAGACAAGATGTGTTCATTGTATATAAATTGACTATTCAGATCAGTGTAATGGCCCTCACCAAGAATTTGATCTTGGGAGGCTTCAAAATCTCTGACTCTACCTTGGTGTTCAAGGGCCTTAGCTTCTTTTCTCCAATAATTCTTCCATTGTGGTTGCAGAACATGGTCTAATATGGCTGAGACTAATTGAAGTCAGTCATGTGGTGCAACCTTATTTCTTGAAGCCCATGTCTTTACCAACTGCTTCACGTATGGTGAATGCATGTCATAAGATACTACCACTTCCTTAATTATCTTTTAGATCTTTCATATGTATAGGTTCCCATTTACATTCTGTATATCCTTTTGTCTATTTACTATTTGCTGGCTTTTCAGAAATAGAAACAAGATAAGTATCTAAAACTTTTGGTAAGTCATCTCTGACTCTGAGGGGTACTGGCGATGTTAAGTCTATTATTGTGTTTTGTCTGTACCTCATCTCCTTGCTCATCAGTTCTGACAAGTTCTTCAGTGGTTTCAAATCTATGTATTACTGTCCTTTGTAGAGCCTGAATTTCTTGACTTGTGAATATTTCTAATGATTTCATCAAATCAATTAATCTCTGGTCCTTATCATGTACAAATGATTCCAAGTCTTGAAGTTTTTCCATTAATGATATCTTCTCATCCTTAGAGATTACCTGGATGACATGTAGATTGACTTCCAGGAAAGATGTTCTATCTGCTAGCTTGTCATAACTTTTTTTCTTTGTGTTGTTTTAAACTTTTATGTATGTTAATAACTATGTTCACATAAAAATTATTTTAAAGTAAACATCATTTAAAAGGTGGTAGGAACAAATAATTGATATCTAGAGAAGCAGTGGCAATTGGGAAAACATGTAATTACAGTGAGAAATACAGGCAAAGTTGTTTTATAACTACACCTCTCTCAGTTTAAATCGCCAGGCACAAAATAATTTGTTAAGCATACTGTACTGTAGCTAATATGTTTCAATCCTGCCTGATAGTAACTAGTACTCTTTTATATAGACAAAGACATATTTGCATGCATGAAAATATTTTTTCAGTTCGTACTACCTAAATTTTTACTCTCCCTTTCGTCATCCTCCTGTTATCAGCCTTATCTTCAAATTTTCCCCTTCTTACCCTCCATTGGCCTTTCATTCCCTCAGTCAGTTTGAGGCAATGAAGTATTCGTCTTTTGTGCTCATACAGTATTCCAGTTTGGGATGTCCTCTGTGAGTATCTCACATGAGATGCTCTTTCCATGGCCTTTCTCCTTATGTTTGTCAATGGATCTGGTCAAATTCAATAAAAACACACACAAAAAGTGAAATTGTTGAGTTGCTTGTTTTCATGTTAATAAAGGATATGGTGTCAAAATTTTAATTTTAAAGTGAGACCCTTTTGCAAAATAGAGCATTCTTCAGGAGGTAGCAGGTTGCCCTAAATTGTGACATTTAGGAAGATTTGGTTCTGAAAACATTAATACCTGCATTAGAGGGAACATGATCATACATGGTTTAAAAAAACCAAGAAGCAGCATTTCCTTTGAGTATGCATAGTAAAATAACTTGTATTGATAATTGTGATTATAAGTGTAATAAGTCTGATTAATAGAATCTCAGAGAGAGAAATTCAGGTTTAACCTGAAGATCCAAAAAATAAAACAGTCAGCCACTGGCTCTTACCTCGACCTCAGACCAAAATGGTAATCTTGCCTCCCAAATTTCAGAATGAGACTGTGTGTTGAGAGCTGTTTTCTCCCATTTTATAATCCTTTCTAATGCTGGAATTAAAGGTGTACACCACTGGGATTAAAGGCATGTATCACCTGATTTCTATGGCAACTAGTGTGGCTACTGGGATTAAAGGTGTGTGTTAATATAACCTGGTCTCTAAGGCTGACCAGTGGGACTGTTTTATTCTCATATCTTCAGGCAGTATTTATTTATTAAAATACAAATTGAAATGCCACTACATTTCCCCTTTTTGTCTAAAATAAAAAGGCTATAACTAATATAAGAAACTATATACAAGAAGTACAGTGACTATATACAATATATACGGGCGATAAATACATCAACAATGTCTAGTCCATTTGCATTTGACAGATTCAGAGAAAATATTTCATATCTATTCTATCTTAGTGAGTCCAAAGTCTTATACCTAATTTACTTTCTATGATAACTTGCTTTCTGTGTCTGGTAAACTATAACTATAGTTATCTAATATTCAGCATCCTCAGAGATCCAAGAAGGAAATAATATTAATTGAGTAAGTAGGAAGTGCAGGCAAGCAACTTCCAAAAAACGTGAGTAATGATTAAAATAGCTGGCTGCCTGAACACTCACCCAAAGTTCCTCTGCAATGTTGGGGCATCCATCTTCAGCCTACAGGCTTAGCATATTTGATAGACTTTTCTGTGAAGCAAGATATTTCATGTCCTGCTTGTCTAATTAGGACAGCATACAATCAGCAGTTGAGGCAGGGAGATTTTCTTGCGCAGTGGCTTACTTTTGCCACAAAGAAAGTAAACTTCATGTGGAGTATCTTCAGTGCCCATTATCTTCTCTGAAGTAGGGTCCTGCCAGAAGCAGACATGAATCATTGTCATAAAAAAAGAATGTAGGTTGTCAAAACATTTTAAATGCCATATTCTTTAGATCTCTGAAGATATATTTATTTTCAGATGATAAAATTCTATTCATAAAAACCTAAAGTACATTCGAGGCCAGCCTGGTCTACAAGAGCTAGTTCCAGGACAGGCTATAAAACTACAGTGAAACCCTGTCTCGAAAAACAAAACAAAACAAAACAAAACAAAACAAAACTAAAAAACCTAAAGTACACAAAAAATTTCTAGAACTGATAAGTATTCACAAAAATTTCAGGACACAAAATTAAAGCACAACAATCAACATCCTCTTATATAAATGACAAAGACAAGGAAAGAAATCAAGAAGACAACTCAGTTTTCAATAGTCACGTAGAAGAAAACAGAACTTTAAATAGATCTGACCCAAGAAATAATAGATTTGTGCAATGAAAATGTTAAACACTGAAAAAAGTAATAGAACATAACAGCATATGAAAAGACCATGCTAATTGATTGGCAGGATAAATGTTGTGAAAATGGTTGTACATCATGTTTTCAATGCATTTGCTTTCAAAATTCAAAGAAAATTATTCACAGAAGTTAAAAATCTTTCTTGAATTTCGTATGAATTACAAATGTCTGAAGATATCCAGAAAATAACCAAATATTAAGCACCATCAAAACCAACAACAAAAGTGATGGAGGTATCACCATAAGAGATCTTAAGTTATGCTGCAGTGCACTAATACATACAGAATTGTACCATCATAAAAACAGTCACTTATCAAAGGAAAAGAATTTATGTCTTTATAAACCCACATTCCTCCAGTCACCTGATTTTTATTGTTTTTATTGAGCTATGTATTTTTCTCAACTCTGCTCCCTTCCTCCCCAATCCCCTTCTACCCTCACCGATGATCCCCACACTCCCAATTTACTCAGAAGATCTTGTCTTTTTCTACTTCCCATGTAGATTAGATCTATAAATATTCATCTTAGGGTCCTCTTTGCTGTCTAGGTTCTCTAGATTGTGAATTGTAGGCTGTTTTTTCTTTGGTTTATGTCTAAAAACCACTTCTGAGTGAGCACATATTATATTTGTCTTTCAGAGTCTGGGTTACATCACTCAATATGATGTTTTCTAGCTCCATCCATTTGCCTACAAATTTATATGTCATTATTTTTTCCACTGTGGAGTGCACCATTGTGTAAATGTACCACATTTTCTTTATCCATTCTTCTGTCAAGGGGCATTTAGGTTGTTTATAGGTTCTGGCGATGACAAATAATACTGTTATGAACTTGGTTGAGCACATGTCCCTGTGGTATGACTGAGTATCCTTTGGGTGGATACCCAAAAGTGGTATTTCTGGGTCTTGAGGTAGGTTGTTTCCTAATTTCCTGAAATATTGCCATACTCATTTCCAAAGCACCTGTACCAGTTTGCACTCCCACCAGCAATGCAGGAGTGTTCCCTTTACCCCACATACTCTCCAGCATAAGCTATCATCAGTGTTTTTGATCTTGGCCATTCTTAAGGTATAAGATGGAACCTCAGAGTTGTTTTGATTTGCATTTCTCTGATGGCTAAGGATGCTGAGCATTTTGTTAAGAGTCTTCCACTTGTTTGCTTAGAGTTACTCCAAGATATTTTATGTTATTTGTGGCTGTTGTGAAGGGTGATGTTATCTGATTTCTTTCTCAGCCCAATAATCATCTCTATAAAGGAGGGCTACTGATTTTTTTTTTTGAGTTAAACTTGTGTCCAGTTACATTACTGAAGGTGTTTATGAGTTGTAGAAGTTCCTTGGTAGAATTTTTGGAGTCACTTATGTAAACTATTATATCATCAGCAAATAGTGAGAGTTTGACTTCTTCTCTTATTTATATCCCCTTGGTCTTCTTTTGTTGTCTTCTTGCTCTAGCTAGAATTTCAAGTACTAGATTGATATGGAGAGAGTGGTCAGTGTTGTCTTGTTCCTTATTTCAGTAGGATCGCTTTGAGTTTCTCTCCATTTAGTTTGATGTTGGCTGTTGACTTGCTGTATATTGCCTTTATCATGTTTAGGTGTGTTCCTTGTATCCCTGCTATCACTAAGACCTTGATCATGAAGGGATATTGTATTTTATCAAAGGCTTTTTCAACATCTAGTGAGATGATCATGTTTTCTTTCATGTGTTTTGTTTATATGGTGGATTATATTGACAAATTTTCAGATTTTTGTATGTTGAAACATCCCTGCATCTGTGGGATGAAGCCTACTTGTTCATGATGGATGATTTTTCTGATGTGTTCTTGGATTCGGTTTGTCAGTATTTTATTGAACACTGCATCAATGTTCATGAGTGAGACTGGTCTGTAATTCTCATTCTTAGTAATACCTTTATGTGATTTGGGTATCAGGGTAATTGTAGCCTCGTAAAAAGTTTGGCAATGTTCCTTCTATTTCTATTGTGTGGAACAATGTGAAGAGTATTGGTATTAGTTCTTCTTTAAAAATCTTGTAGAATTCTGCTCTGTAACCATCTGATCTAGGGAGACTTTTTTGTTGGGAGACTTTTGATGACCATTTCTATTTCTTTAGCAGTTATAGGTCTATTTAATTTGTTTATCTGGTCTTGGTTTAATTTTGGTAAGTGATATTAATCTAGAGTTGTTCTTTGCCTTTAAGTTTTCCAATTGTGTGGAATACAAGTTTCAAAGTATGACCTGACTATTCTCTGGATTTCCTCCATGTCTGTTGTTATATCCTCCTTTTCATTTCTGATTTTGTTAATTTGAATATTCTCTCTGCCTTTTGGTTAGTTTGGATAGAGGTTTGTTGATTTTGTTGATTTCCTCAAGAACCAACTCTTTGTCTCATTGATTCTTCATATTGTTTTCTTTGTTTCTATTTTGTTGATTTCAGCTCTTAATTTGATTATTTCCTGCCATATAGTCCTCATGGGTGAGTTTGCTTCTTTTTGTTCTTGAGTTTTCAGGTGTTCTGTTAACTCTCTAGTGTGGGATTTTCCAGCTTCTTTATGCAGGCATTTAGTGTTATGAACTTTCTGTTTCACACTGCTTTCATTGTGTCCCATAAATTTGGGTATGTTGTGTGGTCAATAACCAATGGCAATAAAACTTATTCACAACATACAGAAAGACACCCCACATCACCTCATTGCCAGAAAAAAAAATCTTGTTTCCTTCTCACTTTACCCCTGACATTTTAGTATATGTTAATATGCAACTCAGACTGTGTTGTTCCTTGGATCAAAATACCCCAATGCCTTCCCAGCCCTGAGCAAAGATTAAAGCCCTTCCTTTGATTACCCAGATGCCACATGATTTAGGCTGATCCATCAGCCTCTAGTTTCCTAAGTTCCTCGTGCCTCTAGGGTTTTCTCCAACTCATCAAAGTGTTCCCGCTGCAGGGCCTTTGTTCTTACAGTCCTGTCCAAGGTGTCTTTATATTACACATTAAAACGACTCACTTTTTACTTCTTAAGTTTCTTACATGCCATCCTCTTGTGAAAGACCCTTCTTGTGCCCTGCCCCCACTTAAAATTCTCTTATGTTGACATCATTTTTCTCATCCCTTCCCATCTCAACTCTGCCCCACACTTTCTGCTCTGTCTTTCCCTAAAGTACCCACTAGCTGGTAACACAGTATAAAAATTACTGTTGTTCTTCACTGTTGTATTTCGCTGTGCTAGACTGTAAACTCCACAATCACAGACTTGTCAGCTTTCCCCCATGCTGTTACATTATCTATGTCTAGAGCACAGTTTAGAATAGTAGGCTTGTCAAATATTTTGCTAAGAGTAACAAGCACCAATGCTATTTTGATGATACATGAATGAATTTATGACTTGGAAACTGTGTCTGGCAAGCAGTAGGTTGTCATTAGTAGGAGATCTAACATACAAAGAGCAATGGGATAAAATAATTCAGAAACAGAGTTAGTAATTTAGTATATTGGTATATGAAAAATAATTCTTTTCAAAATTAGGAAAGAATTAAATTTTAGAGTAATCTGCTAGTTATTTGTAGATAAAAGGTAAAATTAACCCACTTTGATAACTTGTATGCAAATTCACTCTTTACAGATCAAAGATTCAAATGAAAAGCTCTACAAATATTAGAAGAAAATGGGTGACAAAGGATTAGGTATAAGGAGAACTCCTGACATAATAAATAACTAGCCCACAAAAGAATCTAAAACAATTATTACCATGTAAATACTAACGATAGCAATTTAAGCAGCAGCAGCAGCAGCAAAGCAATGGATATAAAATACAGACATTATAATGACTCACTGGAGAAAAGAGGGAAAGTCAAGGGGGAAATGGGGTTACTGAAAATAATTTTTAAAAAGCTAAGTAGAAAATACAAATGCATAATAATAATAAGTATGTATAATCACTTCAATACAGCTGACGTTTTAGCAGTGTAAGACAGTGCCTGACTTAAAAAGGTTGTTGTCATGGGTGAGGATACACCAAGGATAGCACCAGCCAACAGAGCAAGACAATCTCCTGAATGGGCCGAGACAGGCTCTTTGTGTATCTTGTCCTCGGCTGTGTGAGTCGAGACTGTGACAGAAGAGCATGGGGCCATTGTTGCCCACCTCAGTTAGGTTAATAAAAAGGTGTAATTACCAGTAAAAGTGGAAGTAGAGAACATAAATGTTATGGGTGATGCCAAGTAGGGGAGAATTTATGGGAAAATCGTGAGCTAAAATCTTAGCTGTAAATGGGTGACCCTGCACACGCCTTTAATCCCAGTATTTGGGAAGCAGAGGCAGGCAGATTTCTGTGAGTGTACGGTTAGCCTGGTCTACATAGCGAGTTCCAGGACAGCCTGAGCCGCACAGTGAAACCCTTCCTGGAGGTAGGGGGAGAATCATAGTTGTAAATGAAGAAGGTGACAGAAAGAAAAAACTCCATGAGCTGACTGGATTTCCCAAGGAGAATCTATGCTGACACACTCCAGGGAAAGCACAGGAGAAAGACAGTGGTCCGCAAAGAACGATTAGAGGAGAGATTTCTTTCTTTCTTTCTTTTTTTTTTAAGTGCAAGTCTTGAGTAAAGGAAATCAATTTGTGGGGAAAAAAATCATTTATCTCAGTTCTTCATCCAGCATCAGACTGCCAACTGTTTAGTGGAAAAAAACCAAAGGGAAGTGTAACACGAGCCACAGTTAACGTGCAAGAAGACCTGGAAATATAGTCTGACCCAGGAGAAGTCAGTAATGGGCCAACTCTGGGGGACATTAGCCTGCTGGTGGCTTGAGCCCACAGAGTGCCCTGCTCTTTTGCAGGTAAAGAGGCGTTTTCACTTTCTTTGGAGCCTGGAAGAAGGATAAATTGTGCTGACCGAATATGAAACAGTGCGTCCCTTCGCCCACGAGGTCCTACACCCACAGGCTGAGAGAAGGGCAGTGACCACAAGTGTCTGGGCACCTGGGCTCAGCCTGCCCCACGTGGGGACAGGAAGCTGCAGACCGCAGGGCTCAGGAGAGGCTCGCGGTGCAGTGCTGTGGCTGCTGGCTGACAGTGACTGGCTCCGAGAAGAGACCAGTCCAGTAAGGTACCGGCATCTCCTAGAGGCCCTTGATGCACGGCTGGTGTCCAAGGGAGGGCGTGTGTGGCAAGCATTTGGCATGTGCTGGTCAGGACACCCGGTACTGGCTTGTGGTCACCGATGCGGGCAGAGCCACCATGGCAGTATAGGGCCCGACCTGGACAAGGCTATGCAATAGTGCCAGGCGCTGGGAACATAACTTGGTGCCAGTGGCTTCTGGAACAGCTAAGGGCAAAGCCTGGTTTGGCCTAAGGAACTTCCAAGTTGTCCCCAGATGCGTATTCTCTGGGCTGTCCTCTGAGACTCAGCAGAGTCCAGGCCTCTCTGCACCGTGGACTCTGGAAATACCCTGCTTCAAAGGCTGCCCGGCCTCTGCTGGGGGTTTCCACAGAGACTGGCTGAGGACTCCCCTTGGGGCTCTCCTTCAGGTTCCCGTGAAGTTTTGCTTCATGCCTGCTCTTCTCCCTGGAAAGCTTGCCAGAGTGCCCTCTAAGCTTTCCTGGCTCCCAAAGCTGCCCTGTGACCCGGCAGCACTTCCTCACTGTTTTTGCTTTGTTTAATGCTTGGTTGTTTTTAGATTTTCCTGTGACTTCCCAAACTTTTACCCATCCCCAGCTCTGCCTTGATGTAGGTGTTTTTACTAATGCTAGCAACTTAGCATTTGTGCAGAAAGGCTGATGGTGGTGGTGGTGGTGGTGATTTCAATACGGAGGAGTGATTGCTACAGGCTGAGAAGATGTGTGTGTGTGTGTGTGTGTGTGTGTGTGTGTGTGAATAAAAGGAGGTTCCATTTGAAACATCATTTTTCATTGATTTAATTATAGGCATATAATAACTTCGTGTTAATTAAATTATGTTTAAACTACACAAAATGGAACATCAACCATTTTAATTAGAAAACTTTGTAGAGTCAGGCACCACCGAGGGCTCAGATTTTACCCACACCATGGAAATAGCGGCATGCAGAATCTGTTGAATGAGTTCTGCCCAGCCTGAACTCATGAGGTTTTGATGCATTTGCCCAGAATGAGCACCATCAAGACATCAACAGGCCCTAAAAACAATAAGATTTGTATTCTGGCAACCCAACAGTTCTGGCAATCTGGGTTGATCTCCAACAGTAGCAAATAAATGAAAGATGGTGTTGGAGACAAGGAATTGATCCCCTCTGTGAAGAAATTCCTCCTCTGCTACGCAGGACAGCACTGGGGTCATTTCTCAGTAGCTGGGCGGTTGTGGAAGGTCTCGGGTTATGGTCCACTGTAGTAAAAACAGTATTTGACTGGACCTTGACCAGCATTAAATGTATATGGTTCCTGAGAACCCAGCTATGTGGGCAGCGATTGCTATTGAGTTCTTCTTGCAGCCAGCAGCCTTGGCTGCATTCCAGCCAAGGAATTCCAGTCTGGATTCCAGCTAATACAAAGCCCAGCAACAAATTTTGCCTTTGCATTAGGGCATCCTCTCCCTTCTTCAAGGAAGGCCTCTTTTAGCTGCTTCTCTCCTCCACCTCTATTTCTCACCTCCCTATTCTGTCCTGTTTAGCATGTGGACCTTCCTGGGGAGACCTGAATGTATTCTGTGCCTGTTTTCTGCCTTAACCGTGATGGCTCTGCCCAGCATTAGCCATTTACCCAGGTATGTATATTTCAGACCACTGCAGAGGTCCCATGTAAGGTATACCTATGGTCCACAAGGGAAAAGCTTCTAAAAACTCTTTGTGTACGGATGTGCACACAAGCATATGATGGATATGTGCATGTTTGTGTGCATGTGACATGGTGCATGTGTGGAGGTCAGAGGACATCTTTAGATGTCAGTCACCTCATTTGAGACAGGGGCTCTCTTATTCTCTACTGCTTCCATGGATTCTCCTGTCTCTGCCTCCCATTCCCATATAAGGGTGCTGGGATTAGATACACGCATTATTACATTTGACATGCGTGGCCTTTACCTGGATGCTGGGAATCTATAAGCACTTTCCACATTGAGCCATACCCGTAGCTCCTTTCTCTTTTTTTCCTCTCTCCCTCTCCTTGCTTTCCTCTCCTCTCTGCTTTCTTTGGAAACAGAACAGGCTTTATATCCCAGACTGACTTTGAACTTCAGTTTTCCTGGGCCTTTTGGCTCAGCAACCTGTGCTCTAGATTTGAATACCTTCTTGTCCTTGCAGACTTAATCAAACTCACTTGACCCCCTTGTTGCTGCGGATTCGAAGGGTAGGTCTGAAAGTTGAGGGATCACAATTCACACTGGAAGGTTCTCCATTCCGGATCCTATCTGGCACTATGGACTACTTCCGGATACCTAGGCAGAACTGGAGACTCAGCTTGAGGAAGATGAAAGCTTGTGGCTTCAATACCCTTACCACGTGAGTTGCTGGCTTCTGTTTCTTTTTTTATATTTATTTATTTTTAATTAATTTTACATTCCAACTAAAGTTCTCACATCCCTCCTCCTGCCCCCCCATCTCTTCTCCCTAGCCCACTCCCTATCCTCTCCTCCCATAGGTAAAGGCCTTCATGGTGAACTGACACAGTTTGCCACATTTAGTTGGGGTAGGACCAATCCTCTTCCCTCTGTATTAAGTCTGAACATGGCATCCCACCACAGGCAATGGGCTCTCACATGATAGCTCATGCACCAGTGATAGATCCTGTTCCTACTGCCACGGGCCCCTCAGATAGCCCAAGCTTCACAACTGACTCCTGCATATGGAGGGCCTACTGCAGTCCTATGGAGGCTCCACAGCTTTCTGGTCAGAGTTCAGGAATTTCAACAAGCTTGGTTCAGCTGTCTCTGTAGACTTCTCCATCATGTTCTTGATGTCCCTTGTGCATGTATTCCCTCTTCTCTCTTTGACTGGGTTCCCGAAGTTTGTCCAGATGCTTAGTTGTGGATCTCTGCACCTGGTTCCATTAGTTATTGGAAGAAGGCTCTAGCTTCTCTGAGGCTGTGGTTTTTAGTCTGGTTATCCTCTGCTTTGCTTTTTATCTAATACCCACTTATGAATGAGTACATACTGTGTTTATCTTTCTGGTCCTGGGTTAGGATGGCTTTTTCTAGTTCTGTCCATCCATTTGCCTGCAAATTTCTTGATGTCATTGTTTTTTACAGCTGTGTAATACTGTGTAAATGTATCACATTTTCTTCAACCATTCTTCAGTTGAGGGGCATCTAGGTTGTTTCCAGGTTCTGACTATTATGAATAATGTTGCTATCAATATTGTTGATCAAGTGTCCTTGTGATATCATTGAATAACCTTTGGGTATATGCTCAAAAGGTGAAGACCTTTTCCCATTTTGTAGGCTGTTACTTTGTCTTTTTACCATGTCCTTTGCCTGACAGATGATTTTCAATTTCAGGAGGTCCCATTTATTGATTGTTGCACTCAGTGTCTGTGCTACTGGTGTTGTATTTAGGAAGTGGTTCCCTGTGCCAATGCATTCAAGTGTGCTTCCTAGTGTCTCTTCTATCATGTTCAGTGTAACTGGTTTTATTTTGAGGTCTTTGATCAACTTGTATTTCAGTTTTATGGAAGGCAATAGATATGGATCTATTTGCATTCTTCTGCAGGTTGACATCCAGTTATGCCAGCACCATTTGGTGTGTGTGTGTGTGTGTGTGTGTGTGTGTGTGTGTGGTTTTTTGAGACAGGGTTTCTTTGTAGCTTTGGAGTCTGTCCTGGAACTAGCTCTTGTAGACCAGGCTGGCCTTGAACTCACAGAGATCTGCCTGCCTCTGCCTCCTGAGTGCTGGGTTTAAAGGCGTGTGCCACCATGGCCCTGAGCCAGCACCATTTGTTAAAGATGTTTTTCTTTTTTCATTGTACCTTTTGACTTCTTGATCAAAAATCAGGTGCTCATATTTGCACGAATGTCAGGGTCTTCAATTCACTTCCGTTGATCCACGTGTATATTTTTATGTCAAAACCAAGTTTTTTTTCTTGATATAGCTCTATAGTAGAGTTTGAGGTCAGGGATGATGATATCTCCAGAAGTTCCTTTATTGTACAAGATTGTTTTAGCTGTTCTGGCTTTTCTGTTTTCTCATATGAAGTTGAGTAATGTTTTTTTTAAGGTCTGTGAAGAATTATGTTGGGATTTTGATGGGGATTGCATTAAATCTGTAGATTGCTTTTGGCGAGATTGTCAGTTTTTTTTTTTTTATTATGTTCATCTTACCTATTCAAGAGCATGGAAGAGCTATCCATTTTTTGGTGTCTTCTTCAATTTCTTTCTTCAGAGATTTAAAGTTCTTGTCATATAAATCTTCCACTTGTTTGGTTATAGTTACTTCAAGATATTTTATGCTGTTTGTGGCTATTGTGAAGAGTGATATTTCTCTGATTTCTTCCTCAGCCCATTTTATCATCTGTGTAAAGGAGGGCTACTGATTTTTTTTTAGTTAATCTTGTATCCTGCTGCTTTACTGAAGGTGTTTATGAGTTGTAGAAGTTCCTTGGTAGAATTTTTGGGGTTGCTTATGTAAAATATCATATCATCAGCAAATAGTGAGAGTTTGACTTCTTTTCTGATTTGTGTCCCCTTGATCTCCTTTATGTTGTCTTATTGCTCTAGCAATAGACATGTGTATATGAGGGCTACTGATTTTTTGTTTTAGTTAATCTTATGTCCTGCCACATTACTGAAGGTGTTTATCAGTTGTAGGAGTTCTCGGGTATAGTCTTTGGGGTCATTTATGTATACTATCATATCATCTGTGAGAAGTGGTAGTTTGACTTCCTTTCTGATTTGTATCCCCTTGATATCCTTTTGTTATTATGTTAGCTAGAACTTTGAATACAATATTGCATAGATATGGAGAGAATGGACAGCCTCGTTTTCTTCCTGACTTTAGTGGGATTACTTTGAGTTTCTCTCCATTTATTTTGATGTTGGCTGTCAGCTTGCTGTAAATTGCTTTATTATGTTTAGGTATGTTCCTTGTACCTTTGATCTCTCCAAAACCTTTATCATGAAAAGGTGTGGGATTTTGTCAAAGGGCTTTCCAGCATCTACTGAGATGATCATGTGGGTTTTTTTTCTTTCAGTTTGTTTATATGGTAGATTACATTGACAGATTTCCATATGTTTAACCAACCTTGCATCTCTGGGATGAAGTCTATTTGGTCATTTTTTAATGTGTTCTTGGATTCAGTTTGCCAGTATTTTATTGAGTATGTTTGCATGAGTGTTCATGAGGGAGATTGGTCTGTAGTTTTCTACCTTTGTTGCATCTTTGTGTGGTTTAGGTATCAGGGTAACTGTAACCTGGTAGAAGGAGTTTGGCAATGTCCCTTCTGTCTCTATTGTGTGAAACAATTTGAAGAGTATTGGTATTAGCTCTTCTTACTTCTGGTTCTTGTTTAATTTTTTTCAACTGAATCCTAGCTGAAACTGAACAGTCATTTTAAAATTATTATTAAGAAGGATATTTGTTAGCCAAGTTATTAGTCAGGGTTTTCTAAAGGGATGTATATAATATACATACATACATATATATATATATATATATATATATATATATATATATATATATATATATATGAAAGGCCAAGGATCTGGCAACCACAATCTGGTGCTGGAGTCCCATGGAAGTTCTCAAGAGTTGTTGCTCTTCAGTCTGCATTGGAATCCCATAGATAAACTTGCCAGCAATAGGGCAAGAAGGCAAAAATCAAACGCTTCCTTCTTCCATGTCATCTTTTGTGGGCTGTCCTGATTTTAGGATGGGTCTTTTGTTCTTAGATGACCTACATTTGAGGCGTCTCTTCCCACCTCAAATGATTCAGTTAAGAGAATCCCTAACAAGCATGACCAGATGCTTGAGTTTTGGTTAATTCCGGATTTAAACAACTTTAGTGGTTAAAAAAAAGCCCTCATAGGGAGTGGCACTATTAGGAGGTGCAGTCTTGTTGGAGGAAGTGTGTCACTTGTGGAGGCCGGCTTTGAGGTCTCATATATGCTCAAGCCACACCCAGTGTCTAAGATCACCTCCTATTGCCTATCCAAGATATATAACTCTCAGCTACCTCTATAGCACCATGTCTATCTGCCTGCATGCTTCCCACCATGATGATAATGGACTAAATCTCTGAACTGTAAGCCAGACCCAATTAAATGTTTTCCTTTATAAGAGTTGTTGTGGTTATGGTGTCTCTTCACAGCAATAGAAACCATAACGGAGAGTAGAACCAAAATTAGTCATCATATCAAGCTTGTGGAATAGGCCTAGAATCTCAATTTTTAGTAGATAGAGGCAAGAGTATTATTTAAGGCCAGCCCCAGATACTCAATTTTCAATAGAAACAGATATTCAATTTTCAATAGAAAATTGAAGCTAGTCTAGGTTACATAAGGTTTGTCAACAAAACAAAAACAAAGCAATATAAACAAAAATAACCAATTGACCAACCAACATCTCCCAAACCACCACTAAAATAACAACTAACCAGAAGGGTGTGCAGTACTTTTGGAAGTCTTGAGTACCTATTTGCTACCATGACACAGAATTGAATGATTTTTGACTCCATGTCAAGTAGAGAGCATGCTGGACGTGGATTTCTTTCACACTGGCTAAGATTCAGGAAAATGGTCTCCTTGGAGCTTTGTTGAGAACAGAATCCCCTGGGTGCCTGTCAAATGGTCACTGTCTCCCTCCCCAGAAGGAGCAGAAGGGAACACTCAGCTCTCTACAGTGATAACTTACGCTTTAGGAGGTAAACATCATGAAAATGTGGGGACCGCACCCCACAAGCCTTTCCCTATTGCAGTGTTTTTAAACTGCCAAGATTATCTGCACTGAATCTCAGTTCATGAGCTGCAGTTTGAGCTTTCTTAAGCAATGTGAGCTCCAGCAAAAGCTTCTCTTTGTGAGGACCAGCTCCTGGTAGGCTGTGGTTCTCAGAATCCTCTGTGGTAGTCAAGTTTCTCCTGGAAAGCACAATCAGCAGGTGTCTTAGGTTTCTATTGCTGTGATGAAAAACCAGGACCAAAAAGGAAGTTGGGAACAAGAGGGTTTATTAGGCTTACACTTCAGCATTGCTGTTCATTACTCAAGGAAGTCAGGATAGGAAGTCAAAGAGGGCAGGATTCTGGAAGCAGGAGCTGATGCAGAGGCCATGGAGGGGAGCTGCTTACTGGCTTGTTACTGTTTGAGGGATTCAGTCCATTAACATCATGCCAGGGAGCATGGCGGTGTGCAGGCTGACATGGTGCTAGAGCTGAGAGTGGTACAGCTTGCAGGCAACAGGAAGTCAACTGACTGTCTCATTGAGGGAAACCTGAGAAAAAGACCTCACAGCCCAGCCCCACGGTGACAAACTTCCTCCAATAAGACCACACCTTCCAATAGTGATATTCCTTCTGGGGGCCATTTTCTTTCAAATCACCATAGCAGGTAAAGGGTGGTTATAATGAATTGCTCACAAAGTTGTGGGGGATGGAAACTTTTCATGGCTGCAATTAGGAGGATGGAAACTCTAGACAGCAGAGAATAAACTTGCTTTGAAGTCTTGAGGCTTACGAGCAAGATGTCTGATGGTGAAAGTTCCAGTTCAAAAGCAGGCAGAATCTAAACCCAAAACCAAGGGCTGAGAGCAGCAACACACACCTGTGAGCCTAACACATAGGAGGTCTATCAGGAGGATCACAAGCATGACGTCAGTCTGGGATACATGGTGAGATCCTGCCACAGAACAAAACTCAAGAACAAAGCTGAAAGATTGCTTTCGAGACTCACCCACATGGCTACATACTGTTTTTTTCATTGACAAAACCACATGGAGTTCTAAGAACAATCACACTACAATGTTATATATATATATATATATATATATATATATACACATAATATACATAATGTTTTTATCATATATATAAAATCTTGTGTATATATCTTTTATATATTTCTTATATTGTGTATTTATCTTGTGTGTATATATACATATATAAAATATACATTCAGGATATTATTACACATGTATTTACATGAAATGCATATACATATATGAAATATTGTGGAAAAAAGAAATAGAATGCATATGACAAAAAGATGTTAAAGTAACTCACAGAACAGCATGAAAAGTTGTCTACCAGACCTGGGATCTGCAGTAAACAGACCTGCAGAGGTCAGAAGAGGACTCCTAGAACTGAGCTTACAGATGGTTGAGGATACTGGGAGTTAAACCTGGGTCCTCTGCAAGAGCAACTTGCAAGTACTTAATCGCTGAGCCATCTCTGAAGCTCCTAATTTAGACAATTGGGGTAGATTCTATATAGAGCTTTTTTAAAATCAAACTTGGAAAATTTTTGACTGTTTTTTTCAACTATTTTTTGTTCCTCCTTATGCTACAGAGCTCCAAAAACCTATATATTAGATTTCTTGACTAAATCTCACATTCCATTAATTCAGTCATATTCAGTCTTCCTTTTTATTCTATTATTGTTGTTTTCGATGGTTTCTTTTATTATATCTTCTTGTTCTTGTTCTTGTTCTTGTTCTTGTTGTTCTTGTTCTTATTTTCCTCTTCTTCCTCCTCCCCCCCTCTTCTTTTTCTTTTTTTGAGACAGGATTTTCCTGTGTAGCCCTGGCTGTTCTGGAGCTTGCTCTGTAGACCAGTTTAACCTTGATCTCAGAGATCAGCCTCTTCTGCCTTCCGAGTACTAGGATTAAAGGCATGAGCCATCATGCCTGGCTTTTTCATTAGATTTTAAAAACCCCTGACTTTTTATTCTAGGTGTCTACTCCTCTGTTTGTTCCAGCTTGAATATTTCATTTCTTTGTCTTTATTGTACTCAGAACATCTTCCATTTCTCTTCTTTATCTCTCTCTATATCTCTCACACATGCACACACACAAACACACACACACTCCACTGAACTAAGTGCACAGCCATTTTTACTTTTCATTTTGAGACAGGGTCTTGCTAAATTGCTGAAGCTACCGTTGAACTCTCCAGAATTAGTCATTGAACTTTGCATTCCCATGCTTCATCACCCATTAGCTGGAAGTAAGGACATGACACGTGTCACCAGGTCTGGTATTTCTTTTTTGACAGATTCTCACTATGTAGCCTCACACATGTGAGTCTCTCCCTTTTAGCCCCAAAAGTGATGGTATTACAGGCATGTACCACCACACCCAACAGTTTTTGTTTGTTTTTAAGGTTGTTTATACACACAGGACTTGCTGTATAGACAACTGGCCTTTAACTTGTGATCCTCCTGCTTCAGACTCCTCAGTGCTTGGAATGCAGGTGCCACACTGGAGGCCTCATTGTGGAAACATTCAGATTTCTCCAAGCAGAGAGAAGCTTGCTTCTAGGTTAAAAGGGGCGCAGTCGGCATTGAAGAAGCACATGATGGGGGAGCTTCTTATGTTTCTCTTTTTCCACATGACAGGCATGTTCCTTGGAACCTCCACGAGCCATCAGTGGGCCAATTTCAGTTCATTGAAAACTTGGACCTCATGTATGTGTTCATACTTTAATTACTTGATTCTGAGATTCAGATAGGAATGTGCCTGGGGAACTGGGCCAAGGAATGGCTGTATAGCTCTGCTTTTTGGTGGTTGTTTTGCTGTTGTTGTTGTTTTGAGGCAGGGTCTCACCATATAACTCCAGCTGGCCTGGAATTCTCTATGTAGCCCCCCCCCCCAGGCTGATGGCACATTCACAGAGGACTGCTTGCCTCTGCTTCCCTACTGCTGTAATTAAAGGTGTGTCACCAACACCCAGCCTATAATTCTGTTTTTATAGCCAGCCAAAAGATCTATTAACTTTTTACCTGGTATGAAGCCTGCTTGAGCCATTGGTCTATGGCTTACATAGGCCATAGTACATTGTTACATTATGGTCTGGACCTTGTTTTAGCCAGCATTTTACAGAATGTATCATGAAGAACCTGCTCTCTTAATTACAATGGCAGATTTCTGAGCTATAGTTTCCATGACCTGATAGAAGTAGAATAACTTTTTTATTAAAAAAATACCGACTTCTGGAGTATCACCATTATTTTGGGGAAGCTCTAGAGAGGAAGGCAACAACATATTGAGACTGTTACAGACCCGGCTAGGGTCAAGTCAGGAAAGACAGTGGTGATGACAAAGTTGAGTCAAGTTTTGAAGTTGCTCAGAAGTAAATGGGAAGGGGTTGTGTGCAGCAGAGGCAAAGTCAGAGACATGAAAAAGCGGTGCATGTCACTCAAGGTGATGTTAGATGCTGTAATGTGTAAGCCTCACATCCCTGTAAAAGTAAAAGTCTGTTTTCATTTAAATGGGATCTTCCCGACTGGCATATATTTCTTTTCTAATAAATAATACTGAAAGGAATTCAGGGTACTTTTGTCTTAAATCTTTAACACTTTTGTCTAAGTCATGGTTGTTTTGAGTACTGAGCCCACAAGAGGAAGAAAGAGCAGAAAAAAAGGAGGGAAGGAAGGAAGGGAGGAGGGAGGGAGGGAGGGAGGAAGAAAGGAAGCAAGGAAAGAAAGAAGGAAGAAAGGAAGGAAGAGAGCTGCTGTGCCAAGCCATTACTTTGAGAGAAATGTCACTGAGACTGCTTTCCTTTCAGAGCTTTTGTCACCATGGCTTCAGATGAGGGGCTCTGGGTCATTCTGTGTCCAGGTCCCTACATTGGCAGTGACCTGGACCTTGGAGGCTTGCCCAGGTGAGTTGTGGTCTGAAGGTCCCTGGGTGGGAAGCACATCCACAGGAATTTATTTCTGGATGTATTTAGAAAACCTACACCATTTTGTTTCCTGATGGCAGGTACTTACAGGTACGGTTTTGAGTCTGGCTGTTTTCTCTTAGTTAACACTTTTAAAGTTTCTGCATGTGGTAGCAGGACCATTTATCTGTGCTGTTTTTCTTTAGCTGAGTATTTTCCGTGATGGTCAGGTTCTCCATCCCTCACACACACAGAGCAAGAACCTCCAAACAGCCTTATGACTGTCTCATTCTAGAATACAGGCTGATAATTGTTTTTCCTAAAAAAGGCTAGATAGTAATCCCAGTTGAGATGCAAGGATTGTCACAAATCTGGGGCCATGGTGGGCTGCATAATGATGTAGGCTACTCGGAGAGTCAGTGCTATACAGTACGTTTTTTTTAAACATTTATTTATTTATTATGTATACAATATTCTGTCTGTGTGTATGCCTGCAGGCCAGAAGACGGCACCAGACCCTGTTATAGATGGTTGTGAGCCACCATGTGGTTGCTGGGAATTGAACTCAGGACCTTTGGGAGAGCAGGCAATGCTCTTAACCTCTGAGCCATCTCTCCAGCCCCCGTACAGTATGGTTTTGATACAAAGTCCTAATACCAAATGTTTTACGTTTTCCAAGCCACATGCAACCTCTGTAATTAGCCTGAAAGCTGAAGGAAAATATGTGAACAACTGGGTACAATTGTGCTGACAAAACTATTTAATTAACAGAGAGCAGGTCAGACTTGGCTTTTGGTCTGTACATTGTTGAGCTCTGTCTTGAATCACAGTTACAAATTTCCCTACCCCCCACATCTTTGGGGCATGGGGATGTTTCTCATTGGCAGAGACTGCTCTTTCTTGAAGCGGGACCACATCCCCACATCTCACCCTCTCTATGGCCTTGCAAATAGGGGCCCTGTGTTAGATCTCCTTTGCTGTAGCTTTCCTATCACCGGTTCCCATCCTGAGTCTGAATCTCACCTTTTCAATCACAGCTGGTTACTCAAGGATCCCAGAATGAAGCTGCGGACAACTTACAAGGGATTCACCAGAGCAATGAATGAGTATTTCAATCATCTGGTTCCCAAGATATCAATGTTCCAGGTAAAATCCAGTCCTCATCTCTGCCAGTAATAGAAGTGATTGCCAGCTTGATTTCCTGGCTAGTTGCTGTTTGCTGCTTTCTGTGCTCTGAGAAGCAGGGAGCATATGCTAGCAACTGTGTGTGTTTGCAGCCAGGATTTCCAGGTTCTATCTAAGAAAGCTTCTGCCTTTAGACTCTTATTGGGCCTGATGGCGCATGCTATAATCCCAGTCTTTGACAGATGAAGTGACAGGATCCAGCCTGAGCTATCTATTGAGACCTTCTCTCAAAGCAGGGACAGGATCTGGATTTAATTACTCTCCTCTGGCCTTCCCATACCAGCTGCTCAACTCTGATCTCTCTCTCTCTCTCTCTCTCTCTCTCTCTCTCTCTCTCTCTCTCTCTCTCTCTCTCTCTCTCTCTCTCTCTCTCTCTCTCTCTCTCTCTCCCCTGATTTACTGTGTGAAATGGAACTCAGGTCATCAGGTTTTGTGGTAAGTTCTTTTGCCTTAAGAGCCATCTTGCCTTCCTAGTTTGACTTTTTAAATATTTTTCAATATTTACTTTTACCTTATCTATAATTATATATAATTATAGATACACACACACACACACACACACACACACACACACACACACACACACACACATATGTACCGTGTCATGCTTGGTGCATAAGGAACCAGAAAAGAGTGTTGGATCCCCTAGAACTGGAATTACAAAGACTCATGAGCTACCATGGGTTTCTGGAAATTAACCCCAGTCCTCCAGAAGAGCATTAAGTGTTATTAGTTACTGAGCCATCTCTCCTGTCTCTTCTTGCCACTCTGAGTCTGACTTTGAATTTGAGTCTTAGATATTTTCCTGATCTAACACTTAGTGTTGTGATGTTTTCTTGCATTATTAGGCAGTGGTAATGGGCTCACAGCTCCTGGTCAGCCATGCTCTCCCCCCAAAAAATAATGTGTCTTCTAGTGATTTGGGGTTCTCAGCTGTGGGCCTCAGTGTGTAGTGCCTTTTTACCAAACAATATTTTCTTATCTTTTTTTATAAAAAGTTTTATTTATTTTCACATGTGTGAGCCTGGATGTATGTCTGTGCACCACACTTGTGCATTGACCAAGGAGGCCCTTGGAAGTGAGTTGCAGAGAGTTGTGTGCCACAGTGTAGGTGTTGGGAGTTGAACCCAGGTCCCCATGAACAGTAGCCAGTAATCTTAATCTCTGGCCCATCTCTACAGCCCCAAAACAATATTTTCAATTTAGGTTGGCTTCAGTTGAGACAGAACTGCACATTAGGCTGAAGAATGTCTATACTATGTAGAAAATGAGTAGAGAGCAATAAATTTTAGTTACTTTGGTCTTAGTTAGGATTTCTATGGCTGTGAAGAGATAGCATGAGCACAGCAACCCTTAGAAAGGAAAAGTGTAATTACGACTGGCTTACAGTTGAGAGGTTTAGTTCATTATCATCATGGCAAGAAGTCTGGTGGCATGAAGGCAGATATGGTACTGGAGAGGTAGCTGAGAGTTGTGCATCTTGATCTGCAGGCATCAGGAAGTAACAGTGACACACTGGCTAGGCTTGAGCTTCTGAGACCTCAAAGCCCACTCTCCTAGTGACACATCTCTTGCAAAAAAGCCACACCTACTCCATCAAGGCCATACCTCTTAATAGTGCCACTCCCTATGAACCTATGGGGGCCATTTTTATTCAAACCACCACAACATCTATTAGATATCAACTTTTCACTAGGAAATCAGTACTTACCAAACTTACTTTATCCTCACAGTAATTATTTTAGGTTAGTATATATTAAATGGAGGCAATGCCAAAACATGCATTTGTCTAGATGAATGCTTCACATGGTTGAATTTTTTGGGAATAGACTAACTATCATTGCTCCAAAAGAATATTAAAACTCATAAGTGACCAACTACACAAGCCAGTGCACATTTGAGAGATAAGCAATATGATCCTTTTCAGAGACATGGTGTCCATAGACACAGGTAGCTACCTAAATTAATGTAAACAAAGTACAATTAGAACTTAAGTTTCCAGGGCACACACTTCTCCTTCACTGTATCAATAACTACAAGCAGCTGGTTGCTATTATATGGACAGTATATACAAATAGATCCTCAGGTTAGGATAGTAACTCTATTGGTAGAATGCCTGCCTTCCACAAAAGCCTTGAGTTCGATCCTCAGCATCTCATAAACCGGTGTGGTTTTCCAAGTTTGCAATCCCAGAAGTTAGGGGGTAGAGGCAATGGGGCCAGATTGTCTTCAAGATTGTCTTCCTGGTCATAAGGCGTTTGAGACCAATTTTTGATACAAGAAACCCTGCCTCAAAAATTAAAAAAAACAAACTGGGTATGGTGGTGTACATGTTTAATCTCAACACTTAGGCGATAGAGTCAGGCAGATCTCTATGAGCTCAAGGACAAACCATCTACATAGGGAATTCCAGGCCAGTCAGGGCTCCATAGTGAGAACCTGTTTTCAGAACAAACTGAACAGAGGACTTTTTTTTATCGCTGCAGCTGATTGTGCTCTCCCTTCCTAATTTAGAATATTGCAGCCTTGAAACTTCAACCTGGAATCCCTAAGTGAGTTTTGCCTCATCCAGGGATGAGTTTTCTCCAGGTGATGCTGGGAGGTCTTGGAAACACCCCCTGTAGTACTCCCATACTTCTGAGCATTCTTGTCTAGAATGTTTCAAATTTATCACATTCCAGCTCTTCTGCCTCAGATTATTATGGGTCCTGACAGCTTCTGGATCTTTCTTCTTTTCGGCTCTATTATTCATCAGAGAAATAAAGAGCCTAAGACAAAAGAGAAGAAGGTGCTTTTGAAAGTCTTTCCATGTTTGTCTGCTAAGAGTATGAACTTCAGAAAATTAAAACACACCTTTAATCTTGGTGTCCTTTTTACTTCCCTGTCAAATAACTTAGGGATGAAGTGTTTTTTGCTTGCTCACTGTCTTCCCATTTCAACTCCGGCTGTCTCGAGTATCTCCTCAGTCATTATGGTTAGGTTTGGGTGTGCAAACACTTCAGTCAAAGGAGTACAGAATCCTGGAAGCTCCTACATCACTAACATTGGCATGGCGTTGAATTCCTTAGAGTGTCTTTCTCCCCACATGTGAGACACCTTCTGGTTAGCCTACGAGTTCCTGAAGGAAGTTTGAGGAAATAGTTTTTATGTTTGGCTATGAAAGTGAAAAGGACAAGAAGGAGTCACTAGAGGCGCTGGTGATCAGTGCAAGTTAATCTTCACATTGGACCTTACAGCCTCTTAAAGGAAGATGACGGTGCCAAAGGACGTGCCCCCTAAATGCGAAGCTTTAAGGTGATAGGGGGGGGTGACTCTGGAAGTTTGAGCCCTCACAATGAACACATCAAAGTATGCGGAAATGGTAGTTATTCGGGGAATACTTTTAAAGGAATACTTTTGAAGCATTTGACTTCTCCCATAGGGGCCCTGATGGTGAGTGAGAGAAATGACCAGCACTGAGGTTCAGTCTGGAGTTGGGTGTGATGTTTTTGTGTGTGTGCCTAGGATTCAGAAAATCCAGTCTTATTTAATCCCATCAATATCTCACTCTTCTATTCTTACCTCCTCTACCCTCAGTATACAAAAGGAGGCCCTATCATTGCTGTGCAAATTGAGAATGAATATGGCTCCTACAATCTGGACAAGAAGTATATGGCCTATGTCAAAACGGTAAGTGTTCTGCTTCTGTGGTTTGTTATATTGCGGCGCAAACACATCCGGGATGCCTGTAGCTTGCCTGGAACTGTGAACTGTGCGGATGGAGAGGGTCCAGTTTTATGTTTGATTTTTGGTTATGATCTAGTCAGTGGCCTGGCAATCACACGGATGGCTCTGACAGAAGGCAGAGACCCGCACAAGACAGCTTTACCTTCTAGGACTCTCAGCTTCCTTCTGAGTGACATTTACCATGTGCTTTTCCATTCTTTTACTTTCAGATGTAACCATTTCTTAGTATACTAATAAACAGCACATAACATACACAGCCAGATTTGTTGTTGCGCTGGGAGTGGTGAAGGTCAGAGGGTCGACAGTTCAAGATCACCCTCAGCTACATAGTGAGTTGGAGGTCAGCCTGTGTGACATGAGACCCTGTCTCAAAACACCACTGTCTGAGTTTCCTTTTCTGTGGCTGTGGTAAAATATTCTGACAAAAGCACTTTCGACAGAAAGAACTTATTTGAACGAGGTTCAAGGGCCATTCCATCCAGTTGGGGAAGTGAAAGCAGCTGGAGCTCAGAACTATTATGCTTGCGTTTTGGAATCCCAAGTAAATTCATGAAGCCAGTTTCCGATCTAAATACAAATGGGCCTCATTTAGGAAGCTTAAACGTGGACCACAAGCCTCCAGCACAGTGATGCTTCCGTGGGTGAGGAGTGAGCAAGGCCTCAAGCCTGGAGAAAAAGAGCTTTTAAAGGGGAAATGCCACAATTAAGGTGCATACATGTTTTAGGGTCTTGGGATTGGTTAGGAGAGGGTACAGAGTAAGATGATTTCTGAAACTATTGGCCAGTTATTGCACACGAAAACCCTAATAAAGAAACAATAATCACTGTCATGGTATCTGCAAGGGCAGGATATCTTCAGAGACATTTGATCCTCTTTAAAATTTTATGGTCCTGTTCCTTAGCTCCTTAATTGGCTATTTCTAGGGTATCCATTTAAATTCTGCTATTGCAGCATATTCCTGGAGCTGAGGTCAGCTCCCAGTCACTATATGGCTTAAAGCGATGAAGCCTCTTCTTTAAGAGTCTGCAAGTTCAGATACACACACACACACACACACACACACACACACACACACACACACACACACACACGCATGCACACACTTTGACTGGTTCCTGAGAATTTCAGTCATGGAACTCTATAGTTTCCCTGGTCTCTTGGAGGAGGAGGGACTGATATTGGGTCCATATTACCATCATTTGGATGGCTCCAATCTTTCTTTTATAAATTGTACCAATTTCTTTATAATGGAAAGCCTAAATGTGAGTAGCATAACTAGAATAAGGCCAGACCTTCTTTAACTTTGGTCATGGATTCTTTCATTATTCCTGTATAGTTAACATAGAAGCAATATTCTTTACTTAGTGCCGCATATAGCCTCCCTATGTAAGAAAGTTTTCCTTTGACTTAGTTTCTCAACCAGGGATCACAGGTTGATGTATTCTTTTCTGTAACTGCTTCTGGCTGACTTTGGGATGTTGTTGTCAGGGGCTAAGAAGGCAAAGAGGGAATTCAAGCAATGGGGTTTTATCAGAAGCATCTGGTTGACAGACTCTGTTGAAAATACAGTGAGCATTCACATTGGCTGGACTGGTCCACATCAGTTTTCAGCAAGTTCAGGGCACTCAGTCACTTAGAGCAGATTGTAGTTAGCAACTGATGCTTGAAATGTTTCTACCAGCCAAGTAGAAACCTGTTGAGACAAGTTCAAACTAGGAACATAAGTTAAAATTTATGTACTTAAAGGAAAACAATACATTTGAAACTTTCAGGTCCCTATCATAGAAAAAGAAGATAAAAGGTATTTGTAAAACAGCAGGAGTAGACTCATTCCTTTTATAGATTTGGGTTAGAAGCATGTATGTTTCCCTTCTGTCCAAAGAGCCAGGTATGGATTGGACAGAGATATCTTGGGCCTGATGAGAAATATCTTTAAGTTTATATTTAGATGGCAGCCAGAATAAATCTAAAATCTTGAGCTTGTGACCCAAACAGTAAGTAGTTATTGCTCTACCAGCTTATCAGAACTATACCATAGAAGGTGAAAGAAATCTGAAATATTTTTCATATCTTAATCATCTACGTATACTGTGGAAACCTGTATTTACGTCTTAAATCATTATGACCTTTTATATCCTCAGACCTCTCTATATAAAATGAGCTAACAAGTTGGATATAACCTCGTGGAAGGATTTTGTTGTCTGGTGCCACTGAGCTAACAAAGTTATAGCTAGCTTAGCCATCAATACTATCAGAGCTCCAAGAAGATAAGTAATTATACCTGAGAACAGACCAAGCAGCTTCCGAATCTATTAAAAATTGCAGGAACCATCCACATACAGCCATACCCAAGTCTACACAGCTTTGGAGGCAGAAGTATCAGAACAGCAATTTCACCATAAGGAGAGAGGTTCCTGTGGAAGAGGGACATGAAAAAGACCAATCTTATTTTGTCTAGATAAAAGTGGTGCAATCAATTCTCCAGTGTCCTGCTGTTTGCCCACAGTCTGGTCTGGGTTCTGGCAGCAGGTGGTGCATTGAAGCATCTTGCCTAGTGGTCAGCATCATCATAATCCAGATGGAAACATCGTGGTGTGCCATAATCTTCTTTGGAGACCTTTGGTCACTGCTAGGATCTAGGAGTCTCTGTTTGATATAATAAGTTTTTAATCATCATTTTAAATGCCATAGTCCATTTCATCTCTGAGGGCTGCCTAGGTATGTCTGATTAGACAAACTTTGTTTCTAGTTACTTGTTTTAAGCTTAACTTCGAAATCATATACAGGGAAATACATCATATACTAAATAGGGCTTATCCCTGTGATTAATTTTCACTGCTTTAAGGATGACTGATGCACTTAGAAGCTGTTCCAAGTTCTCTGTCAGACAACTTAGATCATTGTCTTGATGCATCACAAGAAATGAATATCCCATTTTCTGGTTAATACGTGCTGCTTATGGCTGTGACCCTAATTTTTAGCTTTTTATTATAAGTCCAAATCACCAGCTCCTGTGGTGTAATGGTTAATACTCTGGACTCTGAATCCAGCGATTGGAGTTCGTACCTCGGCAGGACCTGTTCCTTAAGGAAGAGACTTGGTCAGTCATCCTCATCAATTCAGACCATGAAACCCAATATAAACAGGCTGCCCATGCATGCTTCAGCACTGCCGGGGGCAAGGGAGGGCATGTTTTACTTTACTAAGTTCATACGTTAACAATATAAAATATTTTATAAGCACAAATGCTCCAGAACCTGCTCCATTTCATTGTATCTGGTGCTTCTGATGACTATCACCGGGCACTGGCATTTCTAAAACTGTTAAGGTTCATCCTTGCAACTGGACTTTCCTTGGGCCTCTAGCCTTGCCATACATTCGCAAACTTCGGCTGCTCCCTATGATCCCTTCCTGTCGTTCACCTGGGTGTCTCTTAAATTACAAAATTTAGCTGGCAGAACAAGGTACATCCTTGTGTATAAAAGCATTGAGGTGTAACTTTAACATTTAAAACCATATATACGAGTGTACACACACACACATACACACACACACACACACACCTTGTTTTCAGGAAAGGATATTATCCTATAATATATATATTATAGGATACATATTTCCATATATATACATACACACACACACACACACACACACACACACACACACACACATATATATATATATAAAACCTATAAAAAATCTATCCCAATTCAAACTATCTTAAATACCCATTGTTGTCTCCTAGGTAGGTCCATTCCATGTAGTCACCTTAATCATGATGGTGGTGAAATCATATGACATCAATCTTTCCTAATTTTAGCAAAATGGCAATGAGCCATATGGCTGACTAAAACTGATGGCAATCCGAAATCCAAAACGAAATCCGGCCTTATGGTTTCTTTAAAATCACCCACCCATAGATTACAATTTACCAATTCCCAGTGTTACTAGTTAGTTTTTAAACTAGTTTCACTTTAATTTTAACAGATTTTTAACCATATTTAACAAAACAAACTCATAAATTTCAAAGCAGTTGAATGTTCATGTAAACCAACTCCAATTTTTTTTGGCTGTTCTGCTTGGTTTTCTTCTCGTTGTCACCGTGTCGGGGGCTCAGGCTGACAGAGTGGCACAGAGGAAACTTTTAACTGAGCATGCCTGGGTCTAGCGAAGGAAGAGCCATAATCCAGCCCTAGAGCCAGCTTTTGAAATAAAGAACAGCATAAAACAGTTTCAACATTACCTTTATCAAAAAACATCTGAATTCTTACTAATCCAAATCCAGCGTCCAGAGCTCAGAGATAAGTTCTGGGTCATGCCTATGAATTTGGCCACCGCAGTATTGCCTGGCTGCTGTTGGTGCAAAGACAGCAAAATATCCAAACCATTTCGGTCTCCGTGCCATGCTTGCAACAACTTACAAGTACATCAGAAACATAAACGAAATGAGCATCAAGAAATAGATATAACCCCTTAACAGGAAAACCAGAATATTTTTTAAGCATCAATAACTTAATATGGTCAAAATTTTAATTTATTTTATGTTTTCTTTTTACATTTAGTATTTGCAGGTGTGAGATACTGTAGTAAACATCGTTTATATCCCCTGGACTTTTACAACTCCCTACGTTCCTTCAGTCCATTGCTCCAACCTCTCAGACATGTCCACACCAGACAAGCTTCTCTTCCCCCTCCCTCTGCTCATCACTTCTGTTTCTTGCCTTCTCTCCTGCACCCCCAGTCAAGGTAAAAACCTCCCTCAGAAGCTTTCCTGTGGTTTCCTTCAGTAGCTTAGCACTCAGAGGCGGTAACTCTCTGCTGTCAATCACAGAGAGCAGTAGCTCCATTTGTCCTTCTACTGCAGGACACTCAGGGCACACAAAGGGGGGGTGGAGGACACTGCTCAGTTCTTGCCCCAAGTGTCCCCCATGGCCATGGCTCTTCTCACGCTGAACTTGCACACTGAATATTACCACCATCCCATTTTCTTGGATCAGCCGCTGACTCTTTTCCTTCCTGGGACAGCAGGTCCTTACATTTTATCTCTGTCTAGGTTCTCCAACTAAATCTATAGGAAACACTTTGTCCAACTGTGTAGATGTGATAAAAAAAAAAGGTCAATGGGAATAAATGCAGCCCATTTTCTACAGAGGAATCGTTTCTGTTTGTGCAACAAGCCTACTGGTTTGTCTATATGGTCACCCACCAACAAGCCATATTGCTTATCGGAGTGGGATGGAACACTGGACGTTCATCAGACCCATGGGAACCAGGGAACAGTGGCACAGAGTGACCAGTGATGCCCTGGTTCCTCTCACTGGAGTGACTTTTTTGCCTTTTTTAGTTTTTCAAATTGCCTTATAGAAACCAACCATTTTCTGATACCAACAAAAGACTTAGAGGTGAATTCTATTAATTCTTTGGCTTTCAGGATACCGTAGTCCAAAAGACCAAAAAGGGCACACATTTGACTTGTCTTAGACCCTGCAGTCACCACCTCAGTATTTTGCCCCTCCATTACAAAAGTCCATTCATCTCTTCTCTGTCTTGAGAGTATCCCTGAAGTCTTTGTAGTCAAACTAGGAATATTTAAGGTTCACGCAGGTGAAGAGCCACCACGGGTGGAGTAATCACAATTTATGTGCTCTCACCACTGACTGAAGAAACTACTGACAGAAGTGGATCCTGTGGATTAGGCTCATGAGTGTAGTGTGGGGCTGATGGACCGCGTTCCCGCTGCCCAGCTCCCAGTCACCAGCTAGCTTATACCCCGAAATAACAACACACAAATTGTATTCTTTTAAATACTGCCTGGCCCATTATTTTCAGCCTCTTACTCACATCTTGACTAACCCATATCTAATAATCTTTGTAACACCACGAGTGATGTCTTACCGGGGAAGATTCTAGCATACGTCCATCTTGGGCTGGAGCTTCATTGCATCTCGCATCTCTCTGAGGAGAGGCACGGCAGTCTGACTAACTTAGGAGAGGCGTGGCATCTAACTGATCCTTCTACCTCACTTCCTCTTCCTGTTCTGTCTACTCCACCCACCTAAGGGGCGGTCTATCAAATGGGCCAGGCAGTTTCTTTATTAGCCAATGAAATCAACTCAAACAGAAGACTCTCCCACATCACATGAGGTATGGTGATCAGGTGACAGCATGGACAGGAGCATTCAATTTCTTCTCTGTGGCTTGGAGCAACCCCTGTAGGTGCTTTGGGGAAAGCACTACATTGGGACATTCAGTTGCCCGTCTGCCACTTCTCTGAGGTTTGGAATTTGACTGCTGTTGAGGAGTGTGACAGAGGCAGGACTCACGTTTTTGTTTTAACTTTTTAACTTAAAAGTGGTTACATCGGGAACGAAGCCTTCCTCTCCATGTCTCAACTGAACGGGGGTATTTCCATGGCCATAGTTCTTTTGTTTTTTATCCACCCCCAGGAAGAAGCAATCTCACGGTGCTAGGGCAACCCATTTATTTCTCTTACTGACTTTCTCCCCAGGCTTTGGTGTCAAGAGGGATCAGTGAGCTGCTCATGACTGCAGACGATGGCCTGCATCTGAGAAAGGGCCACGTGAAAAACGGTATGGTATCGGTTGCACTTATTTCTACACTGGTCAACTTGAAAAAGAACAAGTGTTTCTATGATTCATCCTTTCATTTCCCGGTGGTAAGAACTTGTGGTCAAAACTGAGTTAGGACGTAGGACCCACTCTTGGTGCATAGCAGCTGCTATGACCAGAGCGTTACTCCTCCCTTTCAAATGCTGAGAGGCCTAGCACAGGGAACAGCTGAGACACAAGTAAGTTGTCTCCAGCTGTGACAAGTGTCCCTGACTGAACCACAAAGAATGGAGGGGTTTCAGAGCAGTGGTACTGCCATGGACCCAGCCCTGGCCGTTCTTGGAACAAATGAGTCCAGAGAATAAAAGCAGGGCTGGGAGTCGGGTGGGAGGGAATAACTGTCAGGGGTCAAGCACTTGCTTAGCATGTGTACATGGGATCAACATGCAAAGAGGAAAGAATGGATGCATAGGGACCAAGACTATGAAAAGCAATAAAGCAATTCTTGAATTCTTCCCTCTAAGTGATTTTGTCAACTCCATTCTCTGCCAATGCTCTCGTCCTTAGTTTTTTTTAGTGTATGTGTGTGTGTGTCCTTCTCTGTTGTAATTTAAAGGTCACAAGAGTGATCTGATCTAGAACACAAGCATAAAAGAGATCCTGGATTTGACCCCCAAACCAAAAACATCAAATTTTAGAATATCAATTGTTTCCTTTGCTTTTCATGTATTAATTTGCCGCATGTGGCATATTTTAACCACTTTTTAACATTCAAGACCATCATTATAAGTTCTAAGTGAAGGGCAATGTGTAAATCTATTCATATGCGCTTCTGTGGCTATAAGTGTGACATCTTTATCGCTAGTTCTGGATACAACAGTATTGAAGTGAGAGTTTGGGAGGCAGATGTCCAAGAGTTGTGGTCTGGATTCTGCAGCACGGCTCTGGGAGAGTCTGTACTGTGTGCTCACGGCAGGATCTCACGTGTGTTCTTTCCACCCACAGTGCTGGCCACTGTCCACATGAAGAACATAAAGAAAGAAACATACGAAGAACTCGAATCCATTCAAGTAAAGGCCTTTCAGACATAATAGCCACTTTGCTTCTTTCCCTACCCAGGACTTCTTGGCTCACTTATTGAGGGAAACCTTAGTAATAATAGTTGAGTTAAAATCTGAGTCTGCGGTGTCCTTAACTATCTGTTTCAGGTGGTTTTAGGTTCAAGCTGTATACATCCAGAACACTTGGTCCACAGGCCATAGTGTTTGAGTGCTGTAGTCCTAACTCTTGTTCACTCTGGTTTTGAGGGCATTGGCTTCTGCCATAGTTGAAAGCCCAGCACTTGTCATGATCCCTTAACCTAAGCAGCCCCTGTAATTGAACATCATTGAGATCCTTCCTCTGTGTCTGCTGTTTCTTACCCGACCTTTACTCAGGTCACCCAGGAGAATAAAAAGATACTATTTTTAGAAATTTCCAAATTCTACTTTTAGGATGTCTTGAAAGTATAATATTAAAATAGCAGTTGACACCTGCCCACCCCCAAAGCTTGGAAAAAATGAAGTCAGTGAAGTCACACGAGGAGACGATGTGGCTGGGAAGATCATGTGGGAACGGGAGAGTAGGACTCAGAGCTGCTGGGAGCGGCAGGCTGCTTTCAGTTAAAGTGCTGAAGCCCTGGGCATCACAGCTCCTTTGCAGGTTGTTCAGGGCTGCAGAATTGGGGAAGAGTTTCCTGAACTGATGTGTTTTTTTTTCCTTCAGGGCAGAAGCCCCATACTGATGATGGTGTATACAACAGACTCTTCCGACACATGGGGCGTTGCCCGCCACTTTGGAGATCCACAGAGTGAGCCCTCCTTATGCCTTTACAGTTGCATTGGTCTGGTTCTTTATTTTGTTTCTTTTTTTCTTGTTGGTTAATATACTTGAGGTTTAGGGAGAAGGTTCTCAGATGTTGTAACACTTAACATCTACTTACCTAAGTAGATACCATCTAGACATCTGCAGACATCTGCTCAGATGGAGTGGCCATAGGCTGAGCACCTATGGGGTCATTGGAAAAGGAAGTTATGTTTCTGTAGTTTTCATTTTATATACATTTCACTATGCTATAAAAGTAATGAGAATGAGTTAGTTCTTCTGGAAGGGGGAAATACAATGAAGGTGTGCTGGGAATAGATGCAGGAAGTGGTATAATCCCTACTTGGCTGATTTTGACTCATCACTCTCTTACTCTCTCTGGAGAATGGATGATGGCCATTCAAGTGGAGTTGGAGGTAAATGTGACTGGTGACATCATTTCAGACTTGTCACTAAGAAGTTGTTTAGTGCTTTAGAAATAGTACCCTGGACATATGACCTTAAAAAGTTAAGGGCAGTACTTGATATACTAGAAAGTTTATGTTTGTCTGCTAGAAAGAAAGATTCCCTCAAATATGAAACCTAGAAAAAAAAGTAATAAGTGATTTTTGATCATGAAAACAAACACTGTCATCTACTCTAACCAGGCCTGGCTCATCTGATATGATTTTCTGCGCACAGGCTCTAGCAGATCTTGAGGATTTCAGGTCTGTAGTTTGAACATCCACTACAAACTGAATTCTTCCATCCTAATCCCACCCCTGCTTCCCCCTTTCTTCCCACCTTTCTGCAGTGCTAATGAAGGATGTACGGGAGATGTTCATCCTTGGGTTCTCCTTCAACTTCTACATGTTCCATGGTGGCACCAACTTCGGTTTCATAGGTGGAGCTAGCTCTTCTAATGGTTATCTACCTGTAGTAACCAGCTATGGCAAGTACTTGGCTCCCAGAATTATCTCTAATCTAGGCTGCTTCCTTGTTGAATCTGGAACATGCCCGGTTAGGCCCTTCCTCTTCCTCTGTCTTGAGTTTCTGTGTGCTGGAGACTGAACATTTAGTATTTGTTTGTGACCACACTAGCTGTTGGGGTCTTGGCTTTTTGTAACTTTGTGAGCAGTCAGAAGAGTTAGAGCCTTGCTTCACCTGTTGCTTTGGGTCCCCTAAGAGTACCAGAATATCCGCAAATGTATCTTTCTTAGCCTCTATCTTAATTAGGGTTTCTGTTGTTGTGAAGAGACACCATGACCAGCAACTCATATAAAGATAAACATTTAATGGGGTGGTGGCTCACAGGCCCAGAGATTGGTGCAGTTTGCCTCTGGGGTAACACCTCCATACCCATCAAAGCTTAGCAGATGCCTTTTAGTTTGGACTAACATATACGGAATTCACTTACCATATACCCAGAGCTCTCCTCTGGGGGTTGATGAATCATGAATCTTTTTGCTCTGAACTAAGGGATTTTTTTTTCTCTTCTTAAGGAAAGAAGCTAATCCTAAGGTTTTCTTGGGGAAAACGACACATTTCTCTTTGTTCTTTAGATTACTGTGCACTGGTGTCAGAGGCTGGCAAATACACACCCGAGTATCGGGTGTTTCAAGAACTTTTTCACTCTGTTACAGGTACTCGGCAGCAGCTTCAGTCTGAATGGTAACTTAGATGTCTCCAATGGGATCTGCTCTGGGAAGAGGGGTGGCAGATGTGTGAAGACCTTTTGGGGGAGAAACCCAGTTTGATCCAGTTTATCATCAGCACTGGAAATACACAAGATAAAGTGTCTGCTGCCAATTGCTCAGCATGAGGCCACTTTGCTTGATCTTAGCTGTGCCATCCTCTAAAACTTCAGCAAGCATGTCTGGGTTGAAGTGGGGGAAGAGGAGTTAGAACCTGAGAACAAGTGTATTTGTAACTGGTGGTTAGGAGATTCAAATGAACAGGTAATTTGAGATTTCTCTGTCTACCAGCTTGGTCATCATACTCCTTTCTTTCTAATACAATAAGGGTCCTTCTTTGGATGTTTAAGGATACGAGAGGACCCTCACTCCTTAGTACATGCTTTACTTCCTCCCGGAGTTAGGATATAAGAGAGAGTGACTGGGTCCTTTATTTGTGGAGACTGTGTGAGAGCAGGGTACCTAATGTCTCTGAATGGTGTTGGAGTAGGTCTACGATGGCCAGCCATGTCCTTTTCATTGCAGATGTTTCCCCGGTCATTCAACCAACACCTGTACGGATGACTGCATACAAGTCATTGACACTCTTACATTTCCTCACCCTGTGGGAAGTCCTGCCCTATCTGGACCAGGTGATTGTTTCTTGGATATTGACACATGCCATCACTTTAGGGACAAAAAAAAAAGATAGGAGATAAAGAGTTCGTTCAAAGATAAGGAGGTAGATGACCAAGGAACCAAAGTAATTCTTGGAAGTGTTAGTTCCTTTCAAGTTTTGCCATTCAGAATAGGAAACACATTATAAGAACTCAGATTAGATGTTTATAAGTGACGAAATGCTTTAAACTTGTGTAATACTGGAACGCCCTTTCATGACCCAGCTGTGAACATTCTCTCTCCCTTCTCTTCTTCCTCCTTCCATCCTTCCTGTCTTCCTTCCTCTCTCTCTTTTAAAGATTCATTTGATGTGCGAGTGTTTTGCCTGCATGTTTGTACGTGGACCACACATGTGTCTGTAGAGGCCAGAAAGGGCCTCGGATCCCCTGGACCTGTAGTTAGAGACTATTGGGAGTGACTACATGAGGGCTGGGAACTGAATCCAAGTCGTCTGCAAGAGCAGTGCCCGCTCTCACCACTCAGCCCTCTCTCCAGCCCTATCCCCTGCCTTATTAAGGTGTTAGAATGGACCCAACCTAGGGCAATGACTTTTAATCTTTTGTTTTCTTAGAGGGAGGCTTTCTCTAAACTTATCGCTAAGTTTAACATATAAAACACAAACTAGGTTAGTCAGGGAGTTAGTTCTGGGTGCTGAACTTTTATCCCTTCTCTACGATGCTGTCACTTCTAACTAGGGCTCCCGGGAGCACAGATTGAAAACTGGTCTGAGGAAACACTGCATGCTCATCCCTATAAAACTCACCAAATGTCAATATCTTGGAGCGGTATTATCAGGATGTTAGTCTAGACAGTCTCCAGTCTAATGAGTAAGAAGAATGAATGAAGAACCGACAGGAGGGACATTGGCTATAGGTGGAGGAACTGAGCTTCATCATCAGGGCTATGGAGATACAGGCCCTGTGCTGGGCAGTCCCAGGATTCCACAGACATCCAGTCAGTGCAGCATTGTGGCTGAAGACTGAACGGGAGTAAATGACATGGCAGCAGGGTGACGTGGGAGGCAGAGAAACTGAGGCACTCTGGGATCCACTTTCTTTTTTTTTTTCACGGTTTATTTTTTTTATATTTAAAAATTTCCATCTCCTCCCCTCCTCCTCCCCCTTCCCTCCCCTCCTCCTCTCCCTTCCCTCCCCTCCTTCTCCCCCTTCCCTCCCTCCCCTCCACCCATACCTCCCCTCCCTCCCTCTCAAGGCCAAGGAGCCATCAGGGTTCCCTACTCTATGCTAAGACCAAGGTCCTCCCAACTCCCCCCAGGTCCAGGAAGGTGATCGACCAAGCTGAGAAGGCTCCCACAGAGCCCGTCCATGCAGAAGAATCAGAGCCCAGCGCCATTGTCCTTTGCTTCTCAGTCAGCCCCCGCTGTTGGCCACATTCAGACACTTTCAAAGACAGGGAGGGCTGTACGTTTGGAGAACTGCGGTTAGGATTACACAACAATGTTCAGTGTGGACAAGGTCACAACAGAAGCCAAGTGTCACAGAGGGGCTGAGTACAGACTTGTGACAGCAGGTTGGGTTTATGTGGTGGTGGGAACCAGGCTCGGTACTCTTTATCAACTCAGCTCCATATTTTCTATTTTATTTTTTACTTATTTATGTTTTTGAGATAGGGTCTTGCTAGGTAGACCAGGCTGACCCTCTGCCTCCTTTGTGACAGGATGACATTTATATGCACCAGCATGCCACTGTTTTTCTTTTGTGTGTTTCTTTTGTTAGTTCCTTCATAGGTGGCACTGTTGTGCTTTTGTGCATCATAGCCCCAGGGCAGTTCAGGTGGTTATACTGCTTGTTGGGGTGGTTAGGTTCTGCTAGAACACTTGCTCATTTTCAACGTTCTTCATCTGATCCCTAACCAGCGGCTTTAGACAACAATTGATCTTATTGCATTGAAATTAACCACGCTGCCAGTATTTGCGGTACATCAATAGAGAGTCCATTGCTAAAAACTTCCTTAAAAATCTGGTGTTAGGGAATTATAACCATCACTACTTTTATTGTGATTATGTTACTGTAGTGATGATTTTTTTTAAATGTCTCCCCTTTTTTAGATGAATGTTGAATTTTGGTGGCAACTGACATAAGCTTTAAAATAATCATGTAGGGCTAGTGGGATGGCTTGGTGGTTAAGAACACTCGTTACCCTTCTATAAGACCCAATGGACTACAATATCTGTTTCTCCAGTTCCAGGGGGAACCAATACCCTCTTCAGGACTCCAAGGGAACTGCATGCACATAGTGCACAAACACACAGACAGGCAAACCCCATACATGTAAAATAATCACAAAATTATTTTATAAAGGGTAGAGAGGAAAGACAGAGGTACAGGTGAAATGAGATAAACCATGTTGATAAAGAAAGCCAACATTTCATTAAATGCTGATAAATTAAATTGGATAATTTAACAAACAAAGATAAATTAAATTGGAAATGCTTTAATTCTATATTTCCTTTGTATTTATTAACTTTAGTTGTAGACAACTTCTTTCATCAGCTTTTTACCTATAAAAATTGTTTGTACAGAAAACTGGTGAGTTCAAGTATTTCTTTAATCAAAAAAATAAATTCATGTGACTTTCAAAGGTGCAGTGGGATGTTTTGCTGCTGGGGTTCTTTGTATGGTTATAAATGTGCACAGTTTGGCATGTTTGTATGCCACCATAGTCTCTTTGATGCTCACAGTGGCCCATTATAGTCGATCAGGACCCTTCTTGGCTTCTGTGTCTTCTTGAGAGGACACCCAGAGCTGTTAACATCTTTGTTGCTTGTTCCCCTGGAGGATCTAGGCTGTGAGCATCCTCAGACTTGGACTCATCTGTTTCTCTAAGGGGTTCTTAGGGCTTTTGTTGTTGTTGTGTGTAGTATGTATAAGTGTGTGTATGTGTGCCTGCATGTGTGTGTTTGCATGTGTGTGTATTCATGTATGGTGGGTCCACGTGCCCATGCATGTGCCTCTGGAGGAAAGTGGTTAACACTGCGTATCACCAATCACTCCTACCTTATTTTAAGGCAGGGAGGGCCTCTTCATTAAACATACATAAAAGGGTCCAAAGTGGATGTTATGTGCCTTTCCTATCCTTATGCACTTTTTTATTTTTTTAAATATTATTTATTTGTTTAGTTGGTTGATTGGTGTTTCAAGAAAGAGTTTCTCTGTGTAGCTCTGGCTGTCCTGGAACTAGCTCTGTAGACCAACAAGGCTGGCTTAAATTTGTTTACTTGCTTATTTGTTTTTTTTATACTGAGGCAGAATCTCTTCATTGAACTTGCAACTTATCAGTTCTGGCTAGTCCTTCTGGTGACTTGCCACAGAAATCCCCTGTTTCTGTTCCCCATCCACTGGGATTACAGGCATATGCCACAATGTCTGTGCTTCTCCTGGATTCAACTCTTCATCTAAATTATAAGAATAATTCCCTGGCTGGCATGCACAGTGAAATGTGAGATTGGTTGAGAAATCAACAAAGATAATCTATATGTTATATGTAAGATTGATTATCATGGTGTATTCCTTTTCAGTATTCCTTTTTGCAAAGCTGTTGGGGTCATCCCTCTGGAGAAGTGGGTTATGGGTGGCAACTTGTGAGATTCTTGTCTCTAGCCTGACCCTTTGTTTGTCACTTCTGTCCCTGCCTTAGCCAGCCAAGTCTGTCAAGCCACTCTCCATGGAGCAGCTGCCTGTGAACCAAGGGGACGGCCAGTCCTTTGGGTACACGCTTTATGAGACCACCATCTTCAATGGAGGCCTCCTCACCACAAAGGGTCATATTCAAGACCGAGGACAGGTAGGGAATCTGTGGTTCCTAATGGCACTTTCCTGTTAATATCACCCTGTGGTACTGAGGTGAATGTCTAATTGGTGGTCAACTCATTCGTCCTTCAGAAAATTATCTCTGTTGCTTGTCATCTGTCCTTCAGTGAAGTCTTCTAGACATAGACATGCTTAGGTATATACTTTTATAGGAGACGATAGTGTTCTTAAGTCCAGGGGGTACTTTGTAGTCCCTATTCTTACCATGTATTAACTCCTAATATTTATATAGCATATGAGAAGTTGGCTCTTGTCATTTAAGTCTTAAAGCACCAAGTTGTGATGTGTTCCAAGTAGAAAATCCTCAGGAATCATGAAAGCCTTTCAAAGCACGTGCAGCTGGGAAGTAACAGTGCAGCCGCTGAAGGTTCCATCCCACTCCAAGTTAAGAGCTGATCTTGTATTCTGACAGTTCCCTGCTCTTCGTCTTTTCCACATCACTTTTTCCCAAGGTTTCAGGTTGGATATTCCTAGTCCACAGTCAGAAATGCTCAGTGAAAGTGTGATGTGCAAACAATTCCAGATGGGACTGGGGAGATGATTCAGAGGGAATAGTGTTCACAGCAAAATATGAAGACCTGGACTCAGACTCCCAGAACCTCTTTAGAAAGTCAGGCGTGGTTCCATATGTCTATGAGATCAGCTCAGGGGAGTGGAGACAGGAAGATCCTAGGAGTTCGATGGTCAATCAGTCAATCTAGCTGAAACACGAGCTCGAAGTTCAATAAGGAGACACTCTCTGCCTTAAAATAAGGTAGGAGTGATTGGTGATCAAATCCAAGTGTTAACCACTTTACTCCAAAGGCACAGGCATGGGCATGTGGACCCACAATACATATGAATACACACACATGCACACACACATAAACACACATACACATACACACACATTACAGAGAGTTATTTTACTTTTTAAAACATAGAATATTTTATCAATTCTTTGAAAATTTCATACAATGTATTTGATAGTTTTACTCCCACTCCACCCACTAACTCCTCCAGGTCCACCCCTTTCTGCTTCCAACTTTGTGTCTTCTTCGTCTTCCCCCTCCTCTTCCTCTTCTCCCCCTTCTCATGTCCTTGTCCTCCTCTTCATCTTTCTTCTTTTTCTTTTTTAATAACCCACAGAGTCTAATTGGGCTGCCTCTGAGTATGGGTATATGGTCCATCTACTGGGATCACATCCTTAAAGGAAAGAGACTCTCCTTTTCCCAGAAGCTATCAACTGTCAATAGCCCCTCACTTACCATTGGCAGTTACTGAGCTTCTCCCATCCCCATGTTAGAATATGGACAGGCTGGGTCTTCTTTAGGTCTTATGTAGGCAGCCACAACTACTGTGAGTTCATGGGCAGCAGTCCTGGCATGTGCAGAAGACAATGTGTTGGTCTGGTCCCCTGACATCTGGCCCTTACAATATTATCCTCCCTTTTCTCAAGGAGACCCCTGAGATTTGGGTGGGGAGTGATGGAGATCCCACCTGTGGCTGTGCAGTCCTCAAGTACTTGTTCTCTGCACTTTGGTCAGGAAGTTTCTGCTTAACCACTGCCCATGATTAAACTTCATGAAGAAACTTCTCTGATGAGGACCCTAAGCTACTGTAGTCTATGAATAGTGCGATGGGTTTAGAATTTGTGTCCATTTAGGAGAATAATAGTTCTCCTCTGGGACCTGTGTGCTCCTCAACCATAGCTTATTCAGATGTACAAAACCACATATATGTTTTCTCCTAGAGCAGGACCTAAATCCCATCAGAAGGCAATTGTTTATGCCCATAACATTGACGCCATTAATGTACCTTGTGCGTATGTTGACACATGATCATTATTGTAGCTCACAGCCATTGAAGATGGGTCAGTCTGTTGATAACTCTTTCACCCAGGAGCCCACATCACATAACAATTTCTGGTACTTTGAAGATCTCTCTCTTTCTCCTATCTATCTATCTATCTATCTATCTATCTATCTATCTATCTATCTATGGATACATATGTACACACACAGACGCACACACACACACACACACACACACACACACACACACACACACATATATATATATGTTTTTAAGACAGGGTTTCTCTGTCCTGGAGTTAGCTCCATAGACTGGTTTGAACTCAGAGATCTACTTTCCTCTGTCTACTGAGTGCTGGGATTAAAGGCATAGGCCACCACAATGGACCACAAATATATTTAACTTCTGAAGTCTGTGAAAATCTAAACCCTGAAAACCTCCCAAATCTGAAATGTTTAGCCTCAAGCATTTTGGATAAACAGTACTCAACCTATACTTCTGGTTTTCGTTTATTTGTTTTTCACATTGAGCCTAAACCATGTAGCCCAGGCTGGCCTAAAATGGACAGAGATCTATCTGCCCCTGACTCCCAAGAATGGAGATTAGATCTGACCATATACTGCTATCAGATTCTATACTTCTATATGCCATCAGGTTTCTCCTTACACTTTCATCTTTGTATCTTTATAACTACAGCCTTCTCCCTCTCCCCTTCACCTTCTTCTTTCTTTTTTCTCTTTCTCTCTCTCCCTTCCTTCCTTCCTTCCTTCCTTCCTTCCTTCCTTCCTTCCTCCCTTCTATTCCTTCTTTTCCTTCCTTCCTTCCTTCCCTTTTTTTGCTGCAGAGACATCTTTCTTACACATTGGTAGATGTTTATCTGTGCTTACTATATGTTTCATTGGCTTTTCCCAGGGTGCATGCACTGCTTTTCTAAGTCAGCCCTGTGCTCGTTTGTGGACTCTCAGTTTCCCACATATAATCTCTGTCCATAAGTTCCTTTGTCACCTTGTCTTTGTTCGATATTTTCTCGTGGCCCCTCTGTGGTGTAGCAGGTCTTGGCCATTGCTTTCTTATGTAGGCCTCTGCTGCTTTAGTTGGTGTCTTCTCTGAAAATACAAAGCAGGTCTTCCTGTTTCAGACCCTTCCATCACTTTCTACCCTCCTCTCCTACTTGCCATCCCTCAGAGTGCCATGAGTCTTCTGCATAGGATAAGTATTCTATCTTACACATCTCTGCTTGCTGCCCCCCTCCAGCTGACTCCTGAGCCAGCCTTCTCCATGTCTGCAAAGCAGCTTGGCTGTGGCCTGTTCTTCCTCTCATGTCCTGTACTCAAGTCTGCTCATAGCACCGTGACTGCTCTTGGAGGGTGTTGTGATCATTTCTTTGTGCTCTTCAACCTAGACACCATGAGTTCAAAAAAGACAATTCAACAGCAGGCTTTTAAAAGATCATCAAATATGTAACTTCTGTAATTAGAATCTGGTAACCTGACATTCGGAATACTTCTGTTTTCTGACTTAAGGATTTTTATTGTTACAGTTTACTAGGCAAATTACATTTGAAAAAACTGATTTAGATGAATTAATCTAGGAAGTAAATTAATCTTATGTTGTCTTGCCTGGCTAGGGTTCTCTGGTGGTTTATCTGGTGTTTAATCAATATAGTAGTTCTATTAGTTTGTCTTTCTGCTATTGCCATAAACATCATGACCCAAAATGGCAATGGGGAAAGGCTTATTTGTCTTGGAGGTTACAGTCCATCATCATGGAAGCCTTTCCAGGACCTCAAGGCAAGACCCAGGAGACTACCGCTGGCTTGCTCACCCAGCCTGCTTTCTTACACAACCCAGAACCACTGGCTCTAGGTGGCACCACCCACACTGGCTGAGCTCTCCCACAGAAATCATTCATTAGCAAGATTGCTCACAGGCTAGCTGACAGGCCAGTCAATCTGAGACTTTTCTCAATTGATGATCTCTCTTCTTAGGAGACAGTAGTTGGTCAAGTTGACAAAAATCTCCCAGCAGAATAGGTAATAGGGAAAATGGGTCCATGCAGGGTACCCCTAAAATCAGTTAGAATGTGACAGCAAGCACTCCAGACTGAAATTGGGTGTGTCCAGCATAGTTGAGCCCCTGGAAGGGTAGAAACCATGGGGGTAAGGAAGACAAACACAGAACAGTTTCTGTCCCTCAGTTCCATCTCCTCCCTTGCTAACATTTCCTTGATAATGCTTACCCATTCCTACCTCCCTTCTCCTCTAGTTTCCTACAGGTCTTTTAGACTTCTCCCCCTCCTTGCCCACACTTGATCCAGGTTCCAGTTTTCACTGAGAGCTCTGGCCCAGGCTGCACTTCCTGCGTCCTCTCATGGCACTACTTAAACCATCACCTGTTCTTAGTGACCCTGTGAGGCTATGCAGCTCTGGGAGACATGGAATTCATTCTGCCTCTTGCTTGGTTTATTGCATTTTCAGGACTGCGTTCCTTCCTTTTTTTATGAGGCACTAACAGTCGTCTCTTTTTTCTTTTCCAGGTGTTTTTGGATAACAAATACATAGGAGTCCTAGATCGTTTCAAGAACGAGCTGCTTCTTGTGAAAAATGTATTTAACACAGTTCATGGATGAGACATTCCAGTTCCAGCTAGGCCTGGGCCCAAGAGTTAGTGAGGGCTTATTATAGATTATTCTCACTCCTCTGCCGTGGTCTGCTCCATGAAGAGGAACCCAGCAATCCCAGGGAGGGTTGTATACATCTTAGGGGTCTTGGTGAATGTTCTTTGAGAGAACACCACCTCCCTCCCCCTTGAATATTCACTGCCCAGAGAAGGCTGGCTTGGTCACCATCCAAGAGAGTCCTTGTTTAAATGTTCAGATGACTTTTTCAGGGAAGGAAGAGGAAAAGCAGGAGTACAAGGGCTTGCCTGTCCCATAGCTGGACACCTACAGGGTCCTGTGACCTATGATCTGTCAGTCACCTGCTCATGGCCTGTCCCAGCTCCAGGGAGGCGTAGACAGTCTAAGGGAGGTGCCAAGTGAGGTTTACTCTGGTCTCTCTTGAATAGCCATCCATGAAAACCCAGATCCTGAGGATCCTGGTGGAGAACCTAGGCCGACTCTCTTCTGGGTTGGATATCAACAAAGAGAGAAAAGGTGGGTCCTGGAAGAAGACAGCTAAGGTAGTGGAGCATCAGAAGCTATTGCTCCTCCGCAGGATGGTGGCAGTTAGGAACAGGTTTGTGTGTGGAAAAGAGCATATGTTTTTGGTAACGAGACACCTGTGTACAGAAACTGTGAGATTTTTGTGTTCTTTAGTTGCCCAGCCAGAGATATAACCCTGCCACTCAGTGAGTGTTTTGAATGTGGTGCCAGCAGAAGAAAGCTATGGTGATGCGCCAGGTTAGGGCTCCTCTCTAGGGATACCAAGTCTTCACTGTCAGGAATCCAGGTCTTGTGTTTATCCTTCTGCTTGGGTCCTGTCCTCCTGAGCAGAGTCACACCACACACGATTTTTTCCATCAGTGCTTTGACAAACCTGAGTATCAAGCTAGCCAGAATCCTGTGCTGATCAGATCTGCAGTGCTTGCCGTGATTTTGTGCCGTTAATGTGGACTGTGAGGCCCTTTCTAGGAGTGTACACTCCAGAGGATAATGTCTGAGTAGGGCTTGAGTTTAGGTAACATAATGATAGAGTATTTGCCTAGCATGCCTGAAGCCTATTGAGTCCAGGTGGTTTAATCCTCAGCACCACCAAGAGAAAGGGGGAAATCTATGGGGTTTATAGGAACTTTCCAGCCAGATGAAGCCAAGAGAGCAACTTCCATCAGGGAGAACCCTGACTGCAGCCCGTGCATATCTCTGCCCTGCTCAACTCCTTCACTCCCACATCCATTCCCGTTCCACAGGTCTAACTGGAGACATCTATCTGGACAAGACTCCTCTGAGACAATTTAGAATCTACAGCCTGGAAATGAAAAACATGTTCATATATAGGTAGGAAACTTAACTTCAGCTGATGCAAAGTGGCCAGGGTGGAGTTATAGATCAGGGATAGAGAATTTTACCCAGCAATGTGTGGCCCTGAGTTCAGTCACTGAACTGGAGATGAACAAAATAAAATGAAACATACCACAGATGGGTGGATGTGGAGAGCTGGAGGGATGCTCAGAGGTCTGCAGATGAAGCCTTTGATTTCCAGAGAGAAAAATGAAACCTGATGCAGAGTTCTAAAAGAAATGATGCCAAGTTTCATAGATGCCTGGGAGAAGAGAAGGGATTGTCCCTTTGTCCGCTGGTTACTTCCTACTGTACCATTAATGCCAAGGACATAGTCATTACCACAAGGGAGTGGGATGCCAGGCTTTATAGAAGAGGTCACGGGTGGCACATTAGAGAACACGTATAATGTCTCACTGTCTTTGATCCCCATAGAAAACTTCCGAAGTTTCCTGTGTCTTGGAAAGTAGTTACAAGCCGTGTTCAGGGCCCTGCGTTTTTCCTCAGTCACTTGAGAGCCGGAGATCCTCCCCACGACACCTTCATAAAAGTAAAGGTTGGTGCCACTTCTCTGCTGCTATTGTGCCCCAGCCCCTGGCTCAAAAGAACCTTCAGAAAAGCTCCCCAGTACATGAACCTTGTTGTGTGACAGAGAACCAAGCTCCCCTTAGTCACAGCAAGTCGTAGCCATTCAAAAGGTGAATGTCTTTGAGGACCCTTTGGCTAGGACAAGAACAGTGAAGAGATTCAGCAGAAGCATGCACAGCAAGTGCCAGTGAGACTGGCTGGTGCAAGCTCTGTGGCACGGATTAAGTGAGTGTGACCCAGTAGTTCTTACATGTAACCCCAGATGTAGAGACTTCTACCACTGGCTTGAGCTCACCATCCAAGACATGCCATCCAGGGCATGGTGGCTACCATTCCTGCTATTATACAGTTTGATCTATGTTTTTAAAGCCTGATGTGTTTTGGTGATAATTAGATTGTAAGTAGACATCCCTTCTGATGGCTTGGGCCAGGCCTGGGGAGATGAGATGGAAATTAGAATCTTCCTAGAGACTGATGCTGAGCAATCTCCATGACAGGGCAGTGGCACAAGCTCATATGTTGCACACCCTCCCACGTACGACTCCACCTGTCTATCTTGGCCCATGCTAAGGTTTAGTGTGCCATTGCGATAGAGATCTGTTTGTTTTCTATCTTTACATCTGAAAGTTAGAATCTGAAACCTCCCTATCTTGTTCAGGGCTGGAGAAAGGGTGTCATATTCATCAATGGACAAACCCTAGGACGATACTGGAATATCGGTCCCCAGGAAACCCTCTATGTCCCTGCTGCCTGGCTCCATCCTGGAATTAATGAGGTGATTTCTCTCAGTGTTACCTGCTTCCTTGTTCCATTTCTTTGAATGCTGTTCTGCTTCAGGAGGAGAGCTGGAATATTCTGGCTGATTTGTTTCCTTCTTTGTACAGATAGTGGTGTTCGAGGAGTTGAATGGTGGCCTAAAGATCCGCTTCTCAAGAGAGGCTCAACTCGGTATGACACTCCAAGGGTCATTTCAGCACCTGCCCCTCTTTACCACAGTCCCACTTACCCCTCCCATTTTACGATGACTTAACCTGCCTGTTCCTCAATCAGCTTCATCCTGACTGTCTCGGTTTCTCTGACAGTCCCTTTATGTCGTCAGGACTCCAGTTTCATTTTGATGTCATCTTAGCACCTTTCACTTCTGTCCCTTTGGCTCTTTCTCAGGCTGCCATGTTAGATATCTCCAGGTACCCTTTCTAGTGCCCTTTAACCAGTTGTCAAGGGAAGGAATGCGTGGAGCAATTACATTGCGACCATGTTGCAGTGTCCCTATAAGGCAGTTGTCTCTTGGGTAGCCAGGTTCCCTTGAACCCTTTTTAATAGCAAGAGACAGATATCCATGTGTCCTCTGATACCCACCCTCCTCCAGGGCTAGTAATCAAGTTTGAGACTTTGTGTATGCCATGCAAATGCTTTTCTAAGGCCTCATGGTTCAGCGTGAGACAGCCTTATCTAGAATCAGTTGTCTTACTTTAGTGGATTCTTTACCCCTCCTGAGCAAGCTCTCTTGTCCAAACAGGTCAAAGTTCTACCCTCTGTCATGGGTGTGTGGCACACAGTAGGCTAATGAGATTTTCTTTTTTAGGATATTGAGTCTCAACTATTGAGAAATAAGCCAGAGGACAGAGAGCTGAACCCCATCCACCCTGGTGGTGGGAGTATCCCATGAGTCCTGACACATAGGTGGGTCTCTGCATCTACCCCGGCTTCTCTTTCTACCCCATGCCAGGCTCACTTCTACCATCCGTCTCCTCCTTTGACAGCAAGCCTAACTTTTGACTTGTTAGCGCATTTGTGCTGATGTTTACACAAAAGGGCTTTCCCTGTCCAATTCCTTTGTCATGTTTCTTTATAAATGTTCTTCGACCAGCAAATAAAATTTTGGGAAAAACAAAGCAAGAAGATGTTCAGAATACTTGATATTGCTAGTGTAACTCTGAGAATGTTTTCAAGAAATCAAATGAAATAGAAACTACAGGCAATGACAGAGAGCTATAATATATGGTTTTTATAAAATCCAGCATAATTTTTTTAAATTTATTTTCCTAGTGGTCTGCCATACTATTGTTTTTCTGTATCCACATAAAACTCTTGCTTCTTTGGAGGCTGTGTCAGTCCAAGGCACTTTTCCATCCAACCTTTGGCATCTGACTTACAGTCCCTGTTGATTACCTGATCTTCATTTGGTCCTTCTAGGATATTTTCAACTCTTCTGAGCTGAATCAAAGGGCACTGAGAATTGTCCAAGTTCCTGGGTTAACCGCTTGTGGGCCTAGCTCAGGCTGTAGAGGGAAGACCCATTTTAAAATAACTGCTTACAAATTTTAGTGTAGTGTGAACAGACCCTGAGTTAGGTTTCAGACTGGGGAGAACTTGAAAGAGGGTCCCCTGAAAAATGAATTGCTACGGTGCCAAGGAATATCGAGGAGGCCTATAGAGAAATGCCAATGAGACCTCAGTGGCTCAGTGGACCTTAGCACTGGGAGAGGCCACTTGTTTGTTCCTAGCTGCCCAGAACCCAAATAATCACAAAAAAATTGTATTAATTTCAATACTGTTTGGCTAATAGCTTAAGCATATTTCTGGCTAACTCTTATATCTTAAAGTAGCTGATTTCTATTGATTTGTTTATCACCACATGGCTGTGGCTTACTATCAGGCTCCGGCAGTAGCATATATCTACTGCAGGCAACTACATGGCTTCTCCCTGACTCTGCCTACTTACTTTCTCTCTCTCTCTCTCTCTCTCTCTCTCTCTCTCTATATATATATATATATATATATATATGTATATATACATATATATGTATACACACACATACACACACACATATATACATATACATATACATACATATATACATACATACACACACATATATACATATACATACATACATACATATATACATACATACATACATACATACATACATACATATATATATATATATCTTAACAGATATATATATATATCTTAACAGGCTTCCAGCCTGGCTATACTCTGTTAAGTCATTGGGTGAAAGCAGCTTCTTTATTAACCAATAAAATCATCACGTTTACAGAAGGACTTCCCACACCATTTCCCATTTTCTGTTTAAATAAAAAAGATGGTTTTAACTTTAACATAGCACAATTACATATAACAAAACAGGTATGAAGTAAGAATTATAGTTACAGTATTTATATCTACTTTATATTTTTATAACTAAGGAAATCTGTAACTCCATCAAAACTCCAGAAGGATATAATATTACCTAAGTTAACAGGAAGTGAGTGCATTATAATCAACTTCCAAAACTCTAGAATTGACAGAGACATCTCACTGCCTGGACAGACACCCAAAGTTCTTCTGTAACACTGGGGCACCCATCTTTAGCCTACAGGCCCATAGTATCCAGCAAATTTTTCTATGAAGCAGGAAATTTCCATGAAATTTTAAAGACAGTTATGCCTGTATTGGCAGTTTGTCAGTCACTTTCTTCTGTGTCCTGCAGAATGTCTCACAGACTCTTTCATGAAGCACAAACACTGAAGGATTGTCTCACCTTCTTTAGGCAACTTCAGCAGTTATTTTTTTGTGGGTCCTGAATGTCCAGTCAAGCAGTTCAGGCAAAAGCAGTGTCTTGCCCAAATGGCTAACCAACTCCTTAAGGAAGCTCGTCAATGCCCATCACCCTCTTAAAGTAATTGGTGCTGCAAGGAGCAGAAATGTCTCATTGTCATAAAAAGTCCTAAGTTTTTAAAACATTTAAATGCCATATTCCGTTAGTCTTTGAAAGATTTGAAGAATACCTATCTAACTGAAATATATATCTAGAAAACTTAACATGACTACAAGCTTGACTAATATAGATGGCTATCTGTTAACATGTATTTCTCAATTATACATTACATCTTTTCATGAGCTACAAAAACACAATACCTTAATCAAGAGCAGAAATACATATACACAGTATAAAAAATTGACCTTAAGTCTGTATCATTAGACCAAGATACATACCACTGCAAAGTATTTATATCTATGGCATATCCCCCTTTCAATGTAAACAAACATTTATAAACAATCATTTAGGGAAATTGGTCATTGTTATCTAGACTACTTCCTGCTGATTGCAGGCCCTGTTAATCAGGTCTGTCATGGGGTATCCTGTGTGGTAGGTCCATCTCAGCCAGCAGTTCTGAAGCTATCATGGATGTTGGACCATCTGGGCCATTTTTTCAGGGGGTCTTGTTTGATCAAACCACTTTAGTCTGGAATCCACAGGTTCTCATCCTCTGTAGAAACAAAAGCTGAACCTCTTTTTCAAAGCAACATATCCTTACTCCCAAATTTTGATGTCATGATACCTTTAAAATATGTATGTTGGTTTAGCTTAGCAGCCTATACAATGAAATGTCTCTCTGTACTTAGCCCATTCACAGTAAAAAAAATTCAAAGAAAACACAATAATATATATAATCCAGACTCTCTGTGTATATCCCATCTTTACATGGCTTATTTTTCTTTTCTCCTTTAATCTATGACTATCTGTACTGTGTCTCTTTAAAGACTTTTATTTTTTTTTAAAATAATTTATTTCCATTTATAACTGTCTATACTCTTTTTATTCTCTCTCAAGCCTATGTATATGTTTTAAACACACTGTGACCTGTTCAGAGGTTTATTTATGTCTGAATTTATTGTTATTGCATAACTGTAATTATTTTCTAAACAGGAGTGCTTTTTTAATCCTAAGTGGGCATGGCTAGGACCAACTCCTTGGATCTGCCTGTTAGCTTTGCCCAGTTCAACATGGTGGAGGCATGTTCGCTGCCTCTGAGAGCCATGCTGATGCTTCCATTTGCAGGCACACAATGGGTCTATGTTGCCATTAAGCAAGTTGTAGCACTCTTTAAATGCTCTGTAGCTAGACCTCCCAAAAGAGTCAGATCTGTTTGTGCTGGCGAACCAGGAAGCTGCCATTTTTTAAAAGAAGACTACATCTCCCCTTTTAAACACAGCCTATCTGAAAAAAAATGCTGTCGCCAAGAAGCTGCACTTGGCTCCTGTTTTGTGGTCTAGAAGCCTTTTTTTAAAAAAATTTTTCCTTGACTTTATGTGGAAATTCTTGCCCCATGCTGGTGCAACAATCTGTTGGCAGTGGCTGCTTATTTGTTCCCAGCTGCCCAAAACTGAAATAATCACACAGAAATTTGTATTAATTGCAATACAGTTTGGCCAATAGCTTAAGCATATTTCTGGCTCTCGTATCTTAAAGTAATCCATTTCTATTAATCTGTGTATCACCACGTGGCTGTGGCTTACCAGCAAGGTTCTAGTGGGCTCCAGTAGAGGCATCTGTCTCCAGCGGGTGGCTACATGGCTTTTTCCTGACTCTGCCTATTCTCTCTCTCTCTCTCTCTCTCTCTATATATATATATATATATATGTATATATATATATATATGTATATATATACACATACATATATATATATATATATATCTTCCAGTCTGGCTATATTCTGTTAAGCCATTGGTCAAAAGCAGCTTCTTTATTCCAATGAAACAACACATATACAGGAGGACTTCCTATACCACTGTAGCTGAGTTTGGCTGGCTGCCCAGGAACATCTGGTTGTGTCAGCCCAGGAGTTACTATCACGTGGTAACTCATGCCTATAATAGCAGGCCAGCTAGGGTTTATGTAACACACAGTGCCTCAATGTCTTTTCCTGTTGCTCTGACAAATGCAACTTAATAAAGAAAGGGTTTGTTTTGGCATTTCTCATGGTGGAGATGTCCAAGTGTCAGGAACTGGAAGTTGCTGCCACAGTGTATCCACAGTCAAGAATCAGAGTGTAATGAGTGCATGCCAGTGCTCAGACTCATTTCTTCAAGAATGCAGTTCAGAACCCTGTGCCCAGAGAATGCTGGGCTCCACAGTTAAGATGGGTCTTCCCACACCAAGTAGCAGCAGCAGCAAGAAAATCCTCCTAAGGCATGCTTAGAGAATCATCGCCCAAGTGACTGTAGAATCTCTTAAGTTGATAATTAACACTACTATATCTTGTTTCAAAAATACCCTATGCATTACCTAGCCTGCCAGAAAGACTGCAGGACTAGGAATCCACATCTGGCTCCTTGTCCAGAACTTTTCTTAGGTTTCTCAGGCCCTGTGTTTGGATATTCAAGCCTTTCCATTGGATGCCAGATGTAATGAGTCTTTTTTCTGTCTCACCAGCCAGCTCTGAAATGATGACATGGAGATTTCTTATTAATTATGAAAACTCAGCCTATAGCTTAGGCTTATTCCTAACTAGTTCTTAAATGTTAAATTAATTCGTTTTTTATTAATCTACGTTCTATCACAGGACATTACTTCCCTTCCATCTTACACCTCCTGTGTTTTCTCCATGTCCCTGGCTTTTCCTGTGTACTATAGATTCGTCCTCCTTTTTTCTTTATCTCCCGGGAATGCCATGTATATCTCCTGCTGATTTCTCATTCCCTCCTTTCCTCCATTATTATCTACTATTGTCTATTATTGAGTGCTCAATTCTCACCTCTACACCTGCAGTGTAATATTCACTTCATGGGGTCCTGAATGTTTTCTCCTGTACCGCTGGCCACACATCATGCATTATTAATTGTGCATCCTAAGCCCCACATTGAGCACAATCTGTCAAAACACAGTCTTGAGAAATTCATATGTTCCAAGATAGGAGAGTGAGGATTAGAATTATGAAGCAAAAGGAACAGAGATATAAGTAAAATAAATGACAGAAACACAGAACAAAATCAGGAGGGACACTCAGTGAATACTGAATCCATCTCATTTATTTTCTACACACTTACATATGTCACTCCAAAAGGGGAGGAGGGATGCACAGACTTCATTAACAAGGAATAGACTTGAACTGTACAACCTTTGGTCCAGGTCGAGCAGATCCACCTCTATACCCAAAATACTAATTAACCACACCTCAGGTCAGAATTTCTCATGTAATCACATCTGTTGTCAATATCACTGAGAGAGTAAAACTGAGTTCAAACTCTCTGACCTCCAGTCAAGTTTGAGCAGGCTCACATCTGTGGGTCCCCACACACCACTTTACATATATCAGAGTCTTAAAATATTACATTTATCAGTTACACATTAAGACCATTCCTGAAGTTGGAGAGATGGCTAAGCAATTAAAATCACTGGCCACTATTCCAGAGGACCTAGATTGAATTCCCAGCATCCACACAGTGGGTAACAATCAACTGTAACTCCAGTTCTAGGAGATCCAATGCCCTCTTCAGGCTTCTATAGGCACTGCACACATGTGGTAAACAGACATATAATGCAGCCAAACATATAAAAATAAGCATATAAGTAATAATAATAATAATAGAATCTTTTTTTAAAAGGTAGAAGTTTTTTAACTATTATATTTTTAATTAAAAATTTATTTTTCATTTTAAATAGCAACCCTAGTTCCCCCTTCCTCCACTTCTCCTGCCTCTCCCCCCACTTTCTTCCTTCCTACACCCTATTTGCTCCTCAGAAAGGGTAAGGCTGTCCTTGGAAAGTCAACAAGGCTGGCATATCAAGGTGAGGCAAGACCAAGCCCCTTCCCCCCATATCAAGGCTTAGTAAGGTATCCCACCATAGGGAATAGGTTCCATAAAGCCAGTTCATGCCTCTGGGATATGTCCTGGAACCAGGGCCTCCCCCCAAAACATATCAAGTAGCATAACTGTAACCCACATTCAGAGGGTCTAGTTTGGTCCCATGCAGGTTCCCCAACTGTCAGTCCAGAGTCCCTGAGCTCCCTGAGCTCAGGTCATCTGTCTCTGTGGTTTTTCCCATCATGCATTTGACACCCCCCCTTGTTGATGTGATCCCTCTTCCCTCTCTTTAACTGAACTACAGGAGCTCAGCCCAGTGCTTGACTGTGGGTCACTGCATCTGCTTCCATCAGTAACTGGATATAGATTCTATGATGGCATTTAGGGTAGTCACTAATCTGATTAAAGGGAAGACCTATTGAGACCTCCTCTCCACTATTGCTAGGAGTTTGAGCTGGGTCATTCTTATGGATTTGTGAGAATTTCTCTAGCACCAGATTTTTCCCAAACCCCATAATGGCTCCCTCTATCAAGATATCTCTTTCATTGCGCTCACTCTTCATCCCTCCCCCAACTTGGCCTTCTTGGTTCCTCATGTTTCCATTCTCATCCTTCTACCCCCTCCCAGTATACCCAGGGTATATTAATTATTTCCCCTTTCTGGGCCCTCCATGTGTGTTCCTCTTAGGCTCCTCTTTTGACCTGGATTTTCTGGAGTTGTGGATTGTAGCCTGGTTTTCCTTTGCTTTACAGCTAATATCCACAAATGAGTGAATATACACCACGTTTCTTTCTGGGTCTGGGGGGTTACTTCACTCAGAATGGTTCTTTCTAGTTTCATCCATCGGCCTGCAAATTTCAAGATGTCAGGATTTTGTTTGTTTGTTTTTTGTTTTTCCACTGAGTAATACTCCATTGTATAAATGTACCACATTTTCTTTATTCATTCTTTGGTTGATGGGCATATAGTTTGTTTTCAGGTTTTGGCTATTACAAATAATGCTGTTATGAACATAGTTGAGAAAAATGTCCTCATGGTATGATTGAGCATCCTCTGGGTATATGCCCAAGAGTGATATTGCTGGGTCTTGAGGTAGGTTCATTCCTAATTTTTTGAGAAACTGCCGTATTGATTTCTAAATTGACCGTACAAGTTTGCATTCCTACCGGCAAAGAAACAGTGTTTCCCTTACTCCACATCCTCTCCAGCATAAGCTGTCCTCAGTATTTTTGAACTTAGCCATTCTGACAGGTGTAAGATGGTATCTCAGAGTCATTTTGATTTTCATTTCCCTGATAGCTAAGGATGTTGAACAATTCCTCATGAGTTTCTTCTGTTGAGAATTCTTTGTTTAGATCTTTACCCTATTTTTTATTTGAATATTTTGGTATTTTGGTATAGTTTCTTGAATTTTTTATATTTTTTGCAGATCATCCATTTGCCAGATGTAGGGTTAGTGAAGATTTTTCCCATTTTGTAAGCTATTGTTTTGTCTTATTAACCATATCCATTGCCTTAAAGAAGCTTCTAAGTTTCAGGAGGTCCCATTTATTGATTGTACTCTCAGAGTCTGCACTACTGTGTTATATTTAGGAAGTGGTCTCCTGTGCCCATGAATTCAGGGCTACTTCTTATTTTCTCTTCTGTCAGGTTCAGTGTAACTGGATTTATGCTGAGGTCTTTGATCCATTTGGACTTGAGTTTTGTGCATGGGGATAGATTTGGATCTATTTGCATTTTTCTACATTTTGACATCCAGTCATGCCAGCACCATTTGTTAAAGATGCTTTCCTTTTCAATTGCCCAATTTTGGATTCTTTGTCAAAAATCAGGTGTTTATAGGTGTGTGGATTAGTATCAGTGTCTTCAATTCGATTCCATTTCTCCATGTATCTGTTTTTATGGAAATACCATAAGGCAGAAGATTTTTACAATCTAAAAAAAAGAAACAAGAATGTAAGATCTTTAAAAGAAAGAAAATTCTTAGAAAAGAAATATATAAAAATCAAACTAATAAAAAGTACATTTAATTTACGCAATTTAGAGCTATTTTGATTGACATAAAGAATTTGTATGTCCTTCCTTTTATATTTGTTACCATTGACTATAAAAAGTAATTTTTTTTCAGAATCTTTTCTGAAAGAAAATATTTATCAGTATCATGTTAGCTAATATAAAATTTTGAAGCTTATTAAAATTTTATCTTATATTTCAATGAATGACATTTAAAATAAACAAGTAGCATTTAAAGGGACCTGGAGTTATGGCTCAGTGGTTGAGAACTCCTGCTACTCTTCCAGAGATCCCAGGTTCGATCCCCAGTACCCTTTCTCTGGTCCTTTTTGTCTTCTTTCTGATCCCGGTTGTTAACACCAAGAAGGCAGAGGGCAGCCACCCAAGATTTCTTATTTTGTTTTTCAATTTTAAAATTTCTACTTGGGAACAATCTTTAAATTTAGGAAAAACAAAACATGAAAACCCATTTGTATAAAGCATATTTTCGGTAAAATAAATAAGTAAATAAATGGTTGTTTTAGTTAGGGTTTCTATTGCTAAGACACTATGACCAAAATCAACATGAGAAGGAAAGGGTTTTCTTTGCCTTTACCTCCAAAGTCTGCTCCACTATCAAGAGAAATCAGGACAGAAACTCAAGGCAAGGAATCTGGTGGCAGGAACTGAAGCAGAAGCCATGGAAGAAGGCTGCTCACTGCTTGTTCAGCCTGCTGTCTTATGCCATTCAGAACCATGAGTACAGGAGTGACACCACTCCCAGTAGGCCTGGCCCTCCCAGGTCAATCATTAATCAATAAACTACTCTACAGGCTTACCAACAAGCAGTCTGATAAAGACATTTTCTTAACTGAGGCTCCTCTTCCCAAATAACTTTATGTCAAGTTGGGGAAAAAAAAAACTAGGATAAAGATAAAAGAAAATGAGGGAAATGCATGGTTGAAAAGGACTTTAAATAAGAAGTTTTTCCTAAATTTAAAGATTGTTCCCAAGTAGAAATTTTAAAATTGAAAAACAAAATAAGAAATCTTGGGTTATTCTTGTGTGCACGAGCCTAGTAGGAGGACCTGCTTCCTGCCTCTAGAAGAGAGGGATTGAATAGCTTCTGCCAGCCAGTTATCAGCCTTGCCTGCCCCCCTACAAGGTGTTCTAACTGAGTGGGGAGCCCGGGTTTTCTCAATGAAAGTAGGTCCCTGGTTGTAACCTCTCAGAGATGGAGGTGAATATTCTCCCAGAAGGCACCACGTGATATGTGATCCTCCAAAGTGGCCACCTCCAGTGGTTGCTGACTGGGATTCTTTCAGGACACTTGGAAGGACAAGGCAAGGGCTTGCGTGCATTTAGGACCTTTCCCAGCCTAGGTCTCAGTGTGTTTTGGGAGAGTGTGAACTCGCCCTTTAGTCAAATGTCTGCTAGAGGAGTCTGGCAGAAACAAGGTAGCATCGCCATCTTTAGAGCTGACTCGGAGACACTAATGGTCCTTAGGAATGTGTGCACATAAAATCTGCTCAATATCCCAATTCAGGGACAGAAAATAATGTCATGTTGGGGAATGATGTTGCTGGTTTATGAGAGAAGCGGGGCAAAGAGTTCCAGAAGGACGATTGTAAAGGAAGACGTCACAGAGGCTCCTGTGATGGACTGCTGCATGATCTTTGAGCAGCTTCCAGCTTGCCAAGAAGGGTGTATGAACTCACATATTACAGTGCAAAGGAAACTTAGGAGCCTTTTAGCTGCTACTAAAATGGTGGCTCACTAGAGGCCCTCTCATACTAAGAGGTTGTCAATCACTGTTCATACTTAGATCAGAAGACAAAGAGGTGCTCTGTATGTCCGCTGTGCAGGAAACAGTGCCATGAAAATTCTTACCTTAATGCCCACCCAAGGACTCACACTGGTGAGAAACCTTTTGACTGCGACCCCTGTGGGAAAAGACTCAATCCTAAACAAATCTCAGTAAACACACGGGAATCCAGACAGAAAACTTGGCTCCTGTTTTCACTGTGGGAAAAACTTGTTTCAGAATTCTCATGGAAGTCACCATGAAGGAATTCATGTACGGGAGAAGATACCTAAGTTTCTACAATATGTGAACACCCTCTCAAAAAATGGGGGAGGGGAGTGAATATGTGTTTCATCTCCAGATTCATGATGCTGAGAGATCATAAATTTGGGGTGAGGGTGGGCAGTATTATGCCCAAATCCGCGAAGTCCCTCAAAAGCCAACAAGGAGACCAAGTCCTGTATGTAAAAGCAAAGAGCCTTTATTTTATGCAAGTTTGCAAACTCGGTCTCTCCGCATGTCAAACATATTAGAATAAATGGAGGGCCCTGAGCTCAGTTAGAGTTGGGTTTTTATAGTAGTAAAGGTGGGGGTAAAGGGTTTCTGAGGTTCAGGACCCTGATTGGCTGACATTTGTCTAGGGGTGTCCTGGTGAGTGTGTGCTGGTAGGTGATCCTATCTACAGCATTCAGAACATTAGTCATTTCCTTTGGATGGTCTGTTCTTGGGTAATCTCAGTTTGTGGTTCTTCCTGCAACCAGGATTTGCTTCAGGGTAAACTGCTGGGCCTCTATTAAACTTATCAATGGCTGAGTCCTACATTGGCAGGTGATAATGGTTGGAAGTAAAGAACTTCCTTTGGGCAGTCTGTTCATATTTAGCTTATCATGGCTGGATCCTACAGGCAGAGGTTTGCTCAGTTGTTTAGCTGTTACCAGTGTGAGAGAACCGATTTGCATGAAGACCCACATGCAAAAATGAAGCCAGGAAATGTCTTACCTCAGCCTAAAACCTTACAAGATACTAAAACATGAGAACCTTATTAAAGACATCTTGGCTGAAATCTTAGAGTTCTAGAAACTCCCCAAGGAAGGAAACATCTCCAGGGGTTAGATCTCACTTGGCATCTGGGGACTTTGGGACTTTTGGACTAACAAGCTTTCTTCATGAAGCTGTACAAGCTGGGGGTACAGAACACCCATGCCTTCTCTACCTTCCAACTCTCACAGCTTAAGGTAGATATATAGTCTGTATTTGGCAGGGTGCTGTTTCTGTAGAGAGCCCCCCTCATGGTGTATGATATATCAATAAGGTCAAAGAGACAAAGAACTTGTACATAATTGTGTCAAAGTGGGAAAGTGGGAGCCACTGATCCAGGAAGCAGCTTCTTATAGAGAGGGAATCTTCAAGACTTAACAGGTCTTGGCCTATTTGATCAAGGCACCAAAGGTCTGCCAAACCAATTATGGGCTACATTCTCAGAAAGGGGACAACATGGGTCCCAGATCATTGTCTTATTAACTAGATTATTTACCAAATCTTAATGGTGAAAAATTAGAAATAGTCCTACTGGAGCTAAGGATGTAGTTTAGTGTTGAAAAAAATTTGCCTGATGTGCAAAGGAGAGAGAGAGAGAGAGAGAGAGAGAGAGAGAGAGAGAGAGAGAGAGAGAGAGAGAGAGAGAGACAGAGAGACAGAGAGAGACAGAGAGACAGAGAGAGAGAGAGAGAGAGAGATCTGTTGCAACTCTAGACTTTCCAAGATAACCTCTCTTGTGCTTTGTTTGGAAACTCTAACCAATAGAATAGACAATAAAATATTTCTAATATGGAAAACCGTGGTTGAAATGGGAGCTGGGAATATAGCTCAGCAGGGAAAGTGCTTGCTGTTCGAATGTGAGGATCTGAGTTCAGATTCCCAGTATACACCAAAAAGGTGCATGTCTTGAACTGCAGCCCTGAGGGGACAGAGACAGGAGCTCATTGGCCAGCCAGCCTAGGCAAATCAGTGACCTACAGATTTAGTGAAGAGACTCCATCTCCCAAAAAGGGGGTGGTGGTGGAGAACAATAAAGGAAACACCCAGCATTACCTCTGGCTCCCTGAGAGCAAGTATGTACCCTCCCACCCCACAGAGGCACATGCATAAACAAACATGTATACATCACGTAAGTATACACACATACAAAATACACATACTGTCTTTTCTTTATCCACTCTTTCTCTCTCTCTTTCTCTTGCCTTCTGTCTATAGACACACAAATACACAAATGATTGAAATAAAATACTTAAAATTGACCTCATAGATAACATGAAATCCCATAGAAACTTGGAAGAATCTCTGAATGTGCTATTGGAAATTAATATTACAAAAACCAACATTCCAGCAGACAGCCTACAAACAGCAAGCACCGGCTGTGAAACAGAATGAGGACATTTGTGGTTTTAAAGGACGTGTGTGTGGGGGGTACCTTCCTTGCAGGGTACCCACTGGAATTTTAGGTTCTCGTGTCCCTGAGCAAAGATTTGAGCAGAGATACATGGATAGTAACAGAAGAAGAGATTGTTTATTAAGGGCAAAAGACATTTGAGGGTGGAAATATGTCAGAGCAGGAAGCTTGTCCTTCTGAGCGAGAGTTCAGGCCAATAAGGTACAGCACAAATTCCTTCCTAGATGAACAGGGAGGTCTTCGCGCCACATAGCTGGAGAAGTCCACTAGGGCCTCCGACCAGGCTGTCTCTGATTCCTGAGCAGCAGGGAGAGACGAGGAAATTCCTTGGAAGTAAGGGAACATTCTGATAATGCCGGGGAGGAGGGGCACATTTAATTAAGGTGAACCCATTATACAGGCGAGGGATGTGCCAGCCAGCACCAGTAGCCTCTGATGTCCCAGAGTCTGGCAACCTGAGGTAAATAAAATTCCTTGGGGAAGTGAGAATGGCAGAGAGTGGCACTTGTCCTTCTCCTGCAGAGGCTGTTCGGGGTTAGAGGGTCACAGACAGGGTCTTGGTAGGTGTCTTGCTCCTTCCTCCACAGCAGGTGCAAGAAAGGCGTCAGAGGTGCGCATGGCCTGACCGGGTTCAGACCTAACAGTGGCCTTCTAAGCTTCCTGTCCACTCTTCCAGTACACTCAGGGCTTAACCTCTTGGTGTCTCGAGATTAGTCCTGCTACTCCCTTCCTCATCCCCAGAGGCAGTACTCCTTTATCTTCACGTCCTGTCCTGACCAACCTGACCTCTCTGCACCCGCAGGACCCATTGTCACGTACCCATGCTTTTGCTGCTGTGATTATTCTGCTTTATTATTTCTTCCCACTAAAGAAAAGGGACCTTACCTGTCTGCACTCATATTTCTTAGTCACCCCTTAGTTAGTCCTTGACACATGATGAATTCTGCTCTCACAGAATGTTGGGGTAAAATCTTCCTCCTTAAGGATTGGTGTTTTATAGGAAACATTCAGGCCTTGATGCAATCCAACTAGAAGAGACTCAATTACTTTATAGGCCTATACTCACAATGGAATAGGCACTTAGAACTTGCTTTTGTTACACATTCTCACCCACCATCCCCCCCAACATCACTTGGGCCCACAAGAATGAAAATATGGCACCTCTGCCTTCATATAGGGTTTGTTTCCTTTACATTGTTCACATTATTAGTTCTGTATATAGATATAGTAATTGCTTAAGTTGCGTTAGTCTAGAAAAAAAGGACCAATCCCTTTAAGGCTGAAGGCACAAAGAAAAGTGGCACATTGTTGTCAGCTTAATTATATCTTGGCTATACTGCAGAAGATGCGTAGGGTCGTTGTTCTAAATCTGCAGTCACCTTGAGTTCTAGAACCAAGAGATACTCACAGAACAGATCATCTTCCAGATGAGGGCAATTACCCATGAAACCCATGCTGTACCCTGGGACACTACCAGTTTGTCCTTATAAGCAACTGAGACAGTGATCAAGGAGACCTCACAGCAAGACTGCTTGATTATTCACCCCTTGGCCTTTGACTTTATTCTTCCTTCATCTAACCATAAAGATCTTGTAACACCTATAAAACAGACTTGGGGGTCTCCGGATTTCTTTATCTGTTCCTCTTCTCTACACGTCCAGGTTGAATAAATCACTTTTCCCTGTCAGTCAGCATTTCTGTCTCGCTGATGGGCGCACGGGAACAGGCTGCTAAATCTACCTTTCTGGGGCTTCTGGAACTGAAGCTTTTACCTTTAAAACTCTACATACAACTTAATCAAACCAATTAAGAAGAAAACACTGCCTTTGTGTGTTGGCCACTTGCAGCTAGTCAAGCCTGGATTTAAAAAAAAAAATGGCAGCACATGTCAGGTCCAAAGGAAACTTGAAATCCTGAACACCAAACAGCATTCCAAATGTCTAGAAATGAGTTCAATGTGGACTACAAAAGAATTTCTGAAGGTTAGATAAAAGTCAACATTCCTCAGGAACTTGTGAAACGGATTCTGCTCTACCATCCCTTTATCACTGGCAGAAGGGATATATGGCTATCCGTGGCATCTATCAGAATATCAAAGTGCATGCTGGCCTCCAGGCTCCCTTCGTATGGCAAGTACCTGTTACATATTTTAAAGTGCATGCTGGCCTCCTAGCCTCCTAACCTCCTCCCTGCCCTAAACTCTCTCCAGCTCATTAGCTTCCCTCCCCACAGATACTCATTCTCTTTATAACCCTGCTATTCTTGCTGTGTTTTCACAAGTTCTCTCTCTCCTTCTCCCCACCCCCTGTGTCTTCCTCTCCTCGTCTTCCCCTTGCTTTCCCTCTCTATGTTCCTTTCTTTCCTTCTAGCTTCCCCTATGCTAATCCTGCTTCTCTCATGGCCAGGCCCAGTCTACTTCTCTCCCTTCTCTCTCTCTCTCTGCTCTGTACTTTTCCAGATTCCTCTGGCTACTCTTTCTCTCATATCTTCAATAAAAAGCTTTCCCTTCAACCATACCATGGATGGTTGTCCATGGTATGTTGTCAGTTTATGCAAGAATATACTCAGAATCAATTTTTATGTGCCATTTTACATATTTATCTATTAGACTGTATGTCTATGTCTATGACAATTGGTTTCATGGAGGCTGAAAAACTGCGTGTCTGTAGGTGTGGGGCCAGCCATGATAAGCTAAGTATGGACAGGTCACCCAAAGGAAGTTTTTTATTTCCAACCATTATTACCTGCCAGAGTAGAACTAGGTCCTCGATAAATTTAACAAGAGGCCTGAGTCTCAGTAGTTTACCTTGAGGCAATGCCTGATTGTAGGAGGAACCACAAGCTGAGATTACCTGACCACCACCCAAGAACAAACCATCCAAAGAAAATGCCTAATGTTCCAACAACTGTAGATAGGATCACCTGCCAGTGCACATTCACCAGGACACCCCTAGATGATCAGCCAATCAGGGGTCCTGAACCTCAGAAACCCCTCGCCCCCATCTTTTTTACTATAAAAACCCAATTCTAATTGAGCTTGGGGCTCTCCGGTTATTCCAATATGTTGGACATGTGGAGACTGAGTTTGCAAACTTGATCAAAATAAAGGCTCTTTGCTTTTACATACGGGACTCAGTCTCCTTGTTGGCTTTTGCAGGGACTTTGCAGATTTGGGCATAACATAGGCAAATTCCTACTAAACATTTTTCTACCATGAGGTCCACTGGGACACCAAAGAGAGGAGGCAAATGCTTGCTCTGGCTCACTCTATGGGACTTTGAGTGACTAGGCTTCTAGTGGACGTGACAGGAGCTTATCAGTTACTTTTCACATTGTTGTCACAAGATACCTGATGAAAACAACTTAAGGTAAAGGCTGATGTTACCCACATTTGAGTGAGTATATAGTACATCATTCCAGGGAAGGTATGGCCACGACAGGGGCTCCAGCTGTGTCAGCAGCTGCATAAAGTCAGGTTTACAGAGTCAGGAATCAGACAGAGAGGTGAACTCTGGCTCCATTTGCTTTTTCCTCTGCAACTGGTGACTCCAGTGCATGGCATAGTGCTGTGGTAGTCACTGTTAATTGTTAAATTGACAGAATCCACAATTACCTGGGAGGTGGACCTCTGGGCATGCCTGAGGAGAGCTATCTTGACTACATTATTTGGTATATGAAGCACCATTCTGATTGTGGGAGGGGACCATTCCCTGGACTTACAAAATGAGCACTGTCATGCATGCCTTCATTGCTCTCTGGTTTTCTTTATTTTCTTACTTATTACTTTTGCTTGTTGTTTTTCATAGTTTTTTTTGAGGGGGGCTTGTTTTTGAGACAGGGTCTCTCTACATAGTGTTGGCTTTCCTGGAACTCACTACGTAGAACAGGTTGACCTTGAACTGATAGAGATCCACTTGCCTCTGCATCCGGAGTCCTGGGATTAAAAGTGTGTGCCACTATGCCCAGCTGTGCCCTCTGGATCTTGACTGCAGATGAAATGTTGCAGATAATATGTAACCAGCTGCTTCAAGCTGCTGGTACTTTGACTTCCCTACCACGATAAAATGTCCCTCTGAACTGTGAGCCTTTTCTCTCTGCTTTTGTCAGGGCATTTTGTCATAGCAACAGGAAAAGAAACTGAGACAGGTGTCGCTCTGCTCTATGTAAGTTAAGCAACTGCTATCTTGGAGAGCTGATCTGTAATTCTTGCATAATGATGGTCCCATATAGGCTTGTTGACTGTTTATGCCTCTTCATGGAGGGAAAGGGCTCTGTACCACCTGTTATATGCAACTCTGCAAAATTTCCCATGGCCTTTGGGTGGGGCTAGAGTATATAGGCTAAGGAAAACAGGAGAGGGATGTTTTATCTATGATCTATGGGCATCTTCATTCCTGCTGAGTAAAGGTTTTCCAGGAGCATCCTGTTGGAGGGGATCATCCACACCCAGTAAGTAACCCTTCACCAAAGCTCTGTAAGGAAGCCCAATAAACTCATTGGTTCCCCTAGAGTAAACTTTTGCAAAGTCATACCTCAATTTGTCATTGGGACCTTAGGAGAAGGAGTAGACATTGCTTATGTCTCACCCTGAGAAGAAATTTTAACAACACATTCATACTTGGGATTAAAACTTTCTAGAAATGCTCTCATTGGTGTGCCAGGTGATGCATCTCCTAGGTGGTTCTAAATTCCATCACACTGATTAGGTTAACTGCAACTGGAGTATATGACACCACAGTGTGCAGTAGTCCTAAAAAGTCAAAGCAGAAGAACACACCCCATTCCTGGCTTGAAAGAAACTCAGAGAATCCATCCACTATGTGGCATATAAGAGATATTCATCTGGCACACTGAGATACTCTGTACCAGATGATGTTGGGGTTTTCTAACACACATAAGAGATACCAGCCCATTTGTGATTCTTTGGGATGTGGCAGAATTCCTGTTGGGTTACACTTGGCCTGGTACCAGGAAGTTAGCACCTAGCACCCATCCCCACTGGGTTACTTCTGGCCTAGCTCCAGAGTGCTCGCTTCTAGCTCTAATCCACTTTTTGTTTAGCAGATACCTTTTGTCACCCTATGTGACTCTTGTCTGACTTTCCAAAGGAGACAACGCCTATGCAAAACTGGATTCAGGAGACCCAGAAAACTGTGGTATATGATGAATGGAGAATTTGCACTTGGCATTGTGTTTTTAGAAGCTTCACTCAGGTTTTTTTTTAGCATATGGAAATTAACAGTCTTAATTGTAAATATGGAGAAAAATAAAAATACCCTGTGAAAGGAAAGTGCTTCAGTCCTTTGAGACTGAACCCCCCTGGATCGGTGGATCCACATAAACCCACACCAGCTCTGCGACATCTGCAACACTGGGGAGTGGGGTCACATTGAGTAGTATTCCTTACTGACTCAAAACACTCCTGTAGCATTGACTCTTGCTTCTGTACTCAGATAAGCCTGTAACTAAAGGAGTCTTAAGATAGCGTAGAGTAAAACAATCCGGCCCAAGAATCCCTAAAAAAAAAAAAACAACTGAGTAACAAACCTGTGGTGTAAGGCCAGAAAAGATTCAATTTCTGTGCCGGACCCATTTGGCCCAGGATAAGCTAAAGGCTGACCCCCCAGTCCCCAGGAGAAGCTGAAAGCTGTGGGATCCCTCTTTAGAGGAAGTATTAGTTAATAGAGACACAAAGTTGCTGACTATAGCCCATTCCCCCATTCGTAGTCATACAGAGAATGTTGACCACCCAACTTCCCCTACCAGCTAGGTAATATTCCAAACAGCCCCTGGGTTGGCAAAGGGTCAGCAGATGTCTGGAGGATGTAACCAGGGGGGGCTGTTGCTATCCCCCTTAGATAATAATAGCTTATTAGGAACTAATAGATGAGCTTTACCTAATCTTTAGCCAATTGTGATATAAGATACGTAATTTTGTATTTTGAGATGGTAACCTTGGGACTGTTTTGTGGTTTTTGTCTTTATAAAACCCTTACAATAGTAGATGGGGTTCTTTTCCATCTATATGCTGTGTCAGACTGTGAGGCAGAGGAACTGTGCTAGCCTATACTTAATAAATGAAACCTTGCTTTTGCATTCAGAAGTGAGGTTCCGTGGTGGTCTTCTTGGGAGTCCTAGGACTCAGGCACAACAGTGGTTACCTCATTTTTGCATATTTGCTAAAACCACTGTTCTTGGAACTCATAACTTAAAACACCTGTCTAGGAGAATGTATGGATTTGGACGGGAAAGCCAGTTTTTCAAAATTCTAGGTAAAGATTTTCAAGATTCAAGATCATAGCCAAGTCTAGGCAATACAGAGTCACAAGAGTTTACTTTAGAATTTGGGAGTGAGGGAAGAAAAAGTGTAGAAGGAACGGCGGGCTGTGTCCCACCACCTGGCTAGCTTTACCCAAAATAATTACACAGAAACTGTATTCTTTTAAACACTGCTGGTCCATTAGTTTCAGCCTCTTATTGGCTAATTAACCCATATTTAGTAATCCGTGTAGCACCATGAGGTGGTCGTTTACCAGGAGAGATCTTAACCTGCATCCATGTTAGAAAGGAGAAGCATGGTGACTCACTATGGAGGCTACCTGAATCATCTGCCTCACTGCCTTCTACCCAGCATTCTGTTCTGTTTACTCCACCTACCTAATTTTCTGTCCTCTTAAAGGGCCAAGGCAGTTTCTTTATTAATCAATGAAAGTAACACATAGACACTCCTCCATCAAAAAAGGGTAATTTTAAAACCAATTTGTCATCCACAGGCTCCCAGCGTTCAGTTTAATTTGATTACCAGGCACTAGAAGGGACTACAAGATACACAACAAAACTCCCTTGAAGAATTTTATTAACAAAACAAGGGGAGGAAAAGAGGGTAGTGCACAGGCCTGTCTGCAAGCAATGTACTGAGAGAGAGGGTGGATTGGGTGTGTCTGATTTCTAAAGACTATCTAGGGCATGCACGTAGGAGCTCATATAGCTACACCATGCAGAGATCACATGACCATGCTGTGTAGATTACACAGGGAGTAAGCCTCCAGTGTTCCTAGGCAGTTTACCTGAATGGTGATGGTGGACAAGCAGCTGTGCGATCAGGAACTGCTGATGCCTGGGGTGACTAAGCATTCTTCCTGAATGTTGATAGCTGCTGGTGGTGATGATGGAGCTCTGGATGTGATGGAAATAACAACATTTCACCCTTTTGTTTATCATAAAAATTGGGGGGCTAATGGTAGTAGGTGGGTGAGAATGGGGGCATTGGGTCTCGAAGTTGCTTTAATATGACTTGATAGCATCTCCCTGCAACCTCAGTGGAACTCTGAAACACAGCTTCCTCCAATACTAAGGGGACTTAAGAGGTGAGTGAACAGCCACACGGAGTCATGTTGGACTCACTAGGTCCTCCTCAGTGGAACAAAACCCCGAGCCTTTCCTTCAGCTCCCTCGGCTTTTCTAGCCAGCCAGCAGGGAGTTTCCTGTGGCTAGGCTCCTGCAAAACCCAAACTTGTTCACTGGACCCCCCACCCAGCTACTAGCCACACCCCACCTAAAAGCTGAGAGCTTGCTACAACACTGAGGGGATTAAGAGAGAGCACCAAGAGAGCAAACCAGGAGAGAAGACCAAGGGAGCAGGCTTATTGAGACCTCAGAGGCTTTCTGAGACAGACATTGACAGTACAGAGCAGACCAAGAAAAACTCCCGAACACTCAGACAGCCACTGCAAAGATTGGACCAAGACACAAAGACACTGCTGGCCTCATTTGAAGGAAGAGATGGGTAGGCACTAAAGCAAGAATTCCTCCAACATCCTAAAAAGCAACATGGTAATACCAGAATCTAGTGGTCATACAACAGGAAGACTTGATCATACTAACCCAGAATAAGTAGAAGAAAATGACTTTAAACGTAACTTTATGAAAATGATGGAGACCTTTAAAGAGGTATTGACAAACTCCTTTAAAGAAATCGATGAGAAGACAAACAAAAAATTGGAAGAAATTAATAAATCCCTCAAAGAAACCCAAGAAAACCAAGAAAAAAAATCAAACAGGTGAAGGAAATAGTTCAAGACCTGAAGACTAAAATAGAGGTAATAAAGAAAACACAAACAGAAGGAATTCTGGATATGGAAAATCTGGATAAACAAACAGGAACTACAGAGACAACTATAACAAACAGACTATAAGAGATATAAGAAAGAATCTCAGGCACTGAAGATATTGTAGAGGAAATAGACTCATTGGTCAAAGAAAACATCAAATCCAACAAATTCTTAACACAAAACATTCAGAAATCTGGGATATCATGAAAAGACTAAACCTAAGACTAATAGGGGTAAGAGAGGGAGAACTCCAGCTCAAAGGCACAGAAAATATATTCAACAAAATTATAGAAGAAAACTTTCCCAACATAAAAAGGATATCTTTATAAAGGTACAAGAAGCTTACAGAACACAAAAGCTTACAGATCAAAAAACAAACAAACAAACATACCCTCGCCATATAATAATCAAAACACAAAACATACAGAATACAGAAAGAATATCAAGAGCTGCCAAAGAAAAAAGGCAAGTAACATATAAAGGTAAACCTATCAGAATTACACCTGACTTCTCAATGGAAACCATGAAAGCCAGAAGGTTTTGGATAGATGTTCTACAGACACTAAGAGACCATAGATGCAAGCCCAGACTACTATACCCAGCAAAGCTTTCATTCACCATCAATGGAGAAAACAAGATATTCCATGACAAAAACAGATTTAAACAATACATATCCACAAACCCAGCCTTACAGAAAGTAATAGAAGGAAAACTCCAACCCAAGGAAGCTAACTGTACACACAAAAACACAGGCATCTGATAACCCCTCACCAGCATAACCCAAAGAAGGGAAACACACAAACGCTACTACCAAAAAATATCCAGAATCAACAACCATTGGAGATTAATATCACTTAATATCAATGAACTCAATTCACCTATAAAAAGACATAGGCTAAGAGAATGGACATGAAAACAGGATCCAGCCTTCTGCTGTATACAAGAAACACACCTCAACCTCAAAGACAGACACTACCTCAGAGTAAAAGGTTTGGAAAAGGTTTTCCAATCAAAAAGACCTAAGAAGAAGTGGGTTTAGCTATCCTAATAACTAACAAAATTGATTTCAAACTAAAATCAATCAGAAGAGATGGAGGACACTTTATACTCATAACAGGAACAATTAATCAAGATGCAGTCTCAATCCTGAATATCTATGCCCCTAAAACAAGAGCACCCACATATGTAAAAGAAACATTACTAAAATTTAAATTGCACATCAAACCCCACACACTAATAGTAGGAGACTTCAACACTTCACTCTCATCAATGGACAGGTCAACCAGACAGAAACTTAACTGAGAAATAAGAGAACTAACAGATGTAATGAATCAAGTGGACTTAACAGACATCTATAGCACATTCCACCCAAACACAAAAGAATATGCCTTCTTCTCAGCACCTCATGGAACCTCTCTAAAATTGATCACATACTTGTTAACAAAACAAACATCCACAGATACAAAAAAAATTTAACAGGTGGTTAACCTGTCAGAATGCTAAGATCAAAAACACTAATGATAGCTTATGCTGGAGAGGATGTGGAATGGAATAATGGGAACACTCCTCTGTTGCTGGTGTGAATGGAAACTCATGTAACTACTTTGAAAATAATTGCCAGTTTCTCAGAAAACTGGGAATCAACGTACCTCAGGATCCAACAATACCACTCTTGGGCATATACCCAAAAGAAGCTCAATCATACTACAAAAGCATTTGTTTAACTATGTTCATAGCAGCATTATTCATAATAGCCAGAACCTGGAAACAACCTAGATGCCCCTCAACCGAAGAATAGATAAAGAAAATGTGGCACATTTACACGTTAGAGTACTACTCGGTGGAAAAAAATTAATGACATCTTGAATTTTGATTGCAAATGGGTGGAATTAGAAAACACTATCCTGAGTGAGGTAACCCAGACCCCCCAAAATGAATATGGTATGTACTCAATCATAAGTGGATGATATGAACAAAGAACGTTGAGCCTATAGCTCATGATCCTACAGAAGCTAAGTAAAAAGGTGAACTCAAAGAAAAACATATACTGACCCACTGGGAAATTGGAAACAGAAAAGATCGCCTGACAAAATTGGGAGCATTGAGGGCAGGGGGAGAAGGGAGAGGAGAAGGGGAAGAGGAGGGGAGAAGGGGAGAGTTGAGGAGAACTTGAGGGAATGGGATAGTCGAGATGGAGGAAGGACATAGATGAGAGCAAGGAAAGAAATATCTTGATTGAGGGCACCATTATAGGGTTATCAAGAAACCTTGCTCTAGAGAAATTCCCAGGAATCCACAAGATGACCCTAAGAAATAGAGGAGAAGGGGCTCGATCTTGACTTGCCCTGTAGTTAGACTGATGATTATCCTAAATATCACCATAAAGCCTTCATTCAACAACAGATGGAAACAGAGGCAGAGTCCCACATCAGAGCATTGAACTTAGCTCCCAAGGTCCAGTTGAAGAGTGGAAGGAATGAGAATATGAGCAAAGAGGTCAAGACCCTTATGGGTTCATCCACTGAAACAGTTTACCTGAGTTAATGAGAGCACACCCACTCCAGCTGGACTGGGAAGGAACAAGCATAGGACAAACTAGTCCCTCTGAATGTGGTTAACAGTTATATGGCTGGAGCAGACTGAAGGGCCACTGGCAGTGGCACCAGAATTTATCTCTACTGCATGTACTGGCTTTTTAGGATCCTATTCTCTTTGGATGTGTATCTTGCTCAGCTTAGATATAGTAGGGAGGGCCTTGGACCTTCCACAAAGCAATGTGCCTTACCCTCTCTTAGGATTAGATGGGGGTGGGGTGGGAGGGTATGAGGAGAGAATGGAAGGGAGGGAAGGAGTGGGAATTTAGATTGGTAGCTTTATTTTTTAAAAAATCTAATAAATTAAAAAATATATATATATATAAAAGAAAAAAAGATGACTTGGTAGGTGTTGGTCATGTCTGGGGGCTTGTCCTGAGATAGCTGTTTCCTTCCCATTGTTTGAGCTCTGTGGAAATGTCTGACAGCCTGGACCTGAGAAGATGTTGGCAAGGCAGAAGATGAAGTTTAGAAAACTTTCTTTAGATCCTGGCAATTGAGGGAGGAGAGTCTCAAGATGGGTGGATGTTGGGGCAGCTGGCCCAATCCCTGCGTTCAGGGGCGTGGCTGCCCCAGCAGAGTAGGATACCCCTTAAATAGGATCGGGGCACCGGAAGGAGCCCTGTTTTGCTCTCCCCTGCGTACCTTCTGCTCCGCTGGACCCTAGGTTCTGTAAGTTCCCTTATTTCCCCTTTTATTAAAACTGATTTATTATAAAAGGACTATCTTGGTTATTTCCTAACCCCTCTGACCGCCGGCAGCCGGTACATCTGGCGCTCCCACGTGGGGCAAAACCCCGGGCAGCCAAGCCACCTGAAACCACCCGTACCCCACAGTCTGCTGCGGTCGGCAGATTCCTGCTCAAAATTCACAGGCGGGTGGAGCCGGCTCAGCTGATTGAGCCGGAGCACGCATTTTTTTTTTATTATTATTATTCCCACGCCTCCATTCGGAGCAAGGCAGTATCCTTTACTGTGCCAGGCCTGCTGCTTTGCTCCGCCCAGGAGCTGTTTGCCCGGCCTCACGGGCCGCTCTGCGCCATGGGACCAGACAAAACCGCGGCTCCTGTGCTCCACGTGTGTCCCCGTAGCCAGGTCCAGCCACCAGCGGTTGAGAGCAGCGCACACGCCCGATCCGCCTTCCCCCTCCCCCCACCTCAGGGCCCCGGGTCGCCGGCCAAATTGTTTGTGAAGCTCTTGTAGATACTCAACATTGATATTAAGCTAGCGGATCGCTAACCGCTCGCCCTCCAGCTTTTTGTGCAGCTTTTGCAGAGGTCCACCGTTGATTTTAAGCTACCGGAACATCGCCGCCGCTTCCCCAGCTACTGTGCTCTGCGCGGGACGCCATCTTTGGTTTCCCAAGACACGTGAAACTCGGTGCACTGCGCCATCTAGTGGCAGACAACGGTAATTACAGGTAATTTTTCATTTGATTAAAATCAAGCATTTAGATTGAAAATGTCTGATAATATCACTATTAAAGGATTCTATAATTTGTTTAATTACACGATGACTGAATTTTTGAGCGATACAGATGTGGTTTCCTTTGGCTGGATATTTACAGGGCTTGGTATCTTCTTTATTTTTGTTTGTTTCATTACAACATGGTTGGAAGATAAAAAAGAGATAGAGTCCTTACAGGCAGGAGCTAAAAAACTAAACAAGGACATAAGTGGTTTGAAAAACACTAATAAACAGCTTAAAAAGACGGTTGCAGCTCTCGAGGAAAGGAATAATAGACTTTCCTCTGAGATGGCTTTGTTACTTGAGAAATTTGGAACTTTCGAGGAGAAGTTTGAATTTCATGAGGAAAGGAATAACAGATCTCTCTCTGAGATGGCTTTATCACTTGAGAGGAAAATGCAAGGTATGGAGGCAGGAACAACGGATCTGAATCATAAGTTACAATCCCTGTCGGTAGAAACTGAAACATTATCTGAGAAGATTCGAACCGTTAAATGTATTAACAAGACTTTATCAAAGAGCTATGAAAGATTGCTGGACAGAATTTCAATACAAGATGGCACCATTCATGCCATAAAAATTCTGTCCAAGGATGAGACGTTATCGGTGTTGGACAAACTTCATACCCTTGAATCCTCTATGAAAGCCTTGGAACATAATACTGGGCAAGAGATTGAGGCATTGCAAAAGGCAATGGTAAATAGATTTAAAAAGATCGAGGAAATTATGGACTCTCATGAACAGGAGCAAATAGTACAAAAGGAAGTCCCAACCCCAAAGGTTCGGTTTGAAGAGGAGAAGCCCCTTAAAAAGAAAAATAACAATTCATGCACAAGGATGGTGAACATACTGATGGTAAGAGACCTATAGTTCGGGGGCAGGGTTCTTTTCTTATCCCCACAGTAAGACGCTCACCTTCAAAGGACCTGAGGGACCCTGGATACCTTGAATATTGATGAATTGGAACCAATTACAACCCAACAAGGATCAGCATTAACATTGGGTAAGCTCTGTGAGTATAAAAAACAATTTTTAAATATGTGTCAATATGCATTTCTTCATAGATATTTAGAGCTGGTTTCTTGGAGTTGGACTCTGGCCCAGTCCCTCTCCAATTCCAAGCTTGTTTATAAGAGATTTCTCAGAGTTTCTGTCTCAGGTTAGGAGTCAAATTATGAGACAGAATATTAATAACAATAATGTTGATAATGGTACCAATATATTTGCCTTCTTTGCCTTCATTCACATCTATGGTTGTCTTTAATGCACCTTTCATTGAAGATATGCACGTATACGTCTGTATGTGTCTTTGTAGATAATGCTTATCTCTCTCGCAACAAACGACAAAAATTTTTCTTCAGTAATCTTTGCAGTTTCCAGGATAAAGACGGGGCCCCGCGACATCAACTCCAACTGGTTATTATGACGTCATGTTTTTGTAGCGCTAATATTTGGCCTGTTTTTTGGTACCAATTGCACAGAACACTTTTGAATGGTGCACATTTTTGACAACATTCTGGCCTCATTTTCTAAAAAAATTCAGAGGCTGGACACATTTTTCCTAGATGAAATGTTACCCTGGGTATTCTACCATCATTTGCTTTCACAGGAACCCCTGGGAAGAAAAGTCGCCCCTATGTCAGCTGGAAGCAATCTTGGATGACGACGCCCCCCCTCCCAACAAAGTTTACCCTCAGATTTAGGGACACTAATTGGTGGCTGGTATAGGATGGTCGGGTTGTGGAAGGCTTTATATGGACTCAGGGGTATAAATTATGTGTATATCTATATGTATATATATATATATATATATTAAAAAAAGGGGGAGGGAGGGATTAACTGGTGATCTGAAGGAATAATTGATTTTTGTGAGTTATTGTTTTTAAAAAAAAAGAACTATATGAGTGTTGATTCTTGTATATTGATATATTGAACATTGTATGAGAGTATGATACTACCTCTGTTTGAAACAATTGTTATATTGACATTGCTTACTATATTGCAATGTACATCTCTACCTCTGATACTATTTATGTAATGACATTGTTTACTATATTGCAATGTACATCTCTACCTCTGATATTATTTATGTAATGACATTGTTTACCATATTGCACTGTACATTTCTACCTCAGATATTATTTATGTAAGGACCCTGTTTACATTTGGAAATCATTGTCTTCATTTATTGCACAGTTGTCTATTCTATTAGTCATACAGTTACATAAGTGTTGAGAATTATATGTTGGTCATATTTATATTTAGGACAATCAGGTTTTTTAGACACATAGAGGTTGTATTTAGTATAGATAGCATAATCTTCAACCTCTTTGAAGAGCTGTAGAACATGGCCTTTAATCTAACCTAGAGTTTTGTATTTATGAGACACAATCACTCCTGGCAACAATGCTTTACTCCCGAGAGAACGTTGAGCACCAAAGACACTCCACTGGGAGTTTGTCTTCTACTTGGCAAAACTGGCCTTGGGGCAAAGAAAAGCCCATACCTCCATTACTGACTAAACTACAAAATATCCATAAGTGGATAAAACAGAATTGTCTTATCTTGCCAAGACAGGATAGGATTGTTCTACTAAAGGTTCCTTGCCATTGTATAATGGTATGTCAGGTTTTTTCAGGCCTCAGCCAAAGTTGGTTGCCTCAACATTGCTATCAAGACTTCGTGTGGTTGCCCAGGTAGTCAATTGTCTCTGTCTTCTGTTGCACATTTTGGAAGTTTCTCGTTTGTGCTTCCTGGTTGCTTTGGTAATTTTACTCTCCTTCTCAGATCTTTGATGGGGTTGAAGATTAGATAATGGTAGCTACCTTCTAGATTATTTAGACTTCCCAAAGTAGAGTGATTAGAAAAATTTTTTGTTATATACTCCTCGCCTGATATTGTTTACTTCTTGTAATTTTATATGATCTGTTCCCATTGTATATAGTTGTATTTGGTTTCTGAATCTGTCTTATTTAGACAAAAGGGGGAGATGTTGGGGCAGCTGGCCCAATCCCTGCGTTCAGGGGCGTGGCTGCCCCAGCGGAGTAGGATACCCCTTAAATAGGATCGGGGCGCCGGAAGGAGCCCCGTTTTGCTCTCCCCTGCGTACCTTCTGCTCCGCTGGACCCTAGGTTCTGTAAGTTCCCTTATTTCCCCTTTTATTAAAACTGATTTATTATAAAAGGACTATCTTGGTTATTTCCTAACCCCTCCGACCGCCGGCAGCCGGTACAGGTGGAGGTGTTTCCCAGGTCACAAGATGTGTGAAAGGAGCCCCAAGACCAAAGAAAAGTTGAATAATACTTATCTTGGGTGAATCTGATCTCAGGAGGGTCCAATTTGGATTCCTAGAGCTTATAAGAATTTTTAAGTTTTAAAACAGATATAGACATATTAAGAAACAACCAAAGGGAATTTAAAATCCTGAGCTTGTAGTTAGTGTTTAGTATTTTTGGTAGATTAGCTTATCAGAATTTTCTTGGTTAGTGTTAAGGTCCTGGACAGTCACATAGCAAGAAAGAGTGAAAGAGAAAGGGAGAGAGGGAGAGGGAGAGGGAGAGGGAGGGAGGGAGAGAGAGAGAATATTATTACTTAAACCTTTTAATTTTCACCTGAAACAAACCTTAAGGCACCTATCTTTTTTTTTTTTTTTTTTTTTTTTTTTTTTTTTTTTTTTTTTAAACACCATGGTTTCACCTTAACATCCAGGAGATACTGGTGACTGATTGCTGAGGGTAGTCAATAATAAGCTTGTTATATTAACATTTGTTTTGCGACTATCTCTTTTGAGTCTGGGAGTGTGAATGTCCCTGGAGTTTTTTACCACCTGGGCATCTGATAGTGTTTGCACCTCTAGCTCTGTGGCTAATGTGACCCCTGTAACAACAGGTGAGTAGTCAATTAGAAATTTGGATATGTCATCAGAGACATATTGGAGAGAGAAACTGGCAAAACAGACAGGAGAAGAGGCAGGGGGATCAGGAAGGAAAACATATAGCATTCCTGATGCAGGAGAGTTGAGTACGGTTTTGGAGTGAGACTTCATCTTTTAGGAATTGGAATTGATCTCAGTGTTTTCTGGAACCTAAGGGAACAGGGCCCTGTTTGAGTCACTGTGTATGAGGAGAGATTATCCTGAGGTGGGGGAGATAGGTATACAATGAGGTAGGCCCTCCAGCTTAGCAACTGTGGGAGTTACAAGAATTAACTTAAAGGGGCCCTGCCATTTAGGGGGTGAGGGGTGAGGGGTGAGGGGAGTTAGTCTGGAGGAGAGAGACGGACCTGATCCCTGATACTGATTGGAGATGGTCAGGGGTTGGCACATGGTTGAGGTAGGGAGTGGTCAGTAAAATTCCATTGGAGGGACCAGAGGTGATACAATAATGGGGTAAGCAGGTGATCAGGGAGGGGTGAGGGTTCAGATGAGAGACTGGGAGTCAGAACCAGCCATCCATCTATGAGTTCAAAGGGAGAGATGGAAATGGGTCATTTGGGAAGGGCCTGGAGCCTGAAAAGAGCCAGAGGCAAAAGCTTTACCCAGTCAAGTTGAAGTTCCTATGATATTTTAACAAGAATATTTTTTTTCAGGAGTGATTAGGTTGTTCTACCTTCCTTGAAGGCTGAGGATGGTATGGGATATGAAAATTCTAGGGAATGTTGAGAGCCTTAGATAGAGTTTGAGAGATCTGAGAGGTGAACTCAAGACCATTGTCTGACTGAAGAGAGGTTGGAATTCCAAACTGGGGAATAATTTTCCAGAGAAGGACTTCAGAAACTGTCTGGGCCCTCTTTTTAGTAGGTGGAAATGCTTCTACCCATCCAAACTACTAAGACCAGGAGATATTTAGCCCAACTGACTGTGGCGTGTGAGTAAAATCAAGCGGCCAGTCAGTTCCTGGAAGGGAGCTCCTGGCCTGGTGGGTAGGAAAAGGAAAGCTACAGAATTGGGTTTTGACCTTTGACAGATTTTACAAGAGGCAGTGATAGTTTTTAAGAACTGTAAGTCCTCAGGGGTGGGCTGGAGGTAAGCCTTGACAAAGTGAGACAGAGCCTGACTATTAGGATGAAGGAGCTGATGTAGGTAGGACAGAATTTGATGAGTGTCAGGGGGTGACTGAGGATGTGGGTTGTTCTGTATGGACTCTCTGAGGTGGATGAGGTGAGTCTGGGCTTTGGAGGGCTGCTGTCCAGGCTACCTGGTCAGCTTGGATTTTTTCCCTTAGAGATGACAGAGCTGTCTGATGAGACCAGCAGTGAATAATTCCTATAGCTTTGGGTAGATGGAAGGCCTTTAACATGGCTATAATGTGGCCTTAGTGAGTTAGGGATCCTCGTTTTGTTGTAAGAAGCCCACGCTCTTTCCAGATAGCAGTGTGGGACAGAAGGATATGAAAGGCATATTTGGAGTCTGTGTAAACAATTAGGGATTGTCCCTTTGCCAACTGGAAGGCACAGATAAGAGCTATTAATTCAGTCTATTTGTTAATAGTGTGGGTTGGGAGTGCCTGTGCCTCCACCACCCTAGTATTTGACACTATGGCATAGCCTGCTTTACGAGTCCCCTCCTGTAAAAAGGAGTTGCCATCTGTGTACCAGGTATAGGTGTCCTGAGGTGATGCACCCTCCTGTATGTGTGAGGGGTGGGGCAGTAGTTCCTCTAAAGTTTCCATGCAGGAATGAGATGGAGTATAGTCAGTATTAAGTTGAGGGAGAAGATTTGAGATATTGAGGGGTGGGCAAGATTGGAAGATAAGTGTGGCATCTTCCACTAGTGCCACTTGGAGAGAAAAATCTTGGAAGGTGGTAGAGTTTGTAAGCCCTTATAAGTTAGGAAATGCAACAGGTTGTGATGTGAGAAGATAGTGACGGGTGACCCAAAGATTAGTTTCTTTGATCCGTGAATAAGCTGCTGAAGCATGTATGCAGGATGCCCATCCTTGGGTGGTCAGATCTAGTTTCTTTGACAGGTGTGTTATAGGTGCAAAGTAAGGGCCCAGCTGATGTCCTCAGACCCCGAGGGCATATCCCTCCTTCTATGTTACATAAAGGGAGAAAGGGCGAGCTAGATCTGGGAGATGAAAAGCTGGAGCCTGGAGAAGAGCCTGTTGGAACCTCGGAAAGGGCTGAGTAATGGGACGGGGAAGGAGCTCCTGCAGAGAGCTGAGAGCTGCCTCATATGGGGTGAGCAAGGAGAGAAAAGGGGTATCCTGGAACGCAGGAAGCCAGATATTATTAGGAATGATAAAATCTCCTCTTTAGTAGAAGGGACTGCAAGAGACTCAGTTAGTTTTTATCTGTCTAAGGTAATAGCTTTTTGGGTTGGGGTAATAGTTAATCCCAAGTAAATGACCTGAGAGGTAGACAGTTGGATCTTGGAAGGTGAGACTCTATAGCCCTTTTTGGACAGGAAATTAAAAGAGCGGAGGTGTTAGTTTGGCTAATTTTTAAGGATGAACTGCAAAGTAAAATATCATGTACATACTATATGAGTTTAGATTTGGGGAGAGACGGGGAGAGTAGATCAGAATCAAGAGTTTGACCAAATAGATGTGGGCTGTCCCAGGACAGTCCAGGTGAGCTGTGTAGAGAAGTGAATATCAGGGTCAGTCCAGGTGAAAGCAAAGATATTTTGAGACTGAGAGCTGAGAGGGATAGAGAAAAGGCATCTTTGAGATCCAGAACAGAGAAGTGGGAAGTTCCTGGAGGGGTAGTGGAAAGAAATGTGTAGGGGCTAGGCACTACAGGATAGAGAGGGACTACTGCAGAATTAATGAGCAGGAGGTCTTGAACAAGGCTGTAGGTTTCATTCGATTTCTTAACTGCAAGTATTGGGGTGTTGAAAGGAGAAGAGGTGGGATGAAGTAGCTCTTTCCTTAGGAGGTAGGAGATGATAGGCTTAAGTCTCCTAAGGCTCTGGAGTGATCTGGGTACCGAGCTTGGATAATGTACCTGGTAGGATCCTTCCATTGAATGACAGTGGGGGAAAGGTGTCTAGCAGCAGAAGGGTTTTGAGTATCCTGGACTTGGGAGTCCACCTGAGAGATTGGCAAAGGAAATGGCTGGCAGGATGGGAGGCTAGGAGGAGGAGGAGGGAAGATGCTGGTGAGCCTGAGGTCAAGCAAATTGGGGGAGCAAACAAAATAGGAGCTCCACTTGAGCTTAAAAAGTCTCTTCCCATAAGAGGTACAGGGCAGGCTGGTGTGACCAAAAATGAATGAGAGGAATACCCCTTAAACTGCAATTGAGTGGTAAGGCTGTCCCTCTAACAAGGAGAAATGTGTCCCCAAAACCCCATCAGTACTGAGTATGTGGCTCCGGTGTCCAAGAGAAAGGAATGGACTGACTGAGATGTTTACCTGTGGCTCCCTGGTAGAGGTGGCTTTCATGTCAGAGGAGCTCGGGCATCCCTAATTTCCCATGGCCAGGCCTGGAAGGTTGGTCGGAGGGTGGTATGCGTCTGATGTCTCTATGCCATGAGGTGCATGGGGACAATTGATCGCCCATTGCCTCGCTCCCGATGACACTTTGGACACATTTTAGGGGGACTGAGGTGAGGATTAGGACACACCAGGGCCCAATGCCCATTGTCTCCACATTTAAAACAGTGGCCTGGTGGTCTTTGAGCCCCGGGGGGTTAGGGGGCAAGGTAGCACGGGCAGTCACTGAGTTAGTTGGATGGCCTTGGCCAGAATTTGGTATGTTTGTTTATGGGCTTTATCATCTCTTAGAAGTCAGCGCTCAGACTTCTGCCTGTCGGGTCCCTGAGGGCTCTCCAGATGCTTAAGCTTAGCCCTGAGGTTAGGGAAGCTCTGGGAAAATAAATGGGTCATAAGGAGCTGTTTGCTCTCTGGGCTCTCAGGATCTAGGTTAGTGAACTGTAAGAGTCTTTGTGAGGTGTGTTAGGAACTGAGATGGATTTTCCTATTTGTCCTGAATGATACCCAGGGGTTTATCATAATTCACTGGCTTTAGGACAACCTAATGGAGACCTGCCAGGAGACAAGTTGTAAACTAATCTCTAGCTAGAATGTCACCTGCGGAAATATGGAAATAGTTACAACACCTGTGTTGTAATCCCAGCATGGGTCTTGATCGGGGACCACCTCTGCCCTGGGGGGATGGGCTGCTTTAGTTTGGTGAATTTTGTCTGCATGTATTCTAGCCTGCTCTCAGACTTGCCTACGTGCCTCAGGAAGTAGATTATAAATTAGGATTATATGTTTATTATGAAAGGTGAAGCTATAAGATTGGGTAATATATTGCAATTATTTTATGAAAGAGAATAGTCAGGTAGGAGCCTAATTTTTATTCTACCTAAGAGAGTTCTGATAGTGAGAAAGGGACATGTACCTTGACTAGTCTGTCCACTCTGGCTACCTCTTGCAAAGGAAAAAATGTGGCCGTATTGGTGGGGTTCCTTAGCAGCATGAGAGGAGGGGTGAAAGTGGGTGCCAGAGTCAGGTGCTTGCAGTGGCACGGCACCCTAGAGGAGGAAGGAACGAGAGAGGCTGAAGGAACAGTTGCTGGAGAGAGAGGAAGGGCCCGGTCCAGAGCAGAAGTGGGGTGTTCCTCCGGTTTAGATGGCATAGCTAGGAACACGGGAGTGGGAGAACAGGAGGCAAGGACAGGGGGCTTAGACCTGAGATAGAAGAAAGGCTTGGAAATATGGAAACTCTTTCCATTTGCATGTTACCTGGCAGAAGTTAGAAAGTTCCCATAAAATACTGGGGTCTAAGGAGCCATTAGGCAGTCACTTTAGGTTGTTATGTAAGGGATATTTAGGCCATTTCTTAGGGCAAAGGCAGATAAGCTCAAGAGTCTTTAAATAGGGGATTAATCTTAGAGGTTTCAGGATTTGTAAAAGACATCCCAAAATATAAAACAAAATAAAAATAAGAAAGAAAAGTCAAATCTCATCGTGGAAGCTGCGGTGTGACAGTGAGTCCCACAGTACACCCTTTAGTCCATACTTCTTTATGAGCGAGTGTTCATTGCAATGAGTAACACTGGTTTGGTTCAAGGCCTCTGGTTTCTGCTACACTATTGACATTGGGCCCTCACAGGGTCCTCTTGGCTATCCTGTCATCCTGTGCCATGGAGATCCTGTGACATTGGGACTGTTCTCCAGAAGATCATAGATGGGGTGGATGTTAAGATGGGTCAACTCATAGCCCTGGTTCTGGCTCTGGATTGCTGCTGGGTTGGTCATCCCACAGCAGACTCTCCCTCATCCTCAACACCTGGGTGGGCTCTCCAACACCACCCAGGCTAGCTTACCCTATTCAGTAAACAGAAAAGGGTGCTGTGGGGGTCCTCTTTCCCTCCCCACCTGTTGGTCACCAGATTGAGAAGGGAAAGAGAAAGAAGGGGAGACAGAAAGCTTCACACATGGTCCATGAGCACAGAGGGAGGTTCCCAGAGACAGACTTTGGTCATCAGCTCAGCCCTGTTCCAGAGTATAAGGAATATGTAGGATTGGACAGCCTGGGGACAACACTAATTCACATTAAGTGGCCTGCTCCTATCATGAGACTTAGTAGGAGGCAGTAGGGTCCTAAAGCAGAGCTCCTAGCACAAGTCTTCTTAGCAGAGATCTGCGCCAAAGGTCAACGTAAAGATGAATGAGGCGTCTGGTTTAGAGATGGCTTTTAGATAAGGTCAGTCCTCCAGGCCTGGGGACAGCCTCCAGATAAGGACAGGCAGAGAGCAGGAAGCTTTACTGGGGGAGGGAGCTCCTCGCTACCCAGCTATTGAGATAAGCTGCCCGCCCACAGCAGACTGTGAGCTGTAACCCGCCAGGGATGTGTTCCAACAGGGTGGGGTCGGCTCTCCAACTCTCAAGCACTAAGGGCCAGCCCCACCATGTTGTCAAGGCACAAGGCCACTCTCCTGAGTGCTGCAGCTGGTGAGAAGCAGAGCCACCTCTCCAGCTCTCGCATCCTCGGGACCAGCTCTCCCACCCACCACAGGCCGTGAGGGGCAGTGAGGAGGCATCTCCCCCTCACTCACACCAACATGTGACAGTTGAGGGATGAAGCTAGATCTCTCATGCTGGCTTCCAGCTCACCAGTGTCCCTAGTGACAGGGTCAGCTCTGCTGTGCTGCCCAGGTAGGGTGAAGGGCCCACTCTCTTGAGTACTGCAGTTGGTCAAGGGTAGGGTCAGTTCTCTGGCCTGCCATCGGTGGCTAGGAGCAAGGGACAGGGGAGGGCATTTTTCCGTTTGGACCACACAGCAGATGAGGGGGCGGGGCCAGCTATCTCACTCATCCCTACCCATAGGATCAGCTCTACAGTGCTGTTCAGGCAAGGGGTGCTGGGCCTGTTCTTCCAAGTGCTGCAGCCATTGAATCGCAGGACAGTCTCTTCCATGCTTATGACCCAGGGGTTGCTCTCCTGCTGCCATGGGTGGTGAGGGACAGGGGTGGGGTGTGAGGGTGGAAGGCATTGCTCCCTCACTACCATATGGCAGATGAGGGGTGGGGCCCGATCTCCCATGTTCACATTCTCTGGACCAGCTCACCTGTGCCCTTGTCAACAGGGTCAGATCAACTACGCTGCCTGGGTGAGGAGCAGAGCCTGCTCTCCCTAGTTCTACAACTGGTGAGGGACTGGGTCAGTTCTCTCAGCTGCCATAGGTGGTAGGAGGCAAGAAGAGGAGGGCATCTTTCCTTCATTCATGCCACAACATGGCAGACGAAAGGGGCAGAACCAGTTTTCACACTCTCACAAAATGGCCAGCAGAGTCAGCTATGTCGTTCTGCCCAGGTGAGGTGCAGGGCCTGTTCTCCTGAGTTCCCCAGTGAGGGGCAAGGCCAGTTCTCTCTAGTGCCGCAGCCAGCGAGGGACAGGCCAATTCTGTGTAGCCCTATCCTCTCGTGCTTCAGTACTAACAGGACACACACACCAGCACAGACCATGAATGCAGCTGGGCCACAGGCAATGGCCCCTGGCAGAAGCCCAAGCTTGGATATCCCCATGGCTCCCGTTGGCAAGCAGGTCACCCACATCAGCACACTCCTCGCTGCCGTCACCTCTTTAGATCTGCTTCCTTCCACAGGACATGAACCGTTCTGTCTCTCACTCCTCGATACCCCCACCCTGTATTTGCTCACAGTAATACAGCATGACCACCCATGTTGTCTCCTCCCAGCCCAGGGTGGGGGGGCCCCAGGCTCAATGGCACTGGGCAGGCTCCTGTTGTCTCTCCCATCCCCGAATTCATACTTTTTAAGTTTGCTATTTGGGCAATCATCCTATGTAAAACCTTGTCTGTATCTATTTATCATGCTATAAGCATTTTGTTATTGTTAAAGTCTGTATTGGATCAGCAGAAGTGTTCCCTAAATTTGTAAACTGTGTGATGTTTTTGAAGTTTGATTAGCCGCAGTCATTTCTCTACATCTCTTAGTGGTTTGAATTTGTGAAAAGCGGGTGTGTGTGTGTGTGTGGGGGGGGGGTTTGATACTAGCACTGACTCTGTTGTGGGACTTTTGTACATTGTGTGAAATGTATTTCCTGTGATTGGTGTAATAAAAATCTGAAGAGCCAATAGCTAGGTGGGAGATATAGGTGGGTTTTCCAGGGGGAGAAAGGAAAAAGAGGAGAAAAATCTAGGGGCACAGGAGCAGCCAGGGACATGGAGAAAACACAGGAGGTGAAAGATGGAAGAGAAGTAATGTCATGTGATAGAACGTAGATTAATAAAAATGAATTAATTTAACATTTAAGAACTAGTTAGGAATAAGCCCAAGCTATAGGCTGAGCTTTCATAATTAATAAGAAATCTCCATGTCATCATTTCAGAGCTGGCTGGTGAGACAGAAAAAAGACTCATTACATCTGGCGTCCAATGGAAAGGCTTGAATATCCAAACACAGGGCCTGAGAAACCTAAGAAAAGTTCTGGACAAGGAGCCAGATGTGGATTCCTAGTCCTGCAGTCTCTCTGGCAGACCAGGTAATGCATAGGGTATTTTTGAAACAAGATATAGTAGTGTTAATTATCAACTTAAGAGATTCTACAGTCACTTGGGCGATGATTCTCTAAGCATGCCTTAGGAGGATTTTCTTGCTGCTGCTGCTACTTGGTGTGGGAAGACCCATCTTAACTGTGGAGCCCAGCATTCTCTGGGCATGGGGTTCTGAACTACATTCTTGGAGAAATGAGTGTGAGCACTAGCATGCACTCATTACACTCTGATTCTTGACTGTGGCTACATTGTGGCAGCAACTTCTAGTTCCTGACACTTGGACATCTCCACCATAAGAAACACCAAAACAAACCCTTTCTTTATTAAGTTGCATTTGTCAGAGCAACAAAAAAGGACTTTGAGGCACAGTCTTACTATAAACCTTGGCTGGCCTGGTATTTTACGCATGAGCTACCACATGATGTTAACTCCTGGGCTGACACAACCTGCTGTTCCCTGGGCAGCCAGCCTAACTCAGCTACAGTTCATAGAGCCTCTGAGGTCGAACCAGCATTTCTCTATAAGCCCCCTTAATATTACTTGGCCTCATGCCAATTCATTTCTCAGGGCACCCTCTCTCAAGTCCCCTCCCCCCAGTCTGTAACCCAATATAGGGTCTGTTCACACTACACTAGAATTTGTAGTAGTTTTTTAAAAATGGATCTTCCCTTTACAGCAAAGGCTCAGCACCCCTAACTTTTTTTTTTACCCCAGGAACTTGGGCAACTCTCTGTGCCCTTTGATTCAGCTCAGTGGAGTTGAAAACATCCCAGGAGGACCAAGTGTAGATCAGGTATTCAACGGGGACATTAAATCAGATGCTAAAGGTGGGACAGAAAGGCTAAAGGACTGACACAGCCTCCAAGAAGCAAGAGTTTTATGTGGATACAAAAAAATCAATAGCATGACAAGACCACTAGAAAAATAAAAAAATATCATTGCTGGATTTATACTCTCAAAGCAGAAACCATACATGATACCTCTCTGTCATTGCCTGCAGTTTCTATTTTATTTGATTTCCTGGAAATACTCTCAGAGTTACACTAGCAATATCAAGTAGTCTGAACATCTTGCTTTGTTTTTTCCCAAAATTTTATTTGCTGGTTGAGGAGCTTTTTACAGAAGAAACAGGAAAGCCCATTTTGTGTAAACACTGGAAACAAATGGACTAACAAAGTCAAAAGTTAGGCTTGCTGTCAAAGGAGGAGACGGATGGTAGAACTGAAGCCTGGCATGGGGTAGAAAGAGAAGCCAGGGTAGATGCAGAGACCCACCTATGTGTCAGGACTCATGGGATACTCCCACCACCGTGGTAGATGGGGTTCAGCTGTCTGTCCTCTGGATTATTTCACAATAGTTGAGACTCAATGTCCTGAAAAGAAAATCTCATTAGCCTACTGTGTGCCACATGCCCATCATGAGAAGATAGAACTTTAACCTGTGGGGATAAGAGAGCTTGCTCAGGAGGAGTAAAGAGTCCACTAAAGCAAGACAAGTGATTCTATACAAAGCTGTCTCAGACTGGACCGTGAGTCCTTAGAAAAACATTCACATGGCATACACAAAAACTCAAGCTTGATTGCTAGCTGGGTGTCAGAGAACACATGGATATCTGTCCCTTGCTAGGAAAAAAAAGGTTCAAGGAAGCCTGGGTACCCAAATAGATACTGCCTTATAGGGACACTGTTGTGTCCAGTGTGATTGCTCCATGCGTTCCTTCCCATGAGGCTAAAGCGCACGAGCAAGGGTACCTGGAGATATCTAACATGGCAGCCTGAGAAAGAGCCATAGGGACAGAAGTGAAAGGTGCTAAGACTGTATGAAACTAGAGTCCTGAAAACATAGAGGAACTGTGGGAAAGGGAGACCGACAGAGTCAGGATGAGGCTGATGGAGGAACAGGCAGGTTAAGTCATCGTAAAACGGGAGGGGTAAATGGAACGGTGACAGCATAGTAGAAAATCCATCTATCGCACAAGGGCTAAAGAGGGGCAGGTGCTGAAATGACCCTTGGAGTGTCATACCGAGTTGAGCCTCTCTTGAGAAGTAGATTTTTAGGCCACCTTTCAACTCCTCAAATATCACAATCTGTACAAATAAAGAAGCAAATCAGCCAGAAGATTCCAGCTCTCCTCCTGAAGCAGAACAGCATTCAAAGAAATGGAACAAGGAAGCAGGTAACACTGAGAGAAATCACCTCATTAATTCCAGGATGGAGCCAGGCAGCAGGGACATAGAGGGTTTCCTGGGGACCGATATTCCAGTATCGTCCTAGGGTTTGTCCATTGATGAATATGACACCCTTTCTCCAGCCCTGAACAAGATAGGGAGGTTTCAGATTCTAACTTCTAGATGTAAAGATAGAAAACAAACAGACCTCTATCACAATGGCACACTAAACCTTAGCATGGGCCAAGATAGACAAGTGGAGTCGTACGTGGGAGGGTGTGCAACATATGAGCTTGTGCCACTGCCCTGTCATGGAGATTGCTCAGCATCAGTCTCTAGGAAGATTCTAATTTCCATCTCATCCCCCAGGCTTGGCCCAAGCCATCAGAAGGGATGTCTACTTACAATCTAATTATCACCAAAGCACATCAGGCTTTAAAAACATAGATCAAACTGTATAATAGCAGGAATGGTAGCCACCATGACCTGGATGGCATGTCTTGGATGGTGAGCTCAAGCCAGTGGTAGAGGTCTCTACATCTGGGGTTACGTGTAAGAACTACTGGGTCACACTCACTCAATCCGTGCCACAGAGCTTGCACCAGCCAGTCTCACTGGCACTTGCTGTGCATGCTTCTGCTGAATCTCTTCACTGTTCTTGTCCTAGCCAAAGGGTCCTCAAAGACATTCACCTTTTGAATGGCTACGACTTGCTGTGACTAAGGGGAGCTTGGTTCTCTGTCACACAACAAGGTTCATGTACTGGGGAGCTTTTCTGAAGGTTCTTTTGAGCCGGGGGCTGGGGCACAATAGCAGCAGAGAAGTGGCACCAACCTTTACTTTTATGAAGGTGTCGTGGGGAGGATCTCCGGCTCTCAAGTGACTGAGGAAAAACGCAGGGCCCTGAACACGGCTTGTAACTACTTTCCAGGACACAGGAAACTTCGGAAGTTTTCTATGGGGATCAAGAGACAGTGAGATGTTATAGGTTTGCTCTGATGTGCCACCCGTGACCTCTTCTATGAAGCCTGGCATCCAACTCCCTTGTGGTAACAGCTATGTCCTTGGCATTCATGATACAGCAGGAATTAACCAGCGGACAAAGGGACAATCCCTTCTCTTCTCCCAGGCATCTATGAAACTTGGCATTATTTCTTTTAGAACTCTGCATCAGGTTTTATTTTTCTCTCTGGAAATCAAAGGCTTCATCTGCAGACCTCTGAGCATCCCTCCAGCTCTCCACATCCACCCATCTGTGGTATGTTTCATTTTATTTTGTTCATCTCCAGTTCAGTGACTGAACTCAGGGCTACACATTGCTGGGTAAAATGCTCTATCCCTGATCTATAACTCCACCCTGGCCACTTTGCATCAGCTAAAGTTAAAGCACCTACGTTTGTATGAAGGCGTTTTTCATTTCCAGGCTGTAGATTCTAAATTGTCTCAGAGGAGTCTTGTCCAGATAGATGTCTCCAGTTAGACCTGTGGAACAGGAATGTAAGTGGAAGTGAAGGAGTTGAGCAGGGCAGAGATATGCACGGGCTGCAGTCAGGGTTCTCCCTGAAGGAAGTTGCTCTTTTGGCTTCATCTGGCTGGAAGGTTTCTATAGACCCCATAGATTTCCCCCTTTCTCTGGGTGGTGCTGAGGATTAAACCACCTGGACTCAATAGGCTTCAGGCATGCTAGGCAAATACTCTTATCATTATGTTACCTAAACTCAAGCCCGACTCAGACATTATCCTCTGGAGTGTACACTCCTAGAAAGGGCCTCACAGTCCACATTAACGGCACAAAATCACGGCAAGCACTGCAGTTCTGATCAGCACAGGATTCTGGCTAGCTTGATACTCAGGTTTGTCAAAGCACTGATGGGAAAAATCGTGTGTGGTGTGACTCTGCTCAGGAGGACTGGACCCAAGCAGAAGGATAAACACAAGACCTGGATTCCTGACAGTGAAGACTTGGTATCCCTAGAGAGGAGCCCTAACCTGGCACATCACCATAGCTTTCTTCTGCTGGCACCACATTCAAAACACTCACTAAGTGAGTGGCAGGGTTATATCTCTGGCTGGGCAACTAAAGAACACAAAAATCTCACAGTTTCTGTACACAGGTGTCTCGTTACCAAAAACATATGCTCTTTTCCACACACAAACCTGTTCCTAACTGCCACCATCCTGCGGAGGAGCAATAGCTTCTGATGCTCCACTACCTTAGCTGTCTTCTTCCAGGACCCACCTTTTCTCTCTTTGTTGATATCCAACCCAGAAGAGAGTCGGCCTAGGTTCTCCACCAGGATCCTCAGGATCTGGGTTTTCATGGATGGCTATTCAAGAGAGACCAGAGTAAACCTCACTTGGCACCTCCCTTAGACTGTCTACGCCTCCCTGGAGCTGGGACAGGCCATGAGCAGGTGACTGACAGATCATAGGTCACAGGACCCTGTAGGTGTCCAGCTATGGGACAGGCAAGCCCTTGTACTCCTGCTTTTCCTCTTCCTTCCCTGAAAAAGTCATCTGAACATTTAAACAAGGACTCTCTTGGATGGTGACCAAGCCAGCCTTCTCTGGGCAGTGAATATTCAAGGGGGAGGGAGGTGGTGTTCTCTCAAAGAACATTCACCAAGACCCCTAAGATGTATACAACCCTCCCTGGGATTGCTGGGTTCATCTTCATGGAGCAGACCACGGCAGAGGAGTGAAAATAATCTATAATAAGCCCTCACTAACTCTTGGGCCCAGGCCTAGCTGGAACTGGAATGTCTCATCCATGAACTGTGTTAAATACATTTTTCACAAGAAGCAGCTCGTTCTTGAAACGATCTAGGACTCCTATGTATTTGTTATCCAAAAACACCTGGAAAAGAAAAAAGAGACGACTGTTAGTGCCTCATAAAAAAAGGAAGGAATGCAGTCCTGAAAATGCAATAAACCAAGCAAGAGGCAGAATGAATTCCATGTCTCCCAGAGCTGCATAGCCTCACAGGGTCACTAAGAACAGGTGATGGTTTAAGTAGTGCCATGAGAAGACGCAGGAAGTGCAGCCTGGGCCAGAGCTCTCAGTGAAAACTGGAACCTGGATCAAGTGTGGGCAAGGAGGGGGAGAAGTCTAAAAGACCTGTAGGAAACTAGAGGAGAAGGGAGGTAGGAATGGGTAAGCATTATTAAGGAAATGTTAGCAAGGGAGGAGATGGAACTGAGGGACAGAAACTGTTCTGTGTTTGTCTTCCTTACCCCCATGGTTTCTACCCTTCCAGGGGCTCAACTATGCTGGACACACCCAATTTCAGTCTGGAGTGCTTGCTGTCACATTCTAACTGATTTTAGGGGTACCCTGCATGGACCCATTTTCCCTATTACCTATTCTGCTGGGAGATTTTTGTCAACTTGACCAACTACTGTCTCCTGAGAAGAGAGATCATCAATTGAGAAAAGTCTCAGATTGACTGGCCTGTCAGCTAGCCTGTGAGCAATCTTGTTAATGAATGATTTCTGTGGGAGAGCTCAGCCAGTGTGGGTGGTGCCACCTAGAGCCAGTGGTTCTGGGTTGTGTAAGAAAGCAGGCTGGGTGAGCAAGCAAGCGGTAGTCTCCTGGGTCTTGCCTTGAGGTCCTGGAAAGGCTTCCATGATGATGGACTGTAACCTCCAAGACAAATAAGCCTTTCCCCATTGCCATTTTGGGTCATGATGTTTATGGCAATAGCAGAAAGACAAACTAATAGAACTACTATATTGATTAAACACAAGAAAAATCACTCAGAGAACCCTAGTCAGGCAAGACAACGTAAGAATAATTTACTTCCTAGAATAATTAATTGAAATCAATTTTTCAAATGCAATTTAGCTAGTAAACTGTAACAACAATAAAAATCCTTAAGTCAGAAAACACAGGTATTCCGAATGTCAGGTTACCAGAGTCTAATCACAGAAGTTACTTATTTGATAATTATTTATCATAGCCTGTTGTTGAAATGTCTTCCTTGAACACAGGGTGCCTAGGTTGAAGAGCACAAAGAAATGATCACAACACCCTCCAAGAGCAGTCACGGTGCTATGAGCAGACTTGAGTACAGGACATGAGAGGAAGAACAGGCCACAGTCGAGCTGCTTTGCAGACATGGAGAAGGCTGGCTCAGGAGTCAGCTGGAGGGGGGCAGCAAGCAGAGATGTGTAAGATAGAATACTTATCCTATGCAGAAGACTCATGGCACTCTGAGGGATTGCAAGTAGGAGAGGAAGGTAGAAAGTGATGGAAGGGTCTGAAACAGGAAGACCCGCTTTGTATTTTCAGAGAAGACACCAACTAAAGCAGCAGAGGCCTACATAAGAAAGCAATGGCCAAGACCTGCTGCACCACACAGGAGCCACGAGAAAATATGGAACAAAGACAAGGTGACAACCGAATTTCTGGACAGAGATTATATGTGGGAAGCTGCGACTCCACAAACAAACACAGGGCTGACTTAAGAAAGCAGTGCATGCACCCTGGGAAAAGCCAATGGAACATATAATAAGTACCGATAAAAGTCTGCCAATTGTAAGAAAGATGTCTCTGCAGTAAAAAGAAAGGGAGGAAGAAAAAGAAGGAATGGAAGGGAGGAAGGAAAGAAGGAAGAGAGAGAAAGAGAGAAAAAAGAAAAAGAAACAAAGGAATTAAGGAAGGAAAGGAAGGAATTAAAGGAACGAAGGGAGAGAGAGAATGAAAGAGCAAAAAGGAAAGAAAGGAAGAAAGGAAGAAAAAGAAAGGAAAGAAAGAATGTGAAGGGGAGAGGGAGAAGATTGGAATCATAAAGATATATAAACAAGTTTTGTCCTTATACATCTATCTGTATATCTTTATGATTCCTAAACTGAGGCAGTATATGGTCAAATCTAATCTCGACCCTCAGAATCAGAGGCAGATAGATCTCTGTCCATTTGCGGCCAGCCTGGGCTACATAGTTTAGGCGCAATATGAAATACAAACAAACGAAAACCAGAAGTATAGGGTGAGTACTGTTTATTTAAAATGCTTGAGGCTAAACATTTCAGATTTGGGAGGTTTTCAGGGTTTGGATTTTCTCAGACGTTAGAAGTTATTTAATCCTTACAACAGGAGGCAAGGCAGGTGGCCCTCTGTGAGTTCAATCTAGTCTGGTCTACAGAGCTAATTCTGGGACAGCTAGCACCATTACACAGAGAAACCCTGTCTTGAAAAATATGTATATGTATATATTACATGCATATATTCTGGGATAAATTATAGATATGATATATAAATAGGCCATTAGAAAGAGAGGGATCTTCCTTGTACCAGAAATTATTATGTAGGCTCCTGGGGGAAAGAATTATCAACAGACTGACCCATCTTCGATGGCTGTGAGCTACAATAATGATCATGTGTCAACATACGCACAAGGTACAATAATGGTGTCAATGTTATGGGGATAAACAATTGCCTTCTGATGGGATTTAGGTCCTGCTCTAGGAGAAAACATATATGTGGTTTTGTACATATGAATAAGCTATGGTTGAGGTGTTCACAGGTCCCAGAAGAGAACTATTATTCTCCTAAATGGACACAAATTCTAAACCCATCGCACTACTCATAGACTACAGTAGCTTAGGGTCCTCATCAGAGAAGTTTCTTCATGCAGTTTAATCATGGGCAGTGGTTAAGCAGAAACTTCCTGACCAAAGTGCAGAGAACAAGTACTTGAGGATTGCACAGCCACAGGTGGGATCTCCATCACTCCCCACCCAAATCTCAGAGGTCTCCTTGAGAAAAGGGAGGATAATATTGTAAGGGCCAGATGTCAGGGGACCAGACCAACACATTGTCTTCTGCACATGCCAGGACTGCTGCCCATGAACTCACAGTAGTTGTGGCTGCCTACATAAGACCTAAAGAAGACCCAGCCTGTCCATATTCTAACATGGGGAAGGGAGAAGCTCAGTAACCCCCAATGGTAAGTGAGGGGCTATTGACAGTTGACACCTTTTGGGAAGGGAGTGTCTCTTTCCTTTAAGGATGTGATCCCACTAGGTGGACCATATTTCCATACTCACAGTCAGCCCAATTAGACTCTGTGGGTTATTAAAAAATGAAGAAAGAGGAGGAGGAGGGCAAGGACAGGACAAGGGGGAGGAGATGAAGAGGAGGGGGAAGACGAAGAAGACACAAAGTTGGAAGCAGGAAGGGGTGGACCTGGAGGAGTTAGTGGGAGGAGTGGAAGTAAAACTATCAAATACATTGTATGAAATTTTCAAAGAATTGATAAAATATTCTATGTTTTAAAAAGTAAAATAACTCTCTGTAATGTGTGTGTGTGTGTTTATGTGTGTGTGCATGTGTGTGTATTCATATGTATGGTGGGCCCATGCATGTGCCTTTGGAGGAAAGCGGTTAACACTTGGATTTGATCACCAATCACTCCTACCTTATTTTAAGGCAGGGAGGGTCTCCTTATTGAACTTCGAGCTCGTGTTTCAGCTAGATTGACTGATTGACCATCGAACTCCTAGGATCTTCCTGTCTCCACTCCCCTGAGCTGATCTCATAGACATATGGAACCACGCCTGACTTTCTAAAGAGGTGCTGGGAGTCTGAGTCCAGGTCTTCATATTTTGCTGTGAACACTATTCCCTCTGAATCATCTCCCCAGTCCCATCTGGAATTGTTTGCACATCACACTTTCACTGAGCATTTCTGACTGTGGACTAGGAATATCCAACCTGAAACCTTGGGAAAAAGTGATGTGGAAAAGACAAAGAGCAGGGAACTGTCAGAATATAAGACCAGCTCTTAACTTGGAGTGGGATGGAACCTTCAGCGGCTGCACTGTTACTTCCCAGCTGCACGTGCTTTGAAAGGCTTTCATGATTCCTGAGGATTTTCTACTTGGAACACATCACAGCTTGGTGCTTTAAGACTTAAATGACAAGAGCCAACTTCTCATATGCTATATAAATATTAGGAGTTAATACATGGTAAGAATAGGGACTACAAAGTACCCCCTGGACTTAAGAACACTATTGTCTCCTATAAAAGTATATACCTAAGCATGTCTATGTCTAGAAGACTTCACTGAAGGACAGATGACAAGCAACAGAGATAATTTTCTGAAGGACGAATGAGTTGACCACCAATTAGACATTCACCTCAGTACCACAGGGTGATATTAACAGGAAAGTGCCATTAGGAACCACAGATTCCCTACCTGCCCTCGGTCTTGAATATGACCTCTTGTGGTGAGGAGGCCTCCATTGAAGATGGTGGTCTCATAAAGCGTGTACCCAAAGGACTGGCCGTCCCCTTGGTTCACAGGCAGCTGTTCCATGGAGAGTGGCTTGACAGACTTGGCTGGCTAAGGCAGGGACAGAAGCGACAAACAAAGGGTCAGGCTAGAGACAAGAATCTCACAAGTTGCCACCCATAGCCCACTTCTCCAGAGGGGTGACTCCAACAGCCTTGTCAATGGGAGTACCGAGAAGGAATACACAATGATAATCAATCTTATGCATAGCATAGATATTATCTTTTTTGGTTTCTCAACCAACCTCAAATTCCACTGTATATGTCAGCCAATGAACTAATCTTATAATTTAGATAAAAAGTTGAAATCAAGAAAAGCACAGGCATTGAGGCATATGCCTGTAATCCCAGTAGTTGGTGAAGAGAAACAGGGGATTTCTGTGGCAAGTCACCAGAAGGACTAACCAGAATTGAAGAGTTGTAAGTCTGGTGAAGAGATTTTGCCTCAATATAAATAAAGATATACACGCATACATACATACATGTATACATACTTATATATGTAAACAAATAAATAAATTTAAGCCAGCCTGGTCTACAGAGCTAGTTCAAGGAGAGCCAGAGCTACACATAAAACTCTGTCTCAGCCGGGCGATGGTGGCGCACGCCTTTAATCCCAGCACTCTGGAGGCAGAGGCAGGCGGATCTCTGTGAGTTCGAGACCAGCCTGGTCTACAAGAGCTAGTTCCAGGACAGGCTCTAAAGCCACAGAGAAACCCTGTCTCGAAAAACCAAAAAAAAAAAAAAAAAAACTCTGTCTCAAAAAAACAAACAACAAAATATGAATAATAAAAATGAAAAAGTGCAGAATGATCAGGAAAAGTACATGACATGAACTTTGGACCCCCACATGCATTTCCACAATGTGCAAACAGACACATGCAGGAACATATGGTCTATAGGATTATTTTCAGCTTATCTCAGATCCCACCAAAATTCAACATTCATCTTAATAAAAGGGTAGGTGAGGGTTAAAAGAAGTCATCACTATGGTAACATAATCACAATAAAACAGCGATCATTATAATTTCCTAAAACAAGAGACGTTTCAAGAAATTTTTGACAACTGACTTTCTATTTATGTACTGTAAATATCCCCAAAAACATAAATAAGTAAAAACAAAAATTGAAAATATGGGGCTTAGTTGATAGAGTATGGCACCTGGCTCCTACCACCACGTAAACCCAACCTGCTGTCACAAGTCTGTACTCAGCCCCTCTGGGACACTTGGCTTCTGTTGTGACCTTGTACACATGGAACATTGTTGTGTATTGTTGTGTAATCCTAACCGCAGTTCTCCAAACGTACAGCCCTCCCTGTCTTTGAAAGTGGATCCCAGAGTGCCTCAGTTTCTCTGCCTCCCACATCACCGTGCTGACATGTCATTTACTCCCGTTCAGTCTTCAGCCACAATGCTGCACTGACTGGATGTCTGTGGAATCCTGGGACTGCCCAGCACAGTGCCTGTATCTCCATAGCCCTGATGATGAAGCTCAGTTCCTCCACCTATAGCCAATGTCCCTCCTGTCGGTTCTTCATTCATTCTTCTTACTCATTAGACTGGATACTGTCTAGACTAACATCCTGATAATACCGCTCCAAGATATTGACATTTGGTGAGTTTTATAGGGATGAGCATGCAGTGTTTCCTCAGACCAGTTTTCAGTCTGTGCTCCCAGGAACCCTAGTTAGAAGTTACAGCGTCATAGAGAAGGGATAAAAGTTCAGCACCCAGAACTAACTCCCTGACTAACCTAGTTTGTGTTTTATACGTTAAACTTAGCGATAAGTTTAGAGAAAGCCTCCCTCTAAGAAAACAAAAGATTAAAAGTCATTGCCCTAGGTTGGGTCCATTCTAACACCTTAATAAGGCAGGGGATAGGGCTGGAGAGAGGGCTGAGTGGTGAGAGCGGGCACTGCTCTTGCAGACGACTTGGATTCAGTTCCCAGCCCTCATGTAGTCACTCCCAATAGTCTCTAACTACAGGTCCAGGGGATCCGAGGCCCTTTCTGGCCTCTACAGACACATGTGTGGTCCACGTACAAACATGCAGGCAAAACACTCACACATCAAATGAATCTTTAAAAAAACCGAGATGAAGGAAGAAAATACCATGCAGGAAGAAAATATCACAGAAATGATATCATGTGTCAATATCCAAAAAAAAGTCACCTGGTCCAGATGGGGCAGGACTTCCCACAGGGTGAGGAAATGTAAGAGTATCAATGGCTTATAGGCAACCGGGTTTGTAATTTTTGGTCGAGTGACTGTGGAAACATCTGCAATGAAAAGAACATGGCTGGCCATCGTAGGACCTACTCCAACCCCATTCAGAGACATCAGGCACCCTGCTGAGCAGCAGCCTCCACAAATGAAGGACAGTCACGTGCTCTTATATCTTAACTCCAGGAGGAGGTAAGGCACGTGCTATTGAGTAAGGGTCCTTAAACATCCAAAAAAGGACCCTTATTGTCTTAGAACAGAGGAGCATGTTGACCAAGCTGGTAGTTCATTAGATTCTCCTAAAATCTAGCTACAAATGTGCTTGCTCTCAGGTTCTACTGTTTCTTCCCCACCTCAACCCAGACATGCTTGCTGACTAGCTCAGAAGAATGGGCCCTGGAACCTCTAGCTTTCAGAAGTTTTAGAGGATGGTGGGCACAGCTAAGATAAAGCAAAGTGCTCTCATGCTGAGCACATGAGAGCAGACTCTGTCTCTTGTACATTTCCAGTGCTGATGATAAACTGGATCAAACTGGGTTTCTCCCCAAAAGGTCTCCACACCTCTCCCACCCCTCCTCCCAGAGCAGATCCCACTGGAGGAATCGAAGTCACCATTCATACAGAAGTTGCTGCCGGGTGGGTACCTGTAACATAGTGAAAAAAACATTTGAAACACCCGATACTCGGGCGTGTATTCGCCAGACTCTGACAGCAGCGCACAGTACTCTAAAGAACAAAGAGAAATGCGTCATTTCCCCCCAAGAATACCTTAGCTCTGAGCAAAAAGATCCATGATTCATCAACCCCCAGAGGAGAGCTCTGGGTATATGGTAAGTGAATTCCGTATATGTTAGTCCAAACTAAAAGGCATCTGCTAAGCTTTGATGGGTATGGAGGTGTTACCCCAGAGGCAAACTGCACCAATCTGTGGGCCTGTGAGCCACCACCCCATTAAGTGTTTATCTTTATATGAGTTGCTGCTCATGGTGTCTCTTCACAACAACAGAAACCCTAATTAAGGTTGAGGCTAAGAAAGATACATTTGCGGATATTCTGGTACTTTTAGGGGATCCAAAACAACAGGTGAAGCAAGGTTCTATCCAACAGATAGGCGGGACTAAGCTACTCTCCTGACTGCTCACAAAGTTACAAAAAGCGAACACCCCAACATCTAGTGTGGTCACAAACAAATACTGAATGTTCAGTCTCCAGCACACAGAAACTCAAGACAGAGGAAGAGGAAGGGCCTAACTGGGCATGTTCCAGATTCAACAAGGAAGCAGCCTAGATTAGAGATAATTCTGGGAGCCAAGTACTTGCCATAGCTGGTTACTACAGGTAGATAACCATTGGAAGAGCTACTAGCTCCACCTATGAAACCGAAGTTGGTGCCACCATGGAACATGTAGAAGTTGAAGGAGAACCCGAGGATGAACATCTCCCGCACATCCTTCATTAGCACTGCAGAAAGGTGGGAAGAAAGGGGGAAGCAGGGGTGGGATTAGGATGGAAGAATTCAGTTTATAGTGGATGTTCAAACTACAGACCTGAAATCCTCAAGATCTGCTAGAGCCTGTGCGCAGAAAATCACATTCGATGAGCCAGGCCTGGTTAGAGTAGATGACAGTGTTTGTTTACACGATCCAAAATCACTTATTACTCTTTTCTCTAGGTTTCAAATTTGAGGGAATCTTTCTTTCTAGCATACAAACATAAACTTTCTAGTATATCAAGTATTGCTCATGACTTTTTAGTGCCATACCTATGTCTGGTGTATTTCTAAAGCACTTCTCAACTTCTTAGTGACAAGTCTGAAATGATGTCACCAGTCACATTTACCTCCAACTCCACTTGAATGGCCTTCATCCATTCTCCAGAGAGAGTACGAGAGTGATGAGTCAAAATCAGCCAAGTAGAGATTATACCACTTCCTGCATCTATTCCCAGCACACCTTCATTGTATTTCCCCCTTCCAGAAGAACTAACTCATTCTCATTACTTTTATAGCATAGTGAAATGTATATAAAATGAAAACTACAGAAACATAACTTCCTTTTCCAATGACCCCATAGGTGCTCAGCCTATGGCCACTCCATCTGAGCAGATGTCTGCAGATGTCTAGATGGTATCTACTTAGGTAAGTTGATGTTTGTATTATACAACATCTGAGAGTCTTGACCCTAAACCTGAAGTACACTAACGAGCAAGAGAAAGACCAAACAAACAATCAAAAACAAGCAACCAAAAACAAAGAACCAGACCAATGCCACTGTAAAGTCATAAGGAGGGCTCACTCTGTGGATCTCCAAACTGGCGGGGAGTTCCCCATGTGTCGGAAGAGTCTGTCGTATACACCATCATCAGTATGGGGCTTCTGCCCTGAAGGAAAAAAAAACTGCATCAGTTTAGGAAGCTCTTCCCCAATTCTGCAGCCCTGAACAACCTGCAAAGGAGCTGTGACGCCCAGGGCTTCAGCACTTTAACTGAAAGCAGCCTGCCACCCCCAGCAGCTCTGAGTCCTACTCTCCCGTTCCCACATGATCTTCCCAGCCACATCGCCTCCTCGTGTGACTTCACTGACTTCATTTTTTTCCAAGCTTTAGGGGTGGGCAGGTGTCAACTGCTATTTTAATATTATGCTTTCAAGACATCCTAAAAGTAGAATTTGGAAATTTCTAAAAATAGTATCTTTTTATTCTCCTGGGTGACCCGAGTAAAGGTCGGGTAAGAAACAGCAGATACAGAGGAAGGATCTCAATGATGTTCAATTACAGGGGCTGCTTAGGTGAAGGGATCATGACAAGTGCTGGGCTTTCAACTATGGCAGAAGGCTATGCCCTCAAAACCAGAGTGAACAAGAGTTAGGACTACAGCACTCAAACACTATGGCCTGTGGACCAAGTGTTCTGGATGTATACAGCTTGAACCTAAAACCACCTGAAATAGATAGTTAAGGACACCGCAGACTCAGATTTTAACTCAACTAATTACTACTAAGGTTTCCCTCAATAAGTGAGCCAAGAAGTCCTGGGTAGGGAAAGAAGCAAAGTGGCTGTCAACTCTGTAAGGCCTTTACTTGAATGGATTCGAGTTCTTCATATGTTTCTTTCTTTATATTCTTCATGTGGACAGTGGCCAGCACTGTGGGTGGAAAGAACACACGTGAGATCCTGCCGTGAGCACACAGTGCAGACTCTCCCAGAGCCGTGCTGCAGAATCCAGACCACAACTCTTGGACATCTGCCTCCCAAACTCTCACTTCAATACTGTTGCATCCAGAACTAGCGATAAAGATAAGATATCACACTTACAGCCATAGAAGCGCATATGAATGGATTTACACATTGCCCTTCTCTTAGAACTTACAGTGATGGTCTTGAATGTTAAAAAGTGATTAAAATATGCCACATGATGCAAATTAATACATGAAAAGCAAATGAAGCAATTGATATTCTAAAATTTGATGTTTTTGGTTTGGTGGTCAAATCCAGGATCTATTTTATGCTTGTGCTCTAGATCAGATCACTATTGTGACCTTTAAATTACAACAGAGAAGGACACACACACACACACACACACACTAAAAAAATCTAGGGACGAGAGCATTGGAAGAGAATGGAGTTGACAAAATCACTTAGAGGGAAGAATTCAAGAACTGCTTTATTGCTTTTCATAATCTTGGTCCCTATGCATCCATTCTTTCCTCTTTGCATGTTGATCCCATGTACACATGCTAAGCAAGTGCTTGACTCCTGACAGTTACTCCCTCCCACCCGACTCCCAGCCCTGCTTTTATTCTCTGGACTCATTTGTTCCAAGAACGGCCAGGGCTGGGTCCATGGCAGTACCACTGCTCTGAAACCCCTCCATTCTTTGTGGTTCAGTCAGGGACACTTGTCACAGCTGGAGACAACTTACTTGTGCCTCAGCTGTTCCCTGTGCTAGGCCTCTCAGCATTTGAAAGGGAGGAGTAACGCTCTGGTCATAGCAGCTGTTATGCACCAAGGGTGGGTCCTACGTCCTAACTCAGTTTTGACCACAAGTTCTTACCACCGGGAAATGGAATGATGAATCATAGAAAGGCCTGTGCTTTTTAACTTGACCAGTGTAGAAATAAATGCAACCAATACCATACCGTTTTTCACGTGGCCCTTTCTCAGATGCAGGCCATCGTCTGCAGTCATGAGCAACTCACTGATCCCTCTTGACACCAAAGCCTGGGGAGAAAGTCAGTAAGAGAAATAAATGGGTTGCCCTAGCCCTGTGAGATTGCTTCTTCCTGGGGGTGGATAAAAAACAAAAGAACTATGGCCATGGAAATACCCCCGTTCAGTTGAGACATGGAGAGGAAGGCTTCGTTCCCAAGGCAACCTCTTTTAAGTTAAAAAGTTAAAACAAAATCGTGAGTCCTGCCTCTGTCACACTCCTCAACAGCAGTCAAATTCCAAACCTTAGAGAAGAGGCAGAGGGGCAACTGTGTCTCCCAATGTAGTGCTTTCCCCAAAGGACCCCCAGGGGTTGCTCCAAGCCACAGAGCAGAAAAATGAATGTTTCTGTCCATGCTGTCACCAGATCACCATACCTCATGAGCCAAATCCACAGGATCAAATTCTGTCAGTAGTTTCTTCAGTCAGTGGTGAGAGCACATAAATTGTGATTACTCCACCCATGGTGGCTCTTCACCTGCGTGAACCTTAAATATTCCTATATTTAAAGTTCTTTCTATTTAAAGGGGGATATGCTATAGAGATTTGCATTGGTATGTATCTTAGTTTGTTGATACAAATTTAAGGTCAATTTTGTTATATGTGTATATATATATTTCTGCTCTTGATTAAGGTATTGTGATTGTGCAGCTCATTTAAAAGTGTAATGTATAATTAAGAAATATAGGTAAATAGAGAGTCATCTGTAATAGTTAAGCTTGTAGTCATGGTAGATTTTCTAGATGTACAGAGACGTATTTCAGATGGATAGGGATTCTTCAAATCTTTCAAACACTACAGAATATGACATTTAAAGTGTTTTAAGAATTTAGAAGTTTTCATGACAGTGAGACACATGTGCTCCTGGAAGCACCAAATTACTCAAGAGAAAGATGAGCATCGAAGAGGCTCCTTATGGATTTGGTTAGCCATTTGTGCAATAAACTGGTCTTGCCTGGACTGTTTGAAGAACTGGACATGCAGAACTGATAGAGAAATGCCTGCTAAATGTGCCTAAAGGTGAGATGATCCTTTGGGGGCTCCTGCTTCATGAAAGAGTCTGCCAGACATTCTTCAGCACACAGAAAAAGTGACTGACCAACTGCCAATATAGGCATAACTGTCTTTGAAATTTTCTGCGTCATGGAAAAGTCTGCTGGATACAATGGGCCTGTAGGCCGAAGATACATGCCCCAATGATATAGAAGAACTTTGGGTGACTGTCCAGGTAGTAAGATGTCTCTATCATTTCTAGAGTTTTGGAAGTTGCTTACAATGCACTTCTTGTTTACTTAGGTAATATTATATCCCTCTGGAGTCTTTGATGGAGTTGAAGAATTTATAGTTATAGTTTTCCTCAGTTATGATAAAATATAAAGTAGATATACATATTGTAACTATAATTCTTACTTGATACATGTCTTGTTATATGTAATTTTAGTATGTTAAAGTTAAAACCTTCCTTTTTATTTAAACAGAAAAGGGGAGGTGATGTGGGATTCCCCTCTGTATGCTATAAATACCATTTACTAATAAAGAACTGCTTTGAGCCCATAGCAGAACAGGGCAGAAAGAGCTAGGTGGGAAAAACTAAAGGGAATGCTGGGAGAAAGAAGCAGAGTCAGGGAGAAGCCATGTATCTCACACCAGAGATAGAGTATTGAAATGTAGCTGGTAGGCCATGACCTTATGGTAATGCACAGATTACTAAAAATGGATTACATTAAGATGTAAGAGTTATCCAATAAGAAGTTAGAGCTAATGGGCCAAGCAGTGTTTTAATTAATATAGTTTCTGTGTGGTTATTTTGGTTCTGGGCGGCTGGGATGAACAAGCAGCCTCTTCATACATATACTTTTTGCTTTTTTGTTGAAAATCAGGTGTTTGTAGATGTGTGGATTGATATCTGGGTCTTGCTTCAGTTCTGTTGGTTCTTCTGTCTGTTTTTATGCCAATACCAGACTGTTTTCAGTACTGTAGCTCTGTAGTAGAGTTTGAAGTCAGGGATTGTGATGCCTCCAGAAGTTCCTTTATTGTACAAGATTGTTTTGGCTAGCCTGGGTTTTTTTGTTTTTTGTTTTTTTTTGCTTTTCCATATGAAGTTGAGTACCGTTCTTTCAAGGTCTGAGAAGAATTTTGCTGCGATTTTGATGGGCATTGCATTAAATCTGTAGATTGCTTTTATAAGATTGCCATTTTTACTATGTGAATTCTACCTACCCAAGAGCATGGGAGATCTTTTCATTTTCTGGTGTCTTCTTTAATTTCTTTCTTCAAAGATTTAAAGTTCTTGTCATACAGATCTTCCACTTGTTTGGTTATAGTTACTTCAAGATATTTTATGCTATTTGTGGCTATTGTGAAGAGTGAATTTCTCTGATTTCTTTCACAGCCCATTTTATCATCTGAGTACAGGAGGGCTACTGAATTTTTTTTAAGTTAATCTTGTATCCTACTGCATTACTAAAGGTGTTTATGAGTTGTAGAAGTTCCTTGGTAGATTTTTGGGTTTGCTTATGTAAACTATCATATCATCAGCAAATAGTGAGAGTTTGACTTCTTTTCCGATTTTATCCCCGTGATCTCCTTTTGTTGCCTTATTGCTCTAGCTAGGACCTCAAGAACTATATGAGTAGATATGGAGAGAGTGGACAACATTGTCTTGTTCTTGATTTCAGAAGGATGGCTGTGAGTTTCTCTCCATGTAGTTTGATGCTGGCTGTTAGCTTGCTGTATATTGACTTTTTTATTTTAGGTATGTTTCTTGTATCTCTGCTCTCTCCAAGACCTTTATCATGAAGCTATGTTGTATTTTGTCAAAGGTTTTTCCAGCATCTAATGAGATGATCATATGTTTTTTTTTTCAGTTTGTTTTTATGATGGATTACATTGACAGATTTTTGTATGTTGAACCAGCCCTACATCTCTGGGGTGAAGCAAACATGATCATGGTGAATGATTTTTCTGATGTGTTCTTGGATTCGATTTGCCACTATTTGAGTATTTTTTGCATCAATGTTTATGAGTGAGATTGGTCTGTAATTCTCTTTCTTAGTAATGTTGTGTGGGCTATGTATCAGCCTCATAAAAAGAGTTTGGCAATGTTCCTTCTGTTTCTCTTGTGTGGGGAAATTTGAAGAGTATTTGTATTAGTTCTTCTTTGAAATCTTGTAGAATTCTGAGCTGAAACCATCTGGTCCTGGGTATTTTTTTTGTTGGGAGACTTTTGATGACTATTTCTATTTCTTTAGTAGTTATAGGTTTATTCAATTTGCTTATCTGGTCTTGATTTAATTTTTGTGTTATTTATCCAGAAAATTGTCAATTTCTTTAAGTTTTCCATTTTGGTGGAGCACAGGTTTTTGAAATATGACCTGATGATTCTCTGGATTTCCTCCATGTCTGTTATTATGTCCCCCTTTTCATTTTTGATTTTGTTAATTTGGATATTCTATCTGTGCCTTTGGTTAGTTTGAGTAAAGGTTTGTCTATTTTGCTGATTTTCTTTAAGAACCAACTCTTTATCTCATTGATTCTTTGTATTGTTTTCTTTGTTTCTAGTTTGTTGATTTCATCTCTTAATTTGATTAATTCCTGTTGTCTAGTCCTCCTCAGTGAGTTTGTTTCTTTTTGTTCTAGAGTTTTCAAATGTTCTGTTTACTCACTCCTGTGGGATTTTTTCCAGCTTCTTTATGTAGGCATTAGGGCTATGAACTTTCCTCTGAACACTGCTTTCATTGTGTCCCATAAATTTGGGTATGTGTTGGTCATTTTCATTGAATTTTAGTAAATCTTTAATTTCTCACTGAACCCATGATTCAGGTGAGCATTGTTTAATTTCCATGTGTTTGTGAGCTTTCTGGAATTAGTGTTGCTGTTAAATTCTAATTTTAAACCATGGTGACCTGATAAGAAATATGAGGTTATTCCAATTTTTTGGTATCTGTTAAGGTTTGCTTTGTTACCTAGTATGTTGGTTAATTTTTAGAAGGTTCCATGAGCTGCTGAGCAGAAGGTATATTCTTTTATGTTTGGATTAAATGTTCTATAGATGTCTATTAAGTTCATTTGAGTCATAACATCTGTTAGTTCCCTTATTTCTCTGTTAATTTTCTGTCTGACAATCCTATCCAGTGGTGATTGTGGGGTGTTGAAGTCTCCCACTATTAGTATGTGGGGTTTAATGTGTGATTTAAGGTTTAGAAGTTTATTTTTTTTAAACATATGAGGGTGCCTTTTATTTGGAGCATACATGTTTAGTATTGAGATTTCCTCTTGATGGATTTTTTCTGTGACTAATAAGAAATGTCCTTCATTGTCTCTTTTGATTGATTTTAATTTAAAGTCTATTTTGTTAAATATTAGAATAGCTACACTAGCTTGTTTCTTAGGTTCATTTGGTTGGAATTTTTTTCCCCAACCTTTTACTCTATGGTGATGTCTGTCTTTGAGGTTGAGGTGTGTTTCTTGTATGCAGCAGAAGACTGAATTCTTTTTTAGTATCCAATCTGTTAGCCTGTGTCTTTTTATAGGTGAGTTGAGTTCATTCATATTAAGGGATATTAATGAATGACCAGTTACTGTTAGCTCCTGTTACTTTAGTTTTTGTTGTTGGTGATGTTATTGTGTGTGTGTGTGTGTTTCCCTGTTTTGGAATTTGTTGCTGTGAAATCATCTATTGTCTGTGTTTTTGTGGATGTAGCCAACTTCCTTGGGTTAGAGTTTTACTTTAGTACTTTGTGTAGGGCTGGGTTTGTGGCTAAGTATTGGTTAAATCTGATTCTGTCGTGGCATATCTTGTTTTGTCCTTCTATGGTAATTGAAAGTTTTACTGGGTATAGTAGTCTGAGCTGGCATTTGTGGTCTCTCAATGACTGCATAACGTTTGACCAGGACCTTCTGGCTTTCATTGTTTTCATTGAGAGGTCAAGTGTAATTCTGATAGGTCTGCCTTCATATGTTAACTGGCCTTTTTCTTTTGCAGCTCTTAATAATCTTTCTTTATTCTGTGTGTTTAATGTTTTGATTTTTATGTGGCAAGAGAAATTCTATTTTGATCCAGTCTATTTGATATTCTATAAGCTTCTTGAATCTTCAAATACATACCTTTCTTTAGGTTAGGAAAGTTTTCTTCTATGATTTTGTTGAGTATATTTTCTGTGCTTTCTCCTTCTTCTATACCTTTCATTCTTAGGTTTGGTCTATTAATGGTGTCCCATATATCCTGGATATTTTGGGCTTAGATTTTGTTAGTTTTAATGTTTTCTTTGTTCAATAAATCTATTTTCTCTATTGTATCTTCAGCACTTGAGATTCTCTCTTCCATCTCTTGTATTCTGCTGTTTATGCTTGCATTTGTGGTTCCTGATTATTTTCTCATAATTTACATTCCTATAATCCCCTGGGTTTATGTTTTCTTTATTTTCCCCATTTTGATTTTCATGTCTTGAATAGTTTCTTTTAACTGTTTGATTGCTTCTTCTTGGTTTTCTTGAAGTGATTTGTTGATTTCTTCTAATTTTTTTGTTTGTCTCTTTCTCTATTTCTTTTTTTTTTGTTTTTCTAGACAGGGTTTCCCTGTAGTTTCTAGATCCTGTCTTGGAACTAGCTCTTGTAGACCAGGCTGGCCTCAAACTCAGAGATCCGCCTGCCTCTGCCTCCCGAGTGCTGGGATTAAAGGCGTGCGCCACCATCACCTGGCTTCTTCCTCCATTTCTTTGAGGAAATTTTTTATTTCCTCTTTAAGGGCCTCAGACATTCTCCTAAAGTTATTTTTTAGGTAATTTTCTTCTGCTTCACCTATATTTGAGTGTCACATTTTGCTGTTGTAGGGCCACTAGCTTTTATTGGTGTCATGTTGCTCTTTGTGGTGGTGAGTGTGTTCTTACCTTGTCTACCCATGTTTTCCTCTGATTGGTGTAGGTGGGGCTGTGTCTCTGGTGATCAATCTTCCAGGTGTCAGTAGATCCAAGGCTCAGATGGTTGCTCCTTGTGGTGCATTCAGAGCCATGGTTCCAGCAGAGTTCACTCAGCATTTCTGGAGGTTGCTCTGCAATACTGGGGGTCATTCAGGCCTGCTCCCAGGGAGGTTTCATGCTTGGGGCAGCTTCTGCTGAGGTCACTGTCTTGGGCCTGCTCTGCCAGTGGTCACTGGCTCAGGCCTGTTTCTGTAGATATCCCTGGCTTGGGCCTGCTCCTGCTGAAGTCTCTGGCTTGGGCCTGGTCCAAGGTCTCTGGGTTGGACATGCTCCCTCAGAGGTTCTTGACTCATGTGGGACCTGTGGGACCAGCAGAGGTCTCTGGCTCTGGCCTCTTCCCTCAGAAGTGACTCCCTTGTACCTTCTCCTGTGGATGTCATTGCCTCAGGTCTGCTCCTGAGGAGGTCACTGTCTCAGCTCCCACTGAACTTCTATCATAACTGCACCAGCGGAACAAAGTATTTCCTAAAGATTTAGTTGGAGAACCTAGACAGAGATAGAATGTAAGGGCCTGAGGTCCCTTTAAGGAAAAGAGGCAGTAGCTGATTCTAGAAAATGGGATGGTGAAAATATTCAGTAAATGAAACGCTAGTGTCTGGAGAAAACTGGGTGTATAGCAGCACCTGCTGACAAACCGGATGACTTGAATTCAAATCCTGTGACCTACGAGGTAGAAGAAGAGCCTACTTGGCTCCCTCAAGCTGTCCCTCTGACCACCACAAGTACATGACCAGAGAAATATCCTGACACACAAACCCACACATATAAAAAAACATTAACGTTTACAATTTAAAACCTTTTATAATTTATTTTTTAATAACTGTGTAAATAACTTTGTTGGTGGAGTGCTTGTGCATTATGCAAAAAGCCTTGGGTTGCAGCTTCAGCAACACATAGACTAGATGTGATGATAACCACCTCCTATCTGAGCACTTGGGAGGTGGAGGCAGAGGGATCAAAAATTTCTGCCAGCAGGAGGACATGGGACCACAAAAACAGAAGTGGAACAAATGCAAGACAACACTGCTCCAGAGCTAGGCCAGGTGCATTATTAGCAATGAGTGTAAACAGGCTAACTCCCATTCACAAAAGGCCAGGGTGCTGGTGATTGGAATGGTTATTGTTCATGCTCAACCTGACAGGATCTGGAATCACTAGAGGGATGGGCTAAGCCTATGGAGGATTGTCTCAATTACATTAACTGAAGTAGGAAGATCCATCTGAATTGTGAGCAGGATCATTCTTTCTCTGGGGATCCTGGGCTCCGTAAAACGCAGAAAGCAAGCTAAGCACTAGCAAGCAACCATGTCTCTCTCTCTTCTTCCTGGCAATAGATGTAATGCAAGTGGCTGTTCCAAGCTCAGCTGATTTCACTTTTCCCCAGCTGGATGGACTGGCTGTTGAACCCTGAGTTTAAATTCATCAGAATATTTTACCACAGCCACAGAAAAGGAAACTCAGACAGTGGTGTTTTGAGACAGGGTCTCATGTCACACAGGCTGACCTCCAACTCACTATGTAGCTGAGGGTGATCTTGAACTGTCGACCCTCTGACCTTCACCACTCCCAGCGCAACAACAAATCTGGCTGTGTATATTATGTGCTGTTTATTAGTATACTAAGAAATGGTTACATCTGAAAGTAAAAGAATGGAAAAGCACATGGTAAATGTCACTCAGAAGGAAGCTGAGAGTCCTAGAAGGTAAAGCTGTCTTGTGCGGGTCTCTGCCTTCTGTCAGAGCCATCCGTGTGATTGCCAGGCCACTGACTAGATCATAACCAAAAATCAAACATAAAACTGGATCTATCCATCCGCACAGTTCACAGTTCCAGGCAAGCTACAGGCATCCCGGATGTGTTTGCGCCGCAATATAACAAACCACAGAAGCAGAACACTTACCGTTTTGACATAGGCCATATACTTCTTGTCCATATTGTAGGAGCCATATTCATTCTCAATTTGCACAGCAATGATAGGGCCTCCTTTTGTATACTGAGGGTAGAGGAGGTAAGAATAGAAGAGTGAGATACTGATGGGATTAAATAAGACTTGATTTTCTGAATCCTAGGCACACACATAAAAACATCACACCCAACTCCAGACTGAACCTCAGTGCTGGTCATTTCTCTCACTCACCATCAGGGCCCCTATGGGAGAAGTCAAATGCTTCCAAAATAGTTCCTTTAAAGGTATTCCCCGAATAACTACCATTTCCTCATACTTTAATGTGTTCATTGTGAGGGCTCAAACTTCCAGAGTCACCCTCCCTATCGCCTTAAAGCTTCGCATTTAGGGGGCACGTCCTTTGGCACCGTCATCTTCCTTTAAGAGGCTGTAAGGTCCAATGTGAAGATTAACTTGCACTGATCACCAGCGCCTCTAGTAACTCCTTCTTGTCCTTTTCACTTTCATAGCCAAACATAAAAACTATTTCCTCAAACTTCCTTCAGGAACTCGTAGGCTAACCAGAAGGTATCTCACATGTGGGGAGAAAGACACTCTAAGGAATTCAACTCCATGCCAATGTTAGCAACGTGGGCACATCCAGGATTCTGTACTCCTTTGACTGAAGTGTTTGCACACCCAAACCTGACCATAATGACAGAGGAGATACTCGAGACAGTCGGAGTTTAAACGGGAAGACAGTGAGCAAGCATCTATCCTAAGCAAGCAAGCATCATCCCTAAGTTATTTAGCAGGGAAGTAAAAAGGACAGCAAGACTGAAGGTGTGCTTATTTTTCTGAAGTGCATACTCTTAGCAGACAAACATGGAAAGACTTTCAAAAGCAGATTCTTCTCTTTGGTCTTAGGCTCTTTATCTCTTTGATGAAGAATAGAGCAGAAAAGGAGCCAGGCGGTGGTGGCACACGCCTTTAATCCCAGCACTCGGGAGGCAGAGGCAGGCAGATCTCTGAGTTTGAGGCCAGCCTGGTCTACAAGTGCTAGTTCCAGGACAGGCTCTAGAAACTACAGGGAAACCCTGTCTCGAAAAACCAAAAAAAAAAGAATAGAGCAGAAAAGAAGAAAGATCCAGAAGCTTTCAAGACTCAGAATGACCTGAGGCAGAAGAGCTGGAATGTGATAAATTTGATTGAAACGTTCTAGAGAGGAATGCTCAGTAGTATGGGAGTACTGACCCATGAGGCTACAAGGGGTGTTTCTAAGACCTCCCAACATCACCTGGAGAAAACTCATCCCTGGATGAGGTAAAACTCACTTAGTGATTCCAGGTTGAAGTTTCAAGGCTGTAATATCCTAAATTAGGAAGAGAGAGCACAATCGGCTGCAGTGATGAAAAAGTCCTCTGTTCAGTTTGTTCTGAAAACAGGTTCTCACTATGGAGCCCTGACTGGCCTGGATTCTCCTTGAGCTCACAGAGATCTGCCTGACTCTATTGCCTAAGTGTTGAGATTAAACATGTACACCACCATACCCAGCTTGTTTTTTAATTTTTGAGGCAGGGTCTCGTATCAAAAATTGGTCTCAAACGCCTTATGACCAGGAAGACAATCTTGAATTTCTGGCCCCATTGCCTCTACCCCCTAACTTCTGGGATTGCAAACTTGGAAAACCACACTGGTTTATGAGATGCTGAGGATTGAACTCAGGGCGTTTGTGGAAGGCAGACACTCTACCAGTTGAGTTACTACCGTAACCTGAAGATCTATTCGTATACTGTCCATATAATAGCAACCAGCTGCTTGTAGTTATTGATACAGTGAAGGAGAAGTGTGTGCCCTGGAAACTTAAGTTCTAATTGTACTTTGTTTACATTAATTTAGGTAGCTACCTGTGTCTATGGACACCATGTCTCTGAAAAGGATCATATTGCTTATCTCTCAAATGTGCACTGGCTTGTGTAGTTGGTCACTTATGAGTTTTAATATTTTTTTGGAGCAATGATAGTTAGTCTATTCCCAAAAAGTTCAACCATGTGAAGCATTCATCTAGACAAATGCATGTTTTGGCATTGCCTCCATTTAATATATACTAACCTAAAATAATTACTGTGAGGATAAAGTAAGTTTGGTAAGTACTGATTTCCTAGTGAAAAGTTGATATCTAATAGATGTTGTGGTGGTTTGAATAAAAATGGCCCCCATAGGTTCATAGGGAGTGGCACTATTAGGAGGTATGGCCTTGATGGAGTAGGTGTGGCTTTTTTGCAAGAGATGTGTCACTAGGAGAGTGGGCTTTGAGGTCTCAGAAGCTCAAGCCTAGCCAGTGTGTCACTGTTACTTCCTGATGCCTGCAGATCAAGATGCACAACTCTCAGCTACCTCTCCAGTACCATATCTGCCTTCATGCCACCAGACTTCTTGCCATGATGATAATGAACTAAACCTCTCAACTGTAAGCCAGTCGTAATTACACTTTTCCTTTCTAAGGGTTGCTGTGCTCATGCTATCTCTTCACAGCCATAGAAATCCTAACTAAGACCAAAGTAACTAAAATTTATTGCTCTCTACTCATTTTCTACATAGTATAGACATTCTTCAGCCTAATGTGCAGTTCTGTCTCAACTGAAGCCAACCTAAATTGAAAATATTGTTTTGGGGCTGTAGAGATGGGCCAGAGATTAAGATTACTGGCTACTGTTCATGGGGACCTGGGTTCAACTCCCAACACCTACACTGTGGCTCACAACTATCTGCAGCTCAGTCCCAAGGGCCTCCTTGGTCAATGCACACATGTGGTGCACAGACATACATCCAGGCTCACACATGTGAACAAATAAAACCTTTTTATAAAAAATACAAGAAAATATTGTTTGGTAAAAAGGCAATAAACACTGAGGACCACAGCTAAGAACCCCAAATCACTGGAGAACACATTATTTACCTTGGGAGAGCATGGCTGACCAGGAGTTGTGGGCCCATTATCACTGCCTAATAATGCAAGAAAACATCACAACACTAAGTGTTAGATCAGGAAAATATCTAAGACTCAAATTCAAAAGTCAAACTCAGAGTGGCAAGAAGAGACAGGAGAGATGGCTCAGTAACTAAGAACACTTAATGCTCTTCTGGAGGACTGGGGTTCAATTCCCAGAAACCCATGGTAGCTCATGAATCTTTGTAATTCTAGTTCTAGGGGATCCAACACTCTTTTCTGGTTCCTTATGCACCAAGCATGACACAGTACATACATACAACCCCCACCCCCCCACAATTATAGGTAAGGTAAAAATAAATATTGAAAAGTCAAACTGGGAAGGTAAGATGGTTCTTAAGGCAAAAGAACTTACCACAAAACCTGATGACCTGAGTTCCATCTCACACAGTAGATCATTAGATATATGATAGATAGATAGATGATAGATAGATAGATATATCAGAGTTGAGCAGCTGGTGTGGGAAGGCAAAAGGAGAATAATTAAATCCAGATCCTATCCCTGCTTTGAGGGAAGGTCTCAATAGATAGCTCAGGCTGGATCCTGTCACTTTAGCTGTCAAGGACTGGGATTATAGCATGCGCCATCAGGCCCAATAAGAGTCTAAAGGCAGAAGCTTTCTTAGATAGAACCTGGAAATCCTGGCTGCAAACACACACAGTTGCTAGCATATGCTCCCTGCTTCTCAGAGCACAGAAAGCAGCAAGCAGCAACTAGCCAGGAAATCAAGCTGGCAATCACTTCTATTACTGGCAGAGATGAGGACTGGATTTTACCTGGAACATTGATATCTTGGGAACCAGATGATTGAAATACTCATTCATTGCTCTGGTGAATCCCTTGTAAGTTGTCCGCAGCTTCATTTTGGGATCCTTGAGTAACCAGCTGTGAATGAAAAGGTGAGATTCAGACTCAGGATGGGAATCGGTGATAGGAAAGCTACAGCAAAGGAGATCTAACACAGGGCCCCTATTTGCAAGGCCATAGAGATGGTGAGATGTGGGGATGTGGTCCAGCTTCAAGAAAGAGCAGTCTCAGAGAAACATCGCCTTTCCTCAAAGATGGGAGTAGGGTAGGGGAAATTTGTAACTGTGATTCAAGACAGAGTTTACTAAAGTACAGTCTAAAAGCCAAGTCTAACCTGCTCTCTGTTTATTAAGTAGATTTGTCAGTACAATTGTACCCAGTTGTTCACATATTTTACTTCAGTTTTCAGGCTAATTACAGAGACTGCATATGCCTTGGAAAACGTATAATATTTGCTATTAGGATTTTGTATCAAAATCATACTGCATAGCACTGACTCTCCTAGCAGCCTACATCATTATGCAGCCCAGCATGGCCCCAAATTTGTGACAATCCTTGCATCTCAACTGGGATTACTATCTGTCCTTTTTCAGGAAAAAAATTATCAGCTTGTATTCTAGAATGAGACAGTCATAAGGCTGTTTGGAGGTTCTTGCTCTGTGTGTGTGAGGGATGGAGAACCTGACCATCCCGGAAAATACTCAGCTAGAAAAAGAAAAGAGCACAGATAAACGGTCCTGCTACCACATGCAGAAACTTTGAAAATGTTAACTAAGAGAAAACAGCCAGACTAAAAATCGTACCTGACATCAGGAAACAAAATGGTGTAGGTTTTCTAAATACATCCAGAAATAAATCCCTGTGAATGTTTCCCACCCAGGGACCTTCAGACCACAACTCACCCGGGCAAGCCTCCAAGGTCCAGGTCACTGCCAATGTAGGGACCTGGACACAGAATGACCCAGAGCCCCTCATCTGAAGCCATGGTGACAAAAGCTCTGGAAAGAAAGCAGTCTCAGTGACATTTCTCTCAAAGTAATGGCTTGGCACAGCAGCTCTCTTCTTTCCTTCCTTCCTTCCTTCCTTCCTTCCTTCCTTCCTTCCTTCTTTCTTTCCTTCTTCCCTCCCTCCCCCCTCCATCCCTCCCTCCCTCCCTCCCTCCCTCCCTCCCTCCCTCCCTTCCTTCCCTCCTTCCTTCCTCTGTTCTTTCTTTTCTTTCTTCCTTCCTTCTTTCCTTGTTTCTTTCCTTCTTTCCTTGTTTCCTTCCTTCCTCCCTCCTTCCCTCCCTCCCTCCCTCCCTCCCTCCCTCCCTCCCTCCCTCCCTGCCTGCCTGCCTGCCTCCCTCCCTCCCTCCCTCTCTCCCTCCCTCCCTCCCTTCTTTCCTTCCCTCCTTCTTTTCTGCTCTTTCTTCTTGTGGGCTCAGTACCTAAATGGACCATGACTTAGACAACAGTGTTGAAGATTTAAGACAAAAGTACCCTGAATTCCTTTCAGTATTGTTTATTAGAAGAGAAATATATTCCAGTCAGGAAAATCCTATTTAAATGAAAACAGACTTCTACTTTTACAGGGACATGAGGCTTACACGTTACAGCTTCTTACATCACCTTGAGTGACATGCACTGCTTTTCCACATCTCTGACATTGCCTCTGCTGCACACAGCCCCTTCCCATTTACTTCTGAGCAACTTCAAAACTTGACTCAACTTTGTCATCACCACTGTCTTTCCTGACTTGACCCTAGCTGGGTCTGGAATAGGTTGTATAGCCTCAATGTGTTGTATTTGCCTTTCTCTCTACACTATAAACTGTAGCTCAGAAATCTGAAACTATAACTAAGAAAGCAGGTTCTTCGTGATGCATTCTGTAGAAAGCTGGCTAAACCAAGATGCACACCATACTGTAACAGTAGGCTATGGCCTATACAAGCCATAGACCAATGACTCAAGGAGGCTTCAAGGCAGGCAAAAAGTTATTAGAGCTTTTGGCTGTTATTAAAACAGAACTATAGGCCAAGGGTTGATGACACACACCTTTAATTCTAGCAGTAAGGAAGCAGAGGCAAGGAGTCCTCTGTGAATGTGCAACCAGCCTGATCTACATAGAGAATTCCAGGCTAGGTGGAGTTACATGGTCTGACAGACCCTGCCTCAAAACAACAACAACAACAACAAAAACAACTAAGAAGCAGAGCTATACAGCCATCCCTTCTCCCAGTTCCCCAGGCACATCCCTATCTGAATCTCAGAATCAAGTAATTAAAATATGAACACATACATGAGGTCCAAGTTTTCAGTGAAGTGAAACTGGCCCACTGTTGGCTCGTGGAGGTTCCAAGGAACATGCCTGTCATGTGGAAAAAGAGGAACATAAGAAGCTCTCCCATCATGAACTTCTTCAGTACCGACTGCTCTACTTTTAACCTAGAAGCAAGCATCTTTCACTTGGAGAAAGCTGAATGTTTCCACACTGATGCCTCCAGTGTGGCACCTGCATTCCAAGCACTGAGGATCCTGAAGCAGGAGGATCACAAGTTAAAAACCGGTTGTCTATATAGCAAGCGCTGTGTTGAAAAGCAACCTTAAAAACAAACAAAAACTGTTGGGTGTTGTGGTACATGCCTATAATACCATCACTTTGGGGGCTGAATGGAGAGGCTCACAAGTTTGAGGGTAGCCTAGGCTACATAGTGAGAATCTGCCAAAAACAAAACAAAACAAGACAAAAACAAAAAAACAAAAAATACCAGTTCTGGTGACACATGTCATGTCCTTAATTCCAGATACGGGTGATACGGCACTGGGATGCAAAGTTCAATGACTAGTTCTGGTAGAGAGTTCAAGGGTAACTTCAGCAATTTAGCAAGACCCTGTCTCAAAGTGAAAAGTAAAAAGGGCTGTGCACCTAGTTCAGTGGAGTGTGTGTGTGTGTGTGTGTGTGTGTGTGTGTGAGAGAGAGAGAGAGAGAGAGAGAGAGAGAGGGAGTAATGGAAGATGTTCTGAGTACAATAAAGAAAAAGAAATGAAATATCCTATCTCAAAAAACTCCCTCCAACCCCCTAAAAAAGAAAGAAAGTTATAATAAATGAAATATACTATTGAATATTGTATATTGAATATTGAAATATACTATTGAAAAGTATAATAGGATAAAAAAGAAGATTGAATAAACAGTGCTTTAATGGAATGTGAGTTCTGGTCAAGAATCTAACATACAGGTCACTGGAGCCCTACAGCAAGGAATGTAGTAGAAAAATATGTGGAAAAAAGTCATACTTCTCTGCAAGGCGGTGGTGGTGCATGCCTTTAATTCAAGCACATGGGAAGCAGAGGGAGGCTAATCTTTTGAGTTTGAGGCTAGCCTGGTCTACAAGAGCTAGTTCTGGGACAGGCCCCAAAGCTACAGAGAAACCCTCTCAAAAACCAAACCAAACTAAACCAAACCAAACCAAACCAAACCAAACAAACTTCTCCAAATTTGATAAAAAAATCAAAACAGCTATATATAGAGTCTACCTCAAGAATCTCAATAGAGGAGATGGCTCAGCGGTTAAGTACTTGTGCTCTTGCAGAGGACCCAGGTTTGACTTCCAGTATCCTCAACCATCCATAACCTCGGTTCCTGGAGTCCTCTTCTGACCTCTGCAGGTCTGTTTACTGCAGATCCCAAGTCTGGTAGGCAATTTTTCATGCTGTTCTGTGGGTTACTTTAACATCTTTTTGTCATATGCGTTCTATTTCTTTTTATCTACAATATTTCATATATACACACACATTTCATATAAATGCATATATAATATTATATACTGAATATATATTTTATATATGTATATATACACAAGATAAAATATAAATAAGATGTATACACAAGATTTTATATATATGATAAAAACATATTATATATAAATATATATGATAAAAACATTGTAGTGTGATTATCCTTATAATTCCATGTGGTTTTGTTAATGAAAAAAAAGCAGTATATGTAGCCATGTGGGTGAGTCTCGAAAGCAATCTTTCAGCTTTGTTCTTGAGTTTTGTTCTGTGGCAGGATCTCACTATGTATCCCAGACTGATGTCATGCTTGTCATCCTCCTGATCGACCTCCTATGTGTTAGGCTCACAGGTGTGTGTTGCTGCTCATAGCCCATGGTTTTGGGTTTAGACTCTGTCTGCTTTTGAACTGGAACTTTCATCATCAGACATCTTGCTCGTAAGCCTCAAGACTTCAAAGCGAGTTTATTCCTTAAGCCTCAAGACCCCAAAGCAAGTTTATTCTCTCCTGTCTAGAGTTTCCATCCTCCTAACAGCAGCCATGAAGAATTCCCATCCCCCACAACTGTGCGAGCAATTCCTTATAACCACCCTTTACCTGCTATGGTGATTTGAAAGAAAATGGCCCCCAGAGGGAATATCACTATTGGAAGGCGTGGTCTTGTTGGAGGAAGTTTGTCACCGTGGGGCTGGGCTGTGAGGTCTTTTTCTCAGGTTTCCCTCAGTGAGACAGTCAGTTGACTTCCTGTTGCCTGCAAGATGTACCACTCTCAGCTCTAGCACCATGTCAGCCTGCACACCGCCATGCTCCCTGGCATGATGTTAATGGACTGAATCCCTCAAACAGTAACAAGCCAGTAAGCAGCTCCCCTCCATGGCCTCTGCATCAGCTCCTGCTTCCAGAATCCTGCCCTCTTTGACTTCCTATCCTGACTTCCTTGAGTAATGAACAGCAATGCTGAAGTGTAAGCCTAATAAACCCTCTTGTTCCCAACTTCCTTTTTGGTCCTGGTGTTTCATCACAGCAATAGAAACCTAAGACACCTGCTGATTGTGCTTTCCAGGAGAAACTTGACTACCACAGAGGATTCTGAGAACCACAGCCTACCAGGAGCTGGTCCTCACAAAGAGAAGCCTTTGCTGGAGCCCACATTGCTTAAGGAAGCTCAAACTGCAGCTCATGAACTGAGATTCAGTGCAGGTAATCTTGGCAGTTTAAAAGCACTGCAATCGGGAAAGGCTTGTGGGGTGCGGTTCCCACATTTTCATGAAGTTTACCTCCTGGAACATAAATTCTCACTGTAGAGAGCTGAGGAGTGTTCTTTTCTGCTCCTTCTGGGGAGGGAGACAGTGACCATTTGACAGGCACCCAGAGGATTTTCTCAGCAAAGGCCCTAAGGAGACCATTTCCCTGAATCGTAGCCAGCGTGAAAGAAGTCTGCTTCCAGCCTGCTCTCTACTTGACATGGAGATAAGTCTTTCAAATCTGTGTCATGGTAGCAAATAGGTACCCAAGATATCTAAAACATACTGCACACCTTTCTGGTTAGTTGCTATTTTGGTGGTGGTTTTTGATTGTTGATTGATTGGTTGTGTTTGTTGTTTTGTTTTCTTGACAAATCTTATGCAGCCTAGGCTAGTTTCAATTTTCTATGTAACTGGAACTAGTCTTAAATAATTCTCCTGGCTTTTTCTCCTAAATATAGAGATTCTAGGCCTATTCCACAAGCTTGATATGATGACTAATCTTTTTTTAAAGATTTATTTATTATGTATGGAGTGTTCTGCCTGAATATATGACTGTATGCCAGAAGAGAATACCAGATCTCATTATAGATGATTGTGAGCCATCATGTGGTTGCTGGGAATCGAAATAAGGTCCTCTGGAAGAGCAGCCAGTGCTCTTAACCTTTGAGTCATCTCTCCAGATCATGATGACAAATTTTGTTTGTTTCAGGTTAGAGTTTCTATTGCTGTGAAGATACACCATGATACAGCACCTCTTATAAAGGAAAACATAAAGGGTCTGGCTTACATTTCAGAGGTTTAGTCCCTTATCATCATCGTGGGAAGCACGCAAGCAGGTAGACATGGTGCTGGAGAGGTAGTAGCTGAGAGTTATATATCTTGCATAGGTAATAGGAAGTGGTCTTAGACACTGGGTGTGGCTTAAATGTATATGAGACCTTAAAACCAGCCTCTACAGTGACATGCTTCATCCAACAAGACCACACCTCCTCAAGCATCTGGTCATGCTTGTGGGGGATTCTCTTAATTGGATCATTTGGGGTGGGAAGAGATGCCTCAAATGTAGGTCATCTGAGGACAAAAGACCCACCCTAAAATCAGGACAGCCCACAAAAGATGACATGGAAGAAGGAAGCATTTGATTTTTGCCTTCTTGCCCTATTGCTGGCAAGTTTATCTTTGCTGGTATTAGAACCAGCTTCTATGGGATTCCAATGCAGACTGAAGAGCAGCAACTCTTGAGAACTTCCGTGGGACTCGAGCACCAGATTGGGGCTGCTAAGGCATCGAGCTTCATAGACTGAACAATTATCAGATCCTCGGCCTTTCCAACAGGACACATCCTACTCAGATTACAGTAACGCACTCTATTTAGCTCATATGTATGTATGTGTCCCTTTAGGAAACCCTAACTAATAATTATCCTTCTTAATACTAATTTTAAAATGACTGATCAAGTGAAGTCTTAGAATTCATTTGAGCAAATTCTTAAACAAGAATCCAGGAGCAGCAACTCACGTGGTAAGGGTATTGAAGCCACAAATTTTCATCTTCTTCAAGCTGAGTCTCCAGTTCTGCCTAGGTATCCGGAAGTAGTCCATAGTGCCAGATAGGATCCGGAATGGAGAACCTTCCAGTGTGAATTGTGATCCCTCAACTTTCAGACCTACCCTTCGAATCCGCAGCAACAAGGGGGTCAGGTGAGTTTGATTAAGCCTGCAAGGACAAGAAGGTGTTCAAATCTAGATCACAGGTTGCTGAGCCAAAAGGCCCAGGAAAACTGAAGTTCAAAGTCAGTCTGGGATATAAAGCCTGTTCTGTTTCCAAAGAAAGAGCAGAGAGGAGAGGAAAACAAGGAGAGGGAGGGAGGAAAAGGAAGAGAAAGGAGCTACGGGTGTGGTTCAATGTGGAAAGTGCTTACAGATTCCCAGCATCCAGGTAAAGGCCACGCATGTCAAACGTAATAGTGTATGTATCTAATCCCAGCACCCTTATATGGGAATGGGAGGCAGAGACAGGAGAATCCATGGAAGCGGTAGAGAACAAGGGAGCCCCTGTCTCAAATGAGGTGGAAATCAAAGACTGACATCTAAAGATGTCCTCTGACCTCCACACATGCACCATGTCACATGCACACAAACATGCACATATCTATCATATGCTTGTGTGCACATCCGTACACAAAGAGTTTTTAAAAGCTTTTCCCTTGTGGACCATAGGTATACCTTACATGGGACCTCTGCAGTGGTCTGAAATATACGTACCTGGGTAACTGCTTATGGCTGGACGGAGCCATCACGGTTAAGGCAGAAAGCAGACACAGAATACATTCAGGTCTCCCCAGGAAGGTCCACATGCTAAACAGGACAGAATAAGGAGGTGATAAATAGGGGTAGAGGAGAGAAGCAGCTAAAAGAGGCCTTCCTTGAAGAAGGGAGAGGATGCCCTAATGCAAAGGCAAAATTTGTTCCTGGGCTTTGCATTAGCTGGAATCCAGACAGCGTCTTGAAGCCAAGGCTGCTGGCTGCAAGAAGAACTCAATAGCAATTGCTGCCTACATAGCTGGGTTCTCAGGAACCATATACATTTGATCTGGTCAAGGTCCAGTCAAATACTGTTTTTACTACAGTGGACCATAACCCGAGACCTTCCACAACCGCCCAGCTACTGAGAAATGACCCCAGTGCTGTCCTGCGTAGCAGAGGAGGAATTTCTTCACAGAGGGGATCAATTCCTTGTCTCCAACTCCATCTTTCATTTGTTTGCTACTGTTGGAGATCAACCCAGATTGCCAGAACTGTTGGGTTGCCAGAATACAAATCTTATTGTTTTTAGGGCCTGTTGATGTCTTAATGGTGCTCATTCTGGGCAAATGCATCAAAACCTCATGAGTTCAGGCTGGACAGAACTCATTCAGCAGATTCTGCATGCCGCTATTTCCAGGGTGTGGGTAAAATCTGAGCCCACAGTGGTGCCTGACTCTACAAAGTTTTCTAATTAAAATGGTTGATGTTCCATTTTGTTTAGTTTAAAAATAATTTAATTAACATAAACATTATATGCCTATTATTAAATCAATGAAAAATGATGTTTCAAATGCATCATCCTTTTATTCTCCCTCTCTCTCTCTCTCTCTCTCTCTCTCTCTCTCTCTCTCTCTCTCTCTCCCTACACACACACACACACACACACACACACACACACACACACACACAATCACTCCTCCGTATTGAAATCACCACCACCACCACCACCACCACCACCACCACCACCACCACCACCATCACCACCAGCAGCCTTTCTGCACAAATGCTAAATTGCTAGCATTAGTAAAAACACCTACATCAAGGCAGAGCTGGGAATGGGTAAACGTTTGGGAAGTCACAGGAAAATCTAAAAACAACCAAGCATTAAACAAAGCAAAAACAGTGAGGAAGTGCTGCCGGGTCACAGGGCAGCTTTGGGAGCCAGGAAAGCTTAGAGGGCACTCTGGCAAGCTTTCCAGGGAGAAGAGCAGGCATGAAGCAAAACTTCAAGGGAACCTGAAGGAGAGCCCCAAGGGGAGTCCTCAGCCAGTCTCTGTGGAAACCCCCAGCAGAGGCCGGGCAGCCTTTGAAGCAGGGTATTGCCAGAGTCCACGGTGCAGAGAGGCCTGGACTCTGCTGAGTCTCAGAGGACAGCCCAGAGAATACGCATCTGGGGACCACTTGGAAGTTCCTCAGGCCAAACCAGGCTTTGCCCTTATCTGTTCCAGAAGCCACTGGCACCAAGTTTTGTTCCCAGAGCTTGGCACTATCGCATAGCCTTGTCCAGGTCGGGCCCTATTCTGCCATGGTGGCTCTGCCCGCACCGGTGACCACAAGCCAGTACCGGGTGTCCTGACCGGCACATGCCAAATGCTTGCCACACACGCCCTCCCTTGGACACCAGCCGTGCATCAAGGGCCTCTAGGAGATGCCGGTACCTTACTGGACTGGTCTCTTCTCGGAGCCAGTCACTGTCAGCCAGCAGCCACAGCACTGCACCGCGAGCCTCTCCTGAGCCCTGCGGTCTGAAGCTTCCTGTCCCCAAGTGAGGCAGGCTGAGCCCAGGTGCCCAGACACTTGTGGTCACTGCCCTTCTCTCAGCCTGTGGGTGTAGGACCTCGTGGGCAAAGGGACGCACTGTTTCATACTCTGTCAGCACAATTTATCCTTCTTCCAGCTCCAAAGAAGGTGAAAATGCCTCTTTACGTGCAAGAGAACAGGATACCATGTGGGCTCAAACCACCAGCAGGCTAACTTCCCCCAGAGTTGGCCATTGCTCCCATTACTGACTTCTTCTGGGTCAGACTGTATTTCCAGGTCGTCTTGCACCCTAACTGTGGCTCGTGTTACACTTTCCTTTGGTTTTTTTCCACTAAACAGTTGGCGGTCTGATGCTGGATGAAGAACTGAGATTAATGATTTTTCCCCCGCAAATTTATTTCCTTTACTGAAGACTTGCACTTAGAAAAACAAACAAACAAACAAAAAAGAAATCTCTTCTCTAGTCGTGCTTTGAAGACCACCTTCTTTCCCCTGTGCTTTCCCTGGAGTGTGTCAGCACAGACTCTCCTTGGGAAATCCAGTCAGCTCATGGACTTTACCTTTTCTGTCACCTTCTTCATTTACAACTATAGCCCATTTTCTTCTAATACTTCTATAACTTTTCATTTGAATCTTTGATCTTTAAAGAGTGAATTTAAATATAAGTTATCAAAGTGGGTGAATTTGACTTTTTTAGCTTCAAATTATGAGCAGATTACTCTAACACTGGATTCTTTCCTAATTTTGAAAAAATAGTATTTATTATACACTTGTATTCTAAATTACCAACTCTATTTGTTTCTGGATTATTTTATTCCATTGCTCTTTGTATGCTGGATCAACTACATAATAAGAGTCTAGCGCTTGCCAGACAGTTTCAAATGTTTTGAATGTCCATTCATGTATCATCAAAATAACGCCTGGTGCTCTTAGCAAAGTTTAAGATGAGCCTACTATTTTAAGCTCTGTTAAGAATGTTGGTAATGCAACAGCGTGGGGGAAAGCCAACAAAAATCTGTGCTTCTGTTTTTACCTTCTAGCACAGCAAAACACAACAGAGAGGAACAACATTAATATTTATACTGTGTTACCAGGTAATGGGTACGTTAGGGAAAGACAGAGCAGAAAGTGTGGGAAGAGTGGAGGGGTGAAGAGAAGAGAGGAATGATGTCAAAATCAGACAGTGTTTTAGGCAGGGGGTGTCAAGTAGGGTCTCTCACAAGGGTGATGATATTACTGTACCCAAGTCGCGACCCCCAGAGAGACCACTAGGATCCAGTCAAGTCTAGAATGCAAAAGCAGGGTTTATTCAGTGCACATGCGCTATTCAGCCAGGCTGGGGACTCATTCACTACTCACGATGCAGCACAGTGGGGAAGAGAGCCCCCTCATCATTTGGGGTTGACATTATATAGGCAAAAACCGCAAGCCAGGTTCATTCTGGGTCAAGGGAGTTGGTCTTGCATAACAACAGGTGTGCCTTATCTCTAACATGCCTCCTCCCCAAAGTGGTTATGTCTAGCAGGCTCCCTCCCCAAAGTAGTTATGTCTAGCAGGACCCCCTCCCCAAAGCCCTCCCCAAAGCGGTAGATTTTCCTGCTCCCTGATAGTCCAGAGCTAGGTGTTAACAGGTGGCCCACTGCCAGGAACACTTTGTGGTCTGCGCTTTGAGCTCAGTGTCCTAGGTAGACATCCTGTTTTCAACTAGTCCTAGATGCCTTGCATTTGATCCCAGTGCCCTAACCAACTCCTTTGCAAGCACAAAGTTCCTTAAAATTTTCCATGTCCTTACAATATGTGATCAATTTAAGTAAAAAGTGAGTCGTTTTAATGCATAATGTAAAACCACCTTGGACAGGACTGCAAGAGCAAAGGCTCTGTGGCAGGAACACTTTGATGAGCTAGAGAAAGCCAGAGAGGCACGAGGAACTTAGGAAACTGGAGGCTGGTAGATCAGAGAGGCTAATGCATAGCCTAAATCATGTGGCATCGGGAGATCAAAGGAAGGGCTTTAATTTTTGCTCTAGGCTGGGAAGGCGTTGGGGTGTTTGATCCAATGAATGACATGATCTGAGATGTATATTAACATAATCTAAAATGCCAGAGTCAAAATGAGAAGAAAACAAGATTTTTTTTTTGGCAATGAGGTGATGTGGGTGTGTCTGTATGCTGTGAATGTGTTTTATTACCATTGGTTAATGATGAAGCTGATTTGGGCAATAACCAGGCAGAATAGAGCCAGGCAGGAAATCCAAGGAGAGATAAGGGAAAAGAAAGGCAGAATCAGAGAGATATCAGCAGGCACCAGAGAAGCAAGTTGTGAGGTAATGCTATGGCCACGTGGCAATGCATAGATTAATAGAAATGAGTTTATTTAAGTTTTAAAAGCTAGGTAATAATCAGTCTGAGCTGACAGGCAAAATAGTTTGTAATTAATATTAAGCCTCTGAGTGGTTATTTGGGAACTGTCAGATGGGAGAGAAACTTCCAGTTACAGATGCTGTGGGATTGCCCTTCTGTGCGCTGTGAAGCTGTGAATGTATTTTATTACCAGTTAATAAAGAAGCTGATTTGGCCAATAGAATAGAATCAGGCTGGAAATCCAAGATAAAGATAAAGGGGGAAAGGACGCAGAGTCTGGGAGATACAAGCAGCCACCGGAGGAGTAAGATGCCAGAGCAATCCACTGGGTTCGTGGCGAGACACAGATTACTAGAAATGGGTTAGTTTATCTGTAGAGCTTGCCAGTAAGAAGCCTGAACTAAGAGGCCAAACTGTTTGTAATTAATATTAATATTAAGCCCCTGAGTGTTCATTTAGAAACTGGTGGGAGAGAAAGCTCCAGTCACAAGGAGGTGAGAAGACTTGATGGGTTAGACCAGTCCTAAAGAGGTAAAGCCATCACGGATTTACCGATTGGCTGGATGTGATTGTGACGTTAAAGGATGACTCCAAGGTATTTTCTCCTGGAAAAAGTAGGAAAATTGAATTGTCATTGATTAAATAGGAATGAAAACAGGAACTTAGTTTTTTTCCCAAATAAAACTAAACCTTCTTAAATAAAAACTTCATGAACACAAATGTAAGATTTACAGTTAACAGAAGAATTAAATTAAAACTCCAATTAATTAATTAATTAAATTTTACATCCTGGCAACAGTTTCTCCTTCCTCTTCTCCGAGTCCCTCCCTACTCAGCCCCTCTCTGTTCCCACCCCTAATCCACTCCTCCATTTCTGCTTATGAAAGGGCAGATCTCCCATGGGTATCAACAAAACATGGCCTATCACGTTGCAGTAAGACTAAACACCTCCCACCTATTAAGACTTGGAAAGTTGACCCAGGGTGATGAGTAGCATCCCAAAAGCCAGTGAAAGAGTTAAAACAGCCCCCGTTTCCACTGTTTGGAGTTCCAGAAGAAGACCAAGCCTAGGTCAGTCCCATGCAGGCTTTCTGGTTGTCGGTTCAGTTTCTGTGAGTTCTTATGAGCCCAGGCTGCTTATTTTTGTGAGTTTTCTTGTCATGTCCTTGACCCTCTGGCTCCCACAATCCTTTCTCCCCTTCTTCTTCAGGCTTCCCTGAGCTCTACCTAATGTTTGGTTGTAGGTCTGCATCTGTTTTTATCAGTTGCTGGATGAAGCCTCTCTGATGACTAGCGGGCTACATACCCATCTATGAGACTAGCAGAAGACAGAATATCATTAGGAAATATATATATATATATATATATATATATATATATATATATATATATATATACACACACACACACACACACACACACACACACACACACACATATAGCCAGTAGTGTTCAGTATTAGAACCTAGCATGCACTGAGACTGAGGGGAGGGGTGAGTTTAGAATAGGAAGTAGGGATTAACTACATTATTAACTGTGAGTCAGCTAAGAATTGGTCATTGAGTTTGGTTACCTGGATACTTTAAAGGCAGTTAAGTGAAGGCTAGGGAGAAACACTGGATTAGGTTCCCTTGAGAACAGGAGGGGGAAAGTAGGTCAATTAACATAGTGCATCCTTTAACGGAGCTTTGCTGTAATGAGGAAAATGGTGTGCGGGGAGGACAGGCTGGAGTGGAGAGGGTGAGCGCAGAGGAAAGAGGGCACAGCATTCCGTAGCAAACTGAAGCACACAGACACCTTCTGGATCCTTGCTGATGGGGAATGAGAGTGCCTAGTCGGGATTAAAGTAGGTTACAAACATGATTTGCTCTATGTAGAATTCTGACGCAGGAAAAGAGATGGAAGCAGTCTGTTTCACAAAGCAACAGCTCCATGTATTGCTTGAAGTCATGGGAGGTGGAGGGTAGGGGAGTGGGGGCAGCTCAGCATAGCTCCCTTGGCCAGAATAAGGGAATTCCTTGAGAAACACTGAAAGAGTCCCACCCAAACAACAACAACTAAACAAAACTGCCCAAAACACAAAGGAATTGGAAATGATATCCCCTTAGCAGTCAGGAGTTAGGACTTGTGTTGGCAAAACTTGCTTTTTTTTTTTTTTTTTTTAGAATTTTGAGACAGGGTTTTGGAGCCTGTCCTGGAACTAGCTCTCGTAGACCAGGCTGGCCTCAGATCTGCCTGTCTCCACCTCCCGATATCCTGGTATCCTCTGGCTACCACCTGGCTAAAAATTAAGGTTGTTTCTTAAAAGGATGGAAAGGAATTAGGTGCTGCCTCATTGTGGGGAACTGTTCACTGGTTCACTGGAGGAGCCCAAACCTGAGTCTGAGATTTGGTTATCAGGAGTCTCCCAGTCTCTCTTTCCAGTCCTAGAACCAGAGGTACTGCTTAGCCCTTTTCCCCTGGACACTTGCCAAGAACAGCCTACTGGGAGAGACCTTTCCATGCAGGGCAGCATCTAGAGTTCCCAGGTGGCACATATGACCACAGAGTGGGTCTCACGCAGAGCCTGGCAGAAAGAGGGGGCATCAAACACACTGAGAGACTGAGTTCAGCCTGAAAGGTTTTACAGCCTCTAAAGTCAGGTGTTTTCTGTATTTCAGAAATTACCTACACAGCTACTAATCGACTTGAAGATGGATTTTTCAGCTGCCTCCAAGTGCACAGCTCAGAGCTGGTTTATTGTGTTGGAACAACAGGGGCAGAAGTCTGGCTCATCTTCTGTTGTCGTTGGCCTCACACTTGGTTGTGGTGTTGTAATCACTTTTAGGGAAAAGGGATTGGAAAAAACATTTCTATTTCTGAAGGGCTAGCATTATGGGCCACTGATAAAGATATACTTACAATTTTCTTATCGTATTTGAACATGGCAGAACTGTGTACTGAGCACACATTTGCAGGCATTAAGTGTAAGCGTGTGTGTGAGCGCATGTGCATGTGTGTGTGTGTGTGCGCTCTCACATGTGCGTACAACAGGCAAGCATGATTTCAGAGCAAGTAAACTTCAAGTAACAGATTTCCATATTAACCATGCAAATCTCTGTCCTGGGCTCAGTTTTCTTTAGTTTGTCTTTATTTAGCTTTACTGGGCCTATTTGATTTTGGTACAAGATTGTTCTAGGCACATACTATGTAATGATCTGTAATTGTTCTGACATTTGCAGAGACGTGTTTTTCTGTTGTTGGTGGTTGGGTTTGTTTGTGTGTTTTCAGATTTGCTATTGATATTGTTTGAGACCAAATCTCATATAACTCATGCTGGCTTCAATTTTTTTCTATAGTCAAGGCTGCCTGAATATAGGTGTGCATTACCACAGGTGGCTCAATTTAAATATAATCTTAAATTAAACTGACATCTCATATCTAGTTAGTGCAACTTCATTTTCTTTCACATTACACAATTTTCTCATTCTTGCATTGATTTTAGGAATTTGTGTCATTTTATGTTTCTCTTTATTTAATTTTCTATTTGCACCTGCTACCTTTATTTGAATGATCACTTATGTTACTGGTTCTTTCAACTATAATTTTATGATCTTTATTTTACTAAACTGCCGAATAATTTTCTGGGTTTGTGTTTAATGACTTTTTAAAAATTTGTGGGATTATTGATCCTGTGTTCACTTCTCAATAGGACTGCGAAATCATCTATGTGTATCATTTATTACAAACATCTCCATGTCAAGGCTGGAAACATGGCTCGAGTGCAGAGCACTTACCTACATTCATGATCTCCCAGCTGCAGTCCCCAGCAGACATAAATTAGACATTAGGGACACATGGAACTCTATCCTCAAAGGAGGAGGGGAGGGGAAGGAAAGAAATCTGTGGTTCTCTTTGAGGTTTTGAGAATCAGGAACCGCATCCCAAAGGAATCATATTCCCATTTCTGGGAAGTATTACAAGCAAGATAGCTCAAGATGACCAAATGGCTAACGGACAATGTCCTGAATCCAGTCTCCTTGTGAACTATGCTGAATGCTTAAAGCCTGACTCCGGTGACGTCTTATACAGTTAGAGCTTAACTCCTAATGACACATGGCAGCCTTTAATCCCAAAGAGCCAGTCCCAGGAAAGGCAACTGGTACTCTAAAGGTTAATACCCTACAGGACAGAGAGGAGCCTGCTCATCTATCTGCATCTGACACTTGCATGTAAGGTAACTTTAACTGGAGTCTGGGTAAGCAGTTCTTTGAGAGAATCTGCCTGCTGCATCCGTCTCTGCTAACATATTTTCTTTTATTTTTTTCTTATTTACTATTTTCTAGTGATGGCTCAGCATTTAAGAGCACTGACTGCTCTTCCAGAGGACCTAGGTTCAATTCCCAGCATCCACATGGCTTCTCACAACTGCTCATAATTCCCTTTCCAAGGGATATGGCACCATCTTCTGACCTCTGTGAGTACCAGACACAAAAGTGGTGCACAGACACTCATGCAGGCAAAACACCCCTCCACATTTAAAATAATAAAATCAAAAACTCCATTAAACATATGCTTAATCATAGCACTAAGGAGGCAGAGTCGGGGGATCTCTGTGAATTTGAAGCCACCCTGTTCTACATAGAGAATTCCAGGAACAGCCAAAGCTATGTAGGGAGACCCTGCCTCAGAAACTCGAAATAAATAAACATTTAAAATTTTTGATTAAATAATTGTTATATTATTTTAGTCTAGTAAATGTATTCACCATTGTCCCTTCAGTTTGTCACTGTCATTCCCGGCAGGACAGTGAGGATCACTTATTTTTAATATTTTATCCCCACTAGCTCTAGCAAGCCTATACAGTGTACATACGAAAGAAAATTCTGTCTTAAAGGATAATTCTGTGGATAACTATATACTGAAACATATTTCCCTCATATATCTGAACTGAGATGCACATTAAGTGCCTTCCCATTTCTGACTGCCAAAGCTCCTAGGTGCATCCTCCCTAACGCCTGCACCTGCCTCTCAAGTGTGTCTTGTCTTCCCATCTAATTAATAAACTCACTAACCTGGCTTTTCTCTGACTTACCCAGAAATTCCTTCCTATGGGGAGCATGGGGTTGCGGTGCTGACAACACTGAGTTCCTGTTGTCCATGATATTGCTGATCCACATCTCCAGCCTAAGAACTTTTGTTTTGTTTATTGAGTGTGTGTGTGTGTGTGTGTGTGTGTGTGTGTGTGTGTGTGTGGTTGTCAGTCTTGATGGTGGGCATCTCTACCTACTAAGCCAAGGGAAAAAGAGACAGAGACACAGAGAGACAGGGTCTTAATGTATGGCTTAGGCTGGTCCAAAACTCACACTATAGACCAGGCAGGTCTTAAACTCAGAGATCTGCCTGCCTCTGTGATTAAAGGTGTGTGCCACCACTGCCAGCACACTGAGCCACCTTACAAACACATTTTATTATATTGTAACCAGAACCCTGGCTCTGGCCATCCTGACTGGCCAAGATCAGTGACTCTCTGGTCTTTAAAATTCCACTAATTAAAGGGACAATGAGGAAAAGCATATAGAAGGGAGTGAGTCAGCACGTCGGGAAGAGGAATAAATAAAGGGGTTCAGTGATCCCTGCTCTAACTTTGGCTGTCGAGGCCTCGTGTTCAAAGAGAGGAAGCACGGGGCAGAGGGTAGGAGGTGTGCAGGACTGAGCAGTCCTCAGCAAGCTGCAGCTCCCAGGGAGCAGCAAGTTCTCAGTGCTGGCCAAGCAAGGTAATCAAGAAAGTTGCTATTGTTGGGGAGGCGAGAGGGACGGAAGTCACAAACTGTTCTCAGAAAATGACTACTTATGCTCCAGGGCCCAGCCTTCTACTTGCAGATGATTGCCATCAGCCAGGGGGTGGTCTGTCTTTCCGGACTCTGACTACAGCCTTGCAACAATGACTTTTCTCTGTGCCTTCAGCTGTAAAAGACTGTGAAATAAGGTCTGGAGAGACAGCGCGGGGAAGAGATCCTGCTTGGGTCAGTCCCCAGCACCCACATCAGGGAGCTCACAATTGTCTGTAATTGCAGCTTTGAGAGATCTGACTCTTCTGTTCTCCATAGGCACCTGCTCATACAAGGCACACTCACACGTGTGTGTGTGTGTGTGTGTGTGTGTGTGTGTGTGTGAGAGAGAGAGAGAGAGAGAGAGAGAGAGAGAGAGAGAGAGAGAGAGACAAAAGTCAGACAGATACTCCTTGAGTGGTTAAAATCCCTGTTCAGAATCACGCAATGACTTTTCATTGCTTGACACAAAGCTAAGACCAACACAAAGTACAGAGATCTCAGGCTTTATCCTGATCATAGTCACCTATGGAGTCAAGAAAAAAAATTAATTAAAAAATAGCAAAAGCAGTTTCTAAATGCCCGTTATGAGACAGAAACACAGAACTGCCCACACCTTCCTCTAGTGTTTCTCCCAGGGATAATTAACATTTTGCAAACCTCCAGCGCACAACTGCAGCCAGGACGCTGACCTTAATCAAATGAAAGTGCACTCTTATGACCACACCACCTCTGCCGTTGGCCTCTTCCTAGCCTCAGGTAGCTAGGGATCTGTTTTAAGTAGTATAGTAAGATCTTGTCACCTCAAGACCATTCTCTACATATGCTAAGGAGAAGAGAACAGGGGGCAGTAACACTGGCTTGAAAGCATTGGGAATGCTCAATATAAGGGCAATAAACAAGAAGCCCATAGGCAACATCTTGCTAAACTGACAAACATCTAAGCATTCCACTAAAATCAGGAACAGCATGAAGACATGGCCTGTTCAATATAGTCCTTGAAGTCTAAGCTAAAGAATTAGACAAGGGAAGGCAATACAAACAGGAATGAAGGAGTCAGAGTATCCTTATTAGTTTTTAGTATATAAAAGACCATAAATATTTGATTAGAAAATTCCTACAAGAGATAAACACTCATCGAAGTATCAGGATTCATGTTGACACATAAAAAGCCAGTAGCTTTCTTAAACAGAAATGAAAAACACTCAGAAAAAAAGGGAGGAACATATCATTCACAATAGGCTCAAAAAAAGTCTTGAACAAATCCAGTCAAGGAAGCGAAAGATTTATACAACAAAAATTTTAAGACTCTGAAAAAGAAATTGAGCAAGATACCAGAGGATGGAAAGACCTCCCCTGCCAATGGGTTAGTAGGTTAAATATTGTGACAATGGTCAAAATATCTGCAGATCCAAGGCAACCACTACCAAAATGTCAGCACAACTCTACACAGAATTTGAAAATACAATCTTAAATTTCTCAAGAAAGCACAAAAGACCCAAGATAGCTAAAAATGCCTTGAATGATAAAAACGTTGTTAGAGGTATCACTATTCCAGATTTCAGGTTACTCTGCAGAACTATAGGAATAAAAACACAATGATGCTGGCATAAAACAAGACCCATTGATTAACAGGCTGGAATTGAGAACCACACATGAGCTCAGCTCTAGTGAGCTCTAGTGAGCTGGGCCCCGCCACACCAGTAATTCACCAGGTGTCCCAGGGACTTGCTTATAGGCTGAGGTTGTCTCTTCCTAGATAACCTAGCTTGTGTCAAGTTGATGAGAAAATTAGTCATCATGATAGGCAATTGGTAGCTTCCGGGAGAGGATGAGTCAGAAGTTCTGACCTGGGAAGCAGACCATGCTCTGGCAGAAGGCCACACATCTCAGACTATATGGCCAGAACCAAGTAGACTTTTTGGGTAAAAGAAAAAGAGGGTATCTGGGGGAATAGGTAGATATAATCAAGACACATCACACAAAATTCTCAAAGAGTGCATTTAAACAATTTTATGATTTAAAAAAAAACCCTGGGGTCAGATTCCTGCACATCTCTGCACATGGGCATGGTAGTCTTTTAACAAATCTGTCTCTAAAGCTGCTTGCCCTCTTCTCTCAAGACTGAAGACACGAGATGTTATAATCTTCAGATTGTCCAGTTCCAGGCACTGCCCTAAGCCTGGCAGGAACAGTAGCCCTTAAGGAGAAGGCCCCACCCACAAGCAGAAGGAAGGGATCATCTCCTAGGAACCAAATTACCCCCAAGGGATGCTTTCCCTGAGTCTTACTTATTTAGGACTAATCACCAAGCCCAGTTTTGCCAACCCTGCGGACTGTACAAGGTTTGCCCCCTTCACTATGTGGTCTCTGTGCTGGCATCTCTAACCCCCAGTACAGGGATAACCCCTTGATCTCCTTATTGTTTCAATATAATTAGCTACATCAAATAAATCCCCTTTCTGCCTCTCAGAAAGGGAACTTAGTCAATTAACTGTTTAATTTGACTTCTGGGGTAAATGACTGGACCTGATTTTGAGACTCCCCTAAGTTAGTCCTCTGTAGCCCAGGGCTCCTGTAACAAGGTTAGCTGAAGAGGCTACTGCTGTAAATTTAATTACAGCATCATTCTGCCACGCAAAGGTGGTGTATATAAAGATGGAGAACACGGGGAGGTCAGATCCAGGATAACAGAGAAATCTTGACTCGCACTCAGGAAGGTCGTCCATGTCTAGGATTTGGCTGCTTCTAGGAAGAAATTGTGGGTCAGTGTTACCTTTGGGTTTCCAATGGGCATAAAGCCCCAGAGTCTGGAGGAGCCTGTCTGAGTTGTGAGAAGTGAACTCAGGGTTTCCAGTCTCCAAGCTTTTTTCTCTGTAGTGTGGGTGTGAATACAACTTGCTATGACCATTCCTCAAGGTTCAAAGTCATCCTCAGACATCATTTCTAGAATGCACAATTTCTTGGCTTTTATATGACAAAGGCTTTTCTTGCACTCAGTTCTTGGTTCATGAAAAATTTTTACCTGATGAAAGCACACTTTGAAGCCAAGCCATGCATGGTGGCACAGCTTGTTAACCCAAGTTAAGAGGCAGAGGCAGAAAAATCATTGCAAGTTCAATGCCAGCCTGATTTACATAGCAGGCTCCTGTTTGAAGGAGGAGAAGGAAGAAGAGGAGGAGTAAGAGGAGAATGTGGGGAAAAAAGGAAGGAAAAGAAAGCAAGGAAGGAAAATGTGCTTTGACAGGTATGTTGGAAATATCAGAGTTTATAGAAATGGAGAATGTATACAGTTCGGTTTTTAAGCCGCAGAGGTATTCTAGTGTCCCAGTGGAAGTGGATAGGCATGCCATCAATCCATAATGCTATCAACAAGGCAATCTAATCAATGCAGCTAGATTTGTTCAATGCTATTGTATTCATAAGAGCGTATTCAACATATTTCAGTTTGTCCAGAAAAACCGGTACTGACAAGGGACCAAAAGGAGAGACAGGAGTGTGCTCATATTCTGTATTCTAGAAGGCCACATCTCTATCCCGTTTTGTAAAAAGGAATCTGCACACGCAATATTAATATTTGGTTGTGCTGAGTTGGCCTTCCCTGCTTTTCCTGACTAAACACCCTGGAGGAATACAAATGGGAGACTGGCAGAAACTGACTGTCTTGGTGTTTCTAGAAGTGTCTGAGTCCAGTCATCAGCAGAAGGAGGGAATAGTGCAAAGGATGGAAATGAAACAGACAATCCGAGTGTCAAAGGCACTGCTGACCCCCTGACAGGAGGGGCAAGGCTGAGCTCTAGAAACTGATTGCCTTTCCTGACTAAAGCTCCTCTCCCTGGGTGATCAGAATTCTGGCAGGAGATGGGATGGAAGGCAGATTTTAGGGTGTTCATCCACAGTCTTTTCAGCCAGTACAACTTATTGATTCAATTCCTGTCTCTCAGGCCATGGGTCTTTGCAGTGACAACATGAGCTTTGGTGTCTCCAGCTCTGGGGATTCTCCAGAGACACACATTTGAAACAACCTTCAGCTACTCTCTTACAATGCGTCTTCCTCTGCGGGAAAGCTTCCACACAAACAGAGACGTTGCACTGAAAATGGCACTTGAGTGAACTCCTCTCTACAAATGGCTTCAAAAGCTGCAAGTACCAGAAGTCTCAACGATCTTCTCTGGATTTGACGCCTGACAAGCCCACACTTTTATTTAAACTGTTCCTCACAGTGTTCAAACAGCAGCCTGCGCAGCATTGTTTCATGCTCTGCATAGTCTAGGAGGAGCCACGAAGCATAGAACTCCTAATAACAAGAGCATTATTATTACAGACAACTGCCCATGCTCCCATGAGTCCATACCCAACACTTGATTTTCATTCTTTTACCTATTTTGTTGTTGTTGAAACAAGATCTTTCTTATAGGCTGACAGGTAACTACTAATCCTCCTGCCTCAGCCTCCCAGGTGCTGACATTCTTGGTGTGAACCCCTGAATCCCAAATATCCTTTTATTTGTATCCTATTAGATTTATTTTTATGTGTATGTGTTTTTTGCCTGCATGTATGTACATATACTACATGCATAGCTGGTGTCCTTTGTACCCAGGGAGGTCACAAGAGGGCTTTGGACTCCCTGGAACTGGAGTTAGAGATCATTGTGAACATACTAGGTATTGAATCCAAGCCCCCGTCAAGAGCAACAAGTGCTTCTAACCACTGAGTCATCTCTTCAACCCATCATAATATCCTTTAAATGGCAACTGTGTTTTTTCATTTGCATAGCACTGTTTATTAGATATATCATAAGCTGTCCCACTTCTCTGTTAGTTTCATTCTTAATTGGCTTACTGAGAAGGGGCAGCCAAACATGGTTTGGGCCACAGGCTATGAACCCTAAGTTTGATAACTGTATCACCCCCAGATGATCTCAGTTTTCTCTGACAAGGCCTTGGGGAGATGGCTCAGCTGTGAGTGCAGGTGCCGCGTGGAGGCCAGAAATGGCGCTAGAACCCAGCCTCCCACCTTGAGCAGGAATTCCAGGCTGTTGTGAGACACCAGTGAGGACACTAGGAAACGAATCCAGGTCCTCTGCTGTAAACAGCTGAGCCATCTCTCCAGCAGAGAGAAATGCAGTCCAGGTCCTCTGCTGTAAACAGCTGAGCCATCTCTACAGCAGAGAGAAATGCATAATGCAGTAAAGAAAATAAAAATTGATAAAAATAAAAAAAATTATTTACATTGTAGGACAGACTGAATATAGCTCCTCTGACACAGAAGTGTCCCAAGCACATTATCAGATATTTGGTGGCATTTGTGCCTCAGCATAACACAGGTTTTCAGAGTGGGTTTGTAGAGCATCTCTACAGCTACAGTTTGGGTTTGCACTAACAGGTGAAGGCGGTAAGTACAAAGAGAAATCCCAGTTCCAAGAACAAAGGTAACAAGGTAGCTTTTGCCTCCCCGCTCCAGGGTTCGTTACTTTACCAAGTGTTTAGCTATGCTAGATAAAAGCCTCCTTCCAAGTGTTTAGCTATGCTAGAAAAAAGCCTCCTTCCCGACAGTACATGAGCAAAACATTAGAGGTTGGCCCAGATAATACTTTGCTCGTAGGAACCATGTCCAGATATGGTAACAAGTGTCAGGGCTCATAAGAGAAGAAATTAAGATTATGGGGGATTTTCTGGAAATAAGTTAGGACCAGTTCAGTCACAGACAAAAAGGAAATAGGAAATCCTAAAATGAAACTTTTAGTCCTGGAAAAAAAAGAACTAAGCAGAGAGTCAGACAAGCCCCCAGATTCCAATGATGTTGTCACAACACTGGGAGGAGCTGGTGTACACCCAAGGAATGCTCACAACCATGTCTGTGGCCTTCGTATTCCAAAACCATCATCCCCCAAGATTAGCCTTTGGAAGAATTGGTGACCATGATCTAGTACAATACCATTATATTCACTTAAATATAGGCCAACCAGGGCTGGGGAGGACTAATGAGGCCTCAACCCACACAAAGAACTACAGGCAACTAAGGAATGCTGAGAGTGTGAGAAATAATATTCTCCAGGGAAGAGAACACAAATTGGTTATCTAATACAAAACAGTAGGGCCTGAAAATGCATTCATACAAATATATGTTTTATAAATTGTTCCTTATGCAGACTGAACAGGCTGTATTCATGTATTTTGTGTGTGTATGTATTCTGTGTACGTGTAAGTGTGTAACGACAATAAAAAAGGAGACCCTGAATTTGAAAGGGAACAAGGAGAGGTCCATGGGATGGTTTGGAGTGAGGAAAAAGAAGTGGGAAATAATGCAATTATATTATTTAAATAAAAATAAACAGCAAATGTTTAGTAACACTTGTTAAATGCTGAGTACTGTTTCAGATTCTTTCAGGCCCTTTGGGTACATCAGAGGACACAACAGGCAACCATTCCTTCCCTTTAAAACTCATTATTCTGGCTGGGAAAAAAATTGACAAAAAAATCAACATAGTAAAACAATACACTGTAGAATATGTTCAAAGGTACTAAACACCAAAACAAAGTAAAAGTAGGTAAGGGGCAGAGGGTTAGGTGTGGCCTCTAAGGGGCTGCAGAGAAGAAAGGCTCCCTGGATAATGTTAATTGAGCAAAGATCTGGAGGTAGGGCTTAGATAAAGGGAAAACACATGCAACCTCCTTCACCTTCCTGCAAGCCTCTTGCACCTTCCGTCATGCCTGCCTGCTCTCTGCCTTCCCTGCCATGATGGACTGGATCCCCTCTGGAGCCATGAGCTAAAACAAATTCTCTTCTCCTCTAAGTTGCTTTAAGCCCTGGCATTTTTATCACAGCAAAAGAAAAATGATACAGCTGCTGACCTGAGTTTGATCCAGACCCACAAATAATTACTGAAAATTGTCTTCTCATCTAAAGACACACAAAGAAAGAAAGTTTTATACAATAGTTTATGATTATTGTTAACAGAATCTAGAATCACCTAGGAGACAAACCCACGAGTGTATCTATAAGGAAATATCTAGATTAGGGTAACTGCTGTGGGAATACACCCTGACTGTGGGTGACACTATCCCATGGGCTGCAGTCCTAGGGATAAAAAGAAGACAGCAAACTGAGAACCAGTTTTTAATCTCTTTCTTTTCCAACTAGGGATTCAACTTAGCCAGCCAGCTCATGCGCCGGCCACTTTGACTTTCCCATCATGATGGATGTTATCTTCCAACCGTGGGGCAAAATAAACCCTTTCTTTCTTAAGTGGCTTTAAACTTTAAGTGCATTTTGTCATAGCAATGAGAAAAATATTGACAAAGTGGTGTTATTTTTTAAAGCTTTGTGAACACATCATTTCTGTGGGACAATGGTCTGTACCCTGTCATTTATATTTTAAATAAATGCTGATTGGCCAGTAGCCAGGTAAGAAGTATAGGCGGGATGACCAGGCAGGAAGTAGAGACAGGGCAATGAGAATTCTGGGAAGAGGGAAATTTTAATTTGCAATCATTACCCAGCCTCAGAGGAAGATGTGACTGCCTCACCCAAAAAGGTACCAAGCCACGTGGCTAACACAGACAAGAATTATCGGCTAATGTAAATTATAAGAATTAGTAAATGAGAAGCCTGAGCTAATGGGCCAATCCGTTTATAACTAATGTAGACCTCTGTGTGATTCTTTGGGACTTAATGGCTGCAGGACCGGGCGGGACAGAAAACTTCAGTCAACAGATTATACTAAAAACTACTGAGTTGTAATTTTTAAAAGGGTTTATACTTCATAAACACATGTGTAATTGATCATATCTCAATTTTAAAAGTAGTACAAGTTTTTCTCAATATGAAACATTTCTATTGTCTATTTCTTCATGGAACAGGAAATACAGATTTCTGACTAAATATTTTAAGAAATTGAGTTTAAAATTATTTTTCCCTCATCAGTTAAATTTCCTTCACCTTTTCAACACTTCCCTACAGTTTAAGTTTGTCTCTCAGAGGTTCATGTTCTAGATTCTTGATCCTCGGGGCATAGTGGTAAGGCAGCAGAAGCTTTAAGGGATGGGGTGGGTAAAAGAACTTAGTTAGATCATTAGGGGTGCTGCCTTCAGAAGGGACTGACCCAGTCCACAGACAACCCCAGTTATTTTTCTTGAAGAGAGTTGCTACTTCAACAGCAAACCCAGCTCCTGAATGCCTCACGCCTCTGACTCATGACCCAAACTTTCTTGCCTTCATGACTCCCATTGTCCCATCACAGGATAGAAGAGGTTCATTCTGGGCTTTGAATTTCTAGAACACTGAAGCAGAGAAGCCTATATGCTTTCTGGAGGACCTAACTTGGGGGTTTTATTGTAGAGGTAAAAGAAAGTCTATCAGGACACCTCTACACTTAGTAGAGTAGAATCTATGGTCCCATGTTAATAATTAATCCAGCTGATTTGCCCAGATTTTGCATAGAAGTAGAATCAATGCTGGATTCTACTCTGAGTTCTACTAAGTATACTACTAAGTATACTACATGTGAGCTGAGCCTAATAATTTGTTATCACCTTCAGGTATTTAGAGTCAGGCCACTAAATCAGTTTCATAGCTATTGGGGATTGAGGTCTTGAGAAGATCGACATCTGTTTACCTATTTGGCTTAGCTGGTTGATTTTGAAGTTTGAATTCTGGTTTTGAAGTTTGAATTCTGACTTGGAATGTTAATGGAACATGACATTACAGGAGGGAGCATGTTCACATGTAGAACCACACTAGTGCTGAAGAGGGACAATGTGACTGATTGCTCTAGGCTGAAGAGCTGAATCTCTTGTGTAACAGAATGAAGTGGTTTTGTTTCCCCTGTGCCCTGATTTGATATAGTGATCAGATTATTCAAACTTCCATGGGATTTTATCAGTATGCAAATGGCCTTGTAACATCGGTATTGTGTATTTGAAACTGCCCAGTGAAAAAGTGTATTTATAAGTTTTTTTTCATACAGCTTATACTTCAAAGGGGAAATTTTTGAAGAAAAAGTGTAGTATTTGATAGGAAAATGTGACCGGTAAAGGATAAAATCAAAGAAACATCTCTTGCGAGCTGAGATTTGGTTACACATGTGAGAGTCCAGTTATTGTGAATTGTGTCCATCTCCATTGCCTGTGAGACTCTCCCAGTGCTTTTACAAAGGATGTCAAACCCAAGACTCTGGCTTCCTGGTGCTGTGCCGCCAGTGCAAACTCTGGCTTTAAAGCATTTCAGTGGCTTTTATGGACTGGATGTTTGTGTGCCTGCTTGGGATCGGAAAGAAAGTGCTCTGAGACCATGCCAATGGCTCACTGCTCCCCGCCTGCACCTGGGCAGATGGCAGAATCAGGCTTAGGCGAGCGGGAGAGCATGGCGGATTTCTGCCGATGTTTCCAGGCTGCGCGGTGCTCTGCGCATCAGATTTGGCTGTAACTTGGATGAAAAGAGTTTCTGTGCCGCACACTCAGTCTCAGAATTAAAGTGCTGAGTGTGGCTCCCACCTGGAGGCCCCAGAGCTAGTAGAAAATGGTACATCCTCCATTTTAAAATTGGAGAGAGGTGGAGCCAACATCCAGAGCAGCCCGCAGCTCTGCAGCTCAGAGCTGCAACCAATTCAGAGTCACAAGCCGCTCAGCCATGTTGGACTGGGCGTGGCAAGCCCGCAGTACCTGTTTTTACCCAGGAATGTCACAGCTTAGATTCTTAAGTGCTTAGCCATTTAAAAGCACAAAACAAAAGTGCTCCTGGATAGTAAAAAAATTACAGATTCACAATAGGACAGATTCAGACATAGAAGACCCCCATATGGGTCACAATGTTGGATGAATGTATGTAGGCTTGAGAGAAGGGTAAAGTCTTTAAAGAGACAGAGTACAGATAGTTATAGATTAAAAGAAGTAAAGTGATAGAGTAAAAATAAGCCACGTAAAAATGGAAAATTCACAGAGAGTCTGGATTATGTATTTTATTGTGTTTTCTTTGAAATTTTTGACTGTAAAGGAGCTAAATACAGAGAGACATTTCATTATATTGGCTGCCAGGCTAGACCAGAATGGACATCTTAACGGTATGACTTCAGGATTTGGATCTAAGAACATGATGCTTTGGAAAAGAGTTTCTTCTTTTGTTTTCACAGAGGATGAGGCTCTGTGGATTGCTTCTATTCCAATATGGTATGATAGACCACGCCCTCCTGAAAGGTTGCTGTGAACACCCTCAAAAAATTACTTCGCTCAACTGCCGGCTGAGATGAACCTGGCAGACAGGTTATACCATGAAAGACCTAAATAACAACGCCCCCATTCAGCAGGAAGCAGTTTGGAGAGAAAAAACTGCGCCCATTTTCCCAAATATTGTTTATAAATGTTCTTTTACATTTAAAGGGGGATATGATATAGAGATGAATAATTTGCATTGGTATGGATTTTAAGGTCAATTTTGTTATATGTATGTCTTTCTGATCTTGATTAAGCTATTGTGATTGTGTAGTTCATTTAAGAATGTAATGTATAATTAGGAAATATAGGTTGTTAATGGATAATCATCAATAATAGTCAAGCTTGTAGTCATGTTAGTTAGATTTTCTAGATATGTAGAGATATATTTCAGTTAGATAGACATTCTTCATATCTTTCAAAGACTGCAGAATATGACATTTAATGTTTCAATAACTTAGGGTTTTTCATGACAATGAGACACGTCTGCTCCTGGCAGCACCAATCTACTTCGAGAGGAAGATGGGCATCGAAGAGGCTACTTATGGAGTTTAATAGCCATTTGGGCAAGAAACTGCTCTTGCCTGGACTGTTGCATAAACTGGACACAAGGAACCCACAGAAAGAGGACTGCTGAACTTGCCTAAAGGTGAGATGGTCTTTTGGGGTTCCTGATTCATTAAAGAGTCTGCGAGACGTTCTGCAGGACACAGCAGAAAGTGACTGAACTGTCTTTGGAATTTCCTGCTTCATGGAAATGTCTGCTGGATACTTATGGGCCTGTAGGCTGAAGATGGATGCCCCAACGGTACAGAGGAACTTTGGGTGACTGTCCAGGCAGCAAATTGTCTCTGTCATTTCTAGAGTTTGAAAGTTGCATATGACTTGTTTACTTAGGTAATATTATATCCTTCTGGAGTCTTTGATGGAGTTGAAGAATGGTTCAATAGTTATAGTTTTCTTTAGTTATGATAAAAGATAAAATAGGTTTAAATATTGTAACTGTAATTCTTGCTTGATAACTGTTTTGTTATATGTAATTTTGCTATGTTAAAGTTGAAGCCTTTCTTTTTTGTTTAAACAGAAAAAGGGGAAATGATGGAGGAGAGTTATCTGTCTATGTTACTTTCATTGGTTAATTAATAAAGAAAACTGCCTTGGCCCTTTAAGAGAATGGAAAATTAGGTAGGCGGAGTAGACTGAACAGAATGCTGGGTAGCAGGAGTGGGGAGACGCTTCAGGCAGTCGCCATATGCAGTCACCATGATTCTCCTCTCTGAGATGGACGCAGGTTAAGATCTCTCCTGGTAAGCTACACCTCGTGGTGCTACACGGATTACTAAATATGGGTTAAAGGAAGATGTGAGAATTAACCAATAAGAGGCTACAGATAATGGGCCAGGCAGTGTTTAAAAGAATACAGTTTCCGTGTAATTATTTCGGGTGTAAAGCTAGCCAGCGGCCGGGTGGCGGGACGCAGCCCCGCCGCTCCATTCTACACCTGGGGACTAGAGAGGGCTCAGCCCGTAAAAGTGTGCACTTATCTTGCAGAAGACCAGAACTGCATTTCCGGAACACACATTGGGTGGCTCAAAACCTCCTGGAACTACAGCTCCACACACATTCATAATTGAAAATCTTGTGAAAAGAAAAGATTCTTTGATCAGTGTCATTTTCCTGTATTTCCATGTTTACTGAAACCAAGCAAATATTTGATTATCAAAATTAGAATATATAAAGGGAGTGGTTTCTTCCTCTTTTGAACACCTGACTTGACTACCTACTACATTGCTTGAAGCCCTATATATAATAATATATTATTACATATTATATATAATATCGCTATAATAATCAAGGTAAGATCATGTAAAGTTAGTGATTGGAATTTGGGTCAGAATATTCTTTATATGAGGGAATATGTTTGACTTCAAATGGTGTGAATTGGGATTGTTTGGATTGTTAATGGATGTATGCTAATCTCACTAATACTTGTCCATTGCCAGTAAGAGCCTCCACTATATCTAAATAACCACGAAGTAATAAACTTTAGTGGTCTCAGTGCCAGGTTTTGCCACCACACATGTCTGAACAAAACCAAATGGCTATTTGATCTTTGATTGGATGTGGCCCAAGAGATCACCTTGAAGAAACAAGACAGGGAAATACCTACATACATTTATCAGTGGCCTATATTGCCTCCTCCAACACACACACACACACACACACACACACACACACACACACACACAAAGACCATTCTCCAGTGGAAGGCCAGCTTGCTTCTTCTTCCCTAAGTTAGAGATAATTCTTTTCCTCCCAACTGAGCACGAGGAAGCAGAAGTTACACTTGTTTTTATTTTGTTCCTTCCTCCAGGCATATCAGGCATATCTGGACAGAGAAAAATAACTTATTAAGGAGTAAGCATTTTGCTAGATAAATTCGTTTATTAAAGATTTTCAAGACTATAGCCTAAAAACAGGAAGTAAATGGATAGTGTAAGATAAGTAATAATGTCTCTGGGTATTAAGGTTAGTGTTATATTTTTCTGCAGGCAACTCGATGTTTGATATTCTTAGCAGTGATCAAAATCCTGGAGAAACATTCTGGGATGGCTCCAACAATCCAAGACTTGTGTTGTCCTAGCCTTGTAGCTGGGGTTTGTTTGTAGTTCGGACATAGAAACCCCTCTTTATCATCTCGAACATGATGATCTGGGAGGGAAGAAAGCTGGTGGTGAGAACAGTCAGGCCTGGTCTGCACAAGATGAAGACGACGCTGGAACTGAGACCAAAGGCCCATCTAAAAGTCGATGACACCTTGGGGCAAGGCTGGGTCACTCACCTCATTGTCTTTCGGCTGAAGCCAGGGGCCAGGAAGGTACAGTGTTCTCTGAGGCCCAATGTCCTGATATCTTCCAAGATTGCGTCCATTGATGAACACGAACCCATAATGCCAGTTCTGAAAGGAATGGGGGTTTTGGACACAGGAACAGAAAGTGAAACCTAAGACAGTGTGGAGAGCAAGATGGAGGATTTCAGGGTACTATGGAGTATGAAACAACTTAGAATGGGAAACATCTAGAGCTTCTTCCCACTGTCTGAGAAAAAGCAAGAGGACAGTGGAGCCAGCCTTCCCTGGAGATGCTGCTGTCTGCTGATGAACGATGTCTGCACTGCATTTTAAAAGCAGGGATTTTTACTTCCAAATTAAGAACAAGGTAAATGGATGTAGTACTGCGGAGAGTGAGGAAAGCTACATATTTTTAATTATATTTGTATGTTTCTTCATTTTATTTGTAAAGATATGAGTATTCTGCCTCAATCTACATATGTGTATTTGAATGCCTTGTTCTAGGTGAGGTCAGAAGAAGGCATCAAACCTCTGGGTACTGGAGTTAGACAGTTGTGAGCTAAGAACTGGGTGCTAAGAATTGAACCCAGAGCCTCTGAAAGAACAGCCAGTGCTCTTAACTGCTAATCCATCTCTCCAGGCCGAATATCATCTTTTATAATTAATACATCACATAATTACAGGAAGACTATAAGGACAAGAAAACAAAGAGGCAAGGAGACCTCTTGATGATTTTTTTCCACTAGAGAAATCTTACTCAGGGAGAGCTGCTGAGAACCTAAATAGAGCCTTTCTTAGCTTACAAATGGTAAAACAAACAAACAAACAGCAAACGAAAACCATGGCTATCAAAGAAGCTCATCAAAGAAAGAATGCACTCTCCGAGTCGGGACTCTAAGGGACTACACTCTAGGCCACAGTGAAATAGAAATTGTTCATTCACCAGAGCCTCAATAAGCTATCAGCTGAGTGACACAGTCAGCCTTAGGAGCAAAATTCTCTATGATTCCAATTTTGTCTTCACTGAGAAACCTCCATAAAACAGCTGAACAAACTAAAGACTGGTTTATTTAAATGGTGATAAACAAGATAATCAAAGTTTTTAAAACCCGAGGTCAATAATGAATGTTACAGTATTGAATATACCGGACATATACAGGTATTTAATTTAAATGCACATAAAAATACTAAGTGGCCATCCCTGAGATCATATACATACAGTTAACCTTATATGTACTGAACTTTTAATGTATATATTTATGAATATATATATGTATATATATTCAATAATTAAAGAAAGAGAGGCCATGAACTTGAGACAAAATAAGGCGAGTATATGAGAGGAACTGGAAGAAGGAAAGAGAAGGGGGAAATTATGCAACTATATAATAATTTAAAAATGTTATTTAAAAAAGCCTAAGGCTTGCTGCTGGTGTTTATACAGGTCGTGGTCCCCTCATGAAAGGTGGTGGCCATCCAACAATTAGACACCTCCTTGGGGTTGGTAATCAATCTAAGGGCAGCTGCCAAACCTTTACTGTTTAATAAAAGACAAGAAAAGACTGATTACAAGGCAGCCATGGCAGTCTGAGCCCCACACTAGGTCTCTTATAAAGTGTATAAAGATTACAATACCACCCTTGGTCAACAGAGTCACCACCAGCCCCCTATTTTACTTTAAAATCTTGTCAAAACCTATCCCAGTTATTCTGTTATCTCTCTCACAAGAGCCTCTACTATACAATTGCTCAGAGCTAATAACCAGTTAGATCAAGCAGAAAGAAAAATAAAAGTCCAAACTGAGCTCTACTGAAGTGAGGACAAAAATATAATATGTAGATGGAGCAAATCTATGATAGCAAGCTGGGTACACAACACGGGGCTTATCCCACGGGGCTACTGAGGCCAAAAAGCCTTTGACATAAGACAAAAAGTCTGTGATGCAAAAGTCTGAGAAATTAATCCTGACTCAGAAGTAGAAAACAGAGAAGATCATTAGCTTTATTTTGTAGATTCCAGATATGCCTTCTTGGTTTTCATGCTCATGGTACAATCTAGAAAGAGAGAAGTCTTCTAAACACAGATGGAAAAGAAACATAGAAGGAGGATCCTCAGGTTGCTTCAGGCAATAAAGGACTCTGAAGAGATGGCAGTCACATACTGCAGAGAACACAGAAGGGAAGACTTAGAAACAGAAAAAGAAAACTCCAGCTGGCACTAGAGCGAAGTGTGTGGTCTTGTCCAGATTCTCTGCCTGTCTTTTATCTCCTCCTTCCTGGATCTAAACCATTCCTTCCTACTCTGAGGAATACATTTCAAAACAAAACAGTGGACTTTCAGAATTTCCCATCTGTGTAGACAGAGCCTTCCTCAAGTTAGGCTCAGGAAAGTGGCAAAGCCTTCGTCTGGTCCAAGGATTAGTGTTTCTGAGTGATTGATTAAATTGTGCAGAAACTATCAACCACATCTTCCAGATTACTGCTGCCTGAAATCCTTCTCTCATACAGAACCCCTACCTAGATTAGCTAAGCCTGTTTCATTGGGCAGCCCTGTACCACACAATCATGTTCCCAGTTACTGTTCTATTGCTATGAACACACCATGTTGATTTGTTTGTTCATTTCTCGAGACAAGTTTTTCCTCTGTGTAACTATTCTAGCTGTCCTGGAACTTGCTCTGTAGATCAGGCTGGCCTTGAACTCACAGAGATCCACCTATCTCTGCCTCCTGAGTGCTGGGATTAATGGCGTGCACCACAGAAAAAGCATTCAAGTGGGAGCTTGCATAAAGTTTCAAGATTGCATACAGTTTCAAGAGCTTAGTCCTCAAATAACACGGCTGGGAGCAGACAGCAGGCAGCCATGGCGCTGAAGCAGTAGTCCATAGAGAGGGAGCCTGGGCCTGCTGTTAGCTTGTGAAACATCAAAGCCCATCCTCAGTGACACATGGCACACCTCCCCAACAAGGCCACATCCACTCATCTCTCCTCAACACTTCCACTAACTATGAGTCAAGAGGGGCAATCCTCATTCAAACCACCACACCCAGGTCTGTTTCCAGCTGTATACAATAAGACCACCTTCTCAACTCAGATGTATAGAATAAAGCAGATTTTCCAAGTTGATGATTTGGCCCATGTGTCTCCATCAGAGCACACATGGCCTGCCTGATGCCAGTTTTTCTGTCCATGTATCTGTCCTTTCTACATTCGTTTATCATGTTAGTTAGGTTTCAAGAACAAAGCCATGCAGGTACCAAATGAATAACAGTCAACTAAGAACTGTACTCCCACTGGGAAGAGCAGGACAAGCCAGAGGTATGGTGCCAGGAGAGGACTTCCAATGGGCTTTCCAAAATGCTGGGAACACGATGAACAATGCCGTATGGGCACTCTAGTCCTCTGGGAAACCTTAAGGGGCCAGTCTCACTTAAGGTCAGCCCAGACAGCTTCACCAGGAAGTTACTTTTACCCATCGTCCTGACTCACATCAGGGCTACTACGAAAGCAGCTCAAGTTCACTTCTGTGAAATGCTCTAGTACCACCATCCTGGGAAGTACTAGCCCCAACATACCCATGGATGTAGAAATGGAACTGCCAATAAATCATACAACCTATCTAGGGCAAGGAATGCCCACCCTTGTTAAGTATACAGGCTTAAATGTATATTTTCATTCAGGGATAAGATTTTACCCCTATTAATCAGAAGAATAAGCATTTCAAAACCTGGAAATCGGGATCCACTTAAGAGTAGTGTGGTGAGTGGAGTAAGAATGGACCACATAGGCTCATATATTTGAGTGCTTAGTCATTAGGGTGTGGCACTGTTTGAGATAGGTTAGGAAGTGTGGCCTTGTTGAAGGAAGTGGATCACTGGGGATGGGTTTTGAGGTTTCAAAGACCCTCACCAAACCCAGAATCTTTCTCCCTGATGTCTGTGGGTCTAGAAGTAGAGGTCCCAACTACTTCTCAAGCAACATGTTTGCCTGCCTGAGTGTGTAGCCATGCTCTCCTGTAATGTAATGATAATGAACTATTTTTCTGAAACTGTAAGCCAGCCCCAATTAAATGCTTTCTGTTATAAGACTTGCCGTGGTCATGGTGTCTTTTCACAGCAAGAGAAAAACGACTAAGACTTATCAGAGGCTTAGTCCAGCATCATCAATGTGGGGAGATTGGTGACAGGCATGGATGGCAGTGCTGGAGAAGTAGCTGAGAGCTACATCCTGCTTAATACTGGGGGGGGGGGTGTTGAGAAAGAGAGAGAGAGCTGAACCTAGTATGGGTATTGAAAGCTCAAAGCTGACCCCTAGTGACATGCTCCTCTAACAAGACTACACTTCCTAAACCTTTCCAAATAGTGTTACTCCATTATTATGAAGCATTCAAATATATGAGCCCATGGGGACCCATTTTTATTCAAACTATCACAACCTTACTGAATATTCACATAAGCATAGGCCCTGGATTTATAGGGATACCTTGCTCAGCCTGGACATAGTTGGAAGGACCTTGGTCCTTCCTCAAAGTGATGTATTAGATTTTGTTGCCTCCCCATGGGAAGCCTTACTCTCTCTGAAGAATGGATGAGGATTGGGTTGGGGGGAAGGTGGATAGAGAGGAAGGAGGAGGAGAAGGAGTGGAAACTGGGATTGGTATGTAAAAATGAGAAAAGATTGTTTGTTAAAATGTAAATAAATAAATTTTAAAAAGGATGGAAAAAGTCCTATAGGCACGCTGAACTTCTTTTCTCAAAAAGATTTATGCCCCTTATGGACACTTGTTTCATTTAGCTACTAACAAATTTGCCACTCTTGCCCATCGTACAAAGATATGCTAAAAGGGAGCCATGACCACTTAGGTGTACTGAATAAAAGGATCTGGGATTGGTTTACTATTAATATTATTATTATTGTTGTTGTTGTTGTTATGAAGTAAGCCTCAGGACCCCTAGGAAATCACATAATAATTTCTTCTTTGTTTTGTTTTATTACAACATTTAAAGACCTATCTACTTATGACACAAGTTGCAAAGATAGATGTTATTTTTAAGAAGAGACAATCAGAAAAACGTTGTTAGTAACAACAAAGTTAAAAGTGTAAATAAGAAACACAGTTGAAAGCCTCAACAATAGATCAGATCAAACAGAAGGGCTTCTCAGATTCATCACTGTGTGAATTATGCCAGTAAGGAGAAAAAAAAGGAGGAGGAAAAAAGGGGGTGGGGAAGGAGGAAAAGGAAGGAGGAGGCAGCCTATAACAATTATGAAATGTCAGTAGGCAAACAAATGTTCGCACCATAAACATCACAGTAGGAATGAAGAGGAGAAGTGGCATAGAAACATACTTGGTAAAATAATAGTAAAATTTCCCCAAATATTAGAAAAGACCCAAACACTCAAGAAGTTCAAAGAACCTCAATTACATTCTACCAAAAAAGGTTTTCTCTGAAGCTAACAAAACTTCAAAGGGAATTCAGCATCAGTTAGAGAAAAGCATCAGCTGCACAGAAGGGAATCTTCGATAGAGTAGCTGTGCTTTTCTCAGAAGAAAACTTACAGGCAGCAGCGAATGAGCTGGCATGTCCAAAGTCCAGATAGAGAAAACACACCAACCAAGAATACGACACCTAGAAAACGCGTCCCTTAGAAATGAAAGAGAAGAGAAGTAAATCCTCCCCAAGACAACAGGAAACTGGGGGATCCCAGCAGTCCCGAGAAAGGTAAGCAAAACCATGACAACTAAAACCAGAAAAGCAATTAAAATGCAGGAGTCCCAGACAGAGTAAATATATAGAAGGAAAAGATGAGAAACTCATCCAAGATTTAAAAAACTGGTCAGGTGTGACAGGTCATGTCTATATTCCCAGCACCCAGAAGGAAAAGCCAGACTCCTGCCACAAATTCAAGTCAGTGGGAAAGAAGAAACAAAAAGTAGACAAAAGATGAAATGGAGACATAAAAAAAACCAATATGCCGGGTGGTGGTGGCGCACGCCTTTAGTCCTAGCACTTGGGGAGGCAGAGGCAGGTGGATCTCTGTGAGTTCGAGGCCAGCCTGGTCTACAAGAGGTAGTGCCAGGACAGGCTCCAAAGCCACAGAGAAACCCTATCTCAAAAAAACCAAATATATATATAGTATCAATAAAACTATCATTTGCTTTTTTGAAAAGATAAAATTTACAAACCTTTAGTAGATTAACCAAGAATCTTGAAGCACATTTAAATATAAATATGTACTTTGGGCAAACTCAGATGAGTGGAATATATTAAGTTTGAAGGAGAGTCTGCCATTTGTTCTGTAGACGTTATTTATAATTGCTTGAATTTTCAATTGTATTTTCATATACCTTACAAATAGAAATAAGTTAGGATAATTGAAGAAGATCATACAGTTTTATTGGAAGTAAGGAATAAATATTCTTCTGGGTGTATCATGGCCTTGCTTGGGTTTTATTTGCTTTACTTTTGTACATATTTTCTATTTTCAATATATGTATATTATATATATATATATTAGTTCTCTGAGAAGTGTGTATATATATATATATATATATATATATATATATATATATACCATATTCAAACTTTCTCTCCCAACATCCCCACCACTGCCTCTATTCCTACTTAACTTTGAGCTGTTTTGCCCCATCTCAAGGTCAGTTTGTGCTTCCCAAATCTTGGCTGTGTCCACCTACCACTGGATCATGGTAGGACCATGAACAACCCCCAGCTTCTAAGAACTGCCAATAGCTCCTGAGCTAGCGGTGGAACTCTATGCCCAGCTCTCCATTCTGGGATTTGCTCTTGCTTAGGTGTGCACAGGTCTTCCACATGCTGTCACAGCCCGGCAAGTTCATGTCTCTGCTCTGCTGCATCCAGAGACAGTGCTTCTGTGGAGTCATTCATGCTCCTGCATTTGTTCTGCCACCTCTCCTGCAATGTCCTAGAGTCTTCAAGATGCTGTGTGTGGGACTCGAGAAATGGCCGAGTGGCTAAGAACACAGACTGCTCTTGCAGAAGACCTGAATTCAGTGACCAGCACCTATGTCAAGCAGCTCAAAACTGCTTGTATCTCCAACAGCAGGGGAATCTGATGCCCTCTCCCGGCATCCAAGAAAGACCACACACATTCATGTATATATACATACAAACACACATACAGACATTAATTTTTAAAATAAAATATATCTCAAAAGAAAAGACATATTTGGAACTTCAGAGAAGAAGAGGAGGCTTACTTACTGCAAGGTCCAAGAAGGTATCCTTGGGAGAAGAACCAGCCTTCAAGGTTCCCCTATAGAAGGCAGGACCTAGATAATTTTCTGGAGCAAGCCTCCAGGTGGCAGAGAGGAGCCTGCAGGAGGGATGGAAAGAGGCAGCTAAGGAGAACTCTTCCCAGCTCTCCTCACAATACTGATCCAGCCTTCTCCCACAGAGGTCAGGATTTCGTCTCCGTGTTTAACTGAAAGTATTGAAGTAGCTATCAGAATGCCTTTTTGGTTCTAGTGCTGAAGTGTAGAGTCTCCCACTCCACAGGTCTGAATCTTGAGCTTTTTGTCAGCACAGGAAGAATTCATGACCTCTCAGATCCCCAGGATGCATTGGGGGTAGGGAGCAACCTACCTCTTGAAGAAACTCATCTTCAAGTCCAGAGAATAAATGGTGAAATTCGTCAGCAAAGTGTCATTGATACTGATATCGGTATCTAATCCTGTGGACAGAAGGCAGAAAAGAGACTAACGCCAGGGGCTGGATATTCATCGATGTTTCAGACAAAGAAATAAAGAGTAGAGATGCTATCTCTCAAGAAATACAGCCAAGAGAATAAATACTGCGCTGACCTATTGTCCCGTAAATTTTCTTGTTGTATGCTTCCACACTACTAAAAGCATCTCCTACTTAGCATAGGGATTTTTCTCAGAAGACTGAGTCCTGATCTAAAATGGGCCAGAATCCAAAATAATTGCTGTTACCCCCCGCCCCCATGGGTAGCAAGAAAGGGCAGAACAAAGGAGGGGGCACGATGTAACATTGTAGCTCTTAGGGCTGAGGAGGGAATCTTTTCTATCTTTCCATTCCCCAGAACAGCCACAGCTATAAGCTTCAGGTAAATGAAGAGAAGATACACGTATATTTCAGCACGAAAGCCTACCTTTCCATTCATATTGAATATTCCATGAAAAATGGACCCGGCCTTGGTTTTCAACCAGGATCCTCAGAAGCTGACAATCCTGCTTAGGCAAACAAGTTAGTGGAAACAAAATACCTGCCTAGAGCTCATATTCTAGAACACATTCCTGTTCTCAGTACATCTCTCTGTCTCTGCCCCCTTCCCTCCTGCCTACACACATGCACCCTACTGGGCTCATCTACTCTTTCTTTATTGCTGTTCCTGTTGGGACAGGCAGAAAGAATCTTTCATTCTGCTTTGATAAGCGATCCAAACAGGAGCTGGGGGGTTGAATTGGGCCCATGAAGAACTTCTACTCTTGCTAGATATTTTATCCTATAGGCCCCTAGACTCCCAAAGCTTTGAAGATGCCTTAAGATTACAGCCCTTCACCTTCCTGCTACAGCCTTGGTGAGAAGCCCAGGGGGAAGAGGTGGCAGTCAAGCTCCAGAACCAGGCGGCCTTAAAGGGGCAGTCAAGGTATCCCCTAGACTGCGGGATTGCTGACCTGAATCTGAGGAATAGTCAGGTCGTAAGTATCCTCATCCAGATCTCCTATCCTTGTGTCATTCAAGAACACCTACGAAAGAAGAGCCGGCATCAGACTGGTTGATAGGCCTGCCTGCAGGACGGAGCTTTAGATAGAAGGTGGTCATGAGGAAGAGCAAGACGGGTATTGACTTTAGTGCTCAGGTGACTGGAAGCTGAACAGGACTCCCCAGCAGACTGTGAGTTAGAGCAAAACAAACTGTAAAAGTGTATTTGGTTTGTCTGTAAGTTTCCTATGCTTCTATCATATTGGTGAAATAAATATTAGCATATAGTGAAGCAAATTTGTGACTAGACTCCTCAGAGGCAGAGGTGGCACATGCCACCAGAGATACCTGTTGCTGCCTACCTGTGCTGAATCGCGGACATGAGCATAGAGCTGGCCACCAGAGCAGATGGAAGTCTCATAGAGGACCAATCCAAAGGGCTGACCACTGCCGTTATTTATTGGAAGGTTCTCCATGGTAACCGGAGTGTATAACATGACAGGCTAGGATGAAAACAGGGCAGGAGCAGAAGACAAATGAGAAGAAGCTATAATTCTTCTCTTAACACTCTTGTCAGTATTTGTTGGACCACACCATGGTCTTCAAGGATTTTTTGAATAACAACAGTTGTGTAATCGATGCTATAACAATGCTTCTATGATAACACATTTACTGCCCAAGAAATTTGGAGTAACAGGGCATTGTATCGACTGCATAACCGCTCTAATCATAAAAATTAATCAGCAGAATAAATAAATGTATTGCAAAATAACTGAAGATGAGAGATAAATTTTTAACTCAATAAACATTGATTTACACAGAGCATTTACTGATCACTGCTAATGCTTAAAATAGCAACAGTGAGGTGAACCCAATATAATTCAAGAGTTTGGTTTCTACTGATAAGACAGGTTTCTCATTTAGCAGGAGAGAAAACACATATAATTATAGAAAATACAGGCTAACTATAACAATAAAGAAGATTGTTTTCATGGATTCATAGCTAAGAGATTTCCATCTGTGTATCCTATGATAACATTCACCAAGTGAGTCCTTTTAGCTGGGAGTAGGATCTTCCATGAGATCCATATCCTGCTATGCCTGTTTTCTCCTTAATTCTGCAAGTAAGTTCTTTACCATCTTCTCCACAGGAACCATTGGCTCCTGGCCAATAATTCCAGGTTCAGATACAATGCCATGGAGTAATTTTCAAACTCCACCTTAGGAAAGTTCCTTGATGGAATATCTCCTCTGAGACACACATCCTGCTCCCTTATTCCTCCATTGCACCACCCTCCACCCCTGCCACTCCAGTGCCCAAGCAGTTCTCACCTTATTTAAGTACGGTAGGATTTCAAACAATGGCAAGTAGAATGGTAGACCCACAGTTGGGTATACAGTCTTAGGAGTACGAGGAGGCAACCGAGGCAGGGAACCTGCTGTAATGAGAATGGATTGCGGGACTAAATGACTAAAACCAACGTTACTTTCTCTAAATATTCCCATGACTACCTGTGTCCTCTATATCCAGAGAGAGTTAGGGAGAAAATGAGATTTATGCTAAAACAGGTTTCTTTAAGGGAGACAATTGGTGCCATTTTGTATTTTGAGGTCTGGTAGGGACACATATGTAGGAAAAATTACTTTCTGGTGGACACATGTACCTAGTAACACGTGTACCTGTTGTAACTAGAGACGTAGAGAAAGAGGACTAGTAGAAGGCTTTGTGTTACCACTTTTGCAATGCTGGTTTTTAGCTCTTTTCTAACTCTCACTGGACACCTAATTGGATGCATTTAATTAAAGTCAATATAATATGTTTTGTTTCTGCACATGCGGATACTACATAACACATAATACTACAGCTTTGCGAATGGGAAATTCTTCAGCCTTCATCATTACATAGGAATCCAGTTTCGTTCATTATCTTCATAGTCAGGAAAGAAAATGAAAGGTTTAGAAGGCTCACCCAGTCCATATGGCTTTTCAGTGGGAAACCTGGTATGTGATGTAAGATTGCCCTCCCCCTCAAGAGCTCACAAGCTCTACCCCCTAAAAAAGACTCCTCCCTTTGCTCGCTCATCCACAGCTATGGGCAGCCCATGAGAGTGCCATCCCCCACTAAGGTGCTAAGTACCTGAAGCAGAAGCAAACAGTTTCCGCATCTTGAAATACTTTTCTGTGTAATCTCCAGCCTCGGTCAGCACGGCATCATAGTCTACAAGACAGAGGACACTGTTTGGGTCACACAGTCCTCCACAGCAGTCCCTGCTTCTGCATGGGGACATGTGACAGCACAGATCCATCCAAGTTAAGATAGATGGAACACGCCGGGCAGTGGTGGCGCACGCCTTTAATCCCAGCACTCGGGAGGCAGAGGCAGGCGGATCTCTGTGAGTTCGAGACCAGCCTGGTCTACAAGAGCTAGTTCCAGGAGAGGCTCCAAAGCCACAGAGAAACCCTGTCTCGAAAAACCAAAAAAAAAAAAAAAAAAAAAAAAAAAATAGATGGAACACACAGCCTCTGTCTCGATCACATTCTATAACAGGCTGAGATGTAGGTGTGAACTGTCAACCTGGAAACATTCCCCGTATCCTATCTGCAAACATGGAGCTCACCCTGCTCTTTGACTTTCTCACAGATGCTCTTGTCTCTTCTACCTGGTATCCTTTCCCTACCTAGCTAGTTCTGATAACAATGGGGTCAGTGCACAAAAATGAAGCAGAGCATTGAGTGCCAGGATTCCTAGCTGCTAGAATGGCAGCTCTCTGGCAGCATAAATGTCAAAGAATAAAGGGGCCCAGACAAAAGCCTCATTGCTCAGCACAAACTGCCTGCTGAAATCTCATGACAGAAGAACCTGACTGTGGAGTCTCCTCCCTAAGATTCTAGGACCAGCCATCCCAGAGAAGAGACCGCCACGATCATCACTTGCCATAGCTAGTCACAACACCTCGGTGCTGGTGGAAATTCTGGGCTCCATTTATAAAACCAAAGTTGGTTCCACCATGGAACATATACATGTTGAAGGAGATTCCAGATCTGAGAAATCTAGACACAGTAAGTTGGATTTCTGTTGGGGGTGAAAACAGAGGGGAGACAGAGACTTTAGGTGAAAAATATCATCTCCAGCTCCACTCACCATAAACAGTCCTTTCATCTTTCTTACCAACAAGTGGGTGGAACCATCCAGAACCACTCTTGAAGAACAAGTCCTGGTGCTTGCAGTACTTTTTTCTTAATTTTTTTCTCTCTGCACCATAATTTTGGTACAAATTGAATCCAAACTCTATGTATTAAGTGTTAAAACTCTTGTCTTATAAATATCTAAATTTTAAAATTAGTTGCACATAACTATTATGCTGTAATTCCTTCTTTCCCAGACTGTCTCTAGAGACATTGAGTGGAAAGCATCATATCACTGTACTATGCCTATGACTATTTTTGCTGCAACAATTCCATTTTGCACTCATGTTTAACAGTGGGTTTCTGTTTAATCTGGTTGCCGGAATAAATGGGAAGATGGCAGTTTAGCATGGGCCTTGACTCTGGCTGTGCTCCTCCCTGTGTGTTTACAAGACCACACATCATGGCATCATGGGTCTCTCTCTCTCTCTCTGTCTCTCTCTCTCTCTCTCTCTCTCTCTCTCTCTGTCTGTCTCTCTCTCCTTTCTTTCTCTTTCTCTCTCAATCTCTCTCTCTCTCTCTCTCTCTCTCTCTCTCTGTCTCTGTCTCTCTCTCTCTCTCTCTCTCTCTCTCTCTCTCTCTCTCTCTCTCTCTCCTTCTCCTGGATTCTTCTTTTCTACCAATCAAAAGAAGGTTTTAATTTCCACACCATTACAGGACGATCATGACACCATGCCCTAGATACAAATGATTACATGTCTGTTTCTTGGTGGCATTATGGCTAGAGATGGGGGCCCCATTTTGGGCAATTTTTCTGTTATTCTTAAACAATCTTTAATGTCACCAAAATGGTGTGGAATTCCCTTCTGTATGATGTGACTATGTTCTGTTACCATTGGTTAATAAAGAAGCTTCTTTGGCCTATGGCAGGGCAGAATAGAGCTAGGTGGGAAAACTAAACTGAATGTAGAGAAAAAGATGGCAGAGACTGGGAGACACCATATAGCTGCCAAAGGAGAAAGATGCCGAAACCTTACTGTTAGGCCACAGACTCATGGTGATAAATAGAATAATAGAAATGGTTTAATTATAGAAGGGAAGAAGAAAGCTTAGTCTGCAGTCCTGACCCAGCCACAGAAGAAGCAACATGTTACTGCCTTGCCGAATAAGGTACCAAGCCATGTGGCTAGCATAGACAAGAATAATGGGCTAATATAAGTTATAAGAGTTAATAAGAAGTCTGAGCTATTAGGCCAATCAGCTTATAACTAAAAAAAGAAAAGAAAAGAAAGGGTTTAATTTAAGACTGAAAAGCTAGCTGAAATATGCCTGAGCCATCGACCTAATATTATAGTAATTAATGTAATTTGTGCTATTATGCAGGTCTGGGTGGCTGGGATATGAACGTGCAGTCTTTAATTACACCAATACTTAGGTAATTGTCCCTCTTCAGTACAAGTGAGGTTTTCGTATACCAATAATAAAATAGCTTCGTGGTAACCCACTTTTGCTAAGTAAATGGGAATTGCCAGACATTACTCTGAATGGCAGCATTAAATCTTCACCAAAATCCTAGATTCTCTTCCTCCCATTCTCTGCTTTTTTTTTTTTTTTTTTGGTTTTGGTTTTTCGAGACAGGGTTTCTCTGCAGCTTTAGAGCCTGTCCTGGAACTAGCTCTTGTAGACCAGGCTGGCCTCGAACTCACAGAGATCCGCCTGCCTCTGCCTCCCGAGTGCTGGGATTAAAGGCATGCGCCACCACCACCCGGCCCATTCTCTGCTTTTGACAAAAGGACTTTTACATCTATTTTTATTGAGATGTAGTCTTTGTATGCCTTTATGGGTGACTTGATACATGTCTACAAAGCACATTCATTAAACCACGAGAAGAAATGTGCCTGTATCATTTCTCACTGATGGTTTTATGCCATGTGTTTTATAGTCAACTTCTTTGGTCATTGTAAATTCCTCACAGACTGTTTTAACAAATAGTTGCCTCACTAAGCCAGACCTATTGTCTCCTTTCTGGCTGCATTCTGGAGTCCCAAACTCAGCTTGCTCCTTTCTTCTCTCCACACCATTTCAGTCTCTAGTAACTACTATTCCACTCCAGTCTTCTGTGAGATCAACATTTCTTTTAATGCCCATGATTTACCTGGGCAACCTCACTTAATACAGAGAAAACCAGTTCCATCCCTGCTGCTGCAGAAGGCAGGATTCCCTTCTTTATGACTGAATGATGCTCCATTGTGCGCATCTACCAAATTCTTTTAATCCATTCATTCACTGATGGACACCTAGGTTAAATAATCCCACAGTGGGGGCGGCACACATTTTGACCTAGAAGTGAAAGAACTCAGCCTCGGGTCACAAAGCTACTGCTGAAGCGCTGGGGTTACAGTCCCCCTCATTGGCTGCAGGATCCCCAGTCCCATCTCCCACTGCTTGGGGGCCCTTAGTAATCACTACCACCTCCTTGACGATGCTGCAGAGCCATCTTTCCTAGAGATGAGTAAGACATCATGCAAATGGCCCAGAACCTTGTATGGAATGCGGGACTCTTAGAGACGCATTCAGGTCCTCCTTCCCTGACTGAAGAGAGGATTTCCTGCCTCTGTGCTCTCACTGCACCTGTCTCGCTGCAGTGAACAGCCTGAAATACGGGCTGTGCAGTAGTGTCTTCATTTCTACCAATCTGCTGGTTTCACTCAACTGTACGATTCCCGTAGGGTAAGTATCATACAGTTTGTACTCGCAAGGTCTTCTTCAGAACATGGATGGTGCTTGCATTTAGCAAAGATTAGATGGATATTTGTGCCTGTGCAGGCATGTCCATAAACCGAGAGCTGTGAATTACCCATGGCACAGGACCTTCCTGATCAGAGCCAAAAATGACGATTCACTTACCAGTTGCACTTTTAACATTGTGTCTTTGCCCCCATGTGTCATACCAGCCAGTCCAGTATTCCATAACCATAATGGGTTTATCATTCTAGAACAAAAGCAAATCAAATGCTAAGTGTAACATGGGAAAATAAAGTAGACCAGAGGTACCGAGAGAAAGAGAGAGAGAGAGAGAGAGAGAGAGAGAGAGAGAGAAGTTGCAAAGTTTCCCCACCTTTTCCCCAATGCAGACGTCTTCCTATTTTGATACAAATTCTCTCACACTCATACAATTTTTAGTTTTCAAGATTGACTTTCTTTCTGCATGTTGTGCTCTATATGCATAAGCACCAGCGTGTGAGAAGAGGGTATCAGACTGTATCATAGATGGGTGGGAGTGACCTCATGGTGCTGGGAATTGGACCTACCTCCCAGTTCCATATTGCTTGAAAATACTCATTTGATATTTTTAGAGAACTTCATCCACTTGGCTGTATCTTTCCTTACCCGTTGGTAAGTTGCAGCCTAGGTACAACCACACTGGGGCTCTGTATTTCCAGGTTTGAGGCTTAAACCACCATCTGACCTTGCTCAGGTCACTCTGCCATATGAGCTGACACAAGCTAACCCTAGCTGTCCTGAGCTGGCATTTCCTCTGCATGAGGTTTGGACAGAGGTTCCAGGTGTTCTGGATATGCAATGTTAATGTAAGATGAAAGCCAGGGGGCAGCAAGTTCAGGAAAATGTATTTCTAGGAAGAATTTTCATGTGTTGGTTGAGTTTTTTATTTTTTCTTCTTCCTATAACTTGTTTCCTAGAATGTATGTTGCAGTTTTAGTACCAGGAGGTACATATTCACTAAGTGGGCAAATGACTGTTCTGGGTCTCTGACTGAGAAAGAGTGGCGTACTATCAAATTATAGAGTCAGCCAATTTATGTGCTATATTCTTGTGATTGATGGCTACCTAAAGGATCCTTAAATTGTCGTATCATTTCTTACTTGGAATCATTTTGTCAAAAGTTAGGTAAATGGGATAAAGCTCCTCATGTATAGTCTTTCATGTTCCTGCTTAATAAGGATTCTAAGAAGCCAAACTGAGGCTTCTGACAGTAGTGAAAGATCTTATTCTGCTTCTTGGCGGAAAGCAGGAAATAATGAATTGGTTTTGTGTGTGTGTTTAATTTGGTTTGGTTTTGTCGTTATGTGTTTTAACTCAAAATCCATCTCCATTCAATGTTGAAGCCACAGCACAGTTCTCATAAAAGGAATCACTCCTACCATTTGAAATATAGGAAGACATATTTTCCCCTTGGAAAATTAACCAAGTACTCAGTCCAGATAGGAAGCAGCCTATTTTGAGGAAAGACACTCTCCTTTAACATAGTACCAGGTCAGAGGATTGAAAGAGAAGAACAAAGCAGCAAGACGTTTATGAACTTACAGTCAATTCTCATCTCTAGTCATGCTAAGACAGAAAACACTAATCATACAAATAATTCACAGAAAAAAATTGATGACCAGTGTGTCTATTTTTATTATTTACTATTCTATCTGGGTATACATTCAAGAGCTTTTAAATATTTCATACAGCACAAAAAGAAAACATTACTAACAGACAGCTACGGTTAGCTAGAGGCATAGCAACCCACCAAGAAAATCCTGTATAGACTCTTGATGCTTGAGGCTACACATCAGAAGATTCTAATCATAATACAAACATCAAGATAGTGCCTGACTTTTGATTAATCAATGCATTCTGGAAGGGCTAAGTCAGTAATTAGTTTATATAACTTTAAATGAAATACAAGAAATGCAAGAAAATGCATATAATAACCCTTATGTTGTGCTCTATGTGCATAAAAATGTTACCAAGTGTATTTAGAGCACTTTGATGCTGATCTAGGGAACATAACAATGTCTGGCATTATCTTTGTCGGATAAAGTGCCCCTGATAGTCACAGAAGACACAAAGAGTTAGACATGACTAAAGGAGTGAATTAACCTCAAGTTGTAGGCATTGCTTTCAAAGAATATAATACAAGAGAATCAAATAATTAAAAAAATATGAGGAAAGAAGAGAAATGGACGAGGCAAATGTGGAGAAAGAATATCAGAGCCAATGTGTATATTCCATGATAGAAGAGTATTGAAAGCATTAAGATCAAAAATTAAATAAAGTCAAAGAAGCAAGAGAAGGAAAAGTTCACAGCCAGGTAAAGAGACAAAGCTGTGGATTAGAAGATGATTCACAGAAGAGCCTATGAGCTTTCTAATATTTCAGAGCCAATCTTGTATTTTATTTAAAGTTATATAAACTAGACTTTGACTTAGCCCTTCCAGAATGCATTGATTAATCAAAGTCAGGCACTATCTTGATGTTTGTATTATGATTAGAATCTTCTGTGTAGCCTCAAGCATCAAGAGTCTCTAAACGGTGGAGGAGGACTGAGAAACCAAGGACAACGGCGATGGGCTTGGATTCTTCAGCATGGACGGGCTCACTGTGAGCCTTGTCAGCTTGGTTGCTTACCTTCCTGGACTTAGGGGGAGTTGGGAGGACCTTGGACTTAACATAGTGAAGGGAACCCTGAAGGCTCTTTGACCTGGAGAGGGAGGGAGTCGGGGTATGGATGGAAGGGAGGGGAGGGAAGGGGAAGGAGGAGGGGAGGAGATGGAAATCTTTAATAAAAAAATGAGAAAAAAAAGAAAAGAAAAAAAATCAAAAAAAGCATTAAACTGAAGGACTGCTCATGTGAAAAAAAAATTTAGAAAAAAGAATTTTCTTGGTAGGTTGCTATGCCTCTTGCTAACTCTATCTGTCAGTCAGTAATGTTTTCTTTTTTGTGCTCTGAAAAATTCCCACTGGAGCCCCCAGTACAGCTAACAGTGGGACACCAAATTACGGTGGTTCACTTGGACGCGGGTTCTAATTATACTCTTTTCAATACACAGTAATTCAAAACATCAGAAAATCAGAAGTAACACGGGAAATGCAACAGACTTTTCCTCCAACCTGGGGCTGTCAAATAGGAGATTAGAGATTAGATTGTCAACCAAACCACACTAAAAATATCTTCTCTATATGCTAGAATGTCCATCTCTATTACTGGACACAATTTATTATGCAACTTAAATTCTCCAAAGACATTCTCTCTAAGAAAAAAATACGAAAAAATTTACTTATAGATCTCAATTAGTAAATTTCATGTGCTTAAAATGTTGCTTGCCCTCTCCAAGAAGCCAGTCAGGGAACTTATGTTCTTGAGACCTATGAGAAAGTAAGACCATGTGGAAAGATGGGGGCCCCTAGTTAGGTGTCAAATACACAACTAGTAAAGTCTGAATTTAAAATGATAGTTAAGGGATCTTAGAAGAAGAAGACTTTCTCCAAATAAGAGGCTTTGGAAAGAATTCAGACAGTACTGCAAACTTCCTTCAGTGTGAACTAATCTGCCATGCGAATTGCCCTTTAACACTCTAGAAAACTCTGCTACAGTTGTGGTCTGTTTTGATGTCTGTGGCTCCGGTTACCGCTGAAGGCCTAGAAGATAGGGCTACACGAAGTTGGCCTACCTCTTTTTGGCTGTAAAACTAGGGAGATCTGGCCCTGACCCTCACCAGCTCCAGCACTCTGGAGAACAGATCCTACTATCCTTCTTTGGAGGGGCTTTTAACGACCTGGGCCTGAAGATATAGATTGGGAGGGAGTACTGATCCCACCGCCCTTGTCTGCCATGTGGAGGCATGGGTGAGGGAAAGATGCCTTCCCCCCTTACCTCTCACTACCTGTGGCAAGACGAAAGATGACATAGCCCCTCACCAGCTGCAGCACCCAGAAGAGTGGGCCCTGAACCTGACTCAGGCGGCACAGTGGAGCTGACCTGTCAACAGGGGACAGGGGAGCTGGCTGGAGAACGTTAGCATGGGAGATCCGGCCCCACTCCTCCTGAGACGAACAGTGGTGTGTGTGAGGAAAAGATGCCCCTCCATGCTCCTCACTGCCTCCCGTGGCAGGTGGGAGAACTGGTTCCTAGGGCAGGAGAGCAGGGGAGCTGTCCCTGCCCCCACACCAACTGCAGCACAGGGGAGAGTGGCCCCTGTCCCTCACCTAGGCAACATAGTAGAGCTGACCCTGATAGCAGGAGTGTGGGTGATCCAGCCCTGAGGGATGAAAGCCTGAGAACTGGTCCTGCCCCTTGCTCATTGCTGCATAGGTTGAACTAGCCAGGGCAGTGCTGGAGAGCTAGCCTGGTGGTAAGGACAAGAGGGAGCTGGCAGACTAGCCAACCTGTAACCACCCAGGCCCAGAAGCAGGGTTACGGGTTTGCCGAACCAAACACCCTCCTCATCTATGATCTGCTGGAGCATGTGAAGGGGCTTATCCAAACACACTACCCAAGAGGTGTACCAGTGTGGGCCCAGTATTGATAGTGTAACAGAAGCCAGAGGCCTTCAACTAGACCAATTCATTGCAATGAACACTTGAAAGTAAAAAAAAAAAAAAAAATATGGGCTAAAGGCTCTACTGTGTGACTCACTGTGTCACACCACTGCTTCGATGATAATATTTTTCCTTTCTTCTTTTCCTTCCAATTTTATTTTATTGGGAAAAATTGCAAAGGCAGAGGGTGGATATGAAGAGACAGAATTGTATGAAATCTAGATATATGATGTGAAAGTCACAAAAAAATAAAAGTAAAAAAAAAGAAAAAAACAGGAAAAGCAAGCCATAGAGAAAAAGCCAAAACATAGTGCTTGTCCATGGCCTCTGCATCAGCACCTGCCTCCTGGTCCCTGCTTTGAGTTCCTGCCTTGACCTCCTACAGTGATGAACTGTCAGCTGGAAATATAAGGTGAAATAAACCCTTTCCTTCCAAAATTTCTGGGTCATAGTGTTTCCTGGCAGCAACAGAATCCCTAAGAAACCTTGCTCCTTTAACATGAAGGTTTGAGACAGAAAACTTTACACTCAGTAGGGCTGGTATTGAATATACCCATTTCCTGCCACCAATATTTCTTCTGTGTTTTCACTACAGCAACCAACCCAGAATCCTACCTTTCTACTAAAAGCACCAGCAGATGAGAACGAGCTTCCCATAAGCACCAGCGATGGCCCATTTCCTGACTTTATCCTCTGGGAGAAAGGTCACCATTTGATCCCTCTAACCATATTTGTATCTCATCTGACATAAGACCCACATGCTTCCCAAAGTAATCTCACTGACATGACCCTAGAATGGAGGCTGTGGGAGAAAGTTCCCTCTCTCCATTTCTCATCACGGGGCTTTGAACTCCACTAAGGCTCAGGGCCAGCTAGTCATAGCCCTGTCACAACTACAGTGTTCTCTAACATCATTTGCATAGATAGCAAAATCTTGAGGGAAGACAGATAGATCTCAGCGTTGCTTGAAAATCTCACCTGCATTTGTTGAAGCTTAAGAAAAGAATCCTTCGCAAAGGATGGCATGTTGAGAGTAGTCAATGCTGGAGAGAGAGAGAGAGAGAGAGAGAGAGAGAGAGAGAGAGAGAGAGAGAGAGAGAGAGAGAGAGAGAGAGAGGTGCCTCTTAAACATTGTGACAAGGGGTGAGTAGACAAGTGACAAGTCATTGTTTGTAACCTACTTTGAAAAGCACAAAGAACTGTCCTAGCTATTGCCACACCACACATGGAGGAACACTGTCTTTGTTGATGAAGACAGTTAAATTTAACCACACTTTGAACATACAGGTGGACCAAGGCAAGACCAGCTAGCATAGCAACACCAAGGAGCTGAATATGAAGGCTTTGGATCCCAGACTCAGCACTTTCCAGGGTATGGTAATAAGAGCAGATCTACCAAGAGAAAGAAGGAAGCAGTCCACAACAGCTGGCACTCAGCATTAGAGATCACCTCATTGTCCCTGGACCCATTCACATGCTCTTGGCATTTTTCCATAATAGTATCACTTCATGATTCTAATAAATTCCTTAAGATCTGCTCAGTATTTATGCTGAGTCTAAGACTGTGATATCAGGACTGGATCTTTGGCTGAGGTGTGTTTGTTTACATCCTTCCCATAGTTCCCTATGTGACTCTCCATGCTAGTGGGGCTGAGCAGGGCCCTGGACCATGTCCTGCACCAGCCTAGATCTTACCTGTGCAATTATTTTAAAAAATAAAAGATATATTCAAAATCAAGAGTTCCATCAATGCTCTGCTCAATTGGGAAAAATAAAAAATGACACACGTGGTATTTGAATTCTGAGCTTTGATATTAAACCCCATTTTGTATCATATCAAATTTCTGGGATCCATCACAATAGACATGGGAAACAGGATCAGTTCTCTTTGATACTTGTTGTCTTCAATTTCTATTGGCTGCCTGAGAGCCTTGGTTTGCCTCTAAAGCTACTGTAAGCCAGTACCTCCTTCGACAGAGCCAGTCTCAATCCCACTGTCATTATCTGAGGTCAAGAGGAACTCTACAATCCCTCTCTTCAGCAGAGCCTGTTGGGAAAATGAAGATTATTAATCCATGTTTCTTGCTCCATGGCAAAGAGCAGAGACTGGGAAATTAGATAATAAAGACAGGTTGACTCAGATGGAAAGTGTGTGACCTACAAAACAGATATAAGGAATGTCTCCAAATGTCCATGTGGTGGTCAGCATGATGTTCGTGGAAGATGGCAGACAATTTAGAAAGTGAGCCCAAGGGGAGATCTTTAGGTCATTGGAGAAACATTCTGAATGGAGACAGTGGCAATTCTGTTCGTTTCTCTTTCCTTGCCTTACCAGGCCAGGAAGTAAGTGGCTTGGCTCTGCCTGGTACTTCTGTGGTGATATGCACTGTTTTTCAATACAAGTGCCTTAGCACTAAACAGTCATGAACTGGAATGACAACTCTATGCTTGAATGTAAGTCTATTGTGCCTGTAGGTTGATTATTTCAGGTATCTTTTACTTTGTAATTGGTGTATAGTAATTATATAGAATAATAGTTTTTTATCATGAGTTTTCATACATGCATATGACTGCTTTGATTGTATATAAGGGATCTGCTGCAGTGGTGGGGAAGATATAAAGTCAGTGTGACCATCTACAACTTAGGCCATTAAAATTGTTGCTTTAGGCTCAGTTTGGCGTGGTTCCAGATACTCCACTGAAACAGTAGAGGGCTAAGGCCCTTGACAGGCTTGGAAAATGAAAGTTGAGTTTCTCAATGACCACACTACGGAAGTATGTAAATACAACAAAGAAAGAAATGGAAGACATTTGGTGCTATTGTAATACTTAAAAACTATTTTCATTTCAAGCTAAGTTGCCGTGTGAAAAAGAATAAACCTAGGAGTCACGAGGACCTTATTCTTAGTCCAAGGCTTGGTGACTACAGTATGCCTAGACCATGAATCTATATAAGGTCAGCCTTGTCAGAAGTTGACCTTAAGCAATCTAAAGAGGACACTGATCCCAGAGCCACTTGACTTATTCCCCCAAATTGTTTCCCTCTCCCTTTACTTTATAATTGCTATTCAACAATATCAACCAGATTTTCAGTCTGCTTCTATAATCCTGCTTAACTGCTACTTGCTTAGAAGGGGAAAAAGGCCAGTGTCTCACATAGCAGAAAATCCCTGGGGTTGAGAGTATTGTGGTTTGTGCCTTTAAAATCTCCAGCCCCTGTCTGTCTTCCCCTTTTGCAGCAGGTCCCAGGTTAGCAAAAATGGCTATTGCTGTGATGTTGCTCTAAATAAACTTGCGGTTTTACCTTTTAAATTCAAGTTTTGTTTGGTGGACTTTCTCAGTGATCTCAAATTTCCCAACACTCTACAGGAGAAGCTGACCTGGTTGGGTCCTAAGAGTACCAATAAATAACTTGAGTTCTATGTGGATTCTATCAGCAGAAACAAGAAATTCTACTGTGTGGGAAAGAGGTGCTAGATTCTGAAAACTCTGCTTGGATCCTGGAGCTTAGACTGAAATCAATACTTCATTCTATCACCAGCTTCCTAGTGGGTTGATCACATCTCCCCAAGAAAAGTCACATAATACCCATGCCACTGAAAATCAGGTATACATTGTAGAAAGGCACAAAATTAGGAAGAAGAGATAAAAATACAGGTGCAAAAAACTATTCTTACCTCCTTAATGTATTCCATGTAGCTCCCATCTTTACTAAACGACCCATATTCATTTTCTACTTGGACAGCAATAACAGGGCCACCATGGTGGTACTGAGAAGCAAACAGATGATGGTTGAAGAACAAGCTTGCTATTGGAGCAGAAGTCTAGAGTCCAGGATGGCTAATAAAGATACCAGAAGGGATAGGTGCTGTCTCTCAAGTCTGCTGGAGTCAGGCACCTTCATTCATCTCCAGGCATGTAAGCTCCTGAAGGTGTTCGACCTTCCACAGGGCTTTGTGGATACAGGACCAGCGATTTCCTTTCTGTTTCTCATATTCATTAGCTATGAGCTCTCAAACCTAGGAACTCCATCCACATCTACCCTATGTACCTTTCCACCTAATCCATCATGTCGGCTTCCTCTGCTCTCTTCCTGCCTTAGAATGAACCCCCCATTCTCTTCCCCACCCCACCCCCATGAGCAGGTACTCAACATAGCCCCCTCTCTTTTATGTACCATCCTCTTTTCCTTCTAAACTGACTGATTTCCGTTGCTGTCAACACATAACACGTCACCAGGGAAGCTGCACAGAGCCTGTGCTCAGTAAGAACTAACTGGATGCTACCAATATCCAGGAAGAACACAGCTGGCTTCATTACTCATCAGTTTCTTGTCCTCAACCACAAGGAGTTCTTTACTTGTATTAGAAAGAACATGTATACGCACACACTTTTGCATGCTGAAACCTGGGGAGGGTCGGTTATATAAAAATATGGTTAAAAATGGTTGTCCCCTAAAAAGACAACTAAGTTACTATGGGGCAGCATTGGAATAATTTAATTTTTCATAATTTTTACATATTTTTTAATTTCCCCCAACATTAACCATGTAAAACAACAGGATAATTTAGAATATCCATTTTCAATGAGCTAGCTGATCGGTGAGCTTAGCAGATATCAGGTACATAGAGAGAACTAGAGCTACCTTTATGGGATCTCTGTCTCACCTGACACCCTTTTAGAAGCTCTGAGGCTAAGGCACAAGGATCAATCAAGGGTTCTATGCTTAACTTGAGGGTCTAGACCTAACTTGTAAGAAAGTCAGTGTAATATCCCAGAGGCACTGAGAATGGCCTACTGGACGGTGAGCCACAGTGGTTCTCTGAAGTGAATGCTGTTAGTCACAGATCTTCTAGCAGAACTCACCCTCAGAAATCAGGCCAAGCTTGCAGCTCTCTGAGACTGAGCACTCATAAACTGTGTTGTGAACGTCTGAGCTACCATCTTACTTCTATCTGGTCTTTCCCTGCCTGTGACTCCTGACATACAGGCTAGGTCAAGCTAGGTCACTTAGTATGGAGCTCACCCTGACCTCTCCCAGACACCATGAAGCCTTCAGAATTATAAACTCCCCCTGTGCTCTGGAACTGGAGGAGCTCCCGAGATGCCACCATGCTGCCTGTGGTATGAAGCCATTGCTCTTCTCACTGCAGTCCCTGATTCTCTAAGCTGCTACTAAAGTGCATCTGAAGAACCACTCATCCCGACTGCTGTCTCCACAGCCGCCTGCTCTTTCTGATGAACGTGAGCAGGGACAGTGATTACCTGCAGAGGAAGTATCCTGGGAATCAGATGATCAAAGTACTTATCAACAGCCTCAACAAAGTCCTGGTCGGTTGTTCTCAGTTGTGGCTTGGGGTAGCGCAGAAGCCAGCTGGGGACAAGAGGCAAAACATTAGTATGTGAAACAGGAAGCAGGAAAGAAGATGGGTCTGGACAGCTGAGCACAGCAAAGGTCTCTGCTCAATGCCACCTATCTCTAGAAATCTTTCTGTCTACCCAATAACCATAGCATCGGAATATTCAATGGGCTCAAGGGATCTGTATCATATGAGCTTTTCACAATATCCTGAAGGACTCCAGGATGTGTGAGTCAAAGCAGGAAAGAGGCCTCCCCAGCTCTGAAGAATCAAGCTGAGGTACTGACTAATCAGGAAAAGCTCCCAAGTCTTAGCTTTTTTCCACACTACCCAGGCCTCCATTCTCCTTAGCTCTGTAGAAGAGAACACGACCTTTAGCCCTTATCATGGCCTCTGCTCCTCACACAAATGGCCACTATTTCGCTAAGTTCTAAGACTCCAAGCAAAACTATAGCTCACGGGCCACTAAACGTCCTACATGTGTCACTGGGGAGGGTAAGGGCCAGGCTCCCAGGACATTCATGGAGCAGTTGGCTTCCCCAATGGTCCCACAGCTTAAGCTCAGGCTTTTGCTACGCATCACCTGGTGTAGCACATCCTTAGCTTGAAGAAAAGCTCTGTTTTGATTTCTGACCTGAGGAGCCACAGGGTTAACCTAATGGCAGAACCTGGAAGTCCTAGTGTCCTGTCACACAGAAGGATGCCGGGAAAGGACCTTGTGTTCTCATCTGAGCCTCTATCAACCTGGCTAAGGGAAGAACAGGTGTTATGATGAGAGAACATGCCAGAAAAGCAAGAAGGCAGAGGAAGAGCTGAAGTCTCAGCAGGTGGAAAGAGACCTGCCTTTACCAGAGACACAGCTGAGTTCTCTGGAACAATCCCAGATGTTGTCATCATGTTCCCCTAGAGCTTTCAGTCCCCTTCTTCCGGCTCATGAAAAGAACACAGGTGCCCACTACCCCTTTTCTGTGGATGAGCAGGATGGTGACCCCAGTATCGCCACAGCTGCCCTCACACTGGTGTTCATGGGCACACGCTCAGTGCATCAGGACCCACATCTCAACTCTGATTCCCCAACCCAGGGTGACAGCAGAACAGAGCCTCCCCACCACAAGCCAGGCATTTCTGCCGGGGCAGGAAGTGCAGAGTTCAATTCAGGGCACAACCAGTGCCAGGAACAATCATGCTCGCCGGCTTGAGAAGTTATTTTGTGTAAAGCAAAGCACCCGCCTAAGTCACAGCTCTGGATTCTGGGGTAGCTCACCTGGGTAACCCACCTAGGTCAACCTCAGCACAGATGTACGGCCCTGGTCGAAGAATCACCCACAGCCCTATAGATGCAGCCAATGAAACATAGGCCCTAGGAAGGGAAACAAAGTCAGCCCCTTTCTGGGTGGCCCAAAGGGGAGGCTGGGCATAGAAAGAGCCCACAGACACAACAGGATGTAGGGATGTCCTCTATTTCCTTTCCTTCCTCTCCCAATCATGAGTGGAGATTGACTTCTTTTTAACTCAAGACATCAGGGAACCCCTGCTCTATGTAGGAGAACAGAGGCCCTACCCTGTGAACTGGGCCTGTACAAACTCTCAGTATCACAACCATTCCCAGAGCTCTACTGGAGGGGTCGCACTAAGTACAGGGGCTCAGTTCCCAGCATCATGCTTGCTAACCTGAGGAAGTCCCCATCCCAACTCAGGGATTGGCTCCTCTATAATTTGGCAATTTCTAGTGTCTTAGGCTCCTAGCTTCTGTGAAAAGGTAGGTCAGAAGCTGTAGGATGGTAGGTCATGGCTAGGGGTGTCCAGACTCTGTGTGCAGATCCTTTCTCCTAAGAACAAGTCTTCTGAGTTGAGACACAATGAGGGCTCCTCTTAAAAGTCAAGCATACTCTTCCCCAGCATCAAACTTGCGTGGGTCATCTCACAGTAACAGAATGACCACATACTCCAGGTCCAGGATCTCAGAGAAGTCAAATTTCCCCTTCTCTTGCTCATGGAGGTTCCAAGGGATGTAGCTAGAAGAGGGTACAAAGAAGTACAATACGCATCATATTTCCTTCAATTCATACAACATACCAAGCCCTAGTGTGTCTCTATGTTGCCTCAAGTTGAGGTTTTCAATGAAAATTAACCTCTGCTACACAAGTATAACCATCTCTCCATTATTATTCAACCGTGTTTCAAGATAACCAATAATCCTAGGTTTTCATTGGCTTATATATGTTCTCCCACAACCCTACTATTTTATTTGTTTGTTTTGTTTTTAGACAGGATTTCTCTGTGTCTTTGTAGCCTATCCTGGAATTCACTGCTATAGTTCAAGCTGGCCTCGAATTAGACATTCACTTCCTTCTCCCTCCTGAGTCCTGGGATAAAAATCATGAGCCACCATAGCCCAGATAAAAGTGTATAGTCCATGTTGGCCTTGAACTCCAGATCCTTCTGCCTCTGCCTCCTTCAGTAAATCCTACCGGCCTGCAGCTCCACCCTGGCCAACTTTTTAAAATGATATTTAAAAATGGGAAAACACAATAAAAATATATACAATTTTCAACAATTATTAGTAAAATTAACTAAAACAAGAAAAATCAATAGTTTCTACAAGAAAGAATGATAAGGGATAGTCTCACCTTCTCATGCTCAGGAAGGAGAGAGGCAGCCAGGCTAACACCCACAAGGCTAAGGGTACCCCGTGTCAAAGGACATGTGTTTTGTTCATACTATGTGACTTAGTGTGTGTCAATGACACAGTTTGGAATTAGGACTCCTAACATCCTGTTTCCTGCTAACTGATTTTTTTAAACCGGCAGTTTTTGTGCAGTGCGTGATTTGGGGTGATACATGTGGTGTATGACAATGGAACTGACTGCATTTAGGTGAAGGAGTGAAAAATTTGGTCTGCTGAAAAGAATATTTATAACAACATTTATGGTTATAACTTGTGAGAACAGAATGAAAATTTTGAATGCTACTAGCGAGTGACATTAAGGAAAAAGTATGAAAAATAAAAATAAAAAGTATAGAGATAAGGTAAAATTGCTCCTCTATTAGCAGGAAAATCAATTCTAAATTGTGAACAGATAGTAAACGTGGCCTGAAATAAAAATGGAAAAAGAGGATCCATCCAGCAAATACACTCTCGCAACCTTCTATCCACTTAATAATGCTGCACTGAGTAAAGAAGAAACTGGCTGAGAGGAGATAGAGGAAGCAGCTCCACAGCCAGAGTTAGACGGGTGAAGTGCGTAAGAAACAAAGATCAAAGCCGCAAAGGAATGATACGGATACAGATTTCAGTGGACAATCAAAGTTCAGGATCTGGGCCGAGGAGGTGGACCAGGGACAAGGGCTTGTCCCACAGTGTGAGGGCCTGAATGAAAATCTCTAGAACCCATGAGTATAAAAACCAAGCATTATTAACCACAATGGTCCTACGTGGGGTGGGAGAGATGACAGGAAAATTCTGAGAAACTGACTGGTCAGTTATCCTGGCACACACAGCAGAATGTACATGTCAAACAAGGTAGAAGATGAGGACTGACACCTACGCTTGTCTCTAACATCCGTGCATGCACTATGGCATGTGTTCACATGCACGCACACACACACACACACACACACACACACACACACACGTACATAATATATACAGACTTGCACACAGCATGTCTACTAAATGATGCATAAGGAATTCAATAACCAACAAATTTACATGAGGTGTTGTTGAGACGTGTTTTCAAAACCCTATGTAGCTCAAGGTGGCTTCTAATTCACAGTCCTCCTGCCTCAGCCCCTCAGTGTGCTGACACTATAGACACACGACCACACCACACCTGGCTGCATCCTGTTTTGAAAAGGCAACTAAATAATATTAGCAGGGCCTATCACAGTAAATGTCATTAATAGGTCCATATCGCAACAAAATTATAAAATGACAGCTAAAAATGATAAACATGAAGATAAATAAATAAAAGGAAGCATAGCTCCAAATAGCTAATAGGTCAAGAAGAAAAATACAACAAAATTGATGAAATATTTTAAAGTAGAGTTCAACTCAGAAGAAAAAAGGTCTAAGAGAAGGAGATATTAAATGAATTGAAATAGAAAAGCAAATAGTATAGCCTTAGTTAATCTTTGTAAAAAGTCACAAAGAAAGTTACAAACTCCTTGTTTGGAAAGACAAAAAAGCAAAAGATGAGATTAATAAAGGAAAAGTAGCCCAACTGCACAACACAGTGTATAATTTCTGGCAAGCACAGGACAGGAAAATGGAAAAATTTTAGTCTGAGTAAATTCAAAAATAGAAAGGTAAGGAAAAGACATAGACAAATCCATTCAGGGGAAAGAGAAGACATGATGTCACTACCACCAAAGGGCCCTAAATCATCACCTCATAGCTGTAGATTACATCACATGCTCTTACAGGTAAATCCTTATGAGCATTTATGAGTAAGGGTAAGCCTGTGTAAATCATTTTCAGTGAGTAGGAAAAGATTCACTCTGTGACCTTACATATAAGACTGAGATGAAACTGGACAAAGGCACACATAAAATTTAAATCAATTTCACTTATAACCATAGATAAACAGACTTATAATAAATCACTACCAAACCATGTCTACTCGTTGATGCATGCATGGACACCTGGGTGTGCGTTGCCACTAGAGTTCATTACAGGACTGTAAAGTGACTGGGTAATGGCCAAACTGTCAATGCAAATCTCCACTTTAAAAGAAGAGTGGGAAAAACTACACGATGCCACTAATATCCCTAAATCAAATCTGATAATTACAGACTGGGAATGCCATTCAATAGTATATTACTTGCCTCGTGTAGGTGAGGGTTTTATCAACTGTACTTCTAAACATGGAAAAACTCAATTATTTCTAACTAAAGTATTGGCACATGAAAGCAAGCCACTCTTAAGTTGACTGCCTTTCAGCTTCACGGTTTCTTTAGTTGGTTTTGGTCACTGGTGTTAAGCTCTGCCACCGAAGTCTGGTGGAAGACACACAAAGAAATATTCTCTCTGATCCTCAACCAGTCTTGTATGCATAGGGTCCTGCAGGATGGATGGCAACTGAGGGGGGCTTCTTTTTTAAAAAACTGCTAGATATAGTATAACCCATGACAACCATGAAGAATTAAGAGGGCAATGTCAAATGAAATATCCTCACATTTATATAATTAATATTTATTACAGATATAAAACATCATGTGGTACACTGCGTTTTGCTCATGCTCTTTGCACTCTTTCTCTCTCCACACATTGGGTGCTTAAGTTTACAGGACAGCACTTATTTTTTTGTTGATGTTTCTTAATAAAACTTCATGAGTTGACCATAAAAAAAAATACTTCTCTAACTACTCAAAAATATAATCAAGAAGTAGAAAACACAGAAGAATAAAAAAGAGGAGGAAGAGGAAGAAAGGGAAGGAAAAGAAGTTGGAAGAAGGAAAGAAGGAAGGAAGGAAGGAAGGAAGAAAAGGAAAGGAAAGGAGAGAGGGAGGAAAAGAGGGAGGGAGGATACTCATTAACTGTCTTACCTATGAAACCTGTAGGTTCCTGGAAAGATGTGATCCAATAAAAGCATGAATATTAATGGGGTAACCAACTATTTTTTTTCACATGATTTGAGGTTCATTCCACGGGAGGTAACTCATTCCTGCTACTCAAACTGGGCAGCTGGCTAGAAAGATCATAGGCTACAGGGAAGGAACTACTCCTCTCAGTTTACTAAGCAGAAATATGGTCTGTTTTGTTTAGTTTGAGATTTTTTGTTTGTTTGGTTTCCTTTAATTGAGAATTGATTCTTCTCACATAATATATCCTGATTCCAGTGTCCCTTCCCCCAACTCCTCCCAGTTCCTCCCCAACTGCCATCAGCACCCAATCCCTTTCCATGTCTCATTAGAAAAGAACAAGCTTTTAAGAGATAATAGAATGTAACAAAAGAAAAATATAATATAAAACAAAAGCTATCTTCTCAGAGCTGGTAAGACAGACAAACAGAAGGGAAAGAGCACAAGAGTCAGAAACCCACTCATTTGGACGAATCCCATAAAAGTACTAAACTGGAAGACTTGATGTAGTGATACTTCACTTGTACTTGAATAAGCAGAGCTTGCCTGAAGATCAGGCAAACAAAACGACCCCACTGGACAGCCTCCAGACCAGGCAGTGGTAACACACACCTCTAATCCCAGTAGCCACACTTGTTTGCCATAAACACCAGGTGGTAGTAGTGTATGCCTTTAATCCCAGAACTAGAGAGAATATAAGACGGGTTGAGACAGCTCTCAGACACAGTCTTATACTGAGATTCCTGGAGGCAAAATCGCCATTTTGGACTGAGGTAGAAGTAAGAGCCCGTGACTGACTGTTTTGCTTCTCTGACTTTCAGGCTGACCCCGAATATCTGTCTCTGGGTTTTCATTAATCATGCCGCAACACAATATGAATATAATAAAGTTGATTTCTAAATACTCGTTTTATATCCATAGATTAGTGCTGCTCTTGGCCATCATCCAATTAATTTCAAGTAATAGGAGCTGATCAAAGTGCTGTGAAGAAGGAATGCTCACTCTAAATTGTCTGCTGTGTCAGCACTCCAGGGCTTAGGAAATGTCACCAAAGAGAAGACGGAAAAAATAGAAGAACCAAAGGATGGCAAGGTATGCTTTGGAAGAATTTTTCTGGACATGACACGGTCATTGCATTCATGACCTGAGGAGGGCTGTTGTTACCTGTAAGGATCTTCACAAGACTGGACCTGACAACATTTTGTCATGGAAGAAAGAAAGGTTTATGAACACCCCAGGGACAACTGATCGGCTAGGGAAGGAAGGGACATCACTTCCTTTAGTGGTGTGGCCAACTGATGATATGTCCATGCCCCAGGAAATACCCTCCCATTCATGCTCATGCAAGAAACCTTAACTAAACCGAGTCTGTGAAAATAGACACGAAAATAGAAAAGGTATTTGTAGGAAAGCAGGGTTTCAATGGGAAGCTGGGATGTAAAGGAAGGTGAAAATGACCAAAATTCACTATATACATGTAGAGATTGTCAGAGAATAAAAAATATAACGAACGAGTAGCTATTATAGAAGTTTCAAATTAAGCTCTTTTTGTTTACATCTCCACCAAGTAAACTAATGACACTTGCTGAAAAAGCATCTATACTTTATCAACTTTATCCAAGTCTTTGATCACAATGCAAACTAAGGATGCTGTTTAAGGGACAACTGGACACAATGTAAACAACTGGACCGGCTGGAAATGGCTGGTCCACAGCTGAGACTTCATGGTGTGCTCTCAAACACAGAACCCCGACTTTGCCAGTCTGCAACCCTGCCAGGAGCCCTGTAGGCTACAGTGGACATGAAGGCTGAAGAGAGGTACTCACGTGGTGACAGTATTGAAACCACAGGCCTGAAGCTTCAGCAAGCGGTCCTTCCAATACTCCCTGGGCACTCGGAAATAGTGGATGGAGCCTCCAATGATCATGAACTTGTGACCTTCCAGGGTGAAGTACACTTGGCCCTGAGCATTCTTTGCAGTGCTAAGTCCTACAGATCTGACCTTCAGCTTGGAAGGGGTCACACGAGACCAGCTAAACCTAGGGTGGAGGGAAAAGAGAGGAGGGTGTGTCGAGGACACTGTGGGCCTCTGGACCAATGAGGCTCCTGTTAGCAGGGCACACTAGACTGCTTGTGTTCCTTAGTCTCCTCAGGAAAAGAAACAAATCTCCCCGCTCCCTGCTCATACCAACCTGGCAGGATACATTTGAAACACGTCATCTCTGACGTGAGGACCAAGACCTGAGAAGACAAGTGGCAAGAAGAAGATGGCCAGAATTCTCCTCTGGGAAGGACACTTTCTGTAAGGAAAAGAGACATTGACAAGGGGAACACAGTGGCTCCTTGAGCCACAGGGGCTGGGAGGATGCTCCAGAACCTTCTAGAGGCCCATGGCAAAGGACACCAGGCAGGTGCTCTCCCAAGAGCTAGTGTAAGGGAGGCTGTGGCTCCACCCAAGTCCCCCAATTCCAGGGCTCCGACAAATCCTTCCCCATAGGACCTGAAACAGGATATACCACAACAGGACAAGGCTGGGAAATTGGGGTAAGGTATTCAGGAAAGGTGGGGCACTCCATGCACAGGGTCCAGGGAGGACACCACCAAAGCACCTTCTCACCAACCACAACTACACTGTCAAGTTCAGAGTCATCGTGAAGACCCGTGAGCAGGGCAAGGTAGAGAAGAAACTGCAGAGGAAAGAGCTGGGGTAGAGAGACTTGAAATGAGAATCTGGGTGCTAGCACCACAAATCCTTGCACGTGACTGACTGGCAGATCTACAGAATACCTTAAGAGAAGTCTAGAGGCCGCCCCATAAGCACACTCAGGATAATGGGGTTGGAGGAGTTCAGGAAGGACATGTGCCTCGAAGAGCTGGCAGAACTTGAGTCTTAGACTCTGGCAACCCCGGGGCAAGCAGAAAGGATCACCTGAGGTATGCCATCGCGGGAAGTCAGGGAGAAGAGGACCGTGCAGCTCCTGCTCTCTTAGGTGCCTCAGAAAAATGACCGTCAGTCAGGAATTATGTGTTGCCAGGCCTGATCCAGGCTCAATTCAGTGCTGCTGACTGGATGAAATGCCCCAAGAGCTGGGCGCTGGTCCCAGAACCTTGACACCACAGTGCCACCCCACGCCAGCAACTGCTACAGCCAATGACTGGGTCAGGGTCTTCCTGGACAGTGTGCACTGGCAGCTATTGGCTCTGGACACTGTGCATCAGAGACTGCAGGGTGTCCCAGACTCCCTTAGCACACAAATGCCTTTCAGTGCTGGCAATGAAAGGGGAGGATCCTCGGGGTTATCTCGGCCTTGGCCTTCTCACACTCTGTGGACTGGCAGCTGTCTCACAAGAGCAAGGTCAGAGAGGGTAGGGAGAACAGGAGAAGATTACTTCAGGGTATTCAAAGTTGATAAGCCCTTTGAGGGAAGTCACAGGTTACAAAATTAATATACCAGAATCAACAGCCCTCCTATCTACCAAGAAAGACTGAGAAAGAAATCAGGAAAGCAAGTTCATGCCCAATAGCCTTTAAAAAAAAAAATCTCCCAGAGCAAATCTAACCAAAGGGACGTTTGATGTATTATTTTATCAAATACCTCTTCAGCCTACTCTTTCCCCGTCTCCTCCTATCACTTAGTGATATGAGCATTAGGACCTCTGTCATTTCCCATGGGTGTCTGTGTTTCTGTTGCTGGAATTTTCTGTTTATTGGCTCATGTTTTCAGGTTTTGTGAATTCTTCTCTTTCTGCACACGTATTCTTTCTTCCGTCCACTCCAGGCCACATGTTGTTAGTACAGAAAAATATCACAAAATAATTATAATTTGTATAAAAAGTCCAGCACCCCCCCAAAAAAAAACTACCAGACGAATGAGAAAAAAATACTGGCCTTTTGGAACACACCTTTAATACCTGTTTGTGGCTGTAATGCCAGATTCTGGATGGAAAAACACATAACCTGCAAAGCAAGAAACCCAAAGACCACAGCATACAGCTGGGAGAACATGCGTAGGGCTTGAGACACAAGTAAGTCAAGAACTCTGGCTTCTCTTCTCTACCTAGTTCCCAATAGCTCTCTCAAAGCCTTGTGCATGCTCACACTGGCAGAACTCTTTTAATAGCTCACTGTCTTCATCCTCACAGAGACGTTCTCCAAAGGCCATGATACTCTAAACAGCAGCGATTGTGTTCTTGCATAGCCAGTGCCTTGGGTATTTCTTTGCCAGCACCTATCTGACGTTACATTGTCTACTTGTCCACTCAGTTCTTGGGGGTTTTGCTTGTTTGTGTTGTTCTCTCCCACCATAACCTTTAGATAGACATGTTCTCTTTGCATTAAAAAAAAAAAGAATTTGCTAAGCCAGCTGATATTAGAGCATGTCTTTAATCCCAGCATTCTGGAGGCAGAGGTAGGGACAGCCTGGTCTACAAGAACTAGTTCCAGGACAGGCACCAAAGCTATCAAGAAACACTGTCTCAAAAAAAAAAAACAAAAAAAACAAAAAAAAAAAAACAAAAGTATTTGCTGAACTCAGGCTTTCACTCAATGTAGCATATATGATAACATATATGAGACTCTAAGTTCAATAGTGCAAAGGGATACAAATTCCTTTCTTAGACATCACAATGTTTTATTTTAATAAGGTCATGGGCATTTCATAAAGTCAAAACCAAAGAATCTATTGTCTTAGGACTGGCAAGGTCACCGTCATTTAAAGAATGACAGCAGCACAGACTATGGTTAGTGAGGCCATGGCGTAGGACACAGCTGAAGGGACATTTCAGTTCCTTGCAGTAAACACATTCAGTGCACTCCTTGGAGACAAAGGCAGTGAAGAGAACACACTTGCCCACAGCAACCACATAAAGCTACACCTCAGCTTCAGGAATCTCAAGACTGTCTTCCAGGAATGGAAGTAACTTGGTTCTCGTTTGTCGAGCATGCCCACGGTTCCATGCTCAACTCTAACAACCCCTTCAGAAATAAAGAGTCGAGGAAAAAGTCTACTTTGGAGAGCAAAAAAAAAATCATCATTCCTTAAAACTGATGCAGTCTTGAAGAGGAGAGCTTCTCGCCTTCCTCAGCAAATACTTCAAAAACATCATTTGATGGCAAGACACGGGGATTGTCCAATAATACCTTCAGAAACATCACCCGTGGGCAGCTCTTTGTGTCCTTTTGAGAACTAGCTGAACACTGCTAGTGTTTTCTCCTTTGTCTCCACAGCAAAGGGAAACAATAATCTAGAACTTTTCACTCTCAAGACATTTAGGTTGACCTTGATACCACTTTGAATTGTGGACAAAGGCTCTGGGGCCACTGGAAGCCGGACCAGGATTTATTTTCAATGCATAACTGGATTGTTAGAGCCCATTTCCTATAGAGGGATACCTTGCTCAGCCTTGATAGAGGGGGGAGAGGCTTGGTCCTGCATCAACTTGATATGCTAGACTTTGTTGACTCTCCATGGGGGGACTTACCTTTTGTGAGGAGTGGATGTGTGTGTGTGTGTGTGTGTGTGTGTGTGTGTGTGTGTAGAAGGTGGAAAGGGTATGGGAGGAGGGGAGGGAGGGGGAACTGTGGTTGATATGCAAAATGAAAAGAAAAAACTTTTAAATAAAAAATAACAAGAAATGAAAGACAGAATCTCAGGCATTGAAGATACAATAGAGGAAACAGATTCATCAGTCAAAGGAAATGTTAAAACTAAGAAAAGCTTGACATAAAATATCCAGGAGATATAAGACAGCATGAGATGACAAAACCAAAGAATAACAGGGATAGAATGAGAAGTCCAACTCAAAAGCACAGAAAATATATTCAACAAAATTAAAGAGAAAATTTTCTCAACCTAAAGAAGGATGTACCTATGAAGGTACAAGAAGCTTACAGAACACTAAATAAACTGGACTGAAAAAAATGTTCTCTTGCCACATAATAATTAAAAAAACAAAATAAAAAACAAAATAAATAAATAAATAAAGGAAGGAAGAAAGAAGGCGAGAAAGAAAGAAAAGATTGGGGCTCTTGGAGTACATATATAAACCTATGAAACCTAGAATAATTGGTTATCTTGAAACACAGATGAATAATAGGGGAAAGACGGTTATGTCTGTGTAGCAGAAGTTAATATTCATTGGAAACTTCAAGTCAAAAAATAGAGACACATGAGGGCTTCTTAAGCTGTATGAACGGAGGAAATATGCTTATTATACGACTTTGTACCCTCTTCTAGCTACATCCCTTGGAACCTCCATGAGCAAGAGAGGGGGAAATTTGACTTCTCTGAGATCCTGGACCTGGAGTATGTGGTCATTCTATTACTGTGAGATGACCCAAGCAAGTGAAGTATCTCGAACCACACCAAACTGAGCTTAAAGCAACAATTTCCCCATTGCCTAAGTTGTAAATGGTCACTGCACCTTCAAGTATTTCCCTCTGCTGCAGCAGATAGCTTATGTACAATCAAAGATAGCTTAGGTACAAAAAATTTCATACATGTCATATGCATGTATAAAAATCATGATGAAACCTATTATTTTGTATAATTAATATATGCCAATTAAAAGTAAAAATATACCTGAAATAATCAACCTACAGGCACAATAGACTTACATTCAAGCATAGAGTTGTCATTCAGTTCATGATTGTTTAGCGCTAATGGCACTTGTATTGAAAAACAGTGCATATCACCACAGAAGTACCAGGCAGAGCCAAGCCACTTACTTCCTGACCTGGTAAGGCAAGAAAAGAGAAACAAACAGAATTACCACTGTCTCCATTCAGAATGTTTCTCCAATGACCTAAAGATCTCCCCTTGGGCTCACTTTCTAAATTGTCTGCCGTCTCCCACAAACATCATGCTGACCACCAATCCCTTACCATATGGACATTTGGAGACATTCCTTATATCTGTTTTGTAGATCACACACTTTCCATCTGAGTCAACCTGTCTTTATTATCTAATTTCCCAATCTCTGCTCTTTGCCATGGAGCAAGAAACGTGGATTAATAATCTTCATTTTCCCAACAGGCTCTGCTGAAGAGAGGGATTGTAGAGTTCCTCTTGACCTCAGATAATGACAGTGGGATTGAGACTGGCTCTGTCAAAGGAGGTACTGGCTTACAGTAGCTTTACGGGAAAAGCTAGGCTCTTAGCCAGCCAATAGAAATCATAGACAACAAGTATCAAAGAGAACTGATTCTGTTTCCCATGTCTATTGTGATGGATCCCAGATATTTGATATGATACAAAACAAGGTTCAACATCAAAGCTCAGAATTCAAATATTACCTGTATCATTTTTTTATTTATTTATTTTCCTTTTTGAGCAGAGGAGCATTGATGGAACTCTTCATCCTGCATCTATCATTTAATCTTTTTTTCAAAGTCAATGGAAATCTTTTTTTTCTTCTCATTTTTTTATTAAAAAATTTCCATCTCCTCCCCTCCTCCTCCCCTTTCCCTCCCCTCCCTTCCACCCATACCCCCACTCCGCCCCTCTCCAAGCCAAAGAGCCATCAGGGTTCCCTTCACTATGTTAAGTCCAATGTCCTCCCAGATCCCCTATTTTTAAAGTAATTACAAAGGTAGGAGTCTCCCTAGCTAGCGTGGAGAGTCACATAGTGTAAACAAGCTCACGTAAGCCCACGTTCCAGTCCTGATATCAGTCTTAGACTCAGCATATATACTCAGCAGATATTAAAGAATTTATTAGAATCATGAAGTGATACTATTATGGGAAAATGACAAGAACATGTGAATGGGTCCAGGGACAATAATGAGGTGATCACTAGTGCAGAGTGCCAGCTGTTGTGGACTGCTTCCTTCTTCCTTTTGATAGATTTGTTCTTAATACTCTACCCTGGAGAGTGCTGAGTCTGGGATACAAAGCCTTCATTCAGCTCCTAGGTGTTGCTGTGTTCGCTGGCCTTGCCTTCGTCCACCTGTATGTTCAAAGTGTGGTTAAATTTAACTGTCTTCATCAACAAAGACAGTGTTCCTCCGTGTGTGGTGTAGCAATAGCTAGGACAGTTCTTTGTGCTTTGCAAAGTAGGTTACAAACACTGTCTTGTCACCCTGTCTACTCATCCCTGTCACATGTTTAAGAGGCACCTCTCCCTCTCTCTCTACAGTATTGACTACTGTCAACATGCCATCCTTTGTGAAGGATTCTTTTCTTAAGCTTCATCAAATGCAGGTGAGATTTTCAAGCAACGCTGAGTTCTATCTGTCTTCCCTCAAGATTTTGCTACCTATGCAAATGATGTTAGAGAACACAGGAGTTGTGACAGGGCTATGACTAGCTGGCCCTGAGCCTTAGTGGAGTTCAAAGCCCCGTGATGAGAAATGGAGAGGGGGAACTTTCTCCCACAGCCTCCATTCATGGGTCAAGTCAATGAGATTACTTTGGGAAGCATGTGGGTCTTATGTCAGATGAGAAGTAAAGTTAGTTCTGATTTTCTGTTGTTTTGAACTGCTGTGTAATGAGAACAGTATAAGTAGAACCCGTGTTCAAGAGTACCACCATAATTTGACTTCTTACTGTTAGCTGTTCTGAGGGCTCCTGTGGGAATTTTGAATTGGCTCTGAAATATTAGGGGAACACATAGACCCTTCTGTGAATCGTCTTCTAATTTATACTTTTGCCTTTTCATCTGGTTGTGAACTTTTTTCTCTTCCTTCACTTTACTTAATTTTCAGTCTTCATGCTTCCATGGACCTTCTTCCTTGGAATATGCACATTGACCCAGACTTTCCCTTTTCCACATTTGTCTCCTTCATTTCTTTCCTTTCCTCATATTTTTTTATTCTCTTGCATTATATTCTTTGGAAGCAACACACAGAACTTGAGGTAAATTCAGTTCTCTAGTCAAGTCCAACTCTTTGTGTCTTCTGTGACTCCCAGGGGCATTTTGTCCTATAAAGGTGATGCCAGCCATTGTTATAGTCCCTGCATCAGCACCAGTGTGCTCTCAATACACTTGATAGCAATTTTATTTTAATTCTGAAGGGTTCTTATATGCTTTTTATTGCACTTTTTGCATTTTATTTAAAGTTATATCAGCTAGTCATTAGCTTAGTTCTTCCAGAATGCACTTTTTGATCGAAGTTAGGCATTATCCTGATGTTGGATTATAATTAGAATCTTCTGATGTGTAGCCTCAAGCATCAAGTGTCTCTACAGGGTTTTCTTGGTGGTTTGCTATGCTTCTTGTGAACCTTAGTTTTCTGCTCACCTCTCTTGTGCCGGCACTAGGTATTTAACACCTCCCAACTCTCCCAGGGCAATGTAGTAGGTACTGTTGTTGTCCCCCACTTTATGAGGAAATCAGAACCCAGAGGGATGCAGAAATTCATGCACAGACCTGGGATCTGATAGCCACAAAGAAGTTCCCATCTGATTCAACTAGATTCAACTGGATTCCACTCAGTCATTTATCACAGCCTCTGAAACCTCCTGCAATGCACAGTTGTTGCTCAAGTCAGGTGAAGCTGGCCCGGGGTTGGGGGTGTGTGGAAGCGAGACTGCTGTGCTCAGTGACACTCCACTCTGTTTCTGTAAGATGCCACCTGCACCTTCTCTAAAAGATTCCAGTAAATACCATTATGGTCTTTTATATTTATTTTAATTTAGTTTCTATGGAGGGAAACATATGGCTCATTCCCCCGTCAATGACCTTGTTGACATATTTTTCTCTATTTTTTTAAAAATTAGATTAATATCTGCCCTGAGCTATTCTGAAGAACAGATTTTGTTCTCTGAGTCTCTGGACTGCATTTCCTTTTATTTACCTACATATATTCTTTTTCCTGGTTAAAAGTTATATTATTGGGTTGATAATTTTCTCATCATACAAATCCTTATTAATATCAATTTTCCTATATTTGTACCACACTAATTTTGGTATTTTGTATTTTCACTCAATTCAAAGCATTTAAAAATTTCATTTGAAGCTTTTCTTTATTCTTTGTTTAAAATATGCTGTTAAAGTTTTGAATCTTTAGGAATTTCCCAGTCATTCTTAATATTTCTTTGTGTGTGTATGTGTGTCTGTCTGTCTGTGTGTGTGTGTTCATGCCATACTGCAGAGGTGTAGGTCAGAAGATAATCTGAGGTGTTTTTTCTCTCTTCCCACCATGTGGGATTCTGAGGATAGACCTCAGTTTCTCAGACTCGAGTGCAAGAGCCCTGCCTGCTGGGCCATCTCGGTACTGCAGCATTTTTTTTTTTTGATTTCTGTGTTAATACTGCTGATGGCAAAGAAAAGAATTTGTATTATTTCTGTTCTTGTTCAGTTACTGAGATTCATTCTATGTACAGAATTACTGTCAGTCTTGGGAATAGTCCAGGTACATTTTAGAACAATATGTACTTTGCTTTTGTTTTCAAGTTATGATTATAATAAGTTTGCTCATCCCATTGTTCTCTTAATGGTCATCTTAAGTCTTTCGAGGGTCCTTTTAGGTGCATCCACATATCATATTATATTGGGAACTTGCATTTTGTAAGCTGTATTTTTTTGAGAAATTTATCCCTTTAGAATTTTTATTTTTCTGAATTGTCATATGTCTAGTGTAAATGTAGCTACTTTAGTTTTCTTTTAGTTAGTGCTTGTGTGTGTGTGAGAGAGAGAGAGAGAGAGAGAGAGAGAGAGAGAGAGAGAGAGAGAGAGAGAGAGAATTGGTGTGCAGAAAAAAATTTTAATACATTTGACCCATGAGCTTGGTTTGCTAGTAAGATATACTTTTATATCAAGAGCCTTCACTGTTCAGCTGACTTGAGAATGCTGGTGGAAGTGGAATGAATATAGGTCTTAACTTGAAAATGCGTTTGATCAAAAGTTTAAGCATCCATAAGAATAAACTTAAAAGAAATGCCCACATTTTAGGTAAAATGAGTTCTGGATAGTTGGGAAATAGAAGACTTTGATATATTCCCATATAGTTTGTGCTAATAAGGCTTCTGTGATCACACCCATTGCCCAGAACAATGGTCAGGATTTTAGCTTTAGGAATGACACTCACTAGTTCTCATCCCAGCTCTGGCAGTTCCAGGCCGAGCAAAGTTGTACAGTACTCCAACCTTGTTTTATCACCTGTCCGGTGGGGCGGTGGTTTATCACTGTGGGGTACTTACACAGAACTACTTAAATAAGATGCTTTACTCAATGCCTCGTAAGAGTAAAAGCTCAATAATTCCTAGTCACTTTGATGTGCTAGTAATTATTTTATAGTCATAAAAGGTATAATTCATAAAGAAAGCAGAATTTAAAACATTTACATAATGGCTTATTGGCAAAAAATATACAAATAAGTACTGTCAGAAATAAAAATAAGGGGCTGGAGAGATTGCTCTGAGGTTAAGAGCACTGGCTGCTCTTCCAGAGGTCTTAAGTTCAATTCCCAGCACCATATGGTGGACTCCATTCATCTATAATAGGATCTGATGCCCTCCTATAGCATGCAGTTGTATATGCATATAGGGCACAGTTGCATAAAATAAATAAGTCTTTAAAAAATAAAAATTATATAAGTATGAGAGAATTTGAATCAAAATAGGAAGACATCTGCATTGGGGGAAAGGTGGGAAACGTTGCAACTGCTTTCTCATGGTACCTCTGTTCTGCTTTATTTTCCCATGTTACACTTAGCATTTGATTTGCTTTCTTTCCAGAATGATAAACCCATTATGGTTATGGAATATATGACTGGCTGGTATGACACATGGTGGGGACAGACACAAAGTTAAAAGTGCAACTGGTAAGTGAATCGTCATTTTTGGCTCTGATCAGGAAGGTCCTGTGCCATGGGTCATTCACAGCTCTCGGTTTATGGACATGCCTGCACAGGCACAAATATCCATCTAATCTTTGCTAAATGCAAGCACCATCCATGTTCTGAAGAAGACCTTGCGAGTACAAACTGTATGATACTTACCCTACGGGAATCGTACAGTTGAGTGAAACCAGCAGATTGGTAGAAATGAAGACACTACTGCACAGCCCGTATTTCAGGCTGTTCACTGCAGCGAGACAGGTGCAGTGAGAGCACAGAGGGGGAGAAATCCTCTCTTCAGTCAGGGAAGGAGGACCTGAATGCGTCTCTAAGAGTCCCGCATTCCATACAAGGTTCTGGGCCATTTGCATGATGTCTTACTCATCTCTAGGACAGATCTCTGCAGCATCGTCAAGGAGGTGGTAGTGATTACTAGGGGCCCCCAAGCAATGGGAGATGGGACCAGGGATCCTGCAGCCAATGAGGGGGACTGTAACCCCAGCGCTTCAGCAGTAGCTTTGCGACCCGAGGCTGAGTTCTTTCACTTCTAGGTCGAAATGTGTGCCGCCCCCACTGTGGGATTATTTAACCTAGGTGTCCATCAGTGAATGAATGGATTAAAAGAATTTGGTAGATGCGCACAATGGAGCATCATTCAGTCATAAAGAAGGGAATCCTGCCTTCTGCAGCAGCAGGGATGGAACTGGTTTTCTCTGTATTAAGTGAGGTTGCCCAGGTAAATCATGGGCATTAAAAGAAATGTTGATCTCACAGAAGACTGGAGTGGAATAGTAGTTACTAGAGACTGAAATGGTGTGGAGAGAAGAAAGGAGCAAGCTGAGTTTGGGACTCCAGAATGCAGCCAGAAAGGAGACAATAGGTCTGGCTTAGTGAGGCAACTATTTGTTAAAACAGTCTGTGAGGAATTTACAATGACCAAAGAAGTTGACTATAAAAGACATGGCATAAAACCATCAGTGAGAAATGATACAGGCACATTTCTTCTCGTGGTTTAATGAATGTGCTTTGTAGACATGTATCAAGTCACCCATAAAGGCATACAAAGACTACATCTCAATAAAAATAGATGTAAAAGTCCTTTTGTCAAAAGCAGAGAATGGGCCGGGTGGTGGTGGCGCATGCCTTTAATCCCAGCACTCGGGAGGCAGAGGCAGGCGGATCTCTGTGAGTTCGAGGCCAGCCTGGTCTACAAGAGCTAGTTCCAGGACAGGCTCTAAAGCTGCAGAGAAACCCTGTCTCGAAAAACCAAAACCAAAAAAAAAAAAAAAAAGCAGAGAATGGGAGGAAGAGAATGTAGGATTTTTTGGAAAGATTTAATGCTGCCATTTAGAGTAATGTCTGGCAATTCCCATTTACTTAGCAAAAGTGGGTTACCACGAAGCTATTTTATTATTGGTATACGAAAACCTCACTTGTACTGAAGAGGGACAATTACCTAAGTATTGGTGTAATTAAAGACTGCACGTTCATATCCCAGCCACCCAGACCTGCATAATAGCACAAATTACATTAATTACTATAATATTAGGTCGATGGCTCAGGCATATTTCAGCTAGCTTTTCAGTCTTAAACCCTTTCTTTTCTTTTCTTTTTTTAGTTATAAGCTGATTGGCCTAATAGCTCAGACTTCTTATTAACTCTTATAACTTATATTAGCCCATTATTCTTGTCTATGCTAGCCACATGGCTTGGTACCTTATTCGGCAAGGCAGTAACATGTTGCTTCTTCTGTGGCTGGGTCAGGACTGCAGACTAAGCTTTCTTCTTCCCTTCTATAATTAAACCATTTCTATTATTCTATTTATCACCATGAGTCTGTGGCCTAACAGTAAGGTTTCGGCATCTTTCTCCTTTGGCAGCTATATGGTGTCTCCCAGTCTCTGCCATCTTTTTCTCTACATTCAGTTTAGTTTTCCCACCTAGCTCTATTCTGCCCTGCCATAGGCCAAAGAAGCTTCTTTATTAACCAATGGTAACAGAACATAGTCACATCATACAGAAGGGAATTCCACACCATTTTGGTGACATTAAAGATTGTTTAAGAATAACAGAAAAATTGCCCAAAATGGGGCCCCCATCTCTAGCCATAATGCCACCAAGAAACAGACATGTAATCATTTGTATCTAGGGCATGGTGTCATGATCGTCCTGTAATGGTGTGGAAATTAAAACCTTCTTTTGATTGGTAGAAAAGAAGAATCCAGGAGAAGGAGAGAGAGAGAGAGAGAGAGAGAGAGAGAGAGAGAGAGAGAGAGAGAGAGAGAGAGAGAGAGAGAGAGAGAGAGAGAGAGAGAGATTGAGAGAGAGATTGAGAGAGAAAGAGAAAGAAAGGAGAGAGAGACAGACAGACAGAGAGAGAGAGAGAGACAGAGAGAGAGAGACAGAGAGAGAGAGAGAGACCCATGATGCCATGATGTGTGGTCTTGTAAACACACAGGGAGGAGCACAGCCAGAGTCAAGGCCCATGCTAAACTGCCATCTTCCCATTTGTTCCGGCAACCAGATTAAACAGAAACCCACTGTTAAACATGCGTGCAAAATGGAATTGTTGCAGCAAAAATAGTCATAGGCATAGTACAGTGATATGATGCTTTCCACTCAATGTCTCTAGAGACAGTCTGGGAAAGAAGGAATTACAGCATAATAGTTATGTGCAACTAATTTTAAAATTTAGATATTTATAAGACAAGAGTTTTAACACTTAATACATAGAGTTTGGATTCAATTTGTACCAAAATTATGGTGCAGAGAGAAAAAAATTAAGAAAAAAGTACTGCAAGCACCAGGACTTGTTCTTCAAGAGTGGTTCTGGATGGTTCCACCCACTTGTTGGTAAGAAAGATGAAAGGACTGTTTATGGTGAGTGGAGCTGGAGATGATATTTTTCACCTAAAGTCTCTGTCTCCCCTCTGTTTTCACCCCCAACAGAAATCCAACTTACTGTGTCTAGATTTCTCAGATCTGGAATCTCCTTCAACATGTATATGTTCCATGGTGGAACCAACTTTGGTTTTATAAATGGAGCCCAGAATTTCCACCAGCACCGAGGTGTTGTGACTAGCTATGGCAAGTGATGATCGTGGCGGTCTCTTCTCTGGGATGGCTGGTCCTAGAATCTTAGGGAGGAGACTCCACAGTCAGGTTCTTCTGTCATGAGATTTCAGCAGGCAGTGAGCAATGAGGCTTTTGTCTGGGCCCCTTTATTCTTTGACATTTATGCTGCCAGAGAGCTGCCATTCTAGCAGCTAGGAATCCTGGCACTCAATGTTCTGCTTCATTTTTGTGCACTGACCCCATTGTTATCAGAACTAGCTAAGTAGGGAAAGGATACCAGGTAGAAGAGACAAGAGCATCTGTGAGAAAGTCAAAGAGCAGGGTGAGCTCCATGTTTGCAGATAGGATACGGGGAATGTTTCCAGGTTGACAGTTCACACCTACATCTCAGCCTGTTATAGAATGTGATCGAGACAGAGGCTGTGTGTTCCATCTATCTTTTTTTTTTTTTTTTTTTTTTTTTTGTTTTTCGAGACAGGGTTTCTCTGTGGCTTTGGAGCCTCTCCTGGAACTAGCTCTTGTAGACCAGGCTGGTCTCGAACTCACAGAGATCCGCCTGCCTCTGCCTCCCGAGTGCTGGGATTAAAGGCATGCGCCACCACCGCCCGGCGTGTTCCATCTATCTTAACTTGGATGGATCTGTGCTGTCACATGTCCCCATGCAGAAGCAGGGACTGCTGTGGAGGACTGTGTGACCCAAACAGTGTCCTCTGTCTTGTAGACTATGATGCCGTGCTGACCGAGGCTGGAGATTACACAGAAAAGTATTTCAAGATGCGGAAACTGGCCGGGCGGTGGTGGCGCACGCCTTTAATCCCAGCACTCGGGAGGCAGAGGCAGGCGGATCTCTGAGTTCGAGGCCAGCCTGGTCTACAAGAGCTAGTTCCAGGACAGGCTCTAGAAACTACAGGGAAACCCTGTCTCGAAAAACCAAAAAAAAAAAAAAAAAAAAAAAAAAAAAAAAAAAAAAAAAAAAAAAAAAAAAAAAAAAAAAAGATGCGGAAACTGTTTGCTTCTGCTTCAGGTACTTAGCACCTTAGTGGGGGATGGCACTCTCATGGGCTGCCCATAGCTGTGGAGGAGCGAGCAAAGGGAGGAGTCTTTTTTAGGGGGTAGAGCTTGTGAGCTCTTGAGGGGCAGGGCAATCTTACATCACATACCAGGTTTCCCACTGAAAAGCCATATGGACTGGGTGAGCCTTCTAAACCTTTCATTTTCTTTCCTGACTATGAAGATAATGAACGAAACTGGATTCCTATGTAATGATGAAGGCTGAAGAATTTCCCATTCGCAAAGCTGTAGTATTATGTGTTATGTAGTTGCCGCATGTGCAGAAACAAAACATATTATATTGACTTTAATTAAATGCATCCAATTAGGTGTCCAGTGAGAGTTAGAAAAGAGCTAAAAACCAGCATTGTAAAAGCTGTAACACAAAGCCTTCTACTAGTCCTCTTTCTCTACGTCTCTAGTTACAACAGGTACACATGTTACTAGGTAGATGTGTCCACCAGGAAGTAATGTTTCCTACATATGTGTCCCTACCAGACCTCAAAATGCAAAATGACACCAGTTATCTCCCTTGGAGAAGCCTGTGCTAGTATAAAGTTCATTTTTCCCCTTATCTCTGGATACAGAGTTTGTCATGGGAATACTTAAAGAAAAAAATGATCAGGGCTGGAGAGATGGCTCAGCAGTTAAGAGCATTGCGTGCTCTTCCAAAGGTCCTGAGTTCAATTCTCAGCAACCACATGGTGGCTCACAACCATCTGTAATGAGGTCTGGTGCCCTCTTCTGGCCTGCAGGCATACACACAGACAGAACATTGTATACACAATAAATAAATAAATAAATAGATAGATATTTTTTTTTAAAGAAAGGCATGTTCATTTTAGTCATTTAGCCCCGTGATCCATTCTCATTACAGCAGGTTCCCTGCCTCGCTGGCCTCTTATTACTCCCAAGACTGTATACTTTTATGTGGATCTCTTATTCTACTTGTTATTGTTTGAAATCCTATCATACTTAAATAAGGTGAGAACTGCTTGGGCACTGGAGTGGCAGGGGTGGAGGATGGGGCCATGGAGAAATAAGGGAGCAGGATGTGTGTCTCAGAGGAGATATTCCATCAAGGAACTTTTCTAAGGTGGAGTTTGAAAATTACTCCATGGCATTGTATCTGAACCTGAAATTATTGGCCAGGAGCCAATGGTTCCTGTGGAGAAGATGGTAAAGAACTTACTTGCAGAATTAAGGAGAAAACAGGCATAGCAGGATATGGATCTCATGGGAGATCCTACTCCCAACTTAAAGGACTCACTTGGTGAATGTTATCATAGGATCCACAGGTGGAAATCTCTTAGCTATGAATCCATGAAAACAGTCTTCTTTATTACTCATTAGTTAGCCTGCATTTTCTTTCATTATATGTGTTTTCCCTCCTGCTAAATGAGAAACCTGTCTTATCTGTAGAAACCAAACTCTTGAATTATATTGGGTTCACCTCACTGTTGCTATTTTAGAAAAGAGCAGTGATCATTGAATGCTCTGTGTAAATCAATGTTTATTGACTTGAATATTTATTTCTCATCATCAGTTATTTTGCAATACATTTGTTTACTGATTAATTTATATGATTAGAGCGGTTATGCAGTCGATACAATGCCCTGTTACTCCAAATTTCATGGGCAGTAAATGTGTTCATAGAAGCATTGTTATAGCATCGATTACACAACTGTTGTTATTCAAAAAATCCTCAAGGACCATGGTGTGGTCCAACAAATACTGACAAGAGTGTTAAGAGAAGAATTATAGCTTCTTCTCATTTGTCTTCTGCTCCTGCCCTGTTTTCATCCTAGCCTGTCATGTTATACACTCCAGTTACCATGGAGAATCTTCCAATAAATAACAGCAGTGGTCAGCCCATTGGATTGGTCCTCTATGATACTTTATTTGCTCTGGTGGCCAGCTCTATGCTCATGTCCGCGATTCAGCACAGGTAGGCAGCAACAGGTATCTCTCGCGGCATGTGTCCTTTCTCTGCCTCTGAGGAGTCTAGTCACAAATTTGCTTCACTATATGCTAATATTTATTTCACCAATATGACGGAAGCATAGGAAACTTACAGACAAACCAAATACACTTTTACAGTTTGTTTTGCTCTAACTCACAGTCTGCTGGGGAGTCCTGTTCAGCTTCCAGTCACCTGAGCACTAAAGTCAGTACCCGTCTTGCTCTTCCTCATGACCACCTTCTATCTAAAGCTCCGTCCTGCAGGCAGGCCTATCAACCAGTCTGATGCCGGCTCTTCTTTCGTAGATGTTCTTGAATGACACAAGGGTAGGAGATCTGGATGAGGATACTTACAACCTGACTATTCCTCAAATTCAGGTCAGCAATCCTGCAGTTCAGGGGATACCTTGACTGCCCCTTTAAGGCCGCCTGGTTCTGGAGCTTGACTGCCACCTCTTCCCCCTGGGCTTCTCACCAAGGCTGTAGCAGGAAGGTGAAGGGCTGTAATCTTAAGGCATCTTCAAAGCTTTGGGAGTCTAGGGACCTATAAGATGAATTATGTAGCAAGAGTAGAAGTTCTTCTTGGGTCCCATTCAACCCCTAGCTCCTGTTTGGATCGCTTATCAAAAGCAAAATGAAAGATTCTTTCTGCCTGTCCCAACAGGAACAGCAATAAAGAAAGAGAAGATGAATCCAGTAGGGTGCATGTGTGCGGGCGGGGGGGAGGGGGCAGAGACAGAGAGATGTACTGAGAACAGGAATGTGTTCTAGAATATGAGCTCTAGGCAGGTATTTTGTTTCCACTAACTTGTTTGCCTAAGCAGGAATGTCAGCTTCTGAGGATCCTGGTTGAGAAACAAGGCCGGGTCCATTATTCATGGAATATTCAATATGAGTGGAAAGGTAGGCTTTCGTGCTGAGAAACAAGTGTTTCTTCTCTTCATTTACCTGAAGCTCACAGCTGTGTCTGTCCTGGGGGTTGGGAAGACAGAAATGATTCCCTGAGAACGTTACTTTGTGCCCCCTCCTTTATTCTGCCCTCTTGTTATTCATGGCAGGAAAGAAGAACAATTATGTTGGATGCTGTCCCATATTAGATCAGGACTTGGGGTTCTTTTATGAAAAATTCCTATACTAAGTAGGAGATGCTTTTTGTAGCATGGAAGCATACAACAAGAAAATTTAAGGGACAATAGGTCAGTGCAATATTTATACTCTTGGCTGTATTTCTTGACAGATAGCATCTATAATTCTTATTTCTCTGTCCCAAACCTTGGTGTGCACTGCTGCTAGTCTTTTCTCTGCTTCTGTCCATAGGCATAGGTGGGAATGTTAAAATCAATGGCACTTTGCTGACAAATTTCACCATCTATTCTCTGGACTTGAAGATGAATTTCTTCAAGAGGTAGGTTGCTCCCTACCCCCAATATATCCTGAGGATCTGAGAGATCATGAATTCTTCCTTTGCTGATGAAAAGCCCAAGATTCAGACACCCGGAGTGGGAGACTCCAGTTCCCAGATATTCCACTTCAGCACTAGAACCAAATAGGTGTTTCAATTGCTACTCTAGTACTTTGAGTTCAATTTGTAGATGAAATCCTGGTCTTCGTTGGTTCAGTATTGGAAGAAGATCTGGTAAGACTTCTCCTTAGCTGAATCTTTTGATCCTTCCTCCAGGCTCTGTTCTGCCACCTGGAGGCTTGCTCCAGAAAATTATCTAGGTCCTGCCTTCTATAGGGGCACCTTGAAGGCTGGCTCTTCTCCCAAGGATACCTTCTTGGACCTTGCAGTAAGAAAGTATTCTCTTCTTTTTTGTTGTTCTAAATATGTCTTTTCTTTTGAGATATATTTTATTTTAAAATTTAATGTCTGTATGTGTGTTTGTATGTATATATACATGAATGTGTGTGGTCTTTCTTGGAAGCCAGGAGAGGGCATCAGATCCCCTGCTGTTGGAGATACAAGCAGTTTTGAGCTGCTTGACATAGGTGCTGGTCACTGAATTCAGGTCTTCTGCAAGAGCAGTCTGTGTTCTTAGCCACTCGGCCATTTCTCGAGTCCCACACACAGCATCTTGAAGACTCTAGGACATTGCAGGAGGGGTGGCAGAACAAATGCAGGAGCATGAATGACTTCACGGAAGTACTGTCTCTGGATGCAGCAGGGCAGAGACATGAACTTGCCGGGCTGTGACAGCATGTGGAAGACCTGTGCACACCTAAGCAAGAGCAAATCCCAGAATGGAGAGCTGGGCATAAAGTTCCACCGCTAGCTCAGGAGCCATTGGCAGTTCTTAGAAGCTGGGGGTTGTTCATGGTCCTACCATGATCCAGTGGTAGGTGGACACAGACAAGATTTGGGAAGCACAAACTGACCTTGAGATGGGGCAAAACAGCTCAAAGTTAAGTAGGAATAGAGGCAGTGGGGGGGAATGGTAGGGAGAGAAAGTTTGAATATGGTCAAAATATATATAAAATTCTCAGAGAAATATATGTATATATATGTATATATATGTATATATATGTATATATATATATGTATAAAAGTAAAGCAAATAAAACCAAACAAGGCCATGATATACCTGGAAGAATTTTTATTCTGTTCTTCCAATAAAACTGTATGATCTTCTTCAATTATCCTAACTTATTGCTATTTATAAGGTATATAAAAATACAATATAAAATTCAAACAATTATAAAGAACGTCTACAGAACAAATGGCAGACTCTCCTTCAAACTTATCATATTCCACTTATCTGTGTTTGCCCAAAGTACATATTTATATTTAAGTGTGCTTCAATATTCAACAATAAAATTTTTTCGTTGTTAGTCTACTAAAGGTTTGTGAATTTTGTCTCTTCAAAAAAAGCAAATGATAGTTTTAGTGATTCTTTATTATATGGTTTTTAAAAAAATCTCTATTTTATCTTTTGTCTACTTTTTGTTTCTTCTTTCCCACTGACTTGAATTTGTGGCAATGAGCCTGGCTTTTCCTTCTGGCTGCTGGGAATATAGACATGACCTGTCACACCTGACCAGTTTTTTAAATCTTGGATGAGTCTCTCATCTTTTCCTTCTATATATTTACTCTGTCTGGGACTCCTGCATTTTAATTGCTTTTCTGGTTTTAGTTGTCATGGTTTTGCTTACCTTTCTCGGGACTGCTGGGATCCCCCAGTTTCCTGTTGTCTTGGGGAGGATTTACTTGTCTTTCATTTCTAAGGGACGCGTTTTCTAGGTGTCGTTTTCTAGGTTGGTGTGTTTTCTCTATCTGGACTTCGGACATGCCAGCTCATTCGCTGCTGCCTGTAAGTTTTCTTCTGAGAAAAGCACAGCTACTCTATCGAAGATTCCCTTCTGTGCAGCTGATGCTTTTCTCTTACTGATGCTGAATTCCCTTTGAAGTTTTGTTAGCTTCAGAGAAAACCTTTTTTGGTAGAATATAATTGAGGTTCTTTGAACTTCTTGAGTGTCTGGGTCTTTTTCAATATTTGGGGAAATTTTACTATTATTTTACCAAGTATGTTTCTATGCCACTTCTCCTCTTCATTCCTACTGTGATGTTTATGATGCGAACATTTGTTTGCCTACTGACATTTCATAATTGTTATAGGCTGCCTCCTCCTTCCTTTTCCTCCTTCCCCACCCCCTTTTTCCTCCTCCTTCCTTTTTCTCCTTACTGGCATCATTCACACAGTGATGAATCTGAGAAGCCCTTCTGTTTGATCTGATCTGTTGTTGAGGCTTTCAACTGTGTTCCTTATTTACATTTTTAACTTTGTTGGTGTCAACAAATTTTTTTTCTGCTTTTCTCTTCTTAAAAATAACCTCTATCTCTGTGGCTTATGTAATATGTAGATATGGCTTTAAATGTTGTAAGAAAACAAAACAGAGAAGCAAATTATAGTGTTATAGGAGGTCCCAGGGGTCCTAAGACTTACTTTGGAATGATGATAATGATAATAATAATACGAGTAGTAGTAGTAGTAAACCAAATCCATATAGTTTTATAGAGCACACCTAACCACAGTCATGGCTCTTTTCTAGAATGAACAGTAGCACATCTTTGCATGGTGGTCAAGAGTGGCAAATTTGGTAGTAACTAATGGAAACAAGTGTCCTTAAGGAGCATAAATCTTTTTGAGGAAAAAAAGCTCAACGTGCCTAAAGTACTTTTGTTTTTCATCTTTTTTATATTAATTAATTTTATTAATTAATTAATTTTATTAATTAATTTTATTTTACATACTAAACCCAGTTGTAACACCCTCCTGTCCTCCTACTCTCCCCACCTCCCATCTACTCCCCATTCACTCCTCAGAGAGGGTAAAACTTCTCATGGGGAGTCAATGAAGTCCGGCACATCACTTTGAGGCAGGACCAAGTCCCTCCACACTTTATTTAGGCTGAGTAAGGTATCTCTCCAAAGGAAATGGGTTTCAAAATGCCAGTTCAAGCAGTAGAGATGAATCCTGATCTCACTGCCAGTGGCCCCACAGTCTGCCCCATCCATGCATCTGTCACCCATATTCACAGGGCCTACTTTCATCCTATGCTGGTTCCCCAGCTCTTAAACTGGAGTCACTGAGCTCCCATTAGTTCAGGTAAGCTGTTTCAGTGGGTATCCCCATCTTGGTATTTACCCATTTGCTCATATTATTGCTCCTCCCTCTCTTAGACGGTACTTTGGGAGCTCACCCCATGCTTGGTTGTGGACCTCTGCATCTGCTGCCATCAGGTGCTGGATGAAGATTCTGTGATGACAATTAAGGTAGTCATCAATCTGATTACAGGGAAGGCCAGTTCAGGCACTCTCTTCACTATTACTTAGGATCTTAGCTGGAGTCATCCTTGTGTGTCTTCCATCTTAATGACATAAGCTGATTATGCCCAGAAGTGTTCTTAAATTTTAAACATGTTTCCCATGACCTTGAAGTCTTGCCTAGGAACGTGTCCACCATCTTTCCTTATTGAGTTATGACTTTAAATTGAGCACACTCATTAACATACGTCTTAAACTGAGGTTCCTCATGAATGTGCTGCTTTCTTTCAAAATGCTTTACTATATAAATATGTACAGGCTTCCTAACTGAAATTGCCAGAACAACTCTGACAATGTTATTTATTGTGTTACTTTGGGGGATATTTCTAAAAGCCAGGATGTGTGTCTTCTTATCTTTAAAAATAACTTTAGAAAAATTGGGAATGGGAACAGAAGAGACAGTTGTGATAGAATGTATCTGTTGTGGCTGAGCCAGAATATGGTCTAAAGTGATTTGGCTGTTGAACACTAGTTTGACAAGGAATTTATCCTTCTCTATTGAACAGATATGCCTCCAGGCCACATTGTTAGGTACTTTCTTTAGAGTTTCAAATCAAGTGTTCATGATCCCCCACCAGGACAAAAATGTTTTGTCAGATGCATGCCAGAATCCACTTTTCTAGTTCCAAGGCAAATACTCAGAGGGCTTTATTATGTCTCAGGAACAACGTTTACCACTGCCATGGGTATAAACAATCCTCCACCAAGCAAAGAAATATCTTGGCTCTAGTACATTGTTTCTGTGCTCTCTTTACTTTGGTATAATAAATACACGGGGCTATACTTGTATGAGTTTTCAATAAGGTTGTGAAAGCTTGAATAAGAGGGGGCTCCATGCGTTTATATATTTGAATGCTTAATAATGGATTAGCATGATTTGGAAGGTTTAGGAAATGTAGCCTTGTTTGAGGAAGCATGTCACTAGGGTGCAATTTCGAGGTTTCAAAAGCCCATACTGGGTTCAGTCTCTCTCTCCCTTTCTCACCAGCACCTCTCTTGTATTGATCAGGATGTAGCTCTCAGCTACTTCTCCAGCAAGCACTGCTGTGCCTGCCACCATGCTTCCTACCTTGATGATACTGGACTAAGTGTCTGGCAAGCCTTTGTCATTTTTTTTATGTGGCAATTCTTATAATAGAAAGCATTTAACTGGGGCTGGCTTACTGTTTCAGAGATTTAGTTCATTGTCATTACAGTTGGGAGCACTCAGGAAAGCATGTTGCTTGAGAAATAGTTGAGATTTCTGCTTCTAGATCCACAGAGATCACGAGGAATGACTCTGGGTCTGGTGTGGGTCTTTGAAACCTCCAAACCCATGCCCATTGGCCTATTCCCCCAGCAAAACCACACCTCACAATACTTCTCAAACAGTGCCACTCCTTGATGACTAAGCACTCAAATATATGAGCCTATGTGGACCATTCTTATTCCACCCACCACACTACTCTTAAGTGGATCCCGATTTCCAGGTTTTGAAATTTTATTATTCTGGCTGATGGGGTGAAATCTTACCCTTGAATGAGAATACACATTTAAGTCTTTATTCTTAACAAGGGTGGGCATTCCTTGCCCTAGATAGGTTGTGTGATTTATTGGCAGTTCCATTTCTACATCCATGGGTATGTTGGGGCTAGTACTTCCCAGGATGGTGGTACTAGAGCATTTCACAGAGATGAACTTGAGCTGCTTTCGTAGTAGCCCTGATGTGAGTCAGGACGATGGGTAAAAGTAACTTCCTGGTGAAGCTGTCTGGGCTGACCTTAAGTGAGACTGGCCCCTTAAGGTTTCCCAGAGGACTAGAGTGCCCATACGGCATTGTTCATCGTGTTCCCAGCATCTTGGAAAGCCCATCCACTGTCTTGGAAATAAAAGTGGGCCCATCGTTACTGTGGATAGACTGGTGCAACACACACCTGCATATAATTTCTTTTAAAGAACCTTGAATAACTTTCCCTGCTTTTTCTGTCCTGTCAGGGAAGGCTTCTCTTTCCCTTCCCAAGCCAAGGAACCCATGAAATATTTAAAACCTCCCGGGGTATTTGTTATGGTTTTGCAGTCCACTTGGAAGTTCTCTCCTGGCAGCCTGCCCGTGTCTTCTCCTGCTCTTCCAAGTGAGAGTACAGTTCTTAGCTGAATGTTTTTCTTTTGGCACCTGCGTGGCTTTGTTCTGGAAATCTGACTGTGGTGATGAAGGAATGTAGAAAAGACAATACTTGGACAGAAAAGCTGGCATCAGGTGGGTGATATGTGCTCTTATGGAGACACTGGCAAAAACACTAACCTGGAAAATCTGCTTTGTTCAATACATCTTAGTTGAGGAGGTGGGCTGATTGTATATAACTGGAGACAGACCTGGGTGTGGTGGTTTGAATGAGGATTGCCCCTCTTGACTCATAGTTTGCTGAAGTGGTGAGGAGAGATGAGTGGATGTGGCCTTGTTGGGGAGGTGTGCCATGTGTCACTGAGGATGGGCTTTGATGTTTCACAAGCTAACAGCAGGCCCAGGCTCCCTCTCTATGGACTACTCCTTCATCGCCATGGCTGCCTGCTGTCTGCTCCCAGCCATGCTATTTGAGGACCGAGCTCCTGAAAATGCATGCAAGCCCCCACTTAAATGCTTTCTTCTATAAGGTGCCTTGGTCATAGTGTCTCTTCATAGCTAAGAAAGTAACTATGAAAGTCTTTTTTCCACCTTTGTGAGCTAAGAGAGGCTTTATTTAGGATCTCAGCCGCTCTACCTGAATAAGATTTCTCCAGTGGAAAAAAGTCATCAAGAGGTCTCCTTGTCTCTTTGTTTTCTTGTCCTAAATATTCTTCCTGAAACTGTGTGATGTATTGCCAGTAGATTAGAAAAGCTTATATTCGGCTTGGAATGACGGCTAGCAGTTAAGAGCACTGACTGCTCTTTCAGAGGCTCTGGGTTCGGTTTTTAGCACCCATATGGTGGCTCACAACTGCCTAACTCCTAAACAGGGCTATCAAAGAAGCTCATCAAAGAAAGAATGCACTCTCTGAGTCGGGACTCTAAGGGACTACACTCTAGGCCACAGTGAAATAGAAATTGTTCATTTACCAGAGCCTTAAAAAGGCATCAGGTGAGTGACACAGTCAGCCTTAGGAGCAAAATTCTCTATGATTCCAATTTTGTCTTCACTGAAAAACCTCCATAATAGAGCTGAAAAAGCTAAAGACTGGTTTATTTAAATGGGGATAAACACGATAATCAAAGGTTTTTAAACCTAAGGTCTGATGCCTTCTTCTGACCTCACCTAGAACAAGGCATTCAAATACACATACATACATTGAGTCAGAATACTCATATCTTTACAAATAAAATGACAAAGCATAAAAATATAATTTAAAAACATGCATCTTTCATCTCTCTCCGCAGTACTGTTCGTCCATTTACCTTGTTCTTAATTTGGAAGTAAAAATCCCTGCTTTTAAAATGCAATGCAGACATCGTTCATCAGCAGACAGCAGCATCTCCAGGGAAGGCTGGCTCCACTGTCTTCTTGCTTTTTCTCAGACAGTGGGAAGAAGCTCTAGATGTTTCCCATTCTAAGTTGTTTCATACTCCATAGTACCCTGAAATCCTCCATCTTGCTCTCCACATTGTCTTAGGTTTCACTTTCTGTTCCTGTGTCCAAAACCCCCATTCCTTTCAGAACTGGCATTATGGGCTTGTGTTCATCAATGGACGCAATCTTGGAAGATATCAGGACATTGGGCCTCAGAGAACACTGTACCTTCCTGGCCCCTGGCTTCAGCCAAAAGACAATGAGGTGAGTGACCCGGCCTTGCCTCAAGGTGTCATCAACTTTTAGATGGGTCTTTGGTCTCAGTTCTATAGTGATATTTGATTTATACTTTAATAAATAAAGTTTGTCTGAATATAACAAGGGCAAAGCTAAGCCACTAGAGGTCAGACAGTGGTGTCACATCTTTAATCTTTAATCTTTGAATCTTTAATTCAAAGATTTGGAAGTAAGAGGCAGATGGATTTCTGTGAGTTCAAATCTTCCTGGGCTACACAAGATCTATGCAGAAACAAATCCAGGTGGTGGGAGCCTACACCCTTAATCCCAGTACCAGGCAGTCACATGCCTTTAATCCCAGCACTAGAGGGGATATAAAATGGGATGAGAGAGGCTTATTCTACTTCGTCTGCTTATTCTGCTTACTCTGCTTAGTCCGTGGTCACCCAGCCATGGTAGAGGTAAGACTTCTCTAGTAGCTTGTCTGCTCTGCTTTTCTGGTTTTCAGGTTGAACTCCAATATCGGTCTCTGGGTTTTGATTATTTGTGGTACACAGTTCCAGTGTCGTCTTCATCTTGTGCCAACCAGATGACTGTTCTCATCACCGGTTTTCTTCCCCCAGAGGTTATCGTGTTCGAGAAGATGAAGTGTTTTTATATCCAAACTACAAACAAACCCCAGCTGCATGACTAGGACAACACAAATCTTGGATTGTTGGAGCCATTCCAGAATGTTTCTTCAGGATATTGATCACTGCTAAGAATATATATGTGTGTGTGTGTGTGTGTGTGTGTGTGTGTGTGTGTGTGTGTGTGTAGTTGTCTGCAGAAAAATACAAAGCTAACCTTAATACTCAGATAAATTATTACTTATCTTATACTATCCATTTAATTTCTATTTTTGGACTATAGTTTAAAAAATCTTTAATAAGCCAGTTTATCTTGTTAAATGTTTACTCTTTAGTAGATTCTTATTCTCTGTCCAGATAAGCCTTTAGAAAGGAGCAAAATAAAAACAAGTTTAACTTCTGTTTCCTCTTGCTCAGTTGGGAGGAAAAGAATTATCTCCCCTCTAACGTAGGGGAGAATAAGCAAGCTGTTCTTCCAATGCAGAACGGTCTTTGTGTGTGTGTGCCTGTGTTTGTCTGTCTGTCTGTCTGTCTGTCTGTCTCTCTCTCTCTCTCTCTCTGTCTGTGTGTGTGTGTGTGTGTGTGTGTGTGTGTGTTGGAGGAGGCAATATAGGCCACTGACCAGTGTATGTAGGTATTCCCTTGCCTTGTTTGTCTTCAAGGTGATTTCTTGGGTCACATCCAATCAAAGATCAAATAATCATTTGGTTTTGTTCAGACGTGTGGTGGCAAAACCTGGTAATAAGACCTCTATAGCTAATTCCTTCTTGGTTATTTGAATGTGGTGGAGCCTCTTATTTATAGTGGACAGGTATTAGTGAAATTAACACACACCCATACATCCATAAATAATTCAACCAATCCCAATTCACACCATTTGAAGTCAAACATATTCCCTCATATAAAGAATATTCTGGCCCAAATTCCAGTCACTAACTTTACATGATCTTACCCAGATTATTATAGTGGTATTATAATACCACTACATAAATATATATAAATAAATAAAATATACATTATATATTATATATATATAAAATGTATTAATATATTATATATATAGGGCTTCAAGCAATGTAGTAGGCAGTCAAGTCAGGTGTTCAAAAGAGGAAGAAACCACTCCTTTTATATATTCTAATTTTGATAATCAAATAGTTGCTTGGTTTCAGTAAACATGGAAATACAGGAAAATAACACTGATCAAAGAGTCTTTTCTTTTAACAAGATTTTCAATTATGAATGTGTGTGGAGCTGTAGTTGCAGGAGGTTTTGAGCCACCCAATGTGTGTTCCGGAAATGCAGTTCTGGTCTTCTGCAAGATAAGTGCACACTTTTACTGGCTGAGCCCTCTCTAGTCCCCAGGTCTTTTAAAGTAAGAAGCAGACTGTGGGCGACCAGGAAGCACTAGCAGCTGCTAGCTCTCCAAGAAGCCAGTGTCTTAGGTTTGACATCCTTTGTAAAAGCACTGGGAGAGTCTCACAGGCAATGGAGATGGATACAATTCACAATAACTGGACTCTCACATGTGTAACCAAATCTCAGCTCACAAGAGATTGTTTCTTTGATTTTATCCTTTACCGGTCACATTTCCTATCAAATACTACACTTTTTCTTCAAAAATTTCCCCTACAAAGTATAAGTTGTATGAAAAAAAAACTTATAAATACACTTTTTCACTGGGCAGTTTCAAATACACAATACCGATGTTACAAGGCCATTTGCATACTGATTAAATCCCATTGATGGTTGGATAATCCAATACACTATATCAAATCAGGGCACAGGGGAAACAAAACCACTTGTAACATTCTGTTACACAAGAGATTCAGCTCTTCAGCCTAGAGCAATCAGTTACATTGTCCCTCTTGAGCACTAGTGTGGTTCTACATGTGAACATGCTCCCTCCTGTAATGTCATGTTCCATTAGCATTCCAAGGCAGAATTCAAACTTCAAAACCAGCCAGCTAAGCCAAGTAGGTAAACAGATGATGATCTTCTCAAGACCTTAATCCCAATAGCTATGGAACTGATTTAGTGGCCTGACTCTAAACACCAGAAGGTGATAACAAATTATTAGGTTCAGCTCACATGATCCTATTTTACTGTAGCATACTTGGTAGAACTCAGAGTAGAATCCAGCATTGATTCTACTTCCACGCAAAGTCTAGGCAAATCAGTTGGATTAATTATTAACATGGGACAATAGATTTCTACTCTCCTAAGTGTAGAGGTGTCCTGATACACTTTATTTTACCTCTACAATAAAACCCCTGAGTTAGGTCATTCATAAAGAATATAGGCTTCTCTGTCTTGGTGTTCTAGCAATTCAAGAACATGGAATGAACATCTTCTGTCCTCTCTGATGGCACAGTGGCAGAAGGGAAGTTCAGGTCATGAGTCAGAAGCAAGAGGCGTTTAGGAGCTGGGTTTGCTGATGAAGTAGCAATTCAATTCAGGAAAAATAACTGGGGTTGTCTGAGGACTGGGTCAGTTCCTTCTGAAGGCAGCACCCCTAATGATCTAACAACAGTCTTTTACTCACTCCATCCCTAAAGATTTGACTACCTTACCACTACATCCTGAGGGTCAAGATTCAAGTATGTGGACCTTTGAAGAACAAACATAAATTATAAGGAAGTGTTGCTAATGGTGATGAAAATTAATTGATGTATAAAAATAATTTAAAACTCAATTTCCTAAAATATGTAGTCAGAAATATTTAAATTTTCAAGCTTCATATGAGAGAATAGACAATAGAAATGTTTACATTGAAAAAGTTATTCTGCTTTTAAAATTGTGATATGATCAATACACATAGATTTTAATGATGTATAAACCCCTTTGAAAATTATAATTCAGTAGTTTTTAGTATAATCTGTTCACAAAGCTTTAAAATAACACTTTCTTTAATAAACTTTATTATATTTTTTCTCATTGTTCTGACAAAATGCATGTTTAAAGCAACTTAGGAAAGAAAGGGTTTACTTTTCCCACAGTTTGACGATAACGTCCATCATGATGGGAAAGTCATGGTGGCTGGGGCATGAGCTGGCTGGCTAAGTTGAATCCCTAGTTAGGTAGGAGAGAGATTAAATACTGGTTCTCAGTTTTCTGTCTTCCTTTCATGCAGCCTAGGACTGCAGCCCATGGGATAGTATCACCCACAGTCAGGGTGTATTACCCTAATCTATATAGTTCCTTATAGATACACTCGTGGGTTTGTCTGCTAGGTGATTCTAGATTCTATTAACAATAATTATAAACTATCGTGTAAATATTTATCATTCCTATCATAAACAATATCTAATTCTAGCATGCTTTCCTTGCACCAAGAAGAAATCCTTAGGTCTTTAGCAGTCACTCATCATTGACCCTTTCCAACATTTCCTGCCAGTCACTCATCACACTTTGTGTCTTTGGGATGGACTATTTTGAAAACTTTTTGTTCATGTAATCATAAACTATGTGGGCCTTTTTGTTTGGCTTTTATTTTTTCCTTCCTTCTTTTCTTCCTTCTTCCCTCTCTCTCCCTCCCTCCCTCCCTTCCTTTTTTCTTCCCTTTTTTTCTTTCTCTGTGTGAGTGTGTGTGTGTGTGTGTGTGTGTGTGTGTGTGTGTGTGTTTAGGTCAGAGGACAACTTTCAGGAATTAGTTTGCTCCTTCTGCCATGTGGGTCTGGATCAAACTCAGGTCAGCAGCTGTGTTATTTTCTTTAGCTGTGAAAAAAAAAAAAAAAACCAAAACACCAGGGCTTAAAGCAACTTAGATGAGGAAGTGATTTGTTTTAGTTTATGGTTTCAGGGGGGATCCAGTCCATCATGGAGGGGAAGGCAAGAGGAACAGCAGGTGTGGCGGAAGGTCCAGGAAGCTTGCAGAAAGGTGAGGGAGGTTGTCTGTGTTTGCCACCTGACTTGGTTATTTTCTTGTGGCTGTGATTAAAATATTCTGACAAAGGTGACTTGGAAAGGAAATGAATTGTTCTGGCTCTCAGTTTGAGGGTGTAGTCCAACATGGCAGTGAAGTCAAGGCAGCAGGATTCTGAGGTATCGGGTCACATGATATCTGCAGCCAAGAAGAAGAGAGAGATGCTGGCACAAAGCTAACTTTCTCTTTCTTATGCAGTCCAGGACCCCAACCCAAGGAAAGGTGTCTTCTACTTTTAGGGTGGAGCTTCTTACTCTAACCTAATCATGACAATCCCTCACTGGCATGGACAGGGGCTTACCCAATCAGGAAAATCCCTCATATCTGAACCTGAGGCTTGCCTACTAGGTGATTCTAGAATCTGTCAAGTTGACAAGACTATCACACCATCTTAAGTTCTTCATTCAATTTTGCCTTTCTTATATGTACCCAGCACTGAGGATCAACTTTAGGGCTTTTCTAGGCAAATGCCCTACCAGTATATTGGGTCCCTGGATTCTTAACATGTTTTTCTTTTGAATTTCCGGTGCTGCCCTTGAACTCACTGTGTATCTCAGGTGAACACAGGCTGGCTCAGGGCACCAGTATCTGATGCATCACACACACATTGGTTCACTCAGCAGCTGTATTACCACACTCCATCACCGCCTCTGCCTGGGGACTTTGTTCTCATGACTTTCAGGACACCCCACGTTCTGACTTCTCTTTTTGTCCCCAGGTGCTACTGCTTCTGCCCCAATGAGTTCCTCCTCTTTCCTTGTTAGATGTACCAGAGTTTGTACTTGGTCCCCTTCATCCGTCATGCTTAGTTCATTGGTGATCTCAAAGTATTTCATAAAACACACAATTGGTATCTTCCTCCCAGACTCTTTCTCAATATCAGGCTTCTCTATGTAATACTATACTTGTATTTATATTTAGCACCCCTTGGATGTCTTGCACACAGTCCCCTAAGCACAAGCCTGAAACCCCCCAGAAAATTCATTCTCCTCATAGCTTTCCTGTCTCAAGCAATGACAACTCCAATTCCTACAGTCTTTCAAGTTTAATATGTTAGCATCACTTATTCCTCTTTATTTCCCACTCCACACACGATGGACTGTAGAAACCCACTTAGCTTTCCAAATATATCCAGAAGTCCTGCATGTCTCATCACCTCCATTGCTATCTTCCCCTTGCAAGCCAACATCAGTTTTCACGATAATATCATTTGGACGTCAGTATTAGTTACGGTTCTATCGCGTGTGCCATCAGGTAGGTGGACTATAATGAACCTTACAAATCTATAGGACTCAGATACTATTGCATTCTTAGCTTCGGGGTTAATGGAGACCAGACAAGTACAAGCTTAACGACACTTTACAGATGTCACAGGGTGTTGGGTCAGATATGCAGGATGATAAACATGGCCGGTGAAACATAATCCACAACTGCTTTGGCTCCTCATGTGGAACTTCCTGTATCACCGCATTCACACAGTTCTGCTCGGTCATGGACTTCATATAGTCTATGGCTTCTGAATATGGATGTGGCTTCTCCAGTGAACTGGTAGTTCAGTCTTATAAATTATTTATCTAAAATGCTTTGTGATAGTATCAGAAGGCTGAGTAATACACGGATTACAGCAAGATGCCCAATCATCTATTTTCCCTTAGTCTTTCCTGCTCCGGAGGTTCTTAAACACAACAGCCATAACGATCTTCCTACATCATCCTCAACGTCATGTCCAAAGCCTGAAGTGACTACCACTTCACGTACGGTCCAAGGCCCCCCACTCGTAGGTCCCACATGGCCCGGTTTCTGCCTTTGTCTGACCGCGTTTCCTGCCTTCACGCCACCCTTTTCCTTTCTCCCTGGCATCCTTGGCTTTCCTTGAACTGGAACACCTGATTCTGGTCCTGCCTCAGTGCCCATGCACTCACCGGTTGTTTGCTTCGCTTGGGCAGCCTTTCCTGAGCTGCTTTACCTCCAGACCTTTGCTCAGTTAATATTTCCAGGGAAGCTTTGTTCTCTGCAGCCTCCTACAGGACACACCTAACCCTCTGCTCTTGTCTAAATTTTATTTTGTTTTGGTGTTTATTACCCTTGAACATATTCTACAGTGTCCTGTTTTACTATGTTGATTTTTGTCAGTTTTCTTTCCCAGCCAGAATAATGAGTTTTAAAGAGAAGGACAAAAGTGATTTGGAAAAGAAATGAATTGTTCTGTTGTGTCCTCTGATGTATCCAAAGCTCCTGAAAGAATCTGAAACAGTGCTCGTCATTTAACAAGTGCTTACTAAACATTTGCTCTTTATTTTTATTTAAATAACATAATTGCATTATTTACCGCTTCCCTTTTCTCACTCTAAACCCTCCCATATACCCCTCCTTGTTCTCTTTCAAATTCAGGGTCTCTTTTTTTCATTGTTGTTATGCACACACAGACACACACACACACACACACACACACACAAACTACATAAATACAGTCTGTTCAGTCTATATCATGAATAGTGTATAAAACATTTTCTCGAAAAACCAAAAAAAAAAAAAAAACCATTTTTGCATGCATGTGTTTTCAGGCCCGACTTTTGCATTAGATAACCAATTTGTGTTCTCTTCCCTGGAGAATATTATTTCTCACACTCTCAGCATTCCTTAGTTGCCTGTAGTTCTTTGTGTGGGTTGAGGCCTCATGGGCCTTCCCTGCCCTTTTTGGCTATTTTTAAGTGAATAAGATGGTGTTGTGCTAGATCATGGTCACCCAGCCTTCCAAAGGCTGAGGTTGGAAATGATGGTTTTGGACTACGAAGCAGACATGGTTCTGAGCATTCTTTAGGTATGTACCGGCTCCTTCCAGCACTGCAACCACATCATTTAGAATCTGGAGGGCTCATCTGCGTCTCAGCTTAGTTCTTTTCTTTTTTTCCAGGGCTAAAATTTTCACTTTAGGATTTCCTATTTCCTTTTTGTCTATGATTGAACTGGTCCTAACTTATTTGTAGAAATTCCCCCGTAATCTTAGTTTCTTTTCTTATGAGTCCTGACACTTGTCTCCATAACTGGACAAGGCTCCCATGAGCAGAGCGATATCTGGTCCAACCTCTGATACTTTGACCATGTAATGATAGGCAGGATCATTTTAGAGGGGAGGCAAAGCAAACTTTTTATCTTTATTCTTGGAATTGGGATTTCTCTTAGCACGTATCAGTTTCACCTGTTAAAGCAAAATTCAGACTGTAGCTGTAGAGATTCACTAGAAACCCACTCTGAAAACCTGTCTTATGCTGAGTGTGTCACAGCTCAGATGGATAGGGATCCTCTCGATCGTCGGGAGCCAGGGAATACTGAGTGTTACAGCCTGGGTGGAAGCCAGTCTAGCAGTCGGGAGCCAGGGTATAGCACAGGTCACAGTAAATGTAGCAACTTCCAGCCCTGCTCCAGGGAAAGGTTTTCCCCAAGTGACAGCACTGCCCTGGCAGGAGAGGGATTCCCCAGTGCTTGTGAAGTTGTTACAGGTTGGCTCAGGTGTTCCCGATTGTAGCAACTCTGCTCTGCTAGGGGAAGGTTTCCCAGCAAAAGTGTTATAGCCCTGTTGCACTCTGGTCCTCAGTCTCTGGCTTCCCTGGCGCTGCTAGGGGGAAGAATGCCCAAGTAAAAGTGTTACAGTCCTGCTCTGCTCTGCCTCTGCTCTGGCAAAGGAAGGTCTTCACTTAAACCTCAGTCAAGAGATTTATTGGGAGGGAAGAATCCCGGAGAGTGGCTGCCTCTGCCAGGGTAGAAGAAGAGCAGCTGTAAACGGAACAGGCACAGGGCTTACATATAGGGCTTCTTAGACACAGGGTTTTCCCAGGGAGAAGAGGGATTGTTAGTTTTCCCTGCTCAGGGATTGGTTAGTTTAGATGGTCAGGGTCAGAGATGGCTGATTTCAGAGCCAAACTGTGCTTTTCTCATTGGCCTTTTTAAGCCTTTGGCTTTAGTTTTGGGGCCAGGGCATATTTGACTCTGGGTCAAAGTGTCTTCTTTGGCACTGGTTTCAGGGTCAGGGTATATTTCTTTGGTTCTGGGGTTCCGGGCTAAAACATTTCTCTCACTAGCTTGGGTCTCAGAAACAGGGTGTGTTTCTTTCACTGCCCCCCCCCCCCTTTTTGCTACACTGAGGTATAAATGCCACCAAATATTAGAAAATGTCATAGGGACAATTCTGTGTCAGGGGAACTATATTCAGCTTTTCCTAAAATGCAATAATTGTTTTTTGTTTTACTTTTAGTTTGTGTGTGTGTGTGTGTGTGTGTGTGTGTGTGTGTGCGCGCACAAATGTGAGTTCAGGTGCCAGGGGAGGCCAGAAAATGGTGCTGGAGTGCCCAGAGCTGGAATTACAGGTTGTTTTGGCCACCAACGTGAATACTAGGAAATGAATTCAAGTCCTTTGCTGTAAATAGCTGAGCCATCTCTTCAGTCAAATGTAAATTCTAATGTATTACTCTTTTTAAAAGCAAAGTTAAATATGCTGGAAGCCAGGGCCTAAACTGGATCCGTGTAACCACAAGCAAAATAGTTTGGTTTTCACCTTAGTGCTAGTCAAACTTGAACTAGACTCAGCCATCAAATGTCTTAAAGAAATTCTACAGTGCCCTGACTTTTACAACGAGTTTTTATTTCAAAATCATTTTTCTTTTTCAAACTTTGAGTTGTTTTAAGAGACCTTTTTTTTTTTTTTACTTTGCACTTTCTGAGCAAGGCACACTTAATTCTTGTTTCATTATGTAATGCTGTAGGGGGTGACTTTTCCCAGAGTTTGAGTATTTGAAGAAGCAGTAACACAGGACCAATAGTTCAGCACCTGTTGGCATTTCATATGCAGGAAAAGACCCTGCATTTAAGTGCAGGGTGGGAGGCAGGACGACCTGGGTAGTTGGTAATTTGCTGCCTCAACTGGGCAGCAGGGAACTTTGTGGCACCCCCACAAGGTTGAAGGAGAGCTGAGACCACCCTGCCTCCTCCTCCCTCGCCCGCCCCGCCCCTCCCTGCCCCGCCCCGTCCCTCCTTGCCCCTCCCCGCCCCTCCCCAGCCTTGTTTCGCCTTTGGCCGGGGCGGGGCACCTTGTCTGCGCAAGGCCCCGGCGGGGAGGCGGGGCCTCAAGCCTCAGCCAATGGGCGCCAGCGGGTCGGGCTGGCCGTAGCACGGTTGCCGGGGTGACCCGTGTGCGGCCCCGCCCCACCGGGCCAGGGCTTTGGCGGGCCGCTGAGTGAGGCTGGAGTGGGAACCCGGGTGTCTGCCCGCAGCGTTCGCGAGATGCCCAAGTGGAGCCTGCGGCGGAGGCCGGGCCGCACACTCGGACTCGTGCTGCTGCTGTTCTTGAGCTTCCTGGTGCTCCGCAGGTGAGAGGGAGCCCCGCCCAGCACCTACGGGACTCCTCTGGTCCCAGCCCAAAGTCTCAGGTTGGAGTCTGCCACAAGCCTGGGAAACCGCGACCCTAATCCTTTCTTTCCTTAGAGAGCTCCAGCAACCCGGAGTCCCTTTGAGCCCCCGGAGTCACTCACACCTAGCTCCTGGGTAACACCAGGCAGGCACTGCCCTATCAGTCCCTAGAGGTCAGTGCGTTGTGTTTTCCAGTGCTCCACACTTGGTGCCCGTCTCTTCTGTTCATAGACACGTCTAGTCCTGTGGAAAGCTCGGCAGAACTGGCTGGCCTTTACATCCCTCCTCAGACGCCCCCACCACTGCTTCTTGTAGCCCCCTCTGCTTTTCTCTCACTCACATTTCCTTCCAAGCTGGAAGTCTCTATTCTGCAGTCAGTGTTTGTTGCTCATGGCTAAAGCGGACTTAGAGTCCTAAGGACTCTGACCGTGGGTCTCTCCTAGACTCTCAGCCCCGATTTATTTGCACTAGTTTGTAAGTACGCGTCTCCACTTTCTCCCTTCCCTTTTGTATGCTCCCCACCCGCTTTATAAACTGCTGCTTGCAGCAGTCGGTGGTGTTCATTGGAAGAATGGTTTCCCCACTGCTCAGGAACAAGTTCTCTGGTGATGCACTCCAGAAGTTTTCCAAAACATATCTATTTATAGGAGCCTACAGTCCCTCTGCTCTTCCAGGTCCATGCCTGGCACTTTACATATTCAAAATCTCCAGCGTTGCTGGGAAGCACAATAGCAATGCGGAATGTTTAAGCAGTTGACTTGAGTTGGAGGCCCAGCCCTGGGAACTGGAGGTGGTGGGCACCCTCAGTTTTGGCTTTGGTTCCTTTATTATTCCCTTTCCTCACTTCCGTGAACTTCCACTGGAAGATAGGGACTTACTTCTTCCCCACCTCCCCCTTTTAGATGAAGATCTATGCTTTTATACTGCCACGAGAATACACTTGGAAACTTCACATTGACATCTTCTCAAGACTTACAGCCTTTTGTTTCTGAGAGGATGTCATTATATTGCTTGGGAGAAGAAAATGGATCTTTTTTTTTCATCCTGGGGCCCAAGAAACTTCTAAGTCATTTTATTCTCTTAGTTGTTCTGAACCCTTTCCCTTTCTTATCGGTTGGAACTGCCTTTTCTTTGAAGTCATGGCTTCTGTCAGCTTTCCCCAGGTGCAAGGTTGATGCAACTCCAGAGGAATCACTCAGGGCTGAGGCAACAGGAGCTCCTTCCTAGAGCAGGGAGTCCTGGAGGTGGGGCCCTAGAGAAGTGTTTGCTTGTTTTTGATCCCAGGTACACCTGTCCCTGCAAGTGACTGAGGCAGGTCACTGTGAGGGCAACTCCGGAAGGGATGGAGCTGGTCAGGTAGCATTTTCTAGTAGTCCTAGGGAAAACATGTGGGAAGGAGGAAGGGTGGTTGTCACCTGGCAGGACACTGCTGAGGTGTCAGGGAAGTGAGTGGGCTGTGAAGAAGACCGACCTTCTCATAGCTGAGTAACTGATTCCCACCAGGCAAGGTAGCCATGACAGGAATCACGCTGGGGCTGTGGAATGGGTCAGGAATAGCAGCCAAGAAAGCATAGTGGTGACTCAAGCCTGGGAAACGGGTTGAAATGCTAATTTGCTTCATGACTCCTTCCTTTTCAGCAGGTGAGGAAGCCTAGAGAGGCTCAGACCTCAGATCAGGGCCATCGTTTGGGATCCCCTGGGAGTACAAGTGTCCTTGGCATCCTTTGGAATGTAGCATTCCCACGTGCCATCTGCCCAGTTCCTTCTGGCAAATTTGTGTGGGACACCAGTGCCTATGAGTTACTTAAATAGCTCTGGGGCCAAAGGAAAACAAACTGGCTCTCTCTTCCTGGCTTACCCCAGCTTTGACCAGGTCATTAACTGAGCGGGTGGGTGGGTGCCTCTCCCTCCCAGCTGTTGTTGAGGAATGTTGGTGTGGCTGGTGGAATATAGGTCACATGGAGACTGGCTACTCTGCTCACAGTGCTCTGGAGCCCAACCATCAGCACCAGCCCTTTTCCGGGACCCCGACAGCAGGTATTTGGGGGTAAGATGTTGGGCTTTAACATTCCTTTTTCCCCAACTTTTCCTTGGGTTGGTTCATAGTTATAGTTGCTTAATTATATCACATTTAAGACATGGGAGGACTAAAAATGATTTGGGGGGGGAGATTTCATTCAATCTTTTTGGGGGGCTTTAAAAATGTTTTTTATTAAAAGCTATATTTACGCATAGAAGTGTAATTGTTATACAATGAAGTGTACGTAGTTTATCAATCACCTTTGATATAGATAACGTGGGACAGTGCCACCACAATTAAAAGCAGTGGAAGTAGCTATTTTTCTCTTCCCTGAATTCTTTTGTACCTCACTGTCACCTTTCCCTCCCTCTTGTTTCTATATAGTGCCCAGTATCCACTGGGGGTTTTCTGTGACTTTATGTATTATCTAAGGTGTGTGTGATCCTTTCGTGTGGCTTCTTTTCGCTTGAGAATGGCAGCCTGTGTTATCAGTGTGAACCGTGTTGTTGAACTGGTTGCCCAATTTTCTTTTCTGCTCTTCCACCTAAAGCCACACAAGAATGCCTATTTGATACGATCAGGGCATGGTCTTTTTATAGCCTTTTCCCACAATAGAAATGCTCCGCTGAGTAATAATTCAGTCAGCTCTGCATATCTTAGACTTGAGATTTTTATCTGTCCAAACTGGAGGGAGGGAGGGAGGGAGGGAGGAAGGGAGGGAGAGAGAGAGAAAAAGAGAGAGAGAGCCACATTAAGTTTTTTAGTCTCATGTTTCTAGGTGTGTTCATTTCTTCTCTCAGCCCTTTGTCAGCTGCTGTTCCTGTACCACCAGTCTCTGGCTTCTAGGCCCTGCTGTCTCCCTCTGAAACTCTTTCTTGCTAAAAGCGGATAACTTAGCTATATGATGGCTGTATTTTTTTAAAAAAACATATTAGATCAACGTGCTTTCCAAAGGTAACCTGTGGACAAACTGTGTCTCTCTCCTGCGAAGCTACTGATTTTATGAGCTTTCCCTACTTTAGGACTCCACTCTGAGGCCTGAGTCATGGGTCCTGGAGTGTCCCAATGCTTAGAGGGCTGTTCCTTTCATCTTTTAGTGGTAGTAAAGTTTTTAGGATCTGGGAAGTGTCTCTGGGCAGGTAGTCACTGTACAGGTGGTGAAGCAAAGCTTCCTGGGAAGAAGCTCACAGTGCAGGAGATGTGAGATACTTGAGTTAGTCTGTGCAGGTAGAACGGGGTTGGCACTGAGATTTTCACAGAACCCGCGTTAGCCAGTCTCTAAAGGAGACTGAAGTTCTCTTAGAACTTTGACACTTTTGATGGGAACAAAGAACTACATTGCATCGGGGCCAGGTGTTCCAGAAGGGTGGAGAGGGTTCTTCCTACCTTACTCAAATAAGTAGCAAGGAAAATACATGCCACTAATCTTTGCTGAAATGACTGTTCTACCCTCCTAACTTGTCACCCCAGCAAGGGCAAAGTCCTTTTGGTATATGGATGTTTTCTGCTCCATCCAATCCCATAGTTTGCTTTAATCTAATGATCTGGGTATTAAAGCCCATGTTGAAATGAGAATTCCCCTTGTGAGGGGCTGTTCCTGGGATAAAAGGGCAGGGATGGGTTTCAAGGCTCATGGTAAGGAAGCAAACACTTTCAAATTGCTGTTTGCCCAGGGGATACTCAGTTGGTATTCATGGGTCCTTTGGTGACACTTAGCATGATACTGGGTGTTTCCCATTTCAAGGAAAAACTTGGTTTTAAGTGTTTAATTTGTGAGTAGGTGGTAAATGAACATCCAGAGGATAAAGGGAGAATTAGTGAAAAGAAACTCCTACATCCTCACTTCCTTTTCCACCATAGTTACTGATGATAGATTCTTGTAGATGTGTTGTATGCGTTCATGAGACAATAGCTGTACTGTTTTCCCACTTGTCCATTAGGTACATAATTTATTTAAGCATTCCTCAGTTGATGGGCATTGATTGTTTTTAATCTTTTAGCTACTGAAGTAAACAGCTGCAATGAATATACAATAGATGGATTTCTATAAGCAGAATTGCTGACCATAACAGATATTAATTTTAAATCTCAGGACATTCTTCCAAAACAACATATTCCATTTCTCCTGGGTCCTGTAAAGGATATTTTGAGCTAAATTCTTCAGGCTAAGGGAGAAAATTCTTTTAATTTGTGTGTAGGACAATATAGATTCCTGAGGATTTATAAAAATTATTGTGTTCATTATATACCTTAGTGACATAATCCCCAGAAATAGATTTTAATGCACTTAATGTAGCTGCACTGTTTCCTATATCAGAAGGTTATTCTGTTTATACCGCCTCAAACACTCCTATAGGCTTATTATTAATGATGAAGAATCTTTTTTTTTTTTTTTTTTTTTTTTTTTGGTTTTTCGAGACAGGGTTTCTCTGTAGTTTCTAGAGCCTGTCCTGGAACTAGCTCTTGTAGACCAGGCTGGCCTCGAACTCAGAGATCCGCCTGCCTCTGCCTCCCGAGTGCTAGGATTAAAGGCATGCACCACCACCGCCCGGCTAAGAATCTTTAATCTTTTTGAGTTATCAGAGTTTTCTCTTTTAGGCTGAGATGAACTAATCTGTTGATTTATGAGGCTGTTGATGGTAATTTTTTTTTTTTTTTGGTCACAATAAAAGTACAGTATCACAGAAGATCCTTATAGTTTTGGCTTTTGTTAGGTGATGAATTACTGAAAGGATCTCTGTTATTTCATTGCTGGGTCTCAAGGTACTGGTCTAATTCATGCTTCTTCGTGTATATATTTCCTACAGTATTCAGAAGATGCTGCCCTCTGAAGCACAATACTGTCTTGGGGCCAAGCACACAGATGTCTATAGTCTGGGAAGCAGTCTAGTTTCTTTCAAAGGGAAAGTAGACTTACTGGGCTTGCAATAGTGCCTTGTGTCTCTGTGGAAAGCACATACTGGTTTTGGGGTTTGGGGGTACAGATCTTTGTGCTTGGGTGTGGGGTGGGGTGGGGTTAGGGGAAGGGTGGGAGGTGGGTTGTGTTTGATGACTCTTCAGCAAAATGGCAGTCCAAAGCATTTGACTTCAACTAAAAGGCATATATTTAATAGGCTGAGCCATATCGAGATGTTGGGAGAAAATTTCTGTGTGTATATAATGAGGTCTTTGGGCATTTTAATGTATCTGCCATGTAAAATTGTGGCCTCTGGCTTGGCCACTGGAATGAATGAAGTTGTGGGTATTCTCTTGCTTTCTCTGCTAGTACGATGCCCTGAACTGAATTCAGTTGCATCTCTGGTTCATGGGCTCTAGAAAGCTCACAGTGCATCTGGAGATTGAACCTGTAGGCTCTTATCTCAGACATGTTATGTTTATTACCAAAGTAATCAACCCTGGGGATCTACAAGTTGTTGACAGCCACTGCAGGTGCCCAGATTACTACAGTGAATGTGTTGCCTTTGCCTCTCATCTCAAGCTTAGCTGCTCCTGGTGATGTCTGTGTTGCATCGACTTCTGAGGATCCCAGGCCATCTAGGTCTGTCTGGCCAGACTGTGGTGAACAGATGCTTGCAGGAGGTGGCTGTGTCTCTAATGAAGCTTCCTAAGCCCACTGAAAGCCTATTGCTGATCAGTGTTTGCAGGATTTACAAATAATCCTCTGGCATGGTGAGAGGCACTCCAAAATCAGGCTGATTCACATATATTGTTCAAAGAGGTGGTAGCAATATCTGGTCTCCCCCTCCCCCACTCCATACCAGCTTCTTACAAGATCTTTGACAGTTGAAAATCCATTCATGGGCCCTTTCAGAGTGAATGAGGTGGTAACCTCTGACCTGCTCCTCTGCGCTTTTCTGAACACAGCCACACAACAGCGCATCTTATGTTCAGGGACATGCTTCCTGCTGGAACCTGTTTCATGCCCTCTGTCCTCATGACCCCCTTCAGTTATTCGTGGCAAAGTGTCAGGAAGCTTCACCCTTCATCCCGCAACTTCACAAGTGATGAGACATCCTCACAGGGCTTTCTTCATGTTTCACCGTTGCCTGTTTCTGTGTCTGTAGCCTACAAAGCGACAGTGAATACTGTGTGTTTCACTTGCCATTAGTGGGATGAGTTGCATGAGGTCCCGTTAGGAATACACACACACGCATGCTCACACATGCACACACACCCAAACACACACCCACCCAAACACGCTCCACACACACACACGCACACACCATAGCACATACACGTCTTTGTCCAGGCCCCTTATCTATACTGTGAGCGTGGCTACCCTTTCTTCTAGATGGAAGAACAGAACCTGACTAAGCAGAGCCCGGCAGAGCACTTCTGGCCAGATTCTTTCCTTAAAATGAAATCAAGATACAGAAGCAACAAAGGATCTAGAAGAAAGTGGCGCTATAAGCATCTAGCCCCAAAGAAGGCAGGTGCCTCCGTTTTCCTCAGAGAGAATGCGACCATGCATGAACTGCTCGCTAAGGAAGACAGCAAAGCACACCGGGTTCCCCAGGGTCTGGCTAGCTCCTTGGTGACAAGCCTAACTTAGGAGTGAAGCGCCTCTGATCTTTAAACTAGCCAGTCAGAATCACACAGTTGGCATTTCCTGTATTCTAATATTGCCCAGTTAATTACTCAGGAAATTATGGGGTAATTTTTAATATGATGATCATTAGTATTAATGATCGTGATTTAGTGTGAACAGCTCTTTGCAAGGAGCTTTGTCCTGCAGTTTGGTGCACAGAGATCTCACTTGCGTCACCACATTTTTCTCACGGCGAATTCTCTGGAGAAGCCCAACATTGACCAACCTTGTTATCTCTCCGAATTCATCCCTTTTGTCGAGATATTGATGTTTTGTTTAGTAGGCTAACACAAAATTTCCAGAAATATTGAACTTTCCAGCATTCAAAATTTGATAACAGTTAGCTGTGTGCTTGCTTGCAGTGTTCATTTCCTATCTCTTGACAAGCAAGAGATATTTTATTTTTTAATCTAGAAAATGATAGGGCATAAAAAGGCAAAGAAATAGCAAAAGAAAGAGGAGTCAAGGAGGACTCCAGGATCTGGTCCCGAACAACTGGAAGTTTGAAACTGTCAGTGGAGAGGAAGAGAAAAAGATATATCACAGGGTGGTGGGGCACGACGAACTATCTGCTTGCTACACATTGCAGTAAAGATGTTAAGTCATTAATTGGCTCAGGGGAGTTTGGAGTTTAAGAAAATTTGGAATGGAACTGTATATTTTCTGTGTTGTGCCTTTATTTTCCATCTCAAAGCATTTTCTGATTCTTTCCTTGATTCATTTGTTGGTCAAGAGTGCTGTTCAAGGAGAAAGTACAGAGGGGGTGTGACACTTGTATTTAACCTTGGGAATCTGGTTAAAGTGCAGGTTTTGGTTCAGTAGGTCTCAGATTTTCGCATTTCCAACAAGCTTCAGATGGATATACCCTTCTGTCTGCAGACCACACTTGGAGAAAACAGCCTGCATTGGTCACAACTAGGGCAGGGAAGAGTGTGTGTTATTTGCAAGGAATGAGAGTCCCAGATCCTGCCTTCAGCCAGTCCTGCCCTTATCTGTGTTTAGCAGAATGAGGACTCTCTTCTCCTATAAACAGACATTTATAGCTTCTCACTAAGGAAAGTAAGAAATCGGAATTGGCCAATATTTAGAGATTTTTTTCAACTTCTGTCCAGAGAACAAAGATTGCTACCTGATAGTAAGATCACTAACATGTAAATATTATATAATATTTTTATATTATATATATATTTATATATAAATATCTTTAAAAATAATGAGATTGTGTGTGTGTGTGTATGTTTTCATAACCAGACTGTCGTTGTGTTCCTTTTTTAAGACATTTAAAGACAAAGAAAAAAAAACCTATCCTTTCAGTCATTACTCGTAGTAGCCTGGCAAGTCCAACAGGTGTGTGTGTGTGTGTGTGTGTGTGTGTGTGTGTGTGTGTTGCGGGTAAATGAGCAGACAAGTGAAGCAGAGTGCTTTCTTCAGAGGACATGTCCTCAAACCAAGGGAGATGCACAGGTGCAAAACAGCTTGAACTGCCCAGAGCCTACAGCCTAAGAAAGGTCCTGCTGAGATCCTGCTGCCAGGAGGAGTGGGAGCCTCAGGGCGGCATTTGAATAACCCCCGCTCCTCAACTAGGATAGAGATTTCAGGGTTTCCTGGCAAGGGTCAGGTATTAAATGTTCTCAGTAGTGTGAGCCACACAGTCTCCACAGTAACTACTTACCTGTGTCCCCAAAGCAGCCACAAGGTGGATGTGGCAATGTGTCAGGGTTTGGCTCTTGGCTGGAGTAAATTACATGCTGGCCGAGGAATTGGATTGGTTGGTAGAATATCACTGTATAGATCTTTTGGTGCAAAAGTTTTGGCAGTGTAATAAGATAGCCCGACACAAAGTTTAGCATTAAAAGTATTTACTAAAATAGGATAATGGCAACCATGAGATTATTTCATATTAATGTCATTAAATGCACCAAGACTGTTCTTTGTGCCATGTAAGTTCACTAACATGAGTTTTACTTTCAAACAATAGGAAGACACGTTCATTGCATTCCACAGGGCATTTTATTTTTACCTAACCCTCTCAGTGGCCTTTCTAACAGGCATCATCCCCATTTCACAGAAGAAACTCACCCAAAGAGCTAGGGTTATGAGTTTAGGGCTAGCATACTTCCAGGGTACTCGCATCTAGATGCTAGTTTGTTTTCATCCTTGCAAAAGGTGAACAAATCCTCAGATATCATTTGCCAGTCTTCTGTGGGAACGTGAAGCTTTCTTCCAGAGAGACAGAGAGGGAGATTAGGTCACAGGTTATCCAAGATGACTAAACAGAAATGGAATCCCGTATGGGTTTGTACAGCTGCCGTGAGGACCAGCCTTCAGCAGTGCAGGCATTGAGGGGGATCCACTGAGCCTATGAACTAATTGCTCAATGTGACTTTTCTCTCTGAGGGAGTAAAGTTTAATTCTCTGGGGCTGGTAAAGGGGGCAAAATTCAATTCTCTGGGGCTGCTGAGGGGAGCAAAATTCATTTCTCCAGGGCTGGTGAGAAAGGGAAAATACACACCTACACCTTCACGGCCTCTCTGCCATCTTTTCATTTCCTTATTTCTTTTCTTACCTCTTTCTAAATATATCCCTTCTGCCCTTAATTTTTCACTTACAGCTTATATACCCCAGCAAAATCTTTCAAGCAGTATAAAAATTATAGTGTGGTTACATTATACTTTTCAATTGAATGATCACAATGAATACAAGAGAAAAAGAGCATGTTTATCATTTCCCTTACATGATTAAACATCTTATGTACCATATGTGAGAAACAAATTATTCCCAGGAACCCACATACATTCATATCCAAGCAACTTATTATAGATTAACAGAGTGTAAGCAAGCAAGGCATTTTTCTCAGCCAGTTCTTTTGCTGGCAAGCTGTGTTTTGTCATTAAAACAAAAGGATAAATCACTCTATTATTTATCTTAGAAGGTAATCTTATAAAAAAATCTCAAAAGAATCATGAATCTAAAATTTTACATATGAAAAACAATCAGTCAACTCTACTGTAAATCCTCAGGGTGAATACCCATTCATCAACAGTTTTTTATATCAGGAAGCTGAGGGTAGAAATGGGCACAAGGAATTCATCATCATCTTTGATCACCAACCCATCCTAGCAAAAATGGTACATCAACTAATAATAACCAGGCTTTGTTCTTGTTTCTTGACCTCTGAGTCCCTCACTCAACTATATGCCTTTCTATACTTTAAATTGTTCCCCAAGATTTTCTACCTCAAAATCATTAACAAAAAAATCTTAATCTAACCTTAAGTAATTATTTAAATATTTGTTTTAGCTACGATGCATACTGTAACCCATGGAGAAATCTCCCAACTTTAAAACTAAAAGAACTTGCGCTAAGTTAGTTTCTGGGACACAGTTGTTGTTCTTAATCATTAACCCAAGCCACAGTCTAGCTCTGTGACACTGCCTTGTTATTATTTTCTATCCTCTGCAGCCCCTGCTTTATCAGAGATGGGAACAACACCATATCCTGTTTTTACCTATATTAACTTTCTCATTAAACTAACCTCTATCACAATCACTTCCTGTAATTATTAAAAATCCTCAACCATCAAAATTCTGTTTAAGCTGACACTATTATTGAATAAAATCATCGCTTCAGTTAAACAGTACAGCTTGAGAGGAAATCATCTTCATGATAGCCCACAGGTAAAAATCGCCAGTAGAACAGGATGTTCCCATGAGATAATCACACTACCATAAAGGCAGTGTATCCCCCACCCCCATTCACACCGTGCTAGATGCCAGAGCAAAGTGGCAGCGGCAAACGTAAAGGCATGGCAGTAGCAGGAACATTCTGGAGCTGAAGCCCTCAGATCCTTGCCTGTCGGAGACTCGTCCATCAGTGCTTTGCCTCCTGGAGGGCCAATCTCCTAGAGCTCAACTGCTATCTGCTGCTCCTCAGACATGGCTACTGGCAGGTTTGGAAACTGGGGGTATCAGAAGCCAGAAGTCACAGACCAAAAGTAATTTTTATTGTCCATGAATTGTCCCGGAGAATCCCCAAGTAGACAGCGATGCCTATGTAGTGTCTGCACTCTTAGTAAAGGGCCTATTCTGGGGCCTCAGGGCCATAGTTCTTGGCACTCAGGTGACTTTTTATGCAGAGGAGTCTGCCTGGCAATACGTCCTGTCGTTGTAGGATCTATAATGGAAAAAAAAACTCAGCTAAAATTGGTTTTTGCTCCAAATATTCTTATGGTCTTATTTTCTGTCTCCAACTTTCCTAAACCAGTTCTTGTTGACTTTTTCTAGTGACCTTTAAAAGCCTAGATAAAGAGAGAGACTTCTAGTTGTGTAAGTCATGGGGAACAAGTTGAGGGCTCCCATTGGTCAGCCAACCACTGAGACATCCATAGAAGCTTTTTCATGGACTGTAGCTGCTTCATAGCCTTCCTGGACAGGCCCCTGCCATTCTGTGTTATCCCTTGTTGACGGTAGATTATCAGAAGGCAAAAACTTCATATCTGCTCTGTGAATGGATGCCATTTAATCCAGATGCCTCTTTCTAGGTATCTGAACCCCAAAGTTGGCGGCTGTGACCATGAGGGGGCTCTGAGGTACTGTTTTGGTAGCTGTTGCTTTAATGTTTAGTCTGATGGCTTAGAACAACCGGCAGTAGTAGAGGCCCGTGAGCTGCAGCTGTTCTTGTCTGTGACACTAGAGAACAATTCCCCACATAGCTTGACCCTTCCTCATCCTCTCTCCCTTTAGCCTACGTGTCTTCATGTTGAAAATTGTGTCTGTCTTGTTCCTGGTTGCAGCATCAGCTTGCACTTCCCCTGCAGTGGGGCCCAGCCCAGGAAGTAGTGCTGAAGAAAGTCACCTGCCAAGGTTTGGCCAAGTGGGAAGGTGGGAGCTTTGCCTGGCTACCCTGGGAGCAGGTGAAAGAGAGAAAGCAGAGGACTTGTGAAGGACAGAAGAACGCAATGTGTATCTCTGTACCCATGCTCATTGCTGTGGAAACCTCACGGCTACATGAGGGCCTTTGATTTTTCAGGTTGAACTGGAGCACTCTGCTTCCTCTATGGCTTCAGCATCGGCGCCTGGGACTTCGAACAAAAGGCCCAGACTTTATGCTGGAGGACTCCACTTTTCAGATTTTTGGGGGATCCATACACTATTTCCGTGTGCCCAGGGAATACTGGAGGGACCGCCTGCTCAAAATGAAAGCCTGTGGCTTGAATACCCTTACCACGTGAGTGCCGCCTCCCCATCCCTCCACCAAGCTTGGCTACCAAGTTGGGGCTCCTGGTGCTTGCAGGAGGAAAGCTATGAGATGAAGTTAGCCCAAGCTGCTTGCTTAGGTTTGCAAGCTCTATAGAACTCCCTACAGATGAAGTAGAGGACATGTAACCATGTAGTACTGGAGAGAGAGAGAGAGAGAGAGTGAGAGAGAGAGAGAGAGAGAGAGAGAGGAGAGAGAGGAGAGAGAGAGAATAAATATGGGAGGTGATTTGTTTATTCATCTTGTGGTCTGAATAAATAAACTTGCTTTTTCACAATTCTGAAGGCTCACCTGCGCTCATGGCCAAGCTGTCTCTTCAAGTCTAGTTTCTCCTGGAGCCTCCGTACAGTGGAGAACTGTTACCTCCCCCGTGCCCTCAGATGACTTTTCCATTGTAGTTTTGCATTCCTAGTGTCGTCTCCTTATGTTGTTAAAAAGACTACTGCAAGTGATTTTCTTTTTTTGAGAAAGGTTCTCTACTGTGCAGCCCAGGCTAGCTTCAAACTCTCCGTCCTCTCTAAGTAGAGTCTTGAATGCTGGGGTTGCAGGTGTGCGCCACTTTGTCTAGACTGACAAGCAACCAACCCTTTTCCACAAGCAACTGCTGCTTCCCAAGTTTTAGGGTCCCAAGATGCTGACACCAGTTCAGCATCTATTTTCTGGAAAGCCCTTTGGATTGTTACAACTGTCCTCCCTCACCTAGCCTGACAACTGTTCTGGGGCAGACACAGACGAAATGTAGGCTAGACAAGCCAGCTAAAAAGTAGGGTTAGGGGCTGGAGGAGGTGGCTGAGCAGTTAAGAGTGACTGGAGTCTGTCCTTAGCATTCATGTCAGGCACCTCACAACCTGCTTGTTCCCGCTGCTCCAGAGGCACCATAGGTCTCTGTGGGAGCCTGCACTCACCTGCACTACACCACTCTCCAGACACATGTTATTAACAATAATAAAAATAAATAAAAATGCTCCTGAGGTGCTATCTCTATGAAATAAAGAGCACTATCAGGTAGAAATGCTGCATTAGCAGGCAAAAGAAGCTGTGATTACTAATCAAGGACATGAACTCCCTCGCATGGCTCGTGAGCTGACTTTGAAGACGGTTATTAAAATGACAATCACAGCACTGTTGAAAATAATGTGTACAGCCTCGTGGAGAACTACAGGTCATAGGAATACTACAGTGTGTGCTAACCTGGGGCACAGAGCCTGGCCTTTTACTCCACGGAGCTCATATGTCACTAAGTCTACTTGACTTTCTGTCTGCCTAAGGAGATGTCATATTCTTCCTAGGACTTGTCTTAAGTTTTTGTGGTCCCCATATCTGGTCTCCAAGATTTGAAGTTATCGAACATTGTCTTTTTAGCCATTGTCGTGGGTGTTAGAGATAAAAATGTTCATGTGAATGATTAAACTTACCTGCAATTATCTTGTCTCTTACAGCTATGTGCCCTGGAACCTCCATGAGCCAGAAAGAGGCAAATTCAACTTCTCTGGGAACCTGGACCTGGAGTATGTGGTCTTGGTGCTTCTGTACCTGGTCCGGGATTGGAAGTTACTTGGGGTTGATGATGAGTACTCAAGATGTTGTATCTTAGCTCTGCTTTGACTGAGACTGAATCTGGAGCCTTGTCCTCAGCATGCTTAGAAAGGTTCTGAACTTAGGGCCTAGATGCTCCCCCATTGTGACTCATTACCCAGGTACTCAGCCTATAGGCTGTAATCCTCTTTTTCACTATACAGAGGGCCAAGATCCCAGATCCCACCAGATTCTGTGTTGGGGTCCATATGCTTGGGATGGGATTGGGGCTGCTTCTGAGTTAACAAGGCTGTTGTCGGAGACAAAGCCCTGTATCCTGTCTGACAAATCCCAGTGGTCCTGATGCAAGGAACCAGTGCATACCCAGCTTCCAGGACTTTTGAGCCCCTATCTGGTGCAGGAATCCCCTGCTATGTTGAGCTGGGGCCAAATCTTCATCATCCCATGTTCCCTGGTTGAGAGAGAAAAGGCAGGGGAAGAACAGGAGAGGTTTAATCCCCACACGCCTGTGACTCCTCCTGTATCCTTCCTTCTGGATGCTCAGGGCTGACTTTCTTTCCCTCCCTAGGGCCTTTATCCAGCTGGCTGCGAAGATTGGCCTGTGGGTGATTCTGCGACCGGGGCCCTACATCTGTAGTGAGATTGACCTCGGGGGCTTGCCCAGGTGAGAAAGGGCAGTGCGGGTGTCCAGAGTTGCCAGAGAGAGGGGTCTGGATGCCCGTTCATGAGGCTCACAGGGGTTGGCTTAGTTTTGTTTTTAAGGTAGCTTTCTTCCTGTATAGCATTTCCTTTCTGGAGCAGGTGGCAGTGCCGCAGGCTCTTTGGAAGAACGCTGCAGTGATTGTCCTTGTGGCTACCCTTGGGTCTTTCTATGTGTCAGGTGGCAGCAGCAGAACGCTTATCTCTTTGGAAGTGTTTCCTTCTTCTGGCCATACTGGAGAGGCACCCAGGCAGGCTCCTTATCTGATCTTGCTCTTACTGCAACATGAGGCAAACCAAACCTGCTCTGTTTCTTGGCGATATTACTGTTGATTTATTAAATCAACAACCAAGTGTTGCTGTAGTTTGGAGGAGTTGGTGTTATGGTTTCTGTCCTCAATTCTCCTGAGTCCATTCATCTAAGTATAGTTTCCACAAAGGTCAGAGTGTGCTAAACATATGCTCTGGGAGTGGGGTCAGGATGGGGATCTATCACATGGACCCACATCCTTTCCTCTTCCTCAGCAAGGCTGCCTTCCTTTCCCATCAAAACAAGTTCTGTCTTAATTGGCGTTGCCATATCTGGCCGCACAGCATCAATCACAGGTGGCTAGCCGCAGTCTCCGCCCACCTGTGCTGTTAATTACAGGTGGCTAGCAAGCCTCCGCCCACCTGTGCTGTCCCCAGAGGAAAGAAGTAGCGTGGGGAGCTCTCTCCTCACAACACAAGTACTATGGTCAGGCTTTATCTGCTCTGTTTCCAGCAAGGCCTGCCATTCCCTCAGGGACGCAGCTTGTCCCCTCTCCAGCATCCAGCGTCAGTCTGACCTGGCACAGTGTCCAAGACAGAGCTGTGAGCAGAGGCAGAGCTGCTTGCCCCTCTTGGCGGATTAGACACCTGTGCCACTGTCAGCATTTTCCTTGGGCTCAGCTGGAGCTGGGCATGGGAGGCCAGCGGGGTTTAACAGTCTTAAATTAGAAGCAGTAGGAACACCCACTCTCAGATTCCCCCCTCCCTTGTCATGGTTGGGGGTTCCTGCCTATTCGTGAGGGGTTTCCAGGAGGGTAGGGTATCTGTGTGGTGAGAAACTAGGCCTGTTTGATAGACAGGGACATGCAGCTCAGGCTAGGGGAGACATTTCTGCCAGCCTTTCATCACCAACTGGCATTCCTGATACATTGCTGTTCCATTTCTGAGTTAGGGGAAGGGAGCCCTCCGAGTCTTCTGGTAGAAAATGTGTTTCTCAGGACTTCGTTTGAATGGTGCTGAGTTTTTGTGGAAATCTGTGGCCACAGCAGATCAGGGACGGTGTCTTCTTGGCCTCCCGCTGCTGCTCAGGAGTTCCTCAGTCAGTAAGCTTAGTTCCTCTGGGACATCCTGGAAGGATGAATCGTTTTGGCACTGCCTTTACCCCTGCCTTCGCACTGGACCTGCCAACTCCCTCTTTAGCTAAGGCTGGTTTTACTTGCGATTCTCCAGTGTCAACTGAGTGCTGGGGTTCCAGGAGTGCTCGGCCATGCCTGTTTTGATTCTTTAGTATAAAACTAGGCCTTGCTTTTTTCACTCCAGTGGACAGTGAGTGCTCCTGTAGCGTGAAATTGAACTCTAAGTTCCCAAGGCATTTGGTGTGTAGGCTGACGCAGTGGTGTGTGCGTAGCTTCCTGACTTCTTAGCTAATTGGAGGTGGTGGGGTGGTGACTAACCCTTCCCTGACCTGTTCTCCGGACTTGTTCTTAAGCTGCTTCCTTCGCACTGCTCATGAGCCTGCCTAAGGGAAACCACAGACCCTGGCACTGATACTCTTTTTCTTTCCTTCTCCAAGTTGGCTCCTCCAAGACCCGAACATGAAGCTGAGAACAACGTACCGTGGCTTCACTAAAGCAGTGGACCTTTATTTTGACCACCTGATGTCCAGGGTGGTGCCACTCCAGGTAAAAGAAGGACGACTTTTCAATCCTTTCCTGCCTGCCTTCTGAATAGCAGGCAGCCCTTGGTAAACTCCCAGAGGAGAATCCTGCAGTTCTTCTCAACACACCCATACATTCTTCACTGCGCGAGTCCTGGAGGACTGCGATACTTACGTTTTCAAAGAGTGTCCACCCTAGTGTGGTCTCAGTCAGTGCTGAAATGACAGCCAGGCATGAGCACTCATATTAGTCTGTGCGGCCAGAGCTCCAGCGGGGCTTGAGTAGATAGGATGCCCTAGGAACTGAAGCGTGCATGTGTCAGAGTCCCTGCAACACAGTGACTCAGTGCTGCATGGCACAGCACGTGTGGGAGGCCCAGGATAGGACAGAAGAGCGCTGTGTCAGTACAAAGCTCTAACTAATGTCTTTAAAGTACTGCCCTGTGCTGCCAAAAGGTGCTGTACGATTCACACTGACCGTTCAAAACAAATATACTAAAATGAAACAGGGAGGAAGCATCTTAATATTTTATGCAACAATTATAAGCAATAACAAACAGGAATGGAATTAATTAACCCAGTTGCTTTGTAAAATCACAAAGAATGATGTCTGGAAATTAGTACAGCAATAAAAAACTGGTGTACTGAGAAAAAAAAAATATCACTCTTGGGTTAATGGTTTGGAACATTCCTAATAGCATAAGTCAGAATGAACAGCCAGATGAAACAGGTTGTTGGGGAGAGTTTGAAAGTCAGATAAGCAAGGAAAAACTTTTATAAATATGCCCTGATATCACTTGAGCCACGTTTATATTTACAAACTACTGCCTATTTACAGAAAATCTTCATTGTAAATCAGATGCAACTGAATGCCTTTTTATTTACTAAGCCAGGCTTTGCTAGATATGAGAGAAGCAGGAAGCTTGGAAGTTCTTAGCCGAGGTTTTCCCAGGGAACACAGCTACTGAGATGGTCCAGCACATTTTGTGGTGGGCGGAGCAGGGAAGGTTGTTCTAGGAATGCATTCTGAGTCATGGGAGTAATATAACCAGTCTTGTGCATGGCCACAGCTGAGTTGTTTCACATGATCGAAAGATTGTGTAAAATGTATGTAAAAAAGCTGGCCCTTTCAGGTATGCAGTTAACCATAATTAAATGCATAAGAATCCTCCTTATCAGAGAGGACATATTCCAAGACCCTTAATGGGTGCTTGAGACCACAGATAGGAGTAAACCCTACATATATGACATGTTCCTTTTTATAGATATGTACAGTGAAGTTAAATGGATCAGACACAGTAAGACATGAAGGCTAATAACATCATAAAATAGAACAATTATAGCAATATACTGTAATAAAGTCACCAGAATCTCTAATCTTATACTTTGGGCCATTTTAAAGTACAGCCAGGGCTACTTGAACCTGAGTAGTGAAGTCCTGCAATTCCTCTGAGACTGAGGTGGCCCTAAGTGACTGACAGACAGGTTGTTTACTGCAGGGACAGCCTGGACAAAGAGATGACTTTACAGTCAGGTTGAACATGATAGGATGGTGCCAGCTCCCGTCAGATTACTCCTCCCATTAAATTTATGGACAGCTTAAAATTTACGAATTGTTCATAGGGAACTTTCCATTTCATACTTTCATACTGTCATTTGTCATGAGTAATTGAAACCTGCAGTATAAGCCCACTGCTGTGTGATGGTTTAAAAGCAGCAGCTAGGGAGAAACTATTCTGTGACAGAAACAACAGCGAGGGGAGCTATGACAGCTTAAACATCGGGAAAGCTGGAACAGTTCCCAAAGCCAGAGGTCCAATCAATCATCAATCCAGTCAATCAATCAATCAGTCAATCAGTCTCTCCCCTCCACCCTCAATCCCTGTTGTTTCCTCTGTCTCCTCCCTCCCACCTTGGATGGCTTACCTGTGAAGGTGTGCATTCTGTCTCTAAAGCACCCCGCAGACTGTGGTATGTTTTCATAAGGACTCTAATCCACTCATGAGGGCGCCATCCTCATGATATAATCACTTTTCAGAGGTTCTGTCTCTTAATGCCACTTGAGGTTATGATTTCAGCATATAGATTTTGATTGACACAATTCAAACTTTTAACCTTCTAGCTCAGGAAAATGTGGAAACCCTGGAATTGGGAAGTGGTGCAGACCATTTACAGAACTGCTACACAGAACTTCAGGAACATCTGAAATCACGTAGGAGGGAGACGTGGGCTTCAGGAGAGAGCAGGTGTAGTGCAAGAACAGGAATTCCATCAGCTTCTAAAACTGAGAAAGATGAGGGATATAAGGACGGTATCTGAACATAAAAAGGCACTTACAGTAAGCACTTGGTCACCATTACCCTAAACAGAGAGACACTCAAAGCATTTCCACCAAAATCAGGAAGAAGACAAGGATGTCCACTCTTTCCATACCAACTCAACAAAGTACTTGAAATCTTAGCTAGAGCAATAAGACAACCGCAGGAGACCAAGGGAATACAAATAGGAAAGGAAGAAGTCAAGGTATTCATGTTTGCAAACAATATGATTATATATGTAAAAGACCTTTGGAACTTGACCAGGAAACTTCTACAGCTGATAGACATTTTCAGTAATAGTAGCTGGGTACAAAATTAATACAAAAAATCAGTAGTTTTCCTATATACAAATGGAAAACATATTGAGAAAGAAATCAGGGAAACATTATCTTTTGTAATAACCTTAAGACTTGTGCAATAAAAATTTTAAAACATTGAAGAAATAAATTGGAGAAGATATTTGAAAATAGAAAAATCTTCCGTGCTCATGAATCAGTTGGATTAATATAGTAAACATGGCCACCCTACCAAAAGCAATCTACAGATTCAATGCAATCTCCATCAAAATTCCAACACAGTTCTTTACTGAAAAAAAAAAAAAAACCCTGAAACTTCATATGGAAACAACAAAATATCCAGGGTAGTTCAAACAATCTTGAATAAATAAATGTTGGAAGTATCACTATCCCAGATTTAAAGTTGTGTTATAGAGCTTTCCTGATTAAAAAAAAAAAAAACAGCATGAGGTTGGCATTAAAACACACATGCCAATCAATGGAACAGAATTGAAGATCCAGAGATAATTCTACACACCTATGGAGACCTGCTTTTTGGCAAAGAATGAAAAGAAAATACACACTAGAGAAAAGATGGCGTCTTCAGCAGTGGTGCTGATCTAAGTGGATGACTGCCGGTGGAAGATGCAAAAGATCCGCATCACCCTACACATAACTCAACTCCAAATGGATCAGAGACCTCAATGTAAAACCCGATTCCTTCAATCTGATAGGAGAAAATGTAGAGATTCACATGAACTCATTGGCATAGAAAAGGACTTTTTTAATGGAACCTGTAGCATTGGGGTCTCATAAGACCAACAATTAATAAACGGGTCCTCATGAAGCTAAAAAGCTTCTGTACAGCAAAGGACATCATCATTTTACCAAGTGGCAGCCTACAGAATGGGAAAGATGTCTTTATCAACTATACACCTGACAGAGGTGGTTGATGACTCCACCCACAAAAGGACCTCAGAAACTGTGGCAGCATGCACAAAACCTGTGTAAGTTCAAGCCAGACACAATCCCAGAAAGGGGAAGGGGAAGTGAAGAGTTCATCTCTAACCAAGAAGCTATCTGGGATTGACAGGAGAGGGAAAGTCAGTTTGCTCCAAGGGAGTGACACTGGGTATATCCACCACACCCCAGGGCAGGCAACAACTTAGGAATAGGTGGACAATACAATACAAAATACATTTTGTCTTTTTTGTTTGCTTGTTTTACTTTGGTATTTTTGTCTTTGTTTTGATTTTCTTTTCTCATCAAGTGAGAAAAGGAATATGGAGTTGGGTGGGTCAGGAAGTAGGGAAGATCTAGGAGGAGTTGGGGGAGGGGAAAGAATATGATCAAAATATATAAAGAAAACTTAAAAAGCCAATTAATATTAAAATTAATTTCCATAAACAATGTTATCATGCCTTATCACATGACTTTTGATAACTGGCTTTTTAAATTTAAAAATTTCCTCAAATTTGAGGGATTTTCAACTATTCAACTATTCTTTCTTCTGCTGCTGTTCCTCCCTCCATTCCTCCTCCTCCTTCTCCTCCCCCCTCCACCTCCCCCCCTCCTCCTCCTCCTTCTTTTTTGACAAGGTCTTGCTGTGTAGCCCAAGCTGACATCAAATTCACTATATATATATATATATATATATATATATATATATATATATATATATATATATGCTGTTCTTGGACTTCCAATCCTTTTCAGCCTCTCAAGTGCTGGGATAACATGCCTGGTCAGCCATTATTTCTTCAAATACACTGTTGATACAGTTCACTTTTCAATTTAAATTTTTATACTTTGAGAATATTTTGCATGAGTATTATGTTTACTCCATTTCTACCCTATCTCTCTCTCCCTCCAACTTTTTCCATGTCCCTACCCCTCCCATTTTAATTATTGACCCCTCTTCTTTAACACACACACACACACACACACACACATATATATATATATATATATATATATATATAGTATATACATATGTATGCTCCTGCTGAGTTCATTTAGTGTTGCTTGTATATTTGCTTATTTAGTGCTGACCACTTGTTGTTGGATAACCCATGGGGAGGCTTGTTTCTAGAGAAGACTGACTCTTCCTCTCTAATTTGGCATTAATTGCCTATAGCTCTTCATCTAGGGGTAGGGCATCTCTTTTTCCTCCTTCTCTTCTTCTGTCCCCTCCTCTTCCATTTCAAAGAATATGTTTATTGGTCTGATTAATGGTGTCGCCTAAGTTCATTTGGCCCTGTTCATATTTTGTCATTCATTTTTCTTTTCTTTCCCTAAGGTAGATAACTTCAAACAATCATTTCAAGTTCATTTATTGTTTACTTTGTCTAGTAAATCTTCTCTCTCTCTCTCTCTCTCTCTCTCTCTCTCTCTCTCTCTGTGTGTGTGTGTACATTCTTTTTAGGTTTTTCTGAAGTTTTTTCCATTTATTCTTTTACAGTTTCATATATGAAATATTTATCACACTATGTATATGTTCTTTGATCAAAGCCCTCCTTTTTTCCATCAAATGAATCCCCAACCTTTCCCCCCTTTTCTGGTTTGTGGTTCTGAGCATCCAACCTAGGGCGTAGCACATGCTAGCAAAATGTTCTTCCACTGGATTATGTTTCTTATGCCTCTGTTTCCGTGTGTGTGTGTGTGTGTGTGTGTGTGTGTGTGTGCCTCAAGGCTTTTTGGTTGAACATTAGACATTGAAAAAACAATTATCTTTCCTTGTCTCTGCAGATGGTCAGGGAAAACCTTCACTAACTAATGGCATTTTGAACTTAAAAAAATCAGCCCAGAATGAAGATACATAGTCTCTTATATTACCTGGATATATGTTCTATCCATACCCAAACCCTGATTTTTTTTGCATGTCATTGTGATGGATTTAAATTTCGATATTATGGTTCCCATTACCCATTTAGCTTTTAATTGTTCATCTCTTTGCCCTAGTATAAGTATGGGGGACCCATCATTGCTGTGCAAGTGGAGAATGAATATGGTTCCTATAACAAAGACCGTGCATACATGCCTTACATCAAGAAGGTAAGGGCCCTTCATTTCTTTACATTCCTTTCCTGAAATATATTACAGACTGTGACATGGTGCCCTAATACTTTCCTGAAATTAATACACCATGTGTCCCAACACCACCTTATTAATTAGTGAATTTTTCCAGTGTTCATTTCTACAGAGTTATCACTTATTTGCCCTTTGTTGATTGAGTTTACTGAGATATGTTTAGTGCTCATATAGCATTGTTTGTTGTTTTGCTCTTTTGGCTTTTTTGAGGGGCCTGCCACCCAGCTCCCAAATAAATCACACATGGAGGCTCATTCTTGATTATGAATGCCCAGCCTTAGCTAAGCTTTTTTCTTGCCAACTTTTCTTAACTTAAATTATCCCTACTACCTTTTGCCTCTAGACTTTTATCTTTCTCTATTCCTGTATACCTTTCTTTACTTCTTTCTCTGTGGCTTAGTGTGTAGTTGGGTGGCTGGCCCCTGATGTCATCCTCTCCTTGTTCTCTTGCTTCTAGTTCTCTCATTCTCAGTTCTTGGTTCTCCTCCTATTTATACTCTCTGACTGCTATCCCTACCTACCCTTGCTCCTGCCTCGCTATTTACCATTCATCTGTTTATTAGAACCATCATGTGTTTTAGACAGGCATAGGAACACAGCTTCACAGAGCAGCGTAAACTACAGTCACATACCCGAAAATAATATTCCCCAAGAATATAGTGTCACAGGGGCTAAGAATAAAGGAATTACCTTAATTAAGTGGAGGTGATGAGAGCTTTGTGGAGAGTCTCCCTCATCCTAGCATAAAGCCAGATAGGTGGTTGTACATGGATTTTATTGAGGAAATGTAAAGTTCCTGACTAGCTACATGCCATGCTCATCCTGAGGACCTCTGGGACGGTGCTCAGGCATCCGATTCTAGAGTGACAGGGCAGATGAGAACTGCCAGTTCACATGGCATGCCAGAGAAGGATGGCAGGGGACAGCAAAGAGAGGCCTGACATCCATATCCGGTTTCTCTCCCTTGGTTGCTGAGGCTTTGAGCGAATGCCTCAGTTTCCCTAAGCTTCCTTTTATCTTTTACAAAGTGAGGTTAAAAAGAGCGCCTTCCTCTTTCATGTTCTGTGATGTCAAGTGGCCTGGGACACAGGAAGTTGTCAATCAGCGGCTTGGATAGCGTCATTGGCATTTCTTTCAGTGCACTCTGGAGGGTTGGTCATGGTGTGAACTCTCTGGGTCTGGCTGACGAGATGCTGATGGTGTGAGCACTCTACCTATGCTGTCACCCCCTTTCATTTGCTGTCTAGAAATTACTTCTGTTCTCACAGACTGGAGCCTGACACTCACGTGCTCCAGAGTCTAGCCTTTGACTTCATGCCTTTTCCTTCTTACTTGAGAAGAGCTCTTAGTAGGATACAGGCTGTCTAGGAAGGGTGGGATTCCTCAGGTTGAAAAGGAGCAAGGTAAGCACTTGTGCATATTCTGGACAGAGCACACATCTAGCTTCCTTGTCCCGGGTTACCTGGAAAAAAATCCTGTTCTGGGCACAGACTCCAGAGTCTCTCTTGCTCTGGTCCTTTGTCAGTCTCCCCAGAGTATTGTTCGTCTCCAGCAGTTGTTTACCAGTGATGCAGCTAAGGAAAGCTCCGAGGAGCATCAGGAGTAGAGACTAGCTCCTTAGGGGACCTTGTCTGTACACTCATACTTCCCTGTTGCCCAGGGAATTTGAGGCTCTTGGGAGAGTTCTCCTCTGAACGGTATGCAACTTCTCGTGGGGGTGTTGGCGAGATGTGCATCCCACTGGCATTGAATGACCTTGGTCATGATCCCCTCAGCGTTCTGAGTCCTACTCTTATCATTTACGACATGGACACAAGAGTGCCTTTTCCTAAGGCTTCTGAGTGTGGGAGCTCTGTGCTTGGCATTTGACTGATACTTGGGAAATAGTAACTGGCCTTTAAAGGATAAGGTTGGAAAATTAATGCCTGTAAAATTAAGGGTGTAGAAAATGAAGTGTTCTGTGTCAGTGAGTAACTAGTTGGTACTTGAAGAAGGTTGTTCCAGGGCTTTTAATAGACATTTTGCCAATATTCCTCATGGCTTAAATGTTCCAGCCCCTGTCATCCTGAGAGTTGGAGCCCCTTCTACTCTGTCTTTACGGCACATGGGTCTGGCATTAGGGTTAGATGTTACTCCTCTGTTCCAGAAGAATACAGTGGAAATAATCATCTTTGAGGGCTGTTTGAGTCCAAAGTTCCAGTGTGGAGGGTGGGTGGGTGGACATGTTCTGAGTTCAGTCCCACCTCTCACATGACCTCTGTAACTGACCATACTTCCTTCAGCCCTTCTGAGACTTTGTCTGTACTGTTCAGATGTTAGCTATGAAGAGTGCAGGAGACGGTCAAAGAGCTTAGCCTCATGCCTAATGTTCTGACGCTAGCAGTTATCTGATCCCCAAGCATAGTTTCATTTATGCCCTCCAAGGACTGCTTCAAGTTTTGCTGAGCATGGGCAGTATTGGATGGCCATGCCAGGAGGTATGGCTGGGTCATCTTAGCCTCTGCCACTGACCAAGCAAGCTCACACAGGCTCAGAGTGGAGAAGAGACAGGCTTCTTGTTTGTGGTGTGGATGGAGGGGGAATAATAGTGCTCCACTGGCAACCTCTGCAGGTAGTTACCGTGTGATAGCATGGCATCTAGCCCCAGGGAGTCAGCCTTTGAGTAAGCTTATGTGTGTCCCCAAACTGACTAGACCTTCAGGAGCAACTGAGGCCTGTCAGATCTCAGCAGCACTGTCTTTGCCACACTCAGAAACCCAACACTTATTGGAACTTCGCTGAATATTGTAGGCATAGACGACATGCAAAGAAACACGTTGGCTAGATTTCTCTCTCTTTCTGTGGACTAACTCTGCTTCAGCAGTGACCCTGTAGGAGCTCTGAGAGACAAAGACTGAGTTTCACTTGCCTTTTATCCCTCAAACAGGCCTTGGAAGACCGTGGCATTATAGAGATGCTCCTGACCTCAGACAACAAAGACGGCCTGGAAAAGGGAGTGGTTGACGGAGGTACCTGAAGGAGGCTGCCTGCCTGACTCTTTGCACAGTCCTCTGGGTGTGGTCTGAGATAAATCAGGAGTTTCCCTGGTGCTTGTGGTACACGGGGCTTGGTTCTCTGGGCTGCAGGGCTATCAGGCTCCACAGCAACTCCCATGGCCCCTTCCTCTTCTTTTTAGCAAGTGCCTTACCATAGATCTTCCAGATACCCAAGCACTTGGCCGGCTGTCTCTGGACATTGTTCTTGCTAAGCACGTGGGGTGCTCAGTGTGCTACAGGTGGCTGCCCCCACTGGCAGGTTTCCTTTTATCAGAAAACTGCATCTCCATTTCCCCGCAATTGCATCAAGCCTCGCAGTTATTCTCAGCCCTCTCCTGCCCGGCCCAGCAGCCGCGGGCACATTCTTTTATCTGTACTTTTCTCCTCAGATGTGTCTTGCCACCTCGGCTGTTGCCGCCCTCCCCACCTGCAGTGCTGCAGTCCTTCACCGATCCCCCGTCAAGCTTGTCTTGATGCAGCAGTTTGTGCCCACCTTAGAGAATGCAACCCATGGGTCAGGCCTTTTAAAGTACACACCTAGGGAAGCGAAGGCGGGAGGCCAGCTTGGGCTACAGAGTGAGTTCCAGGCCAGCTTGGGCTACAGAGTGAGTTCCAGGCCAGCCAAGACTACATATATCTCTAGACTCCATATTCTCTAACAGAGAAGCTTACAACCCAGATCATCCTGCCTTACCCCTTGAGCTCCAAGTGCTCCATGGAGAAGAAAGAGAATGGCCGCCTGGGCTGCCCACACAGCAACCCCTGAACACCCCTCCCATCTTCCCTCACACGGCCATTCTCCCCTGCCTGCTCCCACAGCCCCGCACATGACCCTGACTGCACCCCTGCAGCACACCTCACAGTCTCCACACACATGGCTGGCCGAGCTGCTCTCCATTGTATGCTCTTTCCCCGTCTGTTCTCCCCTCCTGGCTCTGGTCTGTTTCTCATGTACACAGAGCACCCTCAGATTCGGTGACTCTGCACACCTGGGAATCTGCATGGCTTGCTTCCCTGGTGGTCTTTGCAATGAGGTTTTCTCTGAGCACTCTGTTAGACCGTGTACCCCATTCATGAGGCTCAGCCCACTCTGCCATTTTGCCTTTTAACCTCTGGAATAGCTGGCTTAACTTAGTTCTCTGTCTCCCAGCAGGAGTGAGCTCTGTGGGACTGGACTGTCTCATAGGGCCTGTGCTTGAACATGCACTCACGCATGATTCATGCTGACAGAGGCTGCGTGTAACTCCTTCTGAGGGTCCCTGTGCTATGCTTCTCTGCAGTAGCACCTTCTACTCTCTGTTCTCTTTGTTTTGTATTTCCCTCTCTAGACTGACCTGTTTGTAGATGGTGACTTTTAACTTGACTTCCCTTCCACAATACCTGGCATGATTGCCTCTGGGAATGACTGTTGGGTAGATGGGGAGGAAAAGGCTCTTATCTACAGCAAGTACCTTGAAAGAAACAGTCATGCTCTTTGGTTCTAACAAAATCAGTAGTGATTCCTGTGAGTTCCACAAGGTGGCACCATCCACTCATGTTTGCTAGCAAGGCCCATGGGTTGGGGGTTATGGGGTGTGAGACAGCCTATAAAAGACCTTTGAAGGCGCTCTCTCCATCACAGGATAATGTCTTGGTGTGAAGGGTCCTGAGTTTGCAGCCCTGCTCTGCTGCAGACAAATCGTCTCTGTACCTTCACAGCCTTAGCTTTGTTTTCTTTGCTGGTTTCCATGGCCGGATCTCCTGAATGGTAACTGGAACTGGCCAGTCTTTTAGTCACTCCTGATCCCATTCATCTGCAGCTGACCATTCAAGTGGACTGTAAGCAAGGGTCCTTGGAGTCAAGTTCTACAGCTGGCTGTGACTGTGGCAGGGCTGTGACCAGCAGCTAGCAGCAGCATTTTTTCTTGAGCATGCATTTCACTTATGGGAAGCTGTATACAATATTGGTTACATTTTAAAAATAAACACATCATGGAATAGAGTAGACCGAATTCTTATCAAGAAATGAGACATGAGTCTTCATTGAGATCATTGCCCTTGGTGTACAGAGGCCTCACCATTGCACTTGGCGTGCTGTGTAGAGCTCAGGCTCTGGTTCCTACGGCAGTAGATCAGAGAGCCTTTACTCTGCCTGCAAACATTACAGCCAATAAAATCAGATGCTGAGTGTTGTGGCTCTGCTCTCTAGCGAATGGCGGAGTTTCCAGGACCAACAATATAGGCAGGTCTCTCGGCATCACAACAGCCAGCTTCTAATGGGAGGTGGGAACTAGCTATATTTTTTATGCTGGTGGATTGATGATTTGGGTAATTCAAAAAGTCTTTGTGACTTCAAGACTATGCGTTTTCTTTCTCTGTTGCCTTCCCAGTGCTGGCCACAATCAACTTGCAGTCACAACAGGAGCTGAAGGAACTGAACAGTGTTCTCTTATCTATACAGGTAGGTCTGGCCCAAGGGATGCTGGGGATCTTCTAGCTTGAGTGCAGGGAGTCTGCATGCCTGCACCGTTCCTGGAGTTCTGCTATCAGATCACTTAGCTCTCCCAGCCTCTTGGCTCATGCCACATTGCCTGGAAGGGAAGCAGCTTAGAGGCTTTGCTCTAAAGTTTTGCAGTGTAAACTGATGCCATCCAAGTGTGCTGTGCTCTGTTGAGAAGGGCACCTTTTGAAGCTTTTGGCTTTTATGGATTCTGCAAGCCACAGCTTTGCTTTGAGGGATTGAGAGTGAAAAGAAGCCTCTCTGTCCCTACCTCAACTTTCAGATCCTTATTAGCACTGGGAATCTTTCTGTTATCCATAGGACAGGAGGCCTAGTTGATTCCAAGTGGAGACGAGAGAGCGGTTTCTGGGTGTATTCACCTTCTTCAGATTGATGGTCACACATAGCCCCATTCCAGTTAATGTCTCTGGTTTGTGTGTCTCTCCTAAACAGATAGATGTGACTGGGGCCAAGCTGCATCCCATGTGCAGAACAGAGAGCCCATCTCAGCCTGGCTTATGGAAGGGTGTCAATGCCCCCAACTTGCCCCCACCCACTGCATATCCACCAGGGTCCTGGAGTGAAACTGCTAAGAGTGTATCGGCATGGCTAGATGCCCATGGGGATCCTGGGCCAACGGGGTGGGCATACTCGGGGTCCACTGAGTAGGTTGTTTGTTCTAGCTGTTGGCCTTTCAGAGTAGGAATGGTATCCTCAGGTACACTCATGAAGTCATAGTGACAGGCAGTACCTTGTAAATATGTATGTGTGATGTATACTCCTGCAGTATAGATGGTGGCCAGGAAGGGGCGGGAAGGATCTTAGGAGGAGGGCCAGTCTGGTTGCTGGTAGACTTCCCAGAGGGGAGGGAGAATGCAGGTACATGTTTGGGTTCAAGTGGAACTCTTTCTTCTCATTTTCTTTCTCCCAGCATTTCTTAGCTCTTTCCTCTTTAGGGGTGCCGGGTCTGTCTTCCTTCATGACTGATTATAGGGCATCTGTTTTTAAGAGTCTGTAATCTACATGGGAAGAGAGAATCACAAGATGTTGTCTCAAAGTGGCTGAGCAGAGCTGTAGTTGAGTGCTGCCAAGGGAAATACAGATTCCTGGAGCTGCTTAGAATCCACTTGGTCACCTATTGTGGGACTTTGGACACATTGTTTGGCTCCTCTGTGTTTCTCTTTTTCCTTTACTTGAGTAGATAGAATGAGAACCTTGACTTGAATAAGGTAATGTTTGAGAAGTACCTCACTTTACTGGTAATGGAAGGAGTGTCTGTGTTGGTCCCTAGGAAACCTGCCATGCCAGTGCCATTGGGCTGGCTGTCCTATCAGCAGAATGGCACTGCTGAAGTACTTTCTCGTATAGTCCATGACATCTGCCCTTGCTTAAATAAATGGCTTTGTCTAAAGGGCTTCATTGAATGGACACTAGAGACCCCAGTACTGGTTAACTAAGGGGTGTTCATTAGTCCTCGCATGTATGCCCAGTGAGGAAGGTGATTTGTGCTAGAGATTTTTTGAGTACTTCCTATATACCACAGGTTTATACACATCATTTGATCTAATTCTCCCAGCGAGCCTAGGTGCCAGCTACGGTTACTGCTACTGCTATTCGTGGTCAAGCAAGGAGACAGAAATGGATGAGGCACCCTGAAGATAGTCAGCTTAGGGTTGGCTGCACCACATTCTGCAATGAGACAGCTCAGTCCATTCTGTATATTCACTCCTTCCCTGCACCAGAGAAGGCCTTAAGCAAACAAATCCACAGTTGGCACTAAAGGTTGCTGGAATTTAGGACTTTGGCTGCTTTTCCCTTTGGGGTGACTTAAATGTGTGCATAGTATGGCATATCTTGGGATGTAGACAGTTTGTAAAGAAAAACAAAGCTATTCCTTGCTAAAAACCCAAACCTGTGGCTATGCTGGATTTTACTCAGGGACAAGTGGTACCTTCTATACCATGGATTATTAAGTATACCCCATCTCTCTGGAACATGTTCTATTCCTTTTTATGCAGTTTCAAATGCCAGGCCAGCCCATGAGAGAGGATACTTAATCAGCTGTCACTGAATAAATGAGGAATGCTTCCTGGCCCAGAGCATAAAATCTTAGCAAATGAGTCTTTTACACCTGCCTAGGTGTTTTCAGCTTTTGCAAACATGGTGGAACCAAGCATAGTCCCCAGATGATCTCTGTATGCTTGGAGAAAGCAGGTGTCACTTCAGTGTTCTGAAGTAACAATTAAGACTTGCTCAATATCCTAGGGAAGTATGGACCCAGAGTGTAGCTGTAGAGCTTGCACCATGAGTAGCAGCTCTGTCAAGATCTGATGCTCTGGTTTAGTTCTATAAACTGTTGTTTAAATCAGAATTGAAAGAAGACCCATCCTAAAGCCTGCTGACTTGCAGATACAGGAAAGCAGTAATTTTAGCTTGTCTGCATCCACAGTGTGGCTATTGAATTTACTCATCCAGAATAGGACATTCTTCTTCCCTGGTAGAGGGTAGGCAAATGTTGTCTTGAGCCATAACGAAATCCAACCAATGTTGGAAAGGGCACACGTAAGGTAGTTGGCAAATTCTGATGGAGTCTTAGTTTGAGCATAGACTTGTGTCTTCTTGCTAACACCCATCATGCACTCTCAAAATCACATTAAACATCAACTCTGGTAGCCACTTCTACATTATACCAGCAGGTGGTGAGGCCACGTGTGGTGAGTGAATGATCTTCATCTGTGCTGTGCACCTACAAGTCTCAGGCAAGGGGTAGATGGCCAGGGAGGACAAAGGTACTGGGGTTCCTTCCAAGAAGCGTGCCCCTCTCTCCCTTTGGACTAGCCATTCTTCCTAATTCTCATTTTGTGGTACCCAGGGGATTCAACCAAAGATGGTGATGGAGTACTGGACAGGGTGGTTTGACTCATGGGGTGGCTCCCACAATATCTTGGATTCCTCTGGTGAGTGCTTTATTTTGCCTATATCTAGTATGTATGTTGACCCTGAGCAAGAATGTGTGTTCCATTCCTTGGCATTGAGTATGGAGTTGTAGGATGCTGGGATTATGGGATCATTTGTGTTCATACTCAGCTCTTGGTATTTCAGAGTCTTGACTTGAAATAATGGTAGGACTTTCATCATTGCTTTTCTGTGTTTTTGTAATTAGAAAAGTAGTATACTTATTACAAATATCTAAGAACTGTAGGAAAGTTTAAAGAAGAAATAAAAGTCCTTGAGTACATACCAAGCATTTTGATGTATTTAACAAAATAGGCAGCGCACAGTGTTTCTCCAGAGCTAGAGACAGATTGATCAGATCTTCACACCCATCCACAGCCACCCACCCACCCACGCACACCATCCTATACTGCTGAATGTAGGAATACTTGGGGTAATTGGACATCACTCTCCTAAAGAATTTAAAGGGACCTGTTGTGTTGATGACTAAACCACCATTTAGTGACCCAGTTCTTTACTAATGGTTGCTTAGTTTTGGAATTGGTTAATTGAATACTACTTAAGTGAGCATCCTTGAACATCTAGTTTTGTATAGTTGGTCTATATTTCCATATGAAAACTGCTACATCAGTGCAGTTTTAATATATGTATTTACCACTCCCCTTCATAAAGTAGCCTACAGGTCATTATTAAAGTACTCATTTCCTGCAGATATATCAGTACTGAGTATTAAAATGGTTTTTTTTTTTTTTTTTTTTTTTTTGGTTTTTCGAGACAGGGTTTCTCTGTAGCTTTGAAGCCTATCCTGGAACTAGCTCTTGTAGACCAGGCTGGTCTCGAACTCACAGAGATCCGCCTGCCTCTGCCTCCTGAGTGCTGGGATTAAAGGCGTGCGCCACCACCGCCCGGCTTAAAATGGTTTTTAAAAAGATTTTCCAGTTCACTAGATCAGTATTGAGTTTTCATTTACTGTATATATCATACAAATATCTATTAATTGACCTTTTATTTTGTTTTCAGATACCCTCTTAGCATATCCTTGGCTCATCTCCTAGTTAAGAGAGGACTTAGGGACATAGTCACGACTCTTGTGTAATGGGGACCCATCTTTTTTGCATTTCTTTGGGGCAGAGTAGCCACTGCATAACATGCCGGCTGGTAGAGTAGAAACAGCCTACTGGCTACCTATTGTCCATGGAAAACTGAATGACCCAGTGATGAAATGGACCTGGAGAGAATTGGGATATGGGGCTTCCCTTGTGCTCTGACCTATTCTAAACATCTTTCCTTCTTGTTCTCCTTGAAGAGGTCTTGCAAACAGTGTCTGCTATCATCAAAGCTGGCTCCTCCATCAATTTGTACATGTTCCACGGAGGCACAAATTTTGGCTTCATAAATGGAGCCATGCATTTTAATGACTACAAGGCTGATGTCACCAGCTATGGCAAGTATCCCAACTGGTTCTTCCTGTTACACCCCAGTGTTTATAGGGTTGACACTTTTGATGGAGAGTCCTTTAGAAAGAGTTTCTGTCTCCTTTCATGACTTTGGCTATATAATGTCCAGGGAAGGTATAGGCTTTGGCTGACTATCACTTCAAAACTTCTAGAGCAGTAGGTACCTGTGAACACCTTGCTTCATTGAGGGAGCACTTGGGGGACCAAGGGAAGGGAGGCAAATCTAGAGTGATAGGGGTAGGGATAAACTTCTTCCTTCTCAGGCCCTTGAGAAGGTTTGCTGTTGGCCCCCCCTACTTCATAATAAAGGTGTTTTTCTTCAAAATTGCTGGTTTGAGAACTCTGTCCCCCCAACCCAGTTTCTCCTCCTTTCTTCTCTTTTTCTTCATCCCTTTGCACTGTTCTGGGGACAGGAGAGACTGTGAAAGGTCAATGGCTGTTTTGCAGACTATGATGCTGTATTGACAGAGGCTGGAGATTATACTGCCAAATACACCAAGCTTCGAAACCTCTTTGGAACCTTCTCAGGTACAAACAAGCAGCAGATTCAAACATCCACTTGGGTCCATGCTCTTGCCCAGAGCCTTGGCATTTCTGCTGTCTTGCTATCCTACCTCAACTCCAGCTGCTCCATATTCAAGAATACTCTAAACTACTAGGAATGTAGCTCAGTAGAACTCTTGCCCAGCATGTATAAGGCCCTGTGTTGTACCCTGAGCACTGCCATAAACAAACAAACAAACAAACAAACAAGCAAGCAAACATTCTAGACAAAGAAAGTTTGAGAGACTATTTTCATCATGGTGTGCTTCTTGTATTTGACTCATGCTAATCCTATTTATGACATATGAAGACATGAGGAAACCCTGCCCTTGTCGATGCCTTGTGTTCTAGAGTAGTTCCAGCCCTGAATAGGGCCAGTGGTTAATACTGCTGTCAAAATGAAAGGAGTGCATTGTATATTGTGGGTACGAGGCTAGAGGAGACAATGAGGATTGAGTCTTTAAGGGAGGGCCATGGGCCATGGTTTCTGTTGCAGGTATCCCTCCACCTCCTCCACCTGAACTTACTCTTAAGATGATCTATGAGCCAATGAGGCCATCTTTCTACCTCTCACTGTGGGATGCTATCCTGCTCTTGGATGACGTAAGTGCTGCAGGCCGGGCATCAGGGATAGTTATCAAGAAAATAGGACCAGGTGCTTTGCAAATGGGGTTCCGGGATGAGCAAAGCCACTCAGTGGCATTAAGGTCTCTTCACAACCAGGGACCTGAGCAAAGAGAATGCAGTGGTGCTGGAGTAGGAATTGGGAAGGAACAGAAGAGTTTGAACTTGTTGCCCCCTTCTTTAGCCTCCGGGGTAGGCCTGGGTCACGAATAGAATGAAGAGTGGTGGAAGGGATGATTCTTCCCTCATGAGAAGGAAGAGGGCACCTGCAGTAGTTCATTCTTTTGTGATGCAGAAATGATACTGGCTTAAGGATTCTAGTAGATTACAGGACTCTAGTGTGATCTCCCTTTTCCTGCTGACCTTATTTCTGTAACTCTAGTATTAGAGCCACGAGTTTAAGCTAGTAAGAAGATGGAACAGAGAAAAGAGGTTAGAGAAACCTTGCATCCTGTCCCCAGTGTTCTTGCTGCATATGTGAAGACTTTGACTTAGAAGCAGCCTGGCTCCTGTGCCTTCTTGTGTCTCATTATGTAGCCAGTCCAGTCTGAGACTCCCATCAACATGGAGAACCTGCCAGTAAACAACGGTAATGGGCAGGCCTTTGGGTACATCCTGTACGAGACCACCATCTTTTCATCTGGAGTCCTCAGTGGCCTTGTGCGTGACCGGGGGCAGGTAGGAGCATCTCCTCTGAATTCCCAGCACTTTGTAGCGATAAAACATGGCAATACATACCTTATTCTCTGCCTTCAGAACCAGCTGTTGCCAGTGGTTGTCTCCCTCTACTAGCTGGAGATCACACAGTCCTTCCCTCCTAACTGTGGTGCTCACTTCCCTCCATACCGTACATCCAGCACCTTCATAAGTCCCCACAATGGCACTTGTTTTGTTGTTTCTCACAGGGTCCTCGTTTCTTCCTCCTGTTGACCATGACTTTCATCTGCTCACTTTGGCAGGTCTTTTTGAACAGGGTATCCATAGGATTCTTGGACTATAAAACAACGAAGATTACTATCCCCTTGACCCAGGTTTGTTATTCCAGGGAGCTGGGTGATGGCTAGGAAACTCAGTAGGGTTCAAAGAGGAAGACAAGGAAGGCAGGAAGCTCCTTAATTAAGAACTGGAAAGAAAAGGGCACACCTAGCTTTCTGACCAGTTGGGGCTCTCATTCCCATTCTCAGAGCATAGAGAATAATAGGAACACAGAGATCCCCAAGTATAGGTGGGCTATCAGGCAGTGATAACTGGTTACTGTGTTCCTGACAGGGTCACACCATGCTGAGGATCTTGGTGGAAAATTGTGGGCGAGTCAACTATGGGGATAATATTGACACTCAGCGAAAAGGTGGGTCCTACTATAGACCAGGAGCAAACTATCATCACTTGTCAGGCTTGTTTATCTGTTCGCCATAGAGCACATCAGCAGGCCATTGGGCCCCTTTCAGGGAGGTGGCCTGAGGATGCCACTGCAAGACAGGTGGCTCGTGAAAGTTTATTGAAGGGAGATGGTGCCTACTTTACCTGCATCCAAGTCCTGGTTAATGCATCAGGAGGATTTGGCCACTTTCTCTTTAGTGCTTCATACCTGCATAGCACATGTACCCTTGGAAGAGGCTCCATAAGCCATGAGCTGGCCTCTCAGTCTTTGTACTCCTTTGGTGGGCATGGGCCTCTCTGTTTGCAGGGCTATAGGTAAGGAGCAAGGAATGGGAGTATCCCGGAGTCCATGAAAGAATGTAATATACCTACATTCTTGGGTCTTCACACTGGATTTCTGTTCTCATTTCTCTCAGGAACACTCATAGGCAATGCTCTGGGCTCAGGGGGAAGCCAGACCCGCAATGAACACACTGCAGTTTGCTTTCACACCCCTCCATGAGTATCCCTCCATGACACTTGCCCTTGTCCCTGGCTTTCTGAATTATTAGACCTTTAGTCCCTTTCTTTTCCCTGTCTGTTTATATGTGAGTAGTTTCCAGCGCAGTTTAAGGAGGGAACTAAGTTAAAGTAAGATCTTCCTATGACAAGGAGTTGAGGAAATTCCATTTCTCTTCCTCCATCTGTGTTTGTGGTGGAGGAAGCTTTCACCTCTTTGTCCTGGTCAGGAAATGCACATGTCCACAAAGTAATGGGGCCTCAGCTCTTGGAGCTTCCTCTCCAGAAGAGCCTCAGATTCATTATTATAGTCCCATCTAGCACTATCCACATACCAAAGTAGCAGCATCTAGGCCACCATCCTAGACCCTCAGCGGTTTTCCAGTATTTCTCCACAGGCCTCAGCACCTTGCTTAGTCTTCCTTCTCTGGAGCCATCTTACCTCTTTGGTTGTTCTGGAGTTAGGAAGACCTGTCAGACTGTCCAGTCTTTATTTCCCCGGGGTTTTAATTGAGTGTGCCCCGATCATCTGTAGAATCTCATCCTTTTGGCCAGTTCACAGACCTTTCCTCCAGAAATACATGTGCTCACATGCTTGTCCCTGCTGTGGAGCCTGCTCCAGGACCAGCTGTCTCCACCATTAAGGTGCTGAGCAGCTGCCATTCCCGTATGCAGGTGCTTACTGCTGGACACGTCTGTGATCTTATCATACCTTCACCATTTAGATGTCTTTAATGCTAACTTTAATCTTAGGTTGTATGGAGAGTTCTGGCTGATTGACCAGGTCTTCTGCTCTGAGACCCCCATGATCCACAAAATTAGGCTCTTTGTCACCATTTAGTCACATCACAAGCCAGATGTCACACCCTGACACCTCAGCTTTGTCTCTGTCCTCAGGTGCCCTGCTCTTTATGTCAGATCTAGGGCTTGACAAACAGTGGTCTTGTTTATTGCCACTTTTAGACATCTCAAGGGAGGCTTTAGTCCAAGTGCAAAGTTCCTTAGGCAGCATCTGCTTTAGGAAAATCCTTGTTTCATGATTCCTGGGTTGTCTGCACATGCCCTGACTGCAGCTATGCTGCCTGTCTCCTGACTGGGGGCTTGCTCATCTTTCTTTGCCCACTCTCTCCAGGTTTAATTGGAAATCTCTATCTGGATAATAATCCTCTGAAAAACTTCAAAATCTACAGCCTGGATATGACAAAGCCGTTCTTACAGAGGTGGGTCCCTGAGAGTCTGTTATATGGGGTCATAGCTAATATGTAGCAAGAGCCAGGAGTGCCTTGCTTTCCCTGTCTGGATTCTGCAGAGTTACAAACAGACCCAAAGAGCAAAGTGACATACCTAAGGTGAGGGATACGGACTAGCCAGAACCTATGTTTCCAGACTGAGAAACACCCATCTTGCTATCTTGCTGCCATCCTATGACCTGGTTGGCAGGCATGTGACTTCTGGCCTTGTTGTGGGGAGGGATGTGCTTTAGGAATTAGATGAAAGTCTGGAAGCAGATGTGAGATGGTCCTTCCTTTCCCTGCTTACATCCTGTTCTTAGGCTCATCATGGACAAGTGGAGTTTCATTCCCAAAGAGCCCAGCTTTCCTGCTTTCTTCCTGGGTGCCTTGTCAGTGGGCATTTACCCCTCTGACACATTTCTGAAGCTAGAGGTTTGTAGGACCCCTTTCCTTCCCTGTCCTCCCATTTTCGTGGGGCTCTGAGCCCAGTTGGCTTCAGTGGAGTGCTCTGTGACACCTGTGCCTAGAGACCTCCTTGTCTTTCTGTGTTGCCACATATGATAGGAACCCTGCGACTTCTCTGTGGCAGAGGGGTGGGCTCAGAGCAGAAGCACCCGTGGTACTTCTCAGTGTGTGGGTGGGTTCCTGTGGACAGTCTGAGGTTGACTGCCCTGCCTAGAAGACTCAGCAGTGGGGTGGGCTGACCTACATGGATATCAAATGTTGGTTCACTTTGGTCTTTCAGGAGGATGGTGTATTTCTCACTGCATCTGTTTCTGGTGTGACTTTACCTTTGGGGCGTTTGTAGTAAATCAAGTCTTTCCCTGCTTTTTTCCCAAGGGCTGGGTGAAGGGGGTTGTATTCGTCAATGATCAAAACCTTGGACGCTACTGGAACATAGGACCTCAGGAGACTCTCTACCTCCCAGGTGTCTGGCTAGAGAAAGGACTCAACAAGGTGGGACTACTTCTAGGCTCCGTCCCCTTTCCTTGTGACTCTCTTCCCATCCCTGTTCTCCTGCTAGCAAGCTCCTTCTCTACCCCTGAAAAGCCTGGTCACAGAATAGGAATGGGTGGATATTCCGGCCAACCTGTACTTCGGCTTTGCTTGGTGATGACTCTGTACTCACTGCTTCCTGCCTCCTTCCATCCTCATCCCCACACCCTTCCTCCCATCCTTCTGTCTCATTGTGTTCTCATCCAGCTGCAGGGCAGACCTCATAGTTCAACCCTTGTTTCCCACAGGTCATCATCTTCGAGGAGACAATGGCAGGCTCCGTGGTACAGTCTACTGATACCCCCTACCTGGGCAGGAACCAGTATGTTAACTGAACAACAGTCCCAGCCTTCCTGCTGTGGTTGGCAGTGTCCTTCCGTCCTCTGCTACAGGAGGGTCTTCATACCTAGCAACCTCAGGGAACAAAGGGCTATAGTCAACTCAATCCAAAATCCTAAACATGAGGGGACTACAGAGGAGATGGGTAGCATTTTCTAGGATACCCTCATACTGAAATGGCTTCTCTCCTGGTTTTGTGGTTGAGTCCCTTTCTGCTCCCCCAATCTTTCTGGGGAGGCCGTAGAGCTATCTCCGAAGGTGGAGTATGTAGTTGGAGCACCTGCAAAGAAGGTGCTGAAGCTGGGTGTTTATTGCCCTCTTCTGGAAGTGAAAGCCTCATCAGGCCAACCTGCAGGATACAGGAAGGCTTTTTAAACATCCTAGGAGGGCATGGCCACATCCTGTAGTTCCGCTTTCTGCTCCTGAATTTCCACTGTTTGTAGAGCAAAGAGAAAGCATGTCTTACTTGAGTCAACTTGATTTACGTTTCAACTTTCCTCAGCTAGTTCTGGGGTTCTGGAAGAAACATACATCTTTTCCTTTTCATTCTGTCTCTTATGACATTGAATCAGTTGATAAGCTGAGCTTAAGAGAAATAGACATGTTCAGTACTTATCTTCCTAAGTTAAGAGAGCATTTGCTATTGTTCTGGGTAAGGAGAGTCACCAAAGAGGAACAGCTTCACCGGGGCGGGGGAGCTGGGAATTTTGGCAGAAACCACCTCATATCCATGCTTTTTGGGAGAGAATGGCAGAAGGTTCAGCTAAGTGGCACCAGGCAGCTGCTTCTGACCCCACAGAAGAATTTGGGGTTAGCTACAAGCCACAGGTCTAGCAGAGGCCTTGTTTCCAGCTCAGCTGATTCACTGAGCACTCCTTCCCCTGACTGGAAAAGCAGCAAGGAGGAGGGAAAGCGGCCAGCACCCACACTGCTGTCCCAGTCCAGATTGGAAACTCTTGTTCTAGGGATTGAGTGCAATGGCTTGCTTTGGGTTGTCCACCCTAAACTGCAATAAAGTAATAGATTTGAAACAAACCATCTTTGTGGATGTCTCCAGCTCGTCGAGAAGGATCCAGACACTGATGATACCCAACTGGTGGATGGCACATGCCCTGGCTTCTTATCACTTTTCCTGATTTCAATTTTCTTTGAAATGTCATTGTGTTAAGAACAGTCCTGTCTCATGTTGGTGGATAAGAATAAGAACATTCTAGAAAGCCAAAACCACAATATATAACTTAGCCATAGGTGATAGTCTCTCTTCATAAATTATATTTGATATGTACTACTCTAAGCTGGCTATCTTCAATAATAGTGAAAATCAAAGAACACACATCTGTGAGCACAGTGTCCCTAGAGAAGCCCAGTGAAGATGGATCAGGCAAGCGTAGGGTGAACAAGAGGCTCACAGCCTGGCAGTCTGGATCCCTGAGTATTGCTGAGAACAAGGTTTGCAGTGGAGTCAGGGTGTGCAGGCTGGTGTGCAGCAACTGAGCTATGAGCCCTGATAACTTAGTAGTGGGTGGTCGTGGAGCACAGCTCATGTGTCACTGGGTCTGAGAAATTGAGGGTTTTTTCCTCTCTCTCTCTCTTTCTCTCTTTTTTAGATGTGGTCATTTTATGTAGCCCAGGCTGGCCTTGAACTTTCAGTTCTCCTGCTGTAGCTTCCCAGGGACTGAGATGATAAGGTTGTCCCATCATGCCAACTCGAAGGGAGCTTTTTAAAAAAGTCCTTTATTTGTTTTTAAAGTGTTAAAATAAAATTATACGATGATTATTTGTTTACTGTGTGTGTGGATTAGGTGTATGAGTGCGACGGGGCATGAATGGTCAGAGGACAGCCTCCTTGTGGGTTGTCAGGGTTGAGAGCGAGTGTCTTTACCCGCCAAGCCATCTTGCTGGCTCTTCCAAGGGGGCTTTAGAAAGTGCAGATTACAGATGATGCTTGAAGATCAAGTTAGACTAAGTCCCCAATTTTACCCATGCTTGCAGGGTCTTCCTGAGATGTCTTGGACTATCAAGCATCCAGCTATGGTGTAGCTGAGTCCAGGACTTCTTGAGTAAGGCCAGAGCCCGAGAGCAGTGTTAACTTGTCACTTTAAAGGTCTTGCATTACATAAGAGCATATTCCTACAAAGCCGCATTAAGCAGTGCTGTCCTTCTGTAAGGGAGCGAAGAATTCTGAGTTACAGTTTTATGCATACATGATCAGGTATGTATTGGGCTTTCTGTAGAAACATTTTTCTCTGCTTCCTTAGCCTGTGCTGGCCAACCTTAGCTGTCCAGAGTGACAGTTTACTCAGATCCTGTGTGCCATGAAGCCCATCTCAGTCCCCCCAAAGTACTTCCCCTTAACCAATTTGCCCTGAGACTTTGCTCACCCATTATTTCTTTTGTCTACTCACTGTGTGGGGTCACGCCTGTGGGATCTTGACACCAACACTTTCCGGTGTCCGTTCCCATCCTCACTGCAAGTACGCGGAGAGCTGACCCTGACTATCTGATGCACATGCACTACCAGGTCAGAAGCAGAACTCCATTTTCCTCTCCTACACTCTGTCCTGTATCAACAAATGGAAACTCTGGCCTGTGGCCTGGGTCATCTTGGCTGCCGTCTCTTCATTCCACACCCAACCCTTCCTAGGCATGTTTAGATGCAGCCACTCCCTCGACTCCAGAGCTCCTGCTTCCTTCCCAGCCTCCAGCATCTTGTACCTGGCTTATGGCAGGGGCTGCCTCCCCAGTCCCCTGCCTTGGCCCATTTATCCTCAGCACAGGAAACAAAGCTGCTCTCGAAGGTCAGCTCCAACAGTGGCTCCTAGTTTCACTTAGAGTAGAAACCAAAAGCTTTATCCTGGTCTCAGAGACCAGCTGATTCCATGCATTCTTTCTGACATGCCAACCACATCTCTCATGCCACCGCTCCCACCCCTGCCTCCTGCCCAGTCAATTGCAATCACGTTACTCTTCTTTTCTGAGCTATAGGTATGAGAAGCTCTCTGCACACAGTTGGGGACGTTTCTCTCTTATCAGGATGTCTGCCTCAGCTGCAGGTTGGCGTGCTGCTGTTCGGCGCCACGGCCCGTACCTGGGAGGTCTTTCTCGCCATGCTTTAAGGAACTTCTGCCCATCCCACTACTACCCTCCATCCTCTCCAGCAGTTCCGTCCTTCTTCCGGCACCTCACACCTGAAATGCTGCGTGAGCACCGTGGTCTGAGTCCTGGATTTGGTGGGTAAGCTCCATCATGCTGGATCCTGACTAGAATGCCTATTCAGAGCAGGCACCTGGGAACTATTTGCCGGCTGGCTAAATTAATAAATGAGACTAAAATAAGGCAAGGCTGAAGAGGATTACAACTGTTAAAAACCATATTTGACTTTTAATTTCGAAAACAAATTAAATAGAGTTAAATTAAAACAGACCAGATGGCGCAGCAGCTTGGGCTCCACCCTCACACCAGCCTCTGCCTGTGGAGCTCCTAAACCCCCGGCTTGACTCCTCTGTGGTGGGGCTTTCCAGCAAGGGAGCAGGGAACAGCCTGGGTTTGGAGAACAAGTTGTCAACACGGACCCAGTTCTATTTGTAACAAACTCATTCTCAAAGGCTGCAGTCCACCGGGGTTGGAATTATAAATAAATACACATGCAGCTAAGAGAGGATATTAGGTGAAAACAACTGAACTAACATCTGCCCAAAATAATAACAATAATAAAAGCCCCAGTTTGTTTTTCATTTCCCATTTCCTAAAAAGGAGCAGTGGGTTTTGGCTAAGAAGGCAGCCTCAGCAGCTGGCTTGACCTTGGCTTTCACTATCGGTTTCTATGAATGGGCAGCAGAGTGCTCAGACATAAATTTACTCATCGGATAGATGCCCTGTGCCTACTTCCTCCCTCTCCCATGCCACACATGTGATGCCAAGGGGTCAATTTCCAAAGCAACATCCAAAGAAGAAGTGGTCGGAGGGAATATCCTGCAAGGTGACTGTGGGATCTGATCCTACCGAAGGTTCTCCTGAAGACTGTGGGAAGTTAAATCCATTTCAAAATAGGCAGCCGACACTATTCTCGGAAGGTTAGATGTGTGAACTGAGTCCCATCCACCCAAGAGTGGGTTCTGAACGACTCTCGGGCCTGTCCTATGAGTTTTAATGGAGGGGGAGCTGTTAGCGGTTAAAAAATAAACACCTCTTCAGTGGGCTTGTGGTGCCCTTTCCCTTTCCCCACTTGGAGGAAAATTGTGCTTCCAACTTGTAGGAGCTGGAGTGAGATTACCACCAGAGGGCCACATCCAGCCAGAGCCAGGGGCCTCTCAGATGCTGGACCCCAGGCAGATGCTTCTCCTGGGTGGGTGGGGACAACAGCCTGGGCATACTCTTTTCTCTGGGGCGGAGAGGGTAAGTGAGCAGGAGGCCAGGCTGGCTTTGCAAGCTTTCCCATTTTGTGTAAGATAGAGTGACTTCCAAAGTAGTGTGCGTTCAAGTCTCCTTTTCTTCCAGGGTTCAAGCAACCCTGCTCTTGTTTCCAGGTCCCCTGCTAATGCACCCCTCACAGGAATCAGTGCAGGAAAGGGCTGCGGTTGCTGGGCCTCACACTTTCTCAGGAAAAGCTCTGCCTATTTATTACTGTTAACTCCAGTCCTGAGGTCTATGATTCTCAGGTTCTGGGAAGAGGGCATTTTTGTCCCCGGTCCAAGCCAGGCAAGGGGGCGTTGCAGCCCAGGGGTATTAGAGAGGCAGTGTGGACACTGGGGTCACGTGGTTCTTAATCCAGGTCAATGAATGACCTGTGCTGGCTCTAGGCCCACCACCTTGCCAGTTCTGGCACAGGAGGCTTGAGGGATGTGGGAAGGGGCTTTGTTCTCCCACAGCCTGAGGTACAGGGGGAGCTGTAGGTAGGCCCAGGCTCCCCTGATGCAGGGCCGGGTGTCAGGTGGCATCCAAGACAGCCTTATGCCCTGTAAACATGAACCAGAGAAGAGCCAGAGGTATTTGTGATTTGGGAGCAGCTCTGCGGAAGAGCGGGTGTGAAAGAGGAGTGTTGGGGCACCTTCATGCCCCGGGCTGCTCTCTGGTCTTCACAATGTCCTGGCTGGGCACATGCTGTGTAGTCATGCTGGGCCCAAGAGCAGGGAGCAATGGAGAACCATGCTGGACTCAACAGTGGGGTTTTCTGACCTCCCTCAGCTCCAGCATCACTCCAAGGCAGGGTCACCCGCTTACACAGCCCCATCAGTGCAGGACGCTTCCAAGGAAGAGGGCAGAGCACGGGCTTTGCTGGCTGCTGGAATCCCCAGCCCTCAGGTCTCAAGCCCCTGGCCATGGTGATGGAGAGAACGACAGGTCTGGGATTCTGTGCTTAAATTCTCTGTCTTTTATCCTGGCATCAAGCTGGGCTTTCTTGGAAGCCCTCAGAATAGACAAGAGGTGATGCTGTTCCTCTGGAGTCTGCCTCAGAGTGACTATCAGCCATGGGAGAGGATGGAAGGCCAAGATCAGGGTCTGAGAAGGAGATTCCTGTGTGGGGAAAGCAGGAACAGCACGGGTGTCAGCCTGGGGCAAGGTGGAGCTGCAACAGCAAGTAGGACAGAAGGCTCGATCCTGAGCTCCTAGTGGATCCCACAGAGCCTCTATGGGTTCCCTTTGGAGACTTGTTTGAAAAGCAAGTGGTGGAGATTATTCCAGTGACCCAGTGAGGGCCAGAGGTGGGATGAATCTCTGTACTGACACATTCTAAGAGGTGCTGCCAAGGACCTGAAGTTCAGGGATGACTCCCTGTAGTCCCAAAGACATGGAGCCTGCAGATGTAGTGGGACAAAAATCAAGGTATATGTCTGCTGTGAGCTCCCAGATCTGGGGCAGGGTCTGGTCAAGGTAGGAGTCTGCTGTGAGCCTTCAGAACTGTGGCAGGGTCTGGTCAAGGTAGGAGTCTGCTGTGAGCCCCAGATCTGTGGCAGAGTCTGGTCAAGGTATGTGTCTGCTGTGAGCTCCCAGATCTGGGGCCAGGGTCTGGTCAAGGCAGGAGTCTGCTGTGAGCCCCCAGATCTGGGGCAGGGTCTGGAGGAGTTAAAGTCCTGCAAGTGATGCCTCCAAAAGTCCAGAGCACAAAAAAACCCTCGAAAATACTTTGCCGGGTCAGTCACTTAGCACTTAGATCTCTTGGGCTACTGTGTAACTTTTTTTTTTGCTTCTTTTCTGAACATCGTTGTCACTTCTAAAGTGTAGGTAAATGTGGTGGTGGTCTACCCCAGTGGGATTTAAATAATCAAAATTAAGAACTCTACATACATAGTCTGTATGTGCTACAGACTAATTTCAGTGCCCTAGCAGCCCATTCTACATGTAAGAAAAACCAGGAACAGAGAAATGAAACCAGGCTAAAATAGGAAAGTGGTAGCCTGGCAGTGGTGTGGGCTCCAGGGTTCCTGCTCAGTGAGCTCCTTCACCTACTACTGGAGGCCACAGGACCACTGATGTGGTGTAGTGTGATCTCACCAGAGCTCTATACCGAAAGTCATCCACGAACCGGGTAAAACATCCCCCACTGTGGACGGTCGTGGCCAGCATGACAATAACAATGAAGGAAGGTGATGCTTGCAGAAGGACCCGGCTGTATGCATGAAGCCTGCCAATAGTTGTTGGGAGCACAATAGGAAGGGGACTTTGGCCATGCTTCTGCCCACATTGGTCTTGTCCTCCCACTGTTAAGGACCAAGAGGAAAAGCCCTCAGAGATGGAGATGTATCCCAAGAGATGGAGGATGGTGCTGTTTGTGCAGTGCCTTGGCCACGGCGGCCTTCTCTCCTACCTGCATCCTCATCCTCAGATCTCCACCGAGGGGTCAGTGAAGCCTTTCTTCCCCTCATTCACCAGCACTGGCTTCTCTGTCCGTGTATGCCAGACCAGGATCTGCATGGCCAGAGACACAAAATAAGTGGTACAGATCCCCAGCTCATTCTGCCAGCACCTGGCTCCCTCCCAAACCCTGCGAGTATTTCTTCTGCCCTCTCTCTTTCCACCATTGCCCCATCAAGATTTTTTTTAACTGTTCTTTATTTCTATCTACTCCCTCATTCTAGAACTACAGAAAAGAGACACATCTCAAGAGTTTCCAATATGCATGTGTGTATGTATATGTGTATTTGTGTATGCACACATATGAAGGCATCTGTATGAATGTCTATGTACATATTTGAAGATGTGCATGTATGCATATGTGCATCTGCCTTAGTGTATGCATGTGCATACTCAACCAGGGTCATGGAACACAGATGCCCCTATGGAGAGCCAGTGAATCATTGGAATTTCTCAGTAGAAACCCCTCCCCATCTTTCTGCTTATCAGTGTTATCAGTTTATAATAAGCTACCATCCTGGATGGGGACTGTAGACAAAGCTATTTTGAGACCCCTCTTTCTCCTGGATCTACAAGTCTGGGGGTGCTTGCATTACTAGCCATCAGTTCTGAAGAGGGTCGTACTTACCTTGGTGCAGTTTGCTGCCTTGGGCTCCAGGTCATTTAGGGTGACCAGTTCTCGAAGGAGGCTGCTTTCCTGGTATCCTCCCTTCACACCACGGAGTTTAAAGTAGGCCTGATTTCGCTGCAAGATGAGCTGCAGATTGACGGCAAATCCAGCCATGTCTATCGCAAATGGCCGGTGAGGGTCGAACACTGTCTTCCAGCCAACCACCTTCCCTGCCCCATTCACCCTTGGGGCCTCATACCGAAGGCCACCAACGAAGGCCACAGGCCACACGGACACCCTCCTCGTGCTGCGCATCTACAAGGTGAGAACCTGAGTCAGGATAGGGGTCTAGGATGTAAATGCTACCCTTTCCCATAGGAGGTAGATCACTTAATGGGTGTGTGTGGGTCCCTCCCAGTCTGTCTGTGGACCCTGCTGCTCCTGACCTCTTGGGGAATCCCTAGAGGACTCTCATCTAGGCATTCAAGACATCTTTCAGCTAAGATGTTGATCAACTTCTCAATGCGGCCCGATGGCAAAAATCTCTTAATCTTGTCCTTTTAAAATCTGAAACAAGCCTCCCTCCACAAAACTTAACAGGCACACTCAAAATGTCCACCCAAGAGGTTTCTGGTGACCATATTAAATGATCCCATAGAAAGGTCTCTTTCAGGGAACAAATCTCTAAGGCCAGGACTAGGGTTTGGGAGCTACAAGCCTCAATAGGCTTCCTTTTAATGCTCTGGGTTCCTTTACCTTGTACTGAGGTTTACGCATGTCTTTCCCTGGTTCTCCACAGTGTGAAACGAGCCCAACCTAAGGTTTCCTGTATGAGTCTATGCATGGCTTAGCATCACCTCATGGGGGCTACCCTCTGCTCCAATCTTGGTCTGGGCCCCACATCCTTCTGTTTTCTTGAGCTCCACCTACTACTCTTCCCTCCTCTGGTCCCTAGCGCACCTCTTCAAAGAGCTCCAGACTGTAGGTGTTGTCATCATCCGCGAAATACACTACGCCTGGCTGTGTGGAGTTCCGTGGGAAGGTCTCCCGCAGCCAGCGCAGGGCCAGGTTGCGCTGCATGGTGCCACGTGGGATGCGAGGGTCTCGGGCATCACCTCGCAGTTTGTAGTTGCGGGGTGTCTCCACATGCAGGTGTGTGTAGTTGAGGCCAGTGTCGCGCAGCAGGCGCGCTGTCAGGGGCGTCCTGCGTGGAGCGTCCTCCACCACCAGCCAGTGCAAGTTGGGCACATGCAGTAGTGTGTTGGCCATTCGCGTCAGCTCTGCCTTCTGAACCGGTCTACTGTAGGTGGGCGTCACCACGTGGATGGTGGGCAGCGTGTCCGACCACGGTGGCGGCCTCGTGTACACGTACTCTGTGCGCACCACCTCCACGATGTCTCGGTCAGACATGCAATACTCCCTAGGGTCCGCACCGGGTGGTGCCTCACGCCGGGGGTCACTGCCCTCATCTGCAGAGGTGGGAGAAGGCGGTGCGGGGAGGGGGTAGGGGACGAGGGCGCTGGCCTGGCTCTGATACAGGGCCTTCAAAGTCACCCACCCTTCCAAGACAGTCCTGTCCTCTGCCCCTCTGAAGAACTGCTTCTGTCTTCAGACCTGCCTGAGGTTCCAACCTGTGGTCCTGGAACTCTCATGAGAATTTTCCTAGTTTGGATTTCTGGGATGACATACAAATGACCCCCCTTCATCAAATGTAACATGCCTGTAGCTATTTGGATGCACCTGGCCACCTTCCAGCCATCTATCTCCAGTTCCTCATTGCATCAGGCTTTAAATGACAGTGCCCTGACTCTCAACCTCCAAAGTGTCTTCCTCGCATGGTAAAACTGACCATCTAGCAGAGAGGAGCAGCCATGTTCTCTGGTGTGGATGACACAAAGCTAGGAAGTGGTGGGAGTGGGTGGTTGCAGCACAATCTGGATCTCAAAAGGAACTTAAGGTTCCCACAAACCTTCTAGTCAGGCGAGACCTCCTTCTCTGTCCTATGCAAGTTGTTCTTTGGACGTTGGCACATGGCATATAGCATTTAGCTACTGAATTTGGTTCCAGTGGGTTTGACTCCTAGTTACCAATACAGTTTTGAATCCTGAATGTCATTTGAGTGTAGACAGTCTATTTGGTCAGACACTTATTTAGGTTTCCCCATTAGTCTGATGTCAACCTCTCAATTAATACTCTATGTATTTTCTTCTTTCTTTCTTTGGTCTTTTTGTTTGTTTTTATTTGACATAGGGTTTCTCTGCATAGCTCTGGCTGTCCTAGAACTCACTCTGTAGAGCAGACTGGCCTTGAACTTAGAGATCTGCTGCCTCTGCCTCCTGAGTGCTGGGATTAAAGGCACGGGCCACTTCACCCAGTCTAATTAGTACTTTATAGACAAATTAATTTGATTCTCTGGACCTATGAACAGTTCTCTTGTCCAAGCATTCAGTAAGTATTTTTGCATCTGCATCCCAAGCATACCACGAGGGACAATGATACCTACAAAAGCCTCTCCTCTGGCCACATGTTCACAGACATGGAGTTGGGGAGTCATTACTTCCTTAATTTTTTAAAAGTAACCTGTTTCCAGTTGGAGCAGCTCTGAGGACCAAGGTTTTCTTACATCTGGAACCTTTTCCTGGCTGGGGAATCTGGCAGGCCTCCTAGGAGGAGCAATCAGGGCTATTGGCATTCTCATTTTCATCAAATCCCTGATCTCCAAGTTGAACTTTTGGGTTTGAAGGATTCATGAGTCAAATACTGTGTAGTGCCTACCGCTCACACATATCTCAGTAGGGATGCTAATGGCCAGAGGGCAGACTTGGAAACCCAGGCTCAGGCCCGTCTGCAGTGACTAACTGCAAGTTCTAAAACAAGTTTATTAGTTTCTGGTGCCTTGATTTCAGTGGCAACTAATAATACTAGCGAATGCTAATAACATCTGCTTGGTGGAGTTACTGTGTAGGTAGCAACACACATCAAGGGCTTGAACCACTACTAAGCACAGTAGATATAGTAGATGTAGGACACTAGCTCGCCTGCTTCCTGTGCCTCCATGTATTTATGTGAGGATGATATGAGCAAGCCACAAGAAAGGGCTGGAATGTAGACACAAAGGGTCCTGGATCATGGCTCCTTTCTTCTCTCCTACTGTCCTGCCATCGCCATTAACAACAAGGTTCGCAAAGTGTGGAGCCCAGTACAGATAAATTCAAGTGATCCATTTTTGTCTCCTAGGATTTGCTTACAAGCTAACGTTGCAAGGGACATGGAGTCTGTTACTCAGGCCATAGATCAATGCTGAGTGTGGGGGGAGGTGAGGTGGGAATAGGGGGACTGGCAGGGATGTGGCTCTTCAAAGGGAACTTTGGGGTTTAATTGAAAAGAAACAATGTTGAGGAAAAAGTGATAATGTTCAGGATATTCTGAGCAGGATGTAAGAGACTATATCATCTATCTATCATCTATCTATCTATCTATCTATCTATCTATCATCTATCTATCTATCATCTATCTATCTATCTATCTATCTATCTATCTATCTATCATCTATCTATCTATCTATCTATCTATCTATCTATCTATCATCTATCTATCTATCATCTATCTATCTATCATCTATCTATCTATCTATCTATCTATCTATCTATCTATCTATCTATCATCTATCATCTATCTATCTGTCATCTATCTATCATCTATCTGTCTATCTATCTATCTATCTATCTATCTATCTATCTATCTATCTATCTATCTAGTAGCCAATATTATTTTGGAAACTGGGGCTGAGGATGAAGATTTAGAACTATTTGTACAGTCCTTTGCTATCCAGATCTTCCTAAACAGGTGGAAGCCTATGTCCTGGGGAAGTTCTCCATGTGATAGGGCTAGGCTAGAGCCTGCACGCTCCCCTTCCCCCTGACTTCAGGGCTTTTGCAACCCTGAATCCTAAAAGGCTGTTAGTGTGATGTCTCTGACCCTCATCCTGCCAAGAGGACGACAGACATTATGTCATTTTATATATGGTAGTTTTAACCCCTCTGAAATGATGTATTCACAGGATAGAAGTGAGTCTCAACTGAGAAGCCCCAAAGGGAGGCAACAGGGTCATGAGCAGGGGATGACGTCATGCAGAGAACCAGAGCGCCCGGCAAGGGCAATAGGGTGGCTGCAAGAAGACTGAGGAATTTCAGGGAGGATGAAGGACTCACTGCGCCACAGAGCAACCATCTGTTAGGAAAAGAACTTGGGCACCGTCTTCTTTGCTCCCAGGGAAGATGGTGCACATTGCAATGGGAGAACTGCCTGTCTGAGGTTGTCCCAGCGAGGTGGGGCAGAAGGTAGCTTTAGTAAGACTGAACGAGAGGTAGCTTGATGTGGGAGGCAAGGAAGGTCTGAGGGTGGAGATTTGGTTGTGAGTAAAAAAGATGACTCAGGACTGATAGCCCGAAGGACATTGTTTTAGTCACAGTTTTCCCCCTTGCTCTTGGGAAAACACTTTGTTTCTTCAGGCCTTTGCCCAGTTAATCTCCTAAGCAGGAATAAGGGGGCAAAGGGCGTACTGTCCTTGAAAGGTTTGGCAGCACAAACCTAGTTATAGCACTTACCTGCTCTGCAGCAAGCCCTGGGTTGCCCCCTCAACAATTCAAAATGAAAGTCAAAACAAAAGCACTCCCTCAAGCCACCATATAGACTAGGACTACAGGGGGACTGGCAGGGATGCAGCTCTTCAAAGGGAACCCCTGCTGAGCAGCCCATCCTTGCCTAGTTTGGGACTGGGTGTGCATGTCTGTATACACATCAATCCTGCTTGTTTTAATTATTTAAAATTTGATACTGCTTTGACAATTCGGAGCTTTGTGGACGTCTGACATCCGACAACCTGTAGGCCAATCTTCCTCTGGCCTAAATCACCCAAGACTGCAATACAGGGCAAGCGAACCCATCCTAACATCCAAAATTCCACAGAAATCATCCAGTCTATCCTCTTTTGAGCCTGCCATGATGATGCTTGTTAGTAGTCTTAACACTTGGGAAGGTGAGGCAGGAGGGTTTCCAGGAGTGTGAAGCCAGTCTTGAACTGCATAGTACTAGGCCAGTCAGAGCTGTATAATAGTACCCTGTCTCGAAAAAGGAAAATCTGACCAAACAATCCATTTCTAAGCCTGATAAGCTGTTCATATGGCCTTTCTCTATCTGAAATGAGCACATTACAGGTTCCGTCCTAGCTTGCTTTGCTCCTCTGCTTTCCCACCCAGAGCCCCAGTGCTCCCCCATGCTGCCTCATAGATCACAGTATACCCACTCCTCTTGAGAGATGAAAATAACAAGTTGCCTTTCAAGCCCATTGACTTTCTGTCTGTCTGAATTGTGTCATACTTGATTATAACAGATCCCAGGTACTTAAAATTATGTGTTTAGGGAGATGGGGGATGGGGTGGGGTGGGGAAAGAGGGTGAGGGGAGGCTTTCAGTGGAGTCTTAGAAGGCCAAAATTCCCCCAAGATAAGGTCAGGGCCCAGGTGTCAAAAGAATGATAGCAGGATAGTTTTTATTACCAAAGCCAGGCCAGGGTGGGAGTGGGGTTGGGCTCACCCTTGTGCACAGCCAGCAGAGGCGCGAGGCTGCTCTGGTGCCAGACGGTGATGAGCAGTGTCCACGGAAGCACGATGAGGACAATCGCAAGGATGTCCCGTCTCTTCGGCATCTCCAAGGCTGGCTGCACCCACAGCTCCTCATTACCTGGGCGATGGCAAGGTCAGGGGGGAGTGGCCACGGAGGAGCGTCGGCAGCACAAAGGAGAAAAGAACAGGCATTGGGCCGGCCGGCCAGGCACAAGGAGGCAGAAGCCGAACACTGGCCAGTCACTCTCACCAGCGCTCACACCCACCCATTGCTGAAGCAAGTTTGCAGAGTTCAGCCTGATGGGAGTCTGCGAAGGGGCAGTCGTCCAGGGCAGGGTCAGGAACCTTCAGAGGTTGATACCTGTAAGAAGGAGCAGTGGGAAATGACCAGAGATGTGAGCATGGATCACAGAGACTGGCCTACTCTACACCCACAGCATCCAGAGTTTTTCAACCGAGCGTCCACTTCCCCAGAACTTTTTCTGTATAGCTGTCTGGGTGAATGAGCCTCCATCCTTCCCTTAACATGCAGACATGTTCAGGAACAGTAGAATACAGTGCCTAAAAACACAGACTTCAGAGACATGCCCCTTGGTTTAATTCTAACTGTGGCCTTTGGACAGTTCCACCAACTAGTTAGTTTGCACTCATTTTCACCTATTAATCAGTCACCTACTTTCCAAAGCTGTCCTCAGAAGTAAATAAATTAATCCTCAGGAAGCACTCAGGGTGGTCCCTGACAGAAAGGTACCAGCAGCTATGGCTGCTGTGATGTTCTTATTAGCATAGGTGGTTCCTTGATAACTTTGGTCCACTGTTATACTTAGGCCTCCTTCAAGGGTACGCAGAGGCGGTTAGATTGGACATCACGCAAATGCCCTACGTGTGCTCCTCTGTTTATGTGTGTAGGGGATTTTTGTAAGCACCTTCTCCTCACAGAATCAGCCTCAGGTCAGAGCTGGCTGTCAGCAGGGAGAAAGGGCTGTTTTCTGAGAAGCTGTCAGGTAGTAGGGAGACACTCGCAAAAATGGCAGCAGTGAGAGCCCCATGAAAGACCCTTGCTGTAGAGTCACCCAGTGGAATTTACAACGGATTCTGCAGAGAATCTGCCAGGAGACACTTCTTTGGGAACTTGTTCTCCTCTGTGACAGGAGAATGAGTGTAGCAGCTCTCAGCTCACATCCTTTCCTTCCTTGGTAGAGCCCTTATCACCCGGCCGGCCCTCATCATGCCGAAGTCCATCACTCCATGGTAGATAGTCACCCTGACAGCCATCTCTGAGGCCATATTGTCTGCCCCACCAGGCCCACATGTGTTCTTAGTCCCTGCCACGCTTGAGAGTTATGACCAACTAGAACATTTTGTGACCCAGTTTTGGAAATTGTGTGCCTTTATTTTCTTTCTCATGTCTTCTCTCCTAGCCCTAGTGTCTTCTGGGAGACCAAGTTTTGCTTTCTACTTAAGAGTACCACCCTGGACGAGCCAGCATCCCATACCCAGTCCTTCTCATGAAAGGCTCACAGCTTCCAGAATTAGTGTTAGCTGCCCACTGCCCCATTCCTTAGGCAATGAGACCAGAGGGTTAAATGCCACATTAGAAGCCAATGGCGAGGCACCCAGGAAGAAGCCAATGCTGAGCTAGGTGCAGCATTTCCTGCAGCTCCCTGTGGATGCAGTCTCTCCCTTCTGAAGCAGTGTTGGGAAGTGAGGCCTATAAGAGCTGATTATGTAATTAAGAGGGATTAATGGCCTTCTCACTTTTTCGAGAACAAGTTGTTCTAAAGCAGAGACACCACTCATGCCTCCTCTCTTCCACGGCTGTCTACTCAACCTTCTGCCGTCCTCTCTGAGCAGCAGATGGTCCTCACAAGACCAGGCTCTTGCACTTCATTCTCCGGAACCACAGAGCAAAAAACTCCTTTCCTTTATAAGCAGCCAGGTCTCGGTTATCCTCTTATAGGAACAGACAACAGGGTCAACACAGGGAGGCCAGATTTGGCCGGGGCTTCAGAAATGTCTGGTTTTCAAATGAGCCTGGAGCTGGTGAAGGTTCTGAGTTCAGGTTAGGAAAAAGCAGAAGAAAGGAGGTGAGCACTGGTCTGTGTGGGTGCTTGCTTTCCTGCATCCACACCTCTTCTTCTGGGCAGCTTCTTAGACCTGTGGCTGGCCCAGCTTCTCTTGTATGTGCCTGTGCCACAGCTCATGACAACCAGCTTTCCTACAGCATTTGTGGTGTCCAGCGACAGAGAGAAATGGCAGTGTTTACACTTCTTCTCTGGGCTGCACTCGGCTCTCCCGAGAGGCAGGTACCCATGCGTCTCTATTTGCAGCTGGCTTCCCTGGTCAGAGATAAAATGATGGAGCCAGACTTACATCAAGGCCACGTGGCTCTAGGCTGTTGCTTGGATAAACACTGGCCTAAGAACCACCTTTCTTCATCATAGCCCCTTGAACTGTGAGTTCCTGTATCTGCTGGATGCTGTAGCAGGAGGAAGGAACAGGAAAGGACAATGAGAAGACCATGGGCATGAAGCAGGGGGCATAGGAGTGTCTGAGTCCATAACATATTTTTGGGAAACAAAAAATCTATGCAAGAAAAGGGAGAGGAGACAGAGAGACAAGCTCTAAAAATAAGCTTAGCAATAAACCCAGTTGTGCATTAATTACTCTGGAAGCCATTACAGCTCGAAAACCCCATAACTTTAATGGAGGCTATTATAAGCATAGTGGCAAAATCGTGGAGCTAATTACCAGGCCGTTATTAAGTAGAGCAGAGAGTGCCCCCAGACTTGGAGAATACCATCTGGCCAGCAGGGGCTGAGTCTATTGGCAATGGTGCCTGGGTGTGGGCAGGAGGCCAGAGGGTGGGCCTGTCCCTACCTACGCTGGACTCTGACACCAAGGTGGCTTCTCACACGAAGGCTGTAGTCTCAGCTTAGGTTAGGAGGAATTGTGGTGATTGCATCAGCACGGACCTCAGGATGGTTTCCAGAGCCTTGCTCTGGTAGAAGAACCAATAGAAATCTGGGAGACATCAGGAGACAAGGAGGAGAGAATGGTGTTTGAGAAACAGGTGGCTGAATGGGGCTTCATGGTGAGTTAGGACATGTCTTTGTGGAGAAGGCTGGGGGGTTAGGGTCTGCTGTGTTCACGATTTCCTATGCCCTTGCTCAGACATGTGCTCCTGACTGACCCAAGTGACTGCTGCCCTCTCTGCCCAGCAAGTGTGGACACGAGGATCGTCCATTCCCCCAGTGTTCTCTAAGGACCCCATAAGGACCCCATGAGCAGGGACAAAGGCTATATTGGGAGTGTAATGGGTAAGGCTCGGTGAGGAATGGCCATTGGATGAGGAGCAAGAGCTAGGACAGTGGTAGGCCATGTCCTGGACACCAGGAGTGGCTTTTCACACAGCTTACCTCCCTGACCTCTACTTTAGCTTTAAAGCATAGGAGATGACTGGGATGTGAGTGTTCAGCTCTGCTATTTCAACGACCTGAAGCAATGATGATCAGGTCCAGTGTTGATGAAGGCATGTCCTACATGAGGGAAGAGAGGTCCAGGTGTGCATCCCGTCCAGCGTCAGCTTCAGAGGGCTGCCCTTACAGCTGCCTATGGAACTGGGTCACAATCAAAGCCCACAAGCCCTTGGAGATTTTTCTTCTGCAGGCTTCAAAGTGCTGTGGGCTACAGATTAAAAAAAATTGGGATGTCGGGGGAATCAAAATGAAGAGCTCTTATCATCCAAGGCTGGAGGAGCAGAAGCCACTGGCCCAAGAGGGCCTGGGTCGTGTGTAAGGTAGGCTTAAGGCTGGCCAATTCCCCAGAGACAGAATGATTTTCTTCTGAGCCCACAGGTGTTTCAACAATGGCCCTGATACCTGAAGATGGGCTTATTGATCTCCACTTGAAAAATATTAATTGTTCCTCAAGCCTTTATGCCCAGTAATTCTGTAACATAGTTAGCTTTTCAATTAGAAGACCCATGAAGATGTGTGTCTTCCAGACTGTGGGTTGTGGTTTTATTGTCAGTGAGATAATTCTTGTGTAGTGTGTGTGTATGTGTGTGAATTCCAAGGCTTAATCCCCAGCATTATAAAACCAGCCAACAAACAAACAAAGGAACAAACAAACACCCATAAAACACTTTTCATCCATATGCAAAAGAATGTGGAACATTACTGAGGAGCCTGGGAGCTGATACAAGCAACAAAATCTCTTTCTAAGGGATCACAGTCAGCTTCTCAGGAGGAGCCGAAACTGGGGACCTTGGTGACTGGGGAAATTTTTGGCTTTTCTTGGGAGTGGGGGTAGAAACAGAAGGATGAGGGGGATTTGTGGAGAAGATAAAGATGGTGGGGTGTTGGCCCCAACCCCAGCATCTCTCTTCCTTACATAGGGCCTCTGCACAGAAGCAGAGGCACAGACTTTGTTCCAGAGATCTACAGGAGCCCCTAATGGGATCAAGGGATTAGTATTGATTCTGCAGGCACTGCTCAGAGAAAGCCCAATGCCAGAGCTAATCAGCTTGCGGCCTAGTCAATCCCTACTTCATTAACCCAGCCTCAGCCCTTCAGCCACAGCACTGCCTTGGGCCCATGCTCTCTCCTTGGGTGCAGGACAGGGGCATTGGCTGCTCCCAGAGTAATAGCCCCTAGAACCTGCAGGGGGCCTGCAGAGCCTTCTGCTCTTCTGTCATCGGAAAGAAGAGGGAGGGAAAGGAAAGGGAAGGGGTCTTCAAAAAGTTCCACTCTGAATCCTACCTTGACACATGGGGTGTGCATTTTTGTAAAGCATAGCTCCTTCATAGTCTAAACAGCTCTGCATGGTAGGCAAGAGCTATTGGTCCCACCTTGCATAGGAGGGAACAGGAGCTTAGAGATGCTACACAATAGTTTCAGATCTCAGTGTTGAATGTAGGTGAGGCTGTGGAACTTGAATCCTGCCCCCTTCAAAACCACTCTACTTCCTTTGTATGGATTCTTCTGTGTCTTGCTTTCAGGATTTTCTGACTCACCCTCGAACCCACTCACTGGAGACTTCTACCTTGGGAACGAGCTATAAGACTCCCAAGGCTATGGGGTTTCTTCATCATACTTTATATTGTTTGAAGAGAGGAAAGTCTAGACCAGGAAATGGTGATGTCCTCCTGCTTTGTGGTCTGGCCCTTGCTGCCTGGCACATGTGAGACTTTGATAGGTAGGGCAGCATGAGGCTGTGATCTCCTGTCATCTTGTCTCCTTCCAGCTTGAAAACCATGCTGAGGACTCAAGGAGAAGGCGGTATTATGTTACCCCAGATTTGGTGCGAACAATGGTATTCTTTTCTTCCAGTCCAGCAGTGTCAAAAACCATGGGGTTTCTTGAATTTCTTTGAAGTTATTTCTTTATTTTTCTTTTCTGGAAATAACCTTGAATTAGATTTAGATTATGAGTATGTGAAAAATAAAAATTGGGTTTTAGCCTAGCATGGTCCTCTGCAATCCTGAGTCCTCTCTAGTCCATGGCAGAAATTTAAACAAAATAAATAATGGTCCTAGCTGGGTTTCCTGAGGCTGCCTGTGTTATGCTAGTGGTCTGTAGACCAAAATACATGAGACATCCACTTTCCATGGAGTTTCTATGCAGGAGGACCTTGATCAAACACCCATATTTTGTCATGTGGGACCATCACATGTCTATACCTATTGTTGAGTATAAACAGTCAGGGCATTAACTGGGCAGAGCCAAACAATTGACGGCAGTTGGAGAGCTGTTGGAGGACTGAGGACAGCTGGAAATGGTCATCCAGTCCATGGAGGAGTGCCAGCTAGGAGCCACCATGCCGCAGAGGTATGATGGATGACTGTCTAGACTGAGGGGACAGAGTTTGGTGTTTGGGTGGGGGAAGGTGTGTAATGAGCAATAATAGGATAGTGATTAGACATCATAGGGTCATTCAGCGTTTGCCCCCATGATGTGGGAGAAAGTCCCGTGTGTAAAGAGCCCTACATTCTAATCTGAGGCCAGACAGAGGTTCAGTTTCTCTGTCCTCCTTTGTTTTCTTTGTTGTTATCTCTTCTTCCTAGCCATGGGCTTCTTCTACAAGCCATGCCAAATTTAGGAGGGAATTCGCCATCCCCAGGGAGTCGAATTCATTAGTTATTGCTGTCTAACAATTTACTATATGAGTAGGAACGTATTTAGCATGTATTTGCTGTCTTTATTGTCTGAGGTCAGGATTCTAGGCCTGGGTTGCCAAAGTCTCACCAAAGGATTGGCTGGGCTGCATTTTCACCTGTAGGACCAACTGGGGAAGAATCTGTTTCCATGATTATTTGGGTTGTTGGCAAAACTACAGGTGCTTACTGCTTACCTCCTATAGCCTGTCTATGTCATAGCACCCTGTCATATAAGGCTCTCTTCTGTTTGGCTTCCTACTGTATGAATTCAGCAAAGAGAGAATCCAGAGTTAACTGAAGTCCTACATGATAGAGTCTAACTGCGGTAGTGGTAACCATTTTTTATTGGCTAGAGACTAGTGAGAGGAATGGAAAGATATTGATGTATGAGACCTTGGAGTTAAAGATCGTGGGGCCATCATAGAGGCTGCCTGCCTACCACAAACAGCCAGGCGGTCCTCCCCTTTTTTAGCTCCTTAGTTCTTGCCTAACCATCACAGATCTCACCAGGAACCTCAAGGACCAGCCAAGCCATATGTTTTATCATCATCTATGACCTCTCTGCCAGCTCCTTTCTCTTTCCTCTGCCTAGGAAGAGTGATCCATGGAGGAATAGTTCAAGAGTGCGAGAGCTTGGGTCCTGGGCATTTTGCAACCCTCTCTCCTCCTACACTGTGGCAAGGGGACTTTGTTGAACCTTCATTTTCTCATGGGACCAAAATTGTGTTTCCCCAGGTAGGTTATTAGGTAGTTAGGAAAAAATAGCATAAACAATCGGTCATGTAGCTGGTACCAATAAACAGACACTCCTGTAACTGTGATCCGCTTAGCCTGGGAAGGGTCTGGCATGGGATTCCCAGCTTGCTTCCCTTTGATTACTTCCAGTGATATTCCAGTTGGTCCCCCAGGGCTCCCTTAAAAGAACAGGTAGAGGAAGGGAGAGACTGGGCTAGTCAGAGACAGTTCCTTCGCAAGGGCTAACCTTGGCTTTACCATGTGACTTGAAGGCACAGAGCAGAGCCAGGGTCAAGGCTAGCCCCAGGGAAATGGTCTTACAAATGTTCTGAGAGAAAGCCCAGTAGGGCCCTTTCAAGCCATGATTCTTCTTCCACTGGAAATCTGCCTCCCTGCCGTGACATCCACTCCCTTACCCCCTACTTCTATTTGAAAGGCTTCTGCCATTACTTGGTGTGCCTAGGGGTGAGCACCTGTGTCCAGTGACTGTTATAGACCCCGGGAGGTAGAAGCCTGGTATCAGATCAGGCACTGTGTGTCTCCCCACTGCCCTTATGGAGCTGAGGGGGTAGAAAGTGTGTGTTCTGGAAAGGTGTCTCAGATCCCCGCCCTTCATCTTCCTAGGTTTGATATTTATAATTTAAATCTAGAAAGGGCTTGGGACTGAGCCTTTCATCCAGACAACACATCAAGGCTGATGGCAAACCACAGAGCACCTACTGCGTGATTTCAGAGGGCGAGAGTTCTCTTCATGACACACACATGTACTTGCACATGTGAGCAGAGGTCTAGCGTGCCACCTAGGTGAGAGAGCATGGGTTTACAGCTCAGTTGTGGTTATGGCTTCTAAGGTCTCTTGGGTAATCTTGTGATTGGGTCTCTGCTAAAATGAAAGGCTATGTCATGTGCCGTTGGCTTCCGATGCTTGGGCCTGGGATTATTATAGAAGAGATGATGCCATCATGCCAGTGTGCTCTCTCTGCAGTGGAGTAGGAGGCAGCCCTCTAAAGATTTCATGAGGGTGGTTTCCAAGTTCTCTTGTGCTGTTTATCTCATTTAATCATTAAACCCTTATAATTCCATATCTTCTATTTACTTTCTTTCTTTCTTTTTTTAATAGATGAAGAAATTGAGACACAAGGGCAGGGGTTATATTTTCCCAACTGTCCCATTAACAGATAGTGTGACTCAACCACATCTTTTTTGACTAAAATCTGCTGTTGGCTTCCTGTTGGGATAGTCTCCTGCTTGAGAGTGGCAAGTCCTCCCTCTCAGCCCCGTGACAAATGGCTCTTCCCTGCTGAAGCTGCATATTCGAATGGTAAATGAGAAACTGAGATTCCCTTGCCCCTGGCTTACCAAAGCTGGTGCGACCTGTATACTTAAAAAACAATTCTCAAATAGGACAGGTTTGAAAGGGTGATGAGAGGATGTGATAACTCAGAGAGGCCAACAGATCAGCCATTGGTAGACTGTGGGGAAACTGGGTATCACCAAGGACCCAAGACCCATTGCTTAACCCTCCTGCAGGTGCTGAGTGGGGAAGTGGGTGTTGAGCAGAGAGGGCTGCTTTTCTTTCTTCCCTTCCCTGAGCGGGTCACCAGCCTTCTCCCAGGCTTCATGATCAACCTTCCGGAGCTAGCAAATCCAAATGGTGGCGCTCCCTCCTGCATTATGAGCTCTCTGGGAGAGTTTGACTTGCTCCAATCAGGAGCCTTCTCATATCCTCTCCCCACCCACCTTACCTTACTACCCGGAGACAGGCACAGGACTGGCAGTGTACCTCATTCAGCACTACAAAGGACCACATGAGGGTTTTGCCCTGCCTTTAGATTCTCCACAGTAAAGCAAAATTCTCTTCATTAAGTACTTACCCATTCTGGTTTTGGAGAATCTCTCCACCCAGCCCACTGTAATGCTTAGTGCCCCGTGAGAGGCCTGTGGGCTGCTCAGGACATCTGTGGGATGGCTCTGTCTCCAGTGAGTGAATACCCACTGGGCTAGCGCTACCAATGGATGCCTGTTTAGTAGAGGAGGGACTCAGCCTATTTTTCTCCCAGGCAGGCAGCAGGGACTAGTAGAGCTACAGCTGCTCAAAACCAGAAGCAGCAGAAGCCACGTGGGCAGCTGGCCAGGAGGCCTCATCCTCCCCCCCCCCCCCCCAGCCTGCCATGTACCAACAGTTGGCAGGGAATGGTCCTAAACTGAGAAACACTGCAATGCCCCTAGAATCACTGGCTCTGCGGCAGGGAGAGACACTGCCTTTGCCCTCTGCGACCCTAAAGATAGAGGACAGCCCATGGCTATGTTGCCTGAATGAAGTAGGGGTGAGGGCGACTGTATCTAGGGTGGAACCTGGCACAGAGACCTACTGGATCCTTTCTAGAACTGGGTACTGGAACCAAGCAGGCCCAAGAACACACAGGGTGGGTCTCTCCTGGAACCATGTGTCTGAACCTTGAGTATGTTGGAAGAGCATTCAGTGCCTTTCAAGTTATTTCAGGCCTTTGCGTCCCAGAGAGAGGATGGGTCAGTTGGCACCCCTTTCACTCCCCCAGCTCTGTCCTTCTCACTCTGATACTGTCCCAGGCCATCCTTTGCCTCACATTCCCTCGGTACTGATGCCTGCGCTGTGTTTAGAGAAGGGTGCTGGCAAGGTGAGATGCCCCTGAGCCCTGTGCCTTCCTCGCCTTACCCCTGCCCCACCCAAGCCCAAGCACCCACTATACAGTCATCAGATGCTGAGCTTTGTAAGCTGCCAGGCACTTGCTGGATTTGATGTTTGTCCTCTAGGTCAAACCTGTGCATCCCTACCTGGAACTCAGGGCCCAACACAAAGCAGAAACATCACCAACATCTCTGAAGCTCAGTTTCCTTAACTCAGTGGGGTGATTGGTTGTTAGTTGAGGGAATCCACGAGGAGCATCTGGTTCACAAATAGCACTACAATTTCTTAGACCATGAAAACTATAACAGTGGCAGCCAGCGCTATCACCTTGTTTTAAAACACAGAATGCCAGGAGTGGGAGGGGGCATGAGAGGATAACAGCATTATCAAAGTACATTCTACATATGCATGGAAATATCAAAACACATTATTAGATAAAATATATGCTAATAAAAAGTTAAAAATTCAGTTGGATCCCACAACCTGGAGAAAATGCAGAGAAGGGAATACTCCAGTTATTTCCAGGGGCCATCACCAACTGCTTGCTGGGCAGTTTTTCTAGCATATTCCTCCTTCCATAGAGCTTGGTGGTACAGGGATTTTAGCTTCTGTGAATGTAGGTTGATGCCATACATGATAAATGGGGGTGGCCTGAGGCAGGTAGGCCTCCCATGTGTGGGAAGGTTGTGTTGCCTGGAACCTGGCACTATGGCCCTGGTTTACTCTGCTTTTGTTCATGGCAGGCTTCCTTTAAAAAGTCCCAAAGCTTTTTACCTTATGCATTCTCCCTTATAGCCTTAGGGGGGCGCTGCTTTCTCACTCTGAGTAGCAGAGGCTTGGGACTAAAGGCCGGAGGAGATGAGGGTCAGACACTGGCTGCTCTGTGGTCCATTCTCTGCTGAGGACTATTTCTTCCTTCCGCTCTTCCTGTACAGAGTAGTCTGTCTAGCTTCCAAGATGCCCAACTAAAGAAGGACTACGGATTTCTGTAGGTCCTACGGCCAAAGCTGTTAAGATATTAAGATACATCAGTGGGGAATCTAGGGCTAGGGACTCTTTCATACAATAATTTCCCTGTCCTTTTACCCCAGGTTGTAGGTTTCTGGGAACTTCATTCTTGTTACCGCCAACTCTAAGCTCTCTCTCCTAGCATGCCTGCTCTGTCCCTAAGGTTCATGCTGTGTGGCATGAGCTATCCCCACCGACAGGATAAGAAACAGTTAACGTGAGGTGCTGAAGGTGGTTGGGCGAGCATGCTAATAAATGTGTATTAGCCAGAGTGGTCAGCTTGTGTGCGCCACTCCTTGCAAAACACAGCAGGTGTGGATGTGATGAATGGAGGGCCCCTTAAATCTCATTCCCACACGTGGAGATTATGCTGACACTATCTATGTGTGTCATGGGCTGTATATTACACGGCAGGCTGCAGGGTGGCTATGCATCACTGATCACCTCTCGGGGAAGGAGCCTGAATAGCGCAAAGGGACACGCTAAAGGCAGATTTGCATGCTACACGCCCAGAGGGCTCGTCAGGTCCTCACGGGCTCTGGGGCCAGACAAATATCTGAAAAAGGCAGGTAGATGTCATCTTTAGGGCTCCAGGAAGACAGTAGGTGTGATGGTGGTGCAGGACATTGGCATCCTTTGTGGTCAGGATGTGTGGAAACTCATCCCTTTGTCTGTCCCATTACTGGCTAAGCTGCTCAGCTCCCAAGACTAGGGAAGTCATACTCATCTTGGGGACTGAACACCTGAGGATGCTTAGGAAACACAGGATGGCCGGAAGGAGCAGAGGCCCAAACAGACACCAGATAAAATGGGGCTCTCCTGCCCGCTTTATGCTCCTATGGCATCTAGCACATAACTTCACTCTGAGTACCAATATATCTGCTGGGTGCTTCCTGCATCAGGAAGGGCAGTTAGGGCCAACTGTCATCGATCCAGCACTTTGTACTCCATGCTTGGCAGCAAAGAGCCAGTTCATGGAATGAATGTTTAAATAAAATGTTGCATGTGCACGCGGTGGAACATCACTCAGCCTTTCAAAGCGGGGAGATTCTGACACATGTTGCCAAATCGGAGATGAACTTGGAGGACCTTATAAGAGAAACAAATGAGCACGAAAGGACAAAGAGTGTATGTACGATGTACCTCACGTAAGGTGGAAGCCCAGGGCCAGGGTGGTGGCGCTCAGCTGATGGAGAGGTTCCAGTTTGCAAGATGGAGACTGGCTTTATAAAACAATGACTATATTTGACTACTGAACTACAAATTTAAAATGGCTAAGATGGTAAGTTTTATGTCACATATTTATTCTTAACACAGTAAATTAAAAAGAGCTTGTTGTACACATGATCCATTTAGACCTGGCCAACAAGGACATCCCCACAGGCCCAGGGCAATGAAGAAGGAGGTCCAGCTAGTTTCCCCTAAAGCTGGGTTAGGCTTGGTGTCCTGTGTGGTACCAGGTGAGTTTCTCAGTACCTTCTGGTTGTCTCTTGGGAATGTCACCTTGAAGAACTCAGTTCAGGGCACACCTATGGGTGTACCCCTTAGAACAATGGGTGTTCACACGCAGCAGCCCGTAGCCTGGCGGGGGAGGAGGCTAGAGCAGGGGCCGCTTGCTCTGAGACACAGAGGGAGATTTATGATGGGGAGAAGAAGTTAATATCGACAAGTGATGAGTTAGGAGAGTAATACGTCAGCTTAAGTTCAGAAACTCTGACGGAGAAAGAAAATCACATGCCTGGAGGCTGTTCATCATCCTAAGCAGGCTACAGAACCCGGGTCCCTGGCCTGTGGCTGAGCAGTGAGGGTGCCAGCAGGTCAGTCCCTCAGCCTCGGAGAACAGTGCCACGTCTACTGTGAGGTCTGTAGGCAAAGGAAGGTGGGAAGGGAGAGAGGGAATTGATGGAGCTGATAGGAGGGACATGAAGGATGCTGAGGTGAAGAACAGTTATCTGCTAGGATAGCCACAAAAATGTCTCTGAAGCACAGCATCTTCCTTGATGTTATATGGATTACTTCATTCACTGTGCTTCCCAGGGGACCAAGCACCCACACCTCCATAGCTTTGCTATGACAGGGTGCCAGGGCAGTGATGATGTGAGGTCTGGGGGTGAACATGATTGCTAAATCTCCGAGGCTCAAGAAAGTGATTTCAAATAAGAAAGCTGCAGACCTGGGCTATGAGTAGTTAGGTCTTAAGCCAGTGAAGATCCCAGCCCCTCACCTACCTCTGTTTCACCAATGACAGTCACCAGGGTTTCAGGAAATTTAGAGCACAGTGTGGAAGGAGACAAGTAGGTTTGGGTTGCTTTAGACAAGGGTGGGGCCACTGTAGACCCAGGCTGCTATTCTACACTTGTAGATGATGGGACAGTTGCTACAGTGGCCCAGGCAGGCTGAACACTCTTGCACCAGCTCCTTACAGACTCACTGTTTGCTGTCCCACCTCTGCTTTCCACCTCAGGGACATTGGCTCCTGGGGCGTGCTGCAGAGGACCTGTGTGGTGTGACTTCTAGCTGAGTGGGCATGTGCTACTGGGTTCCTGCCCTTCAGACTTTAGATGATGAAACAGGTCCCTCACAGGTTCTGCCACACCAGTAAGTTACTGACCCACCTCGGGCAATAACTTAGGGCTCTGCTGGCTCTTTCATTCACTCAGTTGCTGGGTAGATGACAGCTGATTCCTGCTTGGCAAGACCCTTTCTGGCTTCTGTCCTCCACTGAGTTCAGGGCCACAGCCTCCTGGCTTTGCTATTCTCAAGATCAGGGATGGGAGTAGGCCCAGAAAGAGTCTCCCCCTAAAATCCCTTTATCTCACTCAGAAAGATGTCACAGTGGCTGACCTTGTGGCTAAACCTAGATGCTGATGTGTGTGTGTGTGTGTGTGTGTGTGTGCGCGCGCGCGCGCGCGCGCTACTCTTGTGAGCCAAAATTTCTGTTTTCCTCATCTTCATACAGAAAAATCATCAATCATTTCAAGTAAGGACACACTCCCAGTCATATTTTGTCCCTAGGGTCATATTCTATCTCAGGTCAGAAAATAGAGGCTCTGGAGGGGTTGGTGCTGCAGGCAAGGCCACGTGCTGATGGCCGAGAGCCTGGCACAGAGGGGGCTGCTCAGCAAGTGCTTCTGTGAATTGCTAAATAAATGAGGAATACAAATTGCTTTCTATTTTCAAATTAAAAAAAATCCAACAACACAAAACCAAAAAGCACCCGCTACTGTGGATTCTGCGCGATTAGCATGATGAACTGCAGTGACTCATCCTCTTCAACATCTTAATATTACTCCCATTTTAGAGATGAGGAATCAGAGGCACAGAGGTGAGCAGCACCCAAGGCCATATGGTGAAGATGAGGCAGAGGTTGGATCTTAGTCCAGTCACTGTGGCTCCTGTGACCATGCTATGCCAAACCCTCTCTGCAAAGGCATGTTTAAGGGCTTTCTGGGCTGCAGGCAGCATTCTGAATGCATTGTTGAATATGGCACCCATTGGCCACAGGTGACTCTTGAGCCCATGAACTATGGCTGGGGTGGTGAGAGACTGCTTGGTGTATCAAGGGAAGCAGTCCTCCCCACACTCAACATTGCTGTCACAACCTCCGAACCACAGTCAAACAACTAGCAATAACCCTGAGCTTAGAGAATTAGATCTGGCCCCAGTGGGCAGATCCTTATCTGCCCTAGAAACAAGGAAGCCAGGCTGGATAGAGATGATGGAGTATCACCCTTAGGGGCCAGGTCACACCGTGGGAATGGGGAGTTGATCTCTGGCACCGAGACACTACTGACCACCAAGACCTTTGTCTCTGTCCTTTCTGCCCTCCATCCCTGTCCACTTTCCTTCACATAAGCATGTGGCTAGACTACACAGTTTATAAACATAAAACGAAAAACCTTGCTTGTTGCTCTGCACACTGAGCTGAAGACCTCCAGCCTCTTGGGCATGGTAAGTCCTTCAACCCATCCAGCTCTTGATCCAGGCTTAGAATCTCCACTTTGGAGCTTATTGGTGATGGCAAAGCCTTAATCCATGCCAGGAGCTTGGCGCAGAACCTGCCTCCCGTGCTGCTGTCAGCTGGTGTGTGTGCAGGGAGCACAGACTCATTTTAATATTGGCCAGAGCTAAACCTCATTAGAAAAGTAAATTTGCTGTAGCTGCAGGGGAAAAATGCAAGCAATCCACACAACCTTCCCAAAGCTAAATAGAAGCACAGGGTTTAGACCGTTTGATGCAGTATGTCCTCATCACCAGGTACAGAGCCTGGGCCACAGTAGGTACAGAGAGCCAATGCAAGTGGACTGAACTCGGGGTGACTTCTGGTCATAATCACCTTCCAGCATGGAGGGTAAGTGGTCATAGATTTAGAGTGTTTGTAAATCTCAAAAAAATTGTAGATAACCATTTGCTGGTAATATGGAATGATTAAAATGAAAAGTCATTAGATATGAAGATATCATTCTTGCTGCTCTTTAGTGGAGAGATGCTCTGAGTAATTGGGTTCTGGACCAGGAAGAGTTGGGTCTAGTTCAAAGTCAGAGGTTAGATACCTACATGGGTTAAGGTGGAAGGGAGCCTGACTGTAAGAGGTCTGAATAGGGTGAAGGGTCTCCATAGATGGTTTGGAGTGGGCCAGCCTGAACTGGCCAGGTCTGACCACTGGCCTTCCCATTGTAGAATTGTCCAGATACTGGGAGAGTAGGGTATGGAAGGAGGATGCAATACACACACACACACACACACACACACACATACACACACACACACACACACACAAAATAACATTCTTAGCCATGGACCCAATAGTCTAAAAAGCTGATGGTCTCCCAATTTGCAGACTGTCAGGAAAACATGCCTTAGAGGACTCCTTTCACCTTAGTCTTCACTTAGCTGGGAATGGAGATACTGAAATGCAGGACTTTGGCGAGCCCAATCTATCAGCCTGTCTCCTCTCAACCATGACCATGTCTCCTTGCTGGTCTTTGGGGGATTGCCAAAGATCTTGTCTGGAGCTCTAGCAAGAAGGATGCTACATGGAGAAAGGTTTTCTACCACTTCCCTAGGGGCCCCTCTGGCTTGCCCATGCTCTGCCTCCTTCCCCATCACACTGCGTTCCAGGACTAGGTGAGATGGGCAAAAGCACAGCAGGAAGATCTCCTTCATACTGCTGGAACATGACCTATCCCTGTTGTGAGTCATCCTGACTCCATCAGCCTTTCTCAGTAGACCGTCCACCAGCTCCAGTGAGGGGTCTCTCCAGGAGAGAGTGACTGACAATGCTGGGATACTGCAAACTTGCAGAGGAAGGCTTCGAACATTCCAACTTCTGCCGCACCTCGCCTAAGGTTTCACTCTGCTTCCTTCTCAGTGCCTGTCTCAGGCTCTTGATTTCTCCTTTTGCTGAGGCCTCACCTTCTCCTACAGATGTCAGGCCCAGGGAGCACCAGGGATCCTCATATTCTTCTTTTAGAACCACATGGGGCCACCAGAATCCCTGGCTAAGAGCCTGGTTCCTTGGTTAGCTCACCCTTTCCCATATCTTAGCCTTACAGAATTTCATCACCCTGGGCTCCATCCATATCATGAAGGCACAGTAGACTTGGTCCCCTTCCCAAAAAAATGGTGGGGAAAAAATCCAAGTCTATTAAGAAGCCTGAGAAGTAAAAAAAATTTAAAAAAAGAAGCCTGAGCAGAAGAAAAGGGCTTATTCCTCTGTAGCTGGTCTCTGCTATAGGCTCCCATTCTGTAGCTGAGTCCCCTTTAGTGATTTACCTGCCCCAGGCTTCTGGTGGAGCTAAGTAGCACCTCATCCAGAAACACACGCACATATCCGACCCCTCCACAGGCACAGATGATCCCTAAGCACTCGGGGAGTGTCTATACACACAGGAGCAGCAAGACAATGCCCTCAATGCCAAGCGAGGGCACAAATGCATTCATTTTTCTGGTCCCATCCCCCAGGAAGCATTTTTCTCTTGTTGAAAGGGGCAGGGAGGAGACGGCATGCAACTCCAAGACCTTTGGAGAGCCTGGAAGTGAACTGAATAGAGTGGGAGGTTTTGTGAGGGTTTCATGGGGGAAGGATCTTTATCTTGCATGAACACAGAGAGGACTCAATGTTGGTTCAGGGCGGTCAAGAGTGGTCACCAACTGTGCAGGTTCTAAGAGGAAATGCTTCTGCTCTGTAGTGACTGTTGACAGAAGAAGGGAGATGTAAGGACCGAAGACCAAGATCAATAGCCTTATTCGGCTACATACGCACCACACCACCAGCTACTTACGAAGCTGTGTGCCTGCCATTAGCACATAAACCCCTACAATCCCCCCATCATTTCTTTCCTAGGCACATTTATATCCAGCTCACTTGCTTGAAACTGTGTGCCAGATAGTCCAAGATCAAGATCCTACTGGGCATTCCAGCTAAATTGTTCTCCATAGAGAAGTACTCTGCAGGTATGGGGGAAACCACTGTCAACAAAAGGCCCTTCTCAGGGTCCTGTGCAGTGGAAATCTGGGAGTCATCTCAGCTCCAGTTTCTATAAGCTATCACGGAGCGCATAACTAGGACTAGATCTGCCTGGGTGAGAAAGTGGTAGCCAGTCAAGACCAAGTTACTGTGTGTCGGGGGTCTTGATCTGAGCTGCTGGCGCCGCTGTTTCCTGAGGCGCTGGATCGAATACTTTATTGTCTCACATCTCCGTTGCCTTTTCTGAACTTGTACAATCAAATGCACAGAGGAGGGTGACGACCTGGTCCTGCCTCCTTCCTCTTCGCTGTACCGAAGGACTCAGGGATTTGCTGTCACTTTTGACACAGTGCCTCAACACCCACAGAAAAGACGCGGCGCTTGGCTACCCTGAAAAGAATTAAATTGTAAATGCCCACGAAAGGAGATCAGTTGGGGTGCCTGCTGGTGAGCAGGGGTGCGGCTAGAGCTGGCCCCCACACTTCCTGTGGTCCTGTGGGCCACCAGGAACCACCTGCTGAGGTGGCAAGGGACAAAATAGCTAAGAGAAAGACCAGTTGTTAGAAGACTCTCAGAACCAGTTTTTGCCTTCATTCTGATGGAGCGGGGCAGGCAGCGTCCTAGCTTTATTTCCTAACCCCTCAGGTGCAGGCCCTGGCAGCCGGCCCTCTCTTTCCTGTTGTCCCCATTTTGTGCAACACACACACACACACACACACACACACACACACACACACACACACACACACACACAAACACCCCGCGCGTGCACGAGGGCGTACATGGCGTGGGTACTGATGGGGACGGATAAAGGGGCTCTGTGTACCGCGGCGGTAGGGGCGCAGGGCGCGGGACACTGACCTGCGGTGGCGAGTCCTTATCGTCCCCAGCGCGGTCCATCGTGGGTGGCAGTCCTATGCTCTGGCCCCAGCGCCCCAAGGCTGCCCTGCGATGCGCGCGCTTCTCTCTCCGGGCGTTTTTCGGCTCCGTGCCCTCGGGGGCCACTTCATAGCCGCGGGCCCGCTCGTCCACAGCCCCGGCCCGCCCGCTGCCACCGCCCGGCTGCTTCTGGGCTCAGCCAGGCGGCGGCCAGAGCCCTAGAGCGCTCGGGAGGGCGCGGGCGGCGAGGCGCGGGGCGGCGACAGGAGCCCCAAGAGGCGACGCGCGGGCTGCCCGGGCCGGGGTGGTGGGGCGCGCGGCCGGAGCCCAGCAGAGCGGGCCAGCGCGTGGTGCCCTCGGCGCTGGCGGCGGCGGATGCGCGGTGCGGCCGCGGCTGTGACAGCGCCTCCCGCCCCGCCCCCACGCACCCCGCCCCCGCGAGCGCGAGCTGCCGGCGGGACCAGAGCCACTAGCGGTCCGTACCAACCTCGCGGGCTGAGGCGGGGGCCGACACTGGACCCCTCCCCTAGCTTGGTATCACCTCCCCTCACTCCCCGCAGTGGCCCTTCCGCAGGGGCGGCTTGGGCTTCGGGTGCTGGAGCGGCCGCGGGAGGGGCCCAGGGTACTCCAGCTTTGGCTCGAGGGAAGAGAGCTTGCCCGCCCGACCCGCACCCCCAGCCCATCCGCCTCCATCCTTCTATCCTGGCTGCTCAGGCCCCTGACTTGGCAGACTCTCTGAAAGGGCGATTGTTTCAAGGCTGGGATGCTGGGGGTGTGGGGTGCTGGAGAGGGGACAGTTCTAAGGGACTAAGACTGAGCTGGAAACCAAGGAGGGTGCGGCCCCCGTTTGGCTTTGGACAGTCCAAAGTGGATACAAGGCAGATTGTATGGGTTGGAGATGGGAGTCCCCAGTAGCCTGCCAGTGGGGCGGCCCCACCTGTGGGCACTGTTCTTTCCTTAAAGACCTGTCAAGTGGTGGAGTGTCACTCTCTCCTCTCCCTCCCCAGTGCAATGAGCATTCTAACAAGGAGGCCGGAGGAGGTGCTGCCTGGTGCAGAGGGACCAAGAGATGGCCAAGGTGGGTGGGCAGGCCATCCAGGAATTTCTCAGCACTAGAGAGCTGGGAGGCAGGGAGCGGTTTGTGTGTGTGTGTGTGTGTGTGTGTGTGTGTGTGTGTGTGTGTGTGTGCATAGAGGCCATGCATTCATCCAGCAGGAGATTTCTAAATGCTTTGTCCACTTGCCAGAGCCTAAGACAGCATCCATGTTCCGTCAGGGTTACATTCTGGACAGTCCTCGCTGACACCTGTGGTCAGGGCCTCCAGCTGTGTCCTCTTCAAAACTCCAAAAGGCCAGTTCCTGTCAATGTCAGCTTTCTCCAGGCTCTGTCTCCTCCTTCCTTAATCTAAAGAGTCACAGCTCGGCATTGCTGGACCAAAGTGTTCTTTACCCTGTGGACTGATGCTGAGTCCCCAGGTCTTTACCAGCACCTCAGTCCGGTGCTCATCTTGGGTTTAGGTGAGTGGTTTAGCAGCTCTGGAACCACTTCTGTTGTTCAGGACTCTGAGGTGATGCAGGAGCCACTGACCATGTCATCCCATAGGTGATAGAAAATATAATTTTTGTCTCTAGGGAGAGACTTCCTCTAGCTTCTCCCCTTCCTCCATGCCCAGGAGCTCCTGGAGTGCATGCTGCCGCTCTGCATCTCTCTGAGTCACCCATACAACTTACAATTATCAAGTGGCAGGGCAGATATGGCTTTGGAGACTGGCTCTTACCTACAGAGAAACTGCTGCCTCAGACAGGACCATCCGTGTGTGGGGTCATACCCACCCCTCATCTCTCCCCCAGGACTGTGCCTAGTCCCCAGGTGGGGAGTTCTAGACAAATGGTGGAATAATGAACAGGTTGAAGGCAGTAGCCGAGTGTCCTGCCCAAAGATCTCTCTGGGCCCATCTCTTCTGTAATAAACAGGCTTCCAGTAAGCTGGCAGGTTCTTGTCTGGTCCCACAAGGCTGTGGCCAGTGAATGTCCTCTGGTTCTTCTATGGGCTGGTTCCCTCTAGCTTGAAGTTCAACCAGATGGAACAGGAGTGGTTGCAAGCTTTATCTCACCATTCTCGTGAGAACAACAGTGATAATAAAAGCCCTTTCTGGAGCCCTGTCTTTCAAGTTAGCCTCAGGCTCTGTTTATGTTTTCTTAATATTAATTTATAAAGTCAATTTGAAACAATAATGTGATATTAAAATTAGTATGAGGAGGTTCGGCAAGGAGACAACAGCTTGCCTTCATTTTGGCAGTATCCCACGGTTATGGACCCACAAATACACATGTCTATGTGCACACAAAGTGGTGCACATAGAAGCAGATACACAAGTAAGCACAGAAAAATGAGTGCAAACAAATGGTCTCTCATATACCTCATGTGCATGTGTGAATGCATGTACATACCTGCCTCACCTGCTTGCTACCCCCACCAGTCCTTCACCAGGGGTCTGAGCCATAGTTACCACTTTCCTATGCTCTTTGTGGAAAGGCAGCAGTGTTTCCACTCCACATCTGGATTTCCTGCATCCCCACAACTTGGTCCTTGCTCCAGACATCTGGAGCAGCTCCTAGATCTCCCTGAATGACTCATTTTTTCATATTCCACTCCTCCACTGAAGGAAAGAGCCCCTCTTCTTAGAGCCCTTCCCCAAAAGCCTAGCACCAGAATGTTTAGTATACAAAACTCTGGTCCTGTCTGTCTTCTGGGGCAAGCTGTTATATATTTATTGTGCATTTAAGCAGGACAGAAACCCTGGTTCCCATAATCTGAATCACAGAAGGTTCCCATAAAAGCATCATCTGCAATGCAAAACCAAAAACCATCTGGAACTGGATCACCTGTGCCCAAATTTAATAGGAATAGCAATCGGTTTAGTGTTGCTGGTTCGTGGTTCCTCTAGCAGTTTCTCTGCTTGGCCCTCTTTCATAGAGAGCTTTGCTCTTTCCCAGGTCTGTCACTGGTGGTTTCTTTTCAGGCCATCCATCCTTTAGCTAGCTATGCAAGGAACTAAGACAATGAGTCATGCCCTGGCCCCAGGTTATAGCAGGCTTTCTTTTGGGTCACCAACCAGCTCCCAAATAAAGACACGAAGACTTCTTATTAGTTATGAATGCTCAGCCTTGTCTTATGCTTGTGGCACTAGCTCATAACTTAAATTAAGATTTTTTTCTTCATCTACATTTTGCCTTTAGGCTTTTTACCTTTCTTTTTTTTATGTCCTATTCTATGTCTTGTTTACTGGCAGCTGCCTAGCCCCGAGTGTCTCCTCTTTTTCCCTTATTCTCTTCTCTCTCAAGCCTAGATTCCTCCACCTATTTATCCTCTCTGCCTGCCTGCCCTTCCTGGTTCTCTTCTGCCTGGCTATTGGTTGTTCAGCTTATTATTAGACCTCTCAGGTGCCTTAGGCAGGCAAGGTGAAACAGCCTTTTAACTATATAAAAACATATTTACATAGTTAAACAAATACAGCATAAACAAATGTAACACATCTTTGCCTAGTTAAAGTAATATTCCACAACACCAGGTCCTTGCTTTGCCTGCCTTCTTAGCCTCTCTTAGCTGTCTGGTGGTTGGGACTCTGTTTTTAGGGAGTCTCCTGCTATACCTTTTCTTGCACTGGGAGTCATCAGTAGTAATTTCACTGCTATGAATAGACAGGCCCAGTGAGGAATCCCCCATTCCCTAGTGCATGAGCTCACCCATCATGGCCCAGGCAAGGACATACAAATGTGTACATGTCTCCTCCCACCACCAGGTGACTCTTACTCAAGCACATTGGAATGAGGAAAGCTGTCTTTTCTCTGAACAGTCGGTTAGGGTCCCTGGGGATGGGTCATTACTTGCAAATTTTGGCAGGAAATTTCATAGGACATATGCTTTCAGAGGTATTTTTTTATGATTGTGTGGATGTACTATTTCAGGTGGTTAAGAAAGGTGGCACATCTTTCCACTCTTCCTGTTTTTTGGTCCTGGTTTGGAATCTCAGATATCCTTGTTTATCTCCAGATATCTTCAGAGCAAATTGGAAATGGTCATTTGGTCACAAAGACCCTTGAGCTCCCTTCTTGTGTCCCATTCCTGCCGCCTCTGAATTCCATTCATTGCCATGGTGCAGCTGCACAGCTTAGAGTACCTTTGTAATTTACTGACTGCCCTTTGCATTGGGGGCTGAGGGAATTGGGAGCAGAGTCAATGGAGTAGAGCCCTGTGCCTTGGAATAGGGTCTCTCAGAGGCAAGTTGAGGAATCTGCTGTGTGTTCTGGGGAAAGTGAGCAGAATACCTACAACCTTCTTACCTGCTCTTCCAGAGTCTCCCTGGAACTCCTTCTAACCTAGATGTGAGCGACAGCTCTCCCACAGTCTCTGCTGAATTTCAGGTGTAAGCTACGCTTATCTGGAGGGGCAGAGCTTTTATTTAGATGCACATGCTTTTATTCATTCCCCTAATTTCTATTGAGCTTCTGTCATACCTCAGTCCACAAAGTTAGAACAAGGATTGACAGCCACCAGAACAGCTAATGTTCATAAGACCTTTTCATAGACCAGGCAAGCATCTAAGTCTTCATGTGCATTAACTGATTTCATGACATAAGGTGTTATTTATGAGGAAACATTAATGACAAGGCTCTATTATGATTTTCATTGTAGAGGTCAGCAATCCAGAGCATAGTGTTTAGGTAATTTAATCAAGGTCACCAGCTAAACAGTGACAAAGTTGGCTTTGAATCAGGTGGTTGAACTCCAGGACTCAACTCTTCATCATCAGAGTACCTCAGGGGTTTGGGGGTTGTCAAGTACCAAATACAAGGAGCCAGGGCACATATGGATTTAGAATGAGCTGTAGTAGAGAAATAACAGTCAAGGTTCATAGAAGATATTGGGACAAGGAAAGTCTCTTTAAGGGAGTCACATTTGAGCTGAGATCTGCAGAGTGTAACACTAGGAATGGTGGTTGGGGCTCACCAAGGTACTAGTAATGCAAAAACAGTGCTAGAAAAAGGAATCAATCAAGGCAAGTAAAGCTGTAAAGTAATGGGTAAGGAGTCAGAGAAAGAGAGAGACATACATACATACATACAGACATACATACATACATACATACAGACAGACACAGATACAGAGAAAGAGAGAAAAAGAGAGAAAGAGAGAGAGAGAGAGAGAGAGAGAGAGAGAGAGAGAGAGAGAGAGAGAGAGAGAGAAGAGGAGAGCCATGAAGTGAGAAAGACATTCTTTCTTTGGACTTTGACCATGACTGATATCCTGCACTGGTGTCATCCAGAGAAAAACTGTTCAATAAATATGATGGATGTAGTTGTTGAATTATTCCTGCCTAAAACGCTCCTCCATAGCTGGGTGATGAGCAAACATTTTAGACCTCTGGGTATTGGAAGAGCTTCTGCACAAACGACTCTGCACAACTTCCTTTTGGGACTTGGAAAATATTGGGAAAAGGATTAAAATGACATCTTTCCCTGGTTCTCTACTCCAGAACCCATCCATCCATCCATCCATCCACCTACCTATCCAACTATCTATCCACCATCCATCCATCCATCCATCCATCCATCCATCCATCCATTATCTAGCCATCTTTCCTTCCAGACTTCAAGAACTTCTTTAGCTATGAAAGACGAGTTTCTACTTCCAGGCCAATTGTTCTTTCAAGAATGAGTTTTCTGCATCTCAGTTTTCCCATATGCTTTCCCTCTTGTGCTCCACCACAAAGGAAGAGGCAGGCAGAGGGCAGGTTTTGGGGCAGATGGAGATCCAGGAAGGGGCTGCTGCGAAGGCAGAAATGGGAGAGGAACAGAGGCAAACAGTGGGAAGCTGTCCAAATTCTTTTTGCTCTCATGTAGAGGTTTGGTATATAGTGAGCTTTGGGAATCTGGGGTAGAAGGAAGAGATGCCTATAACAGATGCAAGTATATTTCAGAGGTTCAGGAATTAATTTTGATTAGATGTATTTTTGAATAAAAGATCATTGTTCTGAAAGGTTTTAGAAACAACTCAGCACATTGGAAGGCAGTCTCTTCCCTCCATTTCCAGCTTGTTTGGGCCTGTAATTTCTCCTCAGTGCTTTTCCTGGAACTAAGAGGGTGCTGAAGCTGGGGAGAGGATGATCAAGAATTAGTGCACAGATGTCTCTTGGACTATCTGCCTATGGCTCAAAGTATGTGTTGTGCCGACTGGGGGGGGGGGGGTGGGGGTAGGGGACTTGGTCCTGCTGCTTTCTTATGGCCACCAGTGGTGGAACTCAAAATCACTGAAGAACATTCCCTTGTTGGCTTTGTGAGACAAACCCAAGTCTGTCAGAATTTTCAGGGGATAGGAAGAGGGAATGTGGACTTTAAATGCGAAGAATGTTACATGTTGAGACAACGTTTGTTCTTCTGCAGACATCTTGGAGACACGAAGGGGCAAGGGTACATGGAAATCTCTGGAGCCCACTCTCAACAAATAATTCAGCAGGCAGGCTTCACTGAGATCCCAAAGCTTGCAGTCCTTGTTGGGCTGTCCAGACAATTTACCCACAAGCCTCCAGTCTTCACCCATGCTGAGAACTGGAAAAGCTGTCTTTTATCCTCTGGTTTCTTCCTGCTTGAAGGCACACTGAAATCTCTGTGGGGAGCTGGCGATCTGTTCTCACGCCACCCAGTGAGGGATAAAGGGTTCATGGAGTTAGGGAGAGCTTTAATCAGGACCCTTGGGTCTGAGCACACAACTGACAGTTTTAATTCTCCAGTTCTGTTTCCTGAAAATGGATGGTCATTTTGAGCTTTCTGGTCTCTAATCCCCCATTCAGAAAAGCAAACACCCTAAATCCTCAATAATGTAGGTTTCACAGCCTTACACGCCTATCTGTGTTTCAGCACCAAGGCCAGCACCACTCTCAGGCAGCATATGTTCTCACATCTGGACTCAAGCAGTGTCCAGGCTCTGGGGGCTCAACTTGTGCTTGGCAGGAGGACAGCACACCGTGGAAGCCAGGCTGACATTCTACGAAGCCTCTTCTAGACATGGTAGTTCTCTATTTTTGAAAAACAAAAGGCTCATTTTTATAAGTAGAAACAGGGTGTTCAGGGGATTCCAGGATAAAGCTAAGCAATCTATCAAGGATAACGAATCAATTTTACTATGCGTGCCAATTCTGTAAATTTGTTGGGCATGTATGCTGTGAAATGCTGTGAAGTTATACATGGGCTAAGCAGGACAGAACACCATGACTGCTTAGTGATGTTTGCTTTGACTGGGTAGTGGGATGTTAGGATAATTTTGTGTGTGTATGTCTCTCTCTGTGTGTGTGTGTGTGTGTGTGTGTGTGTGTGTATGTGTGTGTGTGCATGTGTGTGTGCATTCATGTGAGAAAGAGGGGGAGAGAGAGAGAATGGTGTTATTTCTAGTAACTAGGTGATAGTATCTAAATGTCTAATATCCATTTATTTTTGAGGATAGTATATCCTTCACATTTAACAGTGTTTCATTTTTTTTTCTTGTTCACCCATTTAATCAACATTTTCTGAGTCTTGTTAGGCTCTCACTGCCAGACATCACATTCTATTTACCCCCAGCCTTATCTTAGAGTCTACAACTAAAGTGATGCAAACAGATACAACTATGGTATAAAGATTGCTTGGAAGGCTTGGTGAAATGTTCTTGGGGCCCAGAAATCACGATGAGTTCTGGGTCAGTGGGTTGCTCAGATCAAGTTATGATCATTTCCACAAATGAGCAGCTGTCGGGAATCCTGAACAGGGGTTTCTAAGAGTGAAGCTCTGATATCTACAGCAAGGCCCCCCGATGTGGACACAAGCATTCTGATAAAACTGTGCATGGCATTTGCCTATTATTCCAACCTATGTGACTACTAAGTCCACATCTGTTTACCTTGGTTCTGGACAACAGAGCCCCATGGGTACCATAGGGAAGGCCTAGCAAGTCCTAGCCAGAAATCACCATTTGATCTTCAAATGCTATTTTAGGGGTGGCAAAGGGGAGTGGGATGTCTGCATTCTGGACTAAGGCTGAGGTACAAGAATGGGGATGCCCATACAGGTGATCCAAAGTTTAAGAAAGTCATTATGAGTTAACTCCAGGTGTTTCAAAGCAATTCTTTCCTATGAGGTTGCAGAATCAATAGCTGCAACAAATCTTTCTAATGCCCATTCTTCATATTTTGTGGTAAATTGCTATTACTTTTGTAGATCTCCATGTTATTTATTTGTGAAAAATAAGGAAAAGTGGATATTTTGTAATTGGGTATACCAAAGCCCAGGGAGGAAAGGAAGCTACCAAACCATATGCCATGGCATGACCTTCAGTAGGCACCAACCCCAGCAGGCTTTGAAAGTTAGGGCACACCCAGAGTCAGGAGCCTTCAGTGACCAAATTGAAACCCTACCATTCATCACAGTGGTAAGCAGTAAAATATTCCTGCCTTGTTTGAAGATCCCACAATTAAATAGGCAGAGAAATGTATTTCATAAAATATGCATATTGTTTCCTTCCAACAACGCGCTTTAATCTCTCTTAACTCATAGCCCAGATGAGCCATGGGAGGAAGAATCTCTGACTGCACATTAAAATCAGTTGTCAGCCAGCGCTGTCTTCTGGGGTGAACTCTTGTCATTGTCATCACCATTATCAATCCATTATCATCATCCCCATTATTTCTTTTTACAGTTAGTGTATAAGTTCACAAGAGTTCTACAGAAGTATAAACTGTCTTACCCTTTCACTGAGTAAAATCTTTGATACATGCCCAATGAATGTCTGATGTAGGGAATATTATTAAATGGATAAATGAATGAGCTTTAACATAAATTATGTTGTTTGCTCTAAAGTGTGACTCCATGAGATGAGCTTCTCTCTGTTACCATATCCTTATTTGAATCTAAGGCAACAAATGCACAGGACATTGCCTTGAAATAGACTTTGCGTTGTGGCCTGACCATATGGAGATATACTGTGCTTGGGTCAGGTTTCCCTTCTGCCTGAGCATCTGATCAGCAGGCTCTCTGCCTCAGTCTCCCTCTTGGCTCTGTCTTACATTCATTCCCACACCCACTTAGCTCCTGTAACCTGGCAGATGAGCTCACTCCCATGGATAATGGCTCCTTGTCAGCACTAGAGCCTGAGGAACACATTTTTCATTATTGGACAAAGCTGACATGCAAGACAATTGGACTAAATTGATTGTATTTTCCAAATCATCGCCCAGCTTCTAATTCTATCTGTGAGATGGACTAATTTAAATGAGAATTAGCTTCTAAATTGAGAATCCAGGCCCTTGACCAGGAGGGGAGAGAGGGTCCTTGTGCCATCCAGCAAGGAATAAGTCTACAGACTTCTGAGAATTACATTCACGATAGACCTGGTCACACTGTCTATTTATTCTGCTTCCATCTTCCATTTCCTCCACACTCAGTGATGCTATCTTAAAACCAGCTCAGAACAGCAGTGACATAGATTCTGGTTCCACTGCCACCTGAAATGAAACCACAGCAATGGATAGCAGCCTCAGGGTTAGAAGGCAGCCACTTGTTGCTTCCAATCCCCTATGGATTCCCCATCCTTCATCTCAGAGAAAAGCCGGTCCTACTGCTTCTGTTTCAACAGAAGTAGTTGTAATGGCAGAGGCCCCATGGCCTTCCAAACACACAAGAAAGCTTTTCTTAGTCAAACTGAAACCTGCCTCCCATGGGGACTTGTGGATTTGTTATTTTGTACAGTATCCTTCGGACTTAAAATACCCAGGAACTTTCTGACTAGCATATGATTAAAGTATATATTCTGATTAATGAGCCCCATGGTACTGCCTTTCAAAGTGATGAGGATGTTTCTGTCCTACAATGTCCCCTGGAGTAATAACAAGACCTTTCAGGCACAGGTTGACTTGTGCTAAGGTGGGATGGTGCTCACCTTTAGAGTTGATGGTGCTCACTTTTAGACAGGATAATTCTCACCTTTGGATGGGATATGCTCACCTTTACATGGGACAGTTCTCACCTTTACATGGGATGGTGCTCATTTTTAAGTGGGATGGTGCTCACCTTTACATGGGACAGTGCTCACCTTTACATGGGATGGTGCTCACCTTTAAGTGGGATGGTGCTCATCTTTACATGGGATGGTGTTCACCTTTAGATGTGATGATGCTCACCTTTGGATGGGATATGCTCACCTTTACATGGGACAGTGCTCACCTTTACATGGGATGGTGCTCACCTTTAATTGGGATGGTGCTCACCTTTAGATGTGATGATGCCCACCTTTGGATGGGATATGCTCAACTTTGGTTGGGATATGCTCACCTTTGGATAGGATATGCTCACCTTTACATGGGATAGTACTCATCTTTACATGGGATGGTGCTCACTTTTACTTGGGATGATGATCACCTCTACATGGGATGGTGCTCACCTTTAGATGGGATGATGCTCACCTTTACATGGGATAATACTCACCTTTACATGGGATGGTGTTCACACTTACATGGCATGATGATTACCTTTAGTTCCTTCACCAGGATCAAAGACATACATTCCATAAGTGCAGAGTAAACAGTTTTAGAAATTTGCAGAATATCAAGTCTTGATGGAATCTTCTCCTCCAAAGGAGGTGAAGCAGCTGTCAGGGAAAGTACACAGTGAAGGCATAATGGAAACAGGCTATTAGAACCTTCTAATAAAGAGAAAGCAATAATGAAGGTGGAGGAAGGAAGGGACTGGGTCCCCTCACACATTTCAGAGAAAATAGGCATCCATAGTCCTATTCATACAGTACTTAGCCCTCATCTTCATACAATACTTAGGTCCCTGCACAGCATCTTCTGTTTGCATATATGCTTTCTAATTTCCATGCAATAAACAGCCCAGGATCAGGAGCCTAAGCACCTATCCTGAGGCCTTGCATATAGTAGATAGTTAATGCATATTTGTTGCATGCCTAATACTGAATAAATATTTAGAAGTAGAATGTCAAAATGCAAAACTGTACATCTCGATTACTATAGACGAAAGTACAGATTTTGCTAAGAGAATCTGGTAACTGAGCTTGATGACTTTGGCTCCACACCATGAAGGAAGTTATATGATGAAGGTACCTCCTAGTTTGTGGGTTAAGGAAGAAGGTATATGTCAGAGTGATACATTTCTTAGAAAAAGCAAAAGTTCTGTGTTGGGCATTAGGTTTAATATATATTAAATATTTCAAGAGAGATGCTAACAGTTGGATGTGAAGACTGTAGAGGCAGGTCTCTCTCTCTCTCTCTCACACACACACACACACACACTATTATACTGGGAGGGGTAGCATGGTGATTTCCTCTTAAGCATCTATAGAGGAAGGACAGCTTACCGTGTTCTTGGAAGGCTCAAAGGTGAGCTGTGGCGAATGAAAACATAAATAAGGCAACCATTGAGAGGGAAGCACAGCCAGAGCCCCCACCATGGCTGCTTCATGCCATTGGGCAAAACTCGGAGCTCTAGGAGGCATAAGACAGAAGCCCGGGGAAGAGGCAGCCATGCACAATGAACACTTTCTGGCACTGAAAATCCTGTTTTCCAATCGGAAAATTTCGTAGCTAAACTAAAGGAGATGGCACTGATTGAGAAGTAAATTAGTGGCTTCTGGGATCAGTGGGAGGAAGAAGTTCAATCATAGAATAAGCAATAGCTGAAAATACAAAGGAGAAATAGGGTATTTGGAAGACAGATTCTGAAGACTGCTTGTGAAATTTGGAAAAGTGAATAGAGAAATATCACTAAAAGGGAATGAATGCAGGGTTGTTTGTTTGCTTGTTTTTGGTTTGCCAGATACTTAACTTGAGGGATCAAAAGTCTGAAGTTATAGGTGAAACTGACAAAAACGTCCTCCCCAGACAGGCATGCCTTTGGAGAAGCTGAGTTGTGCCGTCAAACCCCCACTCATCCTAAAGAAACAGGTTTCTTTACCCGAGCCTGCCATTTCTCTTGGTAACTGCCCCAAGTGGAGCTATGTGGGAAGGCTCAGCTTTGGAGTGCAAGGATGCTGGGCATTCACATGAACACATGTGCTGAATCTCATGTGTCTTCTAGTGTAAAGGGAAGTTTCAGGGTTAGGGCTCGTCTACAAGTCTAAGCCAGGTGGATTGACACCTGATGTTATCTTTACACACTCCCTTTCTTGTGTGTACATGCCAGGGTGTCTGAATAACACAAGGCTATTACTGAGCTCTGAGAAAGTAATGGTTAAAAACTGGGCTATGCCTCTACACCCTTGGGTTGTCATGATTAAGGTACTGGTATGGAGACACCACAGCATCAGTTTGTGGTGCCCCTGATAGTAATTTTAAGGTACCAAGCAGAACACATTCAAACAAAATACATGGTAATCACAATTCATTGCATATAACAAGCCTTCACCAGAAGTTCTTTGGACTGTGATGGGTACCAAGAAGTCTCATCATGGTTCCTCCTGCAGAGACCTTATGCTTGCCTCAGAATGTCTTCCTTTGACCTCTGTGCTGTGCTAAAAGCATTGAGCAGGGAGGGTGCATGGATGGACACATCACCTATACTTTTTAGAAATTATTGTCAAATGTAATTGCTCACTACATGTTAACAATACTTTCAGAAGGTAGATCAAGGTATGACTTGCTCTGCCCATTTTATATATAGGATAATTGAAGCTCTTGTTAAAGGAAATAGTTGTAAGGCCCAGATGGGTACAATTCTTTACCCCTCTCTGAGTATGAAACCTTGTTGTGGTTTTATTGTAGGCAGCGTGCTTCACTCCCTCCTCCTCTATTTTTCTCTCTTCCCATGGAGCTGGCCTTTGGACATTAAATGGAGTGGAAGTATCAGAGAACTGAGTCTGACTCGGCCTAAAGGGACTGCATGGACTTCCACATTGCCTTCTTCCCCTGTTGCTGTGGCTATGAAAGGAGTTGGTGCACTTTCAGCCTCAGCCCCAGATGAATGAATACATGAGGAACTGACTCCTACTCCACCCCCCAAGCACTTCTATTGGAGGCTGAGCTGCCTCTGTTGACCAACAATTTCTGGGAGAAAGTGCCTATTGTTTCCTACAATTGAGATTATGTGGGTTATTCTTGTTATGTGGAATTATTATGGCAATATGAACTGATGCTTTTAGAGAGTTTATGCTACCAACACTTGAGTTTTCATGTGCAAGAGAATTACCATGGGTTCCTGCAAAAAAAAAAAAAAAAAAAAAAAAAAAAAAAAAAAAAAAAAAAAAAAAACCAATTCATAGAACCCTAGGAGATTCTGGTGCACTTAAGGAAGTTAATTTCCGCTTAGAGGAAGTTAGCACTTTACAGTTCTGGGACAGCCTGCTTGCTTACCGCACAGGGAATGGGCAAAAGTCTGTAACGTGCTACACTTTTACCTGTGGCTGGTGGGCATGGAGTACATTTACAAAGCCAGGGATTTGGGGTCCCAGAGTACAAATATTTTCCTCCTATGTAGCCCAGCGACAGCACAAGGAGTACAAGTGCAGTAGGGGCAGTCTGTTAGTATTGAGGCTTGGCTGCGTCTGCGTGTTGTGAATGGCATAGATCTAATCTAGCAAATTGTTCCAGGAACTTAGTTAATGCTGTGCTCACAGCTGCAGCTCCTTGAAGGGAGCTGTTTCTCTCTGCATGTGCACACGCACACACACAGACACACACACACACACACACACACACACACACACAGGCACATGCACGATCGCACTTTTCTTTCTGTAAGGATCAAATTGGCCTCCTTGTTCTGACTCAAAGCAGCTGTTTATTTGTTGTTCTCGTGTTTGCAACTGTTGTGATGAGGTTTGCTTCCTCCTTTAACTGAATTACGCGTGGTTTAGCTCTTCAGTACAAGCTGCAGATTGAGCTGGAACATTCTGTCACGTGAGATTCAGATTCTTTCTCATCCCATAGTCCAATGAGAACAGCACAGACGCTGAGTACCTAGGTCCAGTGACACCCCTACAAGGAACATGGCAGAAGTGCAGGGTGTTCCTTTAGCTGCCCCTGCTCTTTCTCTCTATCTCTCTGTGGGAATACAGCTTGGATGGGCCAGGCAGGCAGTTGGGGTTGGGTGGCCTACAGGCGCTCACTATCCCCCCAACGTGTCCCCAGGTCCACAGTTAGAGAGTAGCTGGGAACTCAAGCAGCATGTCTATCCTGTTTGTCTTAATTTACGTTTGGCTGATGACACTGAGCTTATTTATGGCAGTGGAATGGAATTTGTGGAAACTATCTCATAAGGAGAAAATATAGGGTATTGAAATTCTGGGAGCATAGACCAACTATCTTAGAATCTTCCTTCAATCTCTTGGGCCTCAAGTTCAGATATAGACCTCAAAAGGGCCAGAGAAGCTGTGCCACTCAAAAATTCTTTTCTTCTTCCTGTTGCTGAGCTCTGGCCTTTGGTTCTGCTCCTATCTCCCGATAGGATAGGACCAAGGCTACCTCCACAGTGTGCAGTGGTTGCAGAGGGATGTACACTGGGTTTTTGGGACAGTGCTTGCTGTGTGCCCAGCAGCAACTGCTTCCCTTGACTGAGATTGCGAGTTTTAACACTGAAACGACCTGGCGGAATGTCATTTGCATTCATGTCTTAACTTCATTAGTTCTTAGTAATCTTGCAGTGTTAGTTTGCTGTCATCGTGAGGAAGACATTTATTTTCTGCTTTCGCAGAAGGCTGCGGGGAGCCCAAAATACGTCAGGTGAGAGCAGTTGCTGGTGGTCACACGGCAAGCAGTCTCACAAGGAAGCAGTATATGTCCCTCTGCTCCCACAGCACATGGTGGAGGTAACCTTGGTCCTATCTTATTGGGAGACAAGGGACAGGAACAAAGGCCAGAACTAAAGGATAGCTCACCTGGCCGGCAGGTGAGTGCTCACACACTTGGTGCTGTCTTTTGGGGAGACTTGCAGTGTGTACTGGGGGTTCTGAGTCTGTCTCTGAGTGGGAGCAGATGGGGGTGCGGCAGCGAGGGGGGAAGAAGTGCTCAGCTAGGGAAAGAGGCATGGGTTTGTGTGGAACGAGGCAGGCAGGGCTGTCAGGGATAGAGTGTGTAGCGTCTGCGGGTGCTTCTCTCTCTACACTCCACATCACCTATGGGAACCTCTGTGTACATCGCAGACCAAATTTTCTGAAGGAGGGTCTGAATCCCTTCTCTTTCCTGGGCCACTGGGTGGGGCATGCTAATGCTCACAAGAGATGTTGAAGGGAGGATCTGCAGGGGCAGTGGTTATTTTCTTCTCTGCCTCCTGACACCCAGTATATCAGTAGGGCAGTGATGTATCCTGTTAGTAGCCAGGGGCCCAAATTTTCTCCTGCTGAACCCTATACTAAGTAAACCACAGCTCTCTACAGCAGGATTAAGTGGTGTTTTTAATAACAATGCCAGAATATTATATACTTTTCCTTCCCAATCAATCCTCTACTAAGGAATAAATCTCAGTGAAGACTACCTCTTAAGGCAGTAAGTCTGTGTTTTCTCCTGGGGGGAGGGAAGAAAGTCATGAGTGCTGCTCATTTCTGTGGTCTGTGTGCAGCTCACATGCTCTATCACGTCACTGAAGAAGGCCCTTCAGTTGGTCACTCTAGGTCAAACAATCAAGGTGGAACCTGAAGGACAGCAAGGTCATGGCTCCTCTTAGCAGACCTCGGTAGCACTGTGAGCCTCATTGTTGGGTGTGAGTCTGTATTGTTGCTCAGGGATGCACCCAACTGTCTTGGCTCGCCATTCATTCCATGACTTTGCAAATTATTTTACCAGCTTTGTGTAAGATCAGCACTGTATACCTTAACCCGAAGCTCCCCGAAGTTAAGTGACTATTCCTACAACTCCGTAGCAGCCTTTTCCAAGTGGTGTAGTCGTGGGAGCTCCTGGACTTTACAACATACTGTTGAGTTCTCACATTTGTATTTATTCTGGCAGAATGGATTCTCTTAGTGGGCACCGTTTGCCAATTTGGGATTTACAAAAAAATTTTAAAAAGTCACTTTAGGTAGAAGAAATCAAAACTGTGACTGCCTTGACTGTAGTGAGGTTGGTGGTCCCACATGACAGAGTGATCTGGGGAGCCCCCAATCTCCATTGTCTTTCAGTCTTTCCTCACTCTGCGGTCAGGCCCTCAGTAGGTCTGTTTGAACCAGGAGGCATGCTGAAGGCAGAAGCAGTCCTCCTCAGAGATTGCAGGGAATGGGCTGGGATATGGTGGGGTGGGGACAAAAGTAATCAGAATTCCTGTGACCTGGTGCTGGGGTCACAGGAGGGTAAGGAGTTACATGAGACAGCTTGGGAAAGTATCTTGCATGCAGGGAATGGCAGATGCAGGACTGACTGAAGCCCCCACAGCCTGCTGCCTGCATTGGATCTTTTCTAGAGAGTCAGGGAGTGTATCCGAAGGCTCTGATCCTATTTTCACTGAAAACACCGTTAGAGTGAAAGAAAATCTCCCAGGAAGAGTTCCCCTGGTTCCAGCCCACAGGCAGCTGCCCAGCTGTGTGAGGCAAAGCCAAGCCAGGAAATCACTCATCTTCTGGCTGCCTGGTGACGGAGAACACCCCGGGGGAAGGTTAACACAGGAACATCATCATTAGCATCAGCAGACAGAAGGCCCTTTTTCCGGGGCCCAGGCGGCCTCCAGGAGATGCTCTAATGATGGGAATCAGGGGCTAATTACCTCCGACCTGCCCTCTGCACCACCACCCAGCAACAGCAGGCTGTGTAGGCATGCCAGGCGGGTTATTTCTCCTCTATTCTGTAAAGCTTGGCATCTTACCTATCCTTATGACGCACTTTGCCTGAGGAAGAAGGCTCACATCCATTGGTTTATTTGTTGTGCATGCTCTTACGGTCATTTAGCTGGTGTGAAGAGGAAGGGTTGAGAGGGTCTAACTTGCCTCATAAATTAGGTAGAGATCAGAGAGATTATATTTCTTTCTGGGTCATCTCTCCTTCTGAGCTGGGAAAAGGAAAGAAAGGGCACATTGTTGTTACTTCCATGTGGGAGGCACATTCCTTGCATTAACCCATCAAGCTAGCAATGCCCATTTACAGGTGCAGCAACTGCAGCTTACAGATGTTAAATACTTAGGCTAGCATTGCGGAGTTGCTGAGCAGAGTGCTGAGAGCTGATCACAGAGCTGTCTCACTATGCCGTTCCTTTCCCAGGACTCTCCTGGGCCTGTGAGCTTCTCTTCTCAGTCATTCCCATGAGGGTTGACACAATATATAACTGGATCTGGATCTGTGCAGTTGAGCCTTGCAGAGGGATTCAGTGCCTTCATTTAGCCAGCATTACATGTGTTGGGTGCTCTGCAAAGCCTTGTCCTCTGGGTTTGGAGGCTGTCAGTGAATCAGAATTCATCTCTGTGGTGGTGAGGTATTGGGGAATGGAGTGCCTTGCAATTACTATAGATAGGACTATAGACTTCATAGAGCAAGAGGATTGCCCCCTCCCCCGAGATAGCGACACTCTCTACAGAGTCTGGGACGGGGCCACTATTAAGCCATCTTAATTTCAAAGTCTAGTAGCTAGTGGGAAGGTCCTCAGTGTTCCCTATCCCTATGTCCTGCTTTAGTCATCTGGGACATTGGCTTGTCCTTGAAGTCACAGTCGTGATGCAAAGTAAAATTGCATTTTGTGTAATTGGAGCAGGGCCAGTAAATGAGAACTTCCAAAATTTGCTACTCAGTGAGCAGGCTGGCATGGGCAATGTGTGTGTGGCTGGTAAAACTTGGTGAGGAAAGGACTTTCAGACTGCTGTGGTCCACCCTACTTAACCCCCAGATGCAGAAACTGAAGCCCTGCAAGGGGAAGAGACAGCTCTGCCTGGCAGGCAGGTTGAGAGTCTCATAGTTCCTCCTCCCTACTTTCTCTTTTTCCTCCTTCTCCTTCCTCCTCTTCCTCCTTCTCCTCCCCTTTCTCCTCTTTCTTCTCTCTCCTCTTCTTCCCCTCCCCCTCCATCTGTAACTATGTCCTGCTTTTGCTATTTCCTAAATCTTTTATCTCATCTTAATTTTGGCTCAGTTTACCAAATGATTTCAGATCAAAATGTTCACTGGGGCTGTTAATTAGCTGAATAATTTCTGCCTGAATATTACAGGATCATCACCTTCCGAGATGCCACAGCTTGTGGGCCCGAACCAGCTTGGGCATTTCTCAGCCTTCAGTGGGTGATGTCTGCATGGGATAGAGTACTTCTGGTTCCCACCATGTCCTCCCAATGACACCCAGGATCCTCAGGAAGAAAGACCAGTGGGAAAGCCAAGTTGATAAAAAAATGCTTCTCCGCATATTAGCATATACATTTTACTGTTTCTTCTCATATTAATATCATATACATTTAAAAGGGTTCTCCTTATATTAACTTATGTGTTTAATGGATTCTCCTTATATTAACATATACGTTTAAATAGGGTATCCTTATATTAACATATATGTTTAAATGGACTCTCATATTAACCTATACATTTGTTTTCCCCAAAGTCTGACTTCTTTCAGGGTGAGGGGAGACTTGGAAATAATTTTAAAGTTTATCTGAAAATCAAACATTTGGAAATAACCTGGAGTTATGACAGACTCATTTTATCATGCATTAGTACATATCACAAGTCATTGTTGTGCAAGATGAAAGAACACAGGAACCTACTGTATGGGGTAGCCCAGAGAGATGTACACTTTTATGGCTGGGAAGAGGGGGGTACTGTGCAGATACCATCAGATCTGGGAAAATGTGAAGTTTCAAACCTCATTTTTTGCTATATACTAAAAGGGACACACACACACACACCCACACACACACATCAGTGAAGGAAATCAAGCCATTTTAAGATCAGAAGCACACTTAAGCTTGTGCTTGTTTCTAAATAAAAAATTATATTCCAGGTGAAAAAATGATGGAATGAATAACAATAGATTTGACTATTTAAAACAATCTTCATATATCAAAAGAGTCTATAATAGGAGACAAATGTTACAGTTATAAAAGACAAAGCATGGATGCTCTGAATAGCTCACCTGTACTGAAACAAAACTATGAAGACTCTATTAGGGAAATCAAAGCTCATAGACAATTGAATCAATGACAAATAAGTTAAAATTGTTAATTCTTCCCTGATATAAAATATATGCAAACTGGCAAAAAACAAAAATTACATTCTCATCCGCCTTATTGGCAAATTCTTCACAGGTAAACTTTTGGTTTTCTGAGACAAGGTTTCTCTGTAGCTTTGGAGCCTGTCCTGGAACTAGCTCTTGTAGACCAGGCTGGCCTTGAACTCACAGAGATCCGCCTGCCTCTGCCTCCCGAGTGCTGGGATTAAAGGTGTGTGCCACCACTGCCCGGCTCGCAGGTACATTTTTTTAATGTGCTTCTGTGTGTAGAGGACATGACAAACAGCCTTCTCCAATGATGATGGATGGTTGAAGGATAAATTGGAACTATGCACATATGCAACGGAATCATTCTATATGCAAAGTAAGTAATCCAAGATTGAGAGTCACATGAGAATGTTTATGGTGACTTGAAAAACTTACTTTTTATTTATGTTGATGTGCGTGTGCTTGTATTTTTTGTGCACATGTTCAGGTATCCATAGAGGCTAGAGAGTATAAGAACTTTTGGGACTGGAGTTAAAGGTGGTTGTTAACTGCCAGATGTAGATGCTGAGAATTGAGCCTGTATTTTTTGGGGGGGTTCTCTGTAGCTTTGGAGCCTATCCTGGAACTAGTTCCTGTAGACCAGGCTGGCCTCAAACTCACAGCGATACACCTGCCTCTGCCTCCCGAGTGCTGGGATTAAAGGTGTGTACCACCACCACTTGGCTGAACCTGTATTGCTAAGTATTCGATAGCTGAGCTTTTCTCCAGCCCCTTATGGTTTATTGATAATGACAATACATTGGAAATATTTCCCAAGGACATTAATTATTTTATTTCTAAGTTTTAATAACTGTTAAATCTGCTTATTATAAATACTGTACTAATTGTTGGGGACACATTGCTGAGGGGGAATCACAATGATCTGTGTTCTTTATGTATTGCAAGAAATCAGTTTGCATTTCCCAATTTAGTGGGGAAAGATAAACATTAAATAAAGTAGATAATAAAAGATTGTTTGAAAGTTACTATTGCACATTGGATTGAATATGCTAAACTATGGTATATCATTAAAATAAAGTATTGTATGACCATGAAAAGTAATGTTTAAGAAATAATAATGATATCTACCCTTCCAACAAGTGTCTATTAAATATTTAGTGTACACAAGGAGCAATGGCAGGCATAGGAATACAGCCATCAAGTCAGGTGTAGTTCCTAGACTCACGGGTCTCCCCAAACTAGAAGCTATGATACTGTTGAGACTGTAAGAAAAATACAAGTCTATAGGAAGTGTGTGGATGGTGATTGGGCAGGGTAACTTTCTGGAAGGAGTCTTCCCTGTGAGGCTGTTTTCCATTGCCACACCACACCACAACCGAATCTGGGTTTATTACCTCACACATGCGGAGACTGGAAATCCAAGAGACAGCAAATGCTTTGATTCAACCTCTAGTGAGTGGCTGTCTCTGTGTCACATCATGGTGGGAGCATGTGTGACAAGGAGAGATCCTATAGAGACAGGAAGCCAGAGGGAGAAGTGGGAGAGGGCTTGTGGTTTCATAGCAACCCTCTGATGAGAACTAAGAGACCAGCATTATTCATTCCTTTAGTGAGGCATGTAATGGACCTCAGTGGCAGAGCATTTGACTAATGCCCACAGGGCCCTGGTTAGATTCTAAGCATAAGAAAAGTAAAATAAAACCCAAGTCAACAACAACAAAAGTAAACAAAATAAAAAGTAAAGGGAGAGGAAGCAGAAGAAAACTTCAATAATCTAATCACCTCCCACTAGGCTGACCTCTTTAACTTTTCCTACTATTGATATCCCTACATAGTTATTATGGACCACACTTCTAACAGGTGAACCTTTGGGGGAAAACTGCACAGCAAACTTTAGCACTATCCAAGCTGATATCCAAGAATGAGTAGGAATGAGCTAGATAAAAAGAGAAGGGAGGAGAGATGGTGTGTAGTTCATAGGTAGAGATAGCAGCAACAGAAACCCAAAAAAAAAGAAAGGGAAGAGGAGAAAGCAGTAGAGAAAGAGAGGGAGGAAGGGAGAGGGAGGGAGGGAAGGAGGGAAGGAGAGAGAGAGAGAGAGAGAGAGAGAGAGAGAGAGAGAGAGAGAGAGAGAGAGAGAGAGAGAGAGAGAGAATAGCACTGTTCAAATACTGGGCAGTGTGTACAAAGGGCAGAAAACACCCTGTTCACACCCTGTTAGAGCATCAATGTCATGGAAGCTGTTAAAGCAGAAACAGTGCACACAGAAATAAATGACGGTGTTCGACGTCGTTGGTAGGGTTCACTTCCTACTTTATTCCCATCTGTGAGGTCAAGCCTGGGCTTTGGTGGTCTGCCTTCTCTTTGTACATTACGGAACGTGTAACCCCAGCGTTGTCTGTGAGTCTGTCAGTGGTGTGTGGAAACTCAGAGAACACAGCATGCTCATCTGGGTTCCATGCACCGAGTTAGCAAATTGCCTAGAGCAATGAGGGATAGAAAGGGAGCCCTTACCTCCCACAGAGAGCAAGTGGAAAATGGCAATTTTAAGATAAGCTGTTTTCAGGAGACCTGCAGGTTTCTGTTTTGTTTTTGATAGGAAAAGCACTCTGAATCAAGTGTCCCCACTTGGTATACTGTTGGAGGGTATGGAGTGAGGGTGGCTTTCTAAGTGGTTGAAGCGATGGGCATGTCCTCAAAGCCTGAGGCTTAGCCCACATTTCTCTGAGATGGTCAACCTAGCCCCCGTTAACCAATTCTCCATCTCCTGGTTCCTGCTCTTCTGTGAACCAACCATCTCAAATCTGCCCACATTCAGGAATGAGAGATGCTCTTGGTGAAAAACCCCTGGGCACTGCTGCTCAGGTGAAGCCCATCCAGTTTTGGAGAACCTGATAAAACAACCATGCTCTCTCTGTGCTCTTTCCCGATCACCCCAATTCAAACAGGCACCTCTTCTCACTTGTCTGCCATTTGCTGTCGGAAATGCTCAGCTGGCATTTATCATTTTGCCCTTTATGTCCAGTAGCTTGTCAAGGTGTTTATAACTCTCTTGTCGTGTGATTATAACACTGTTCTCTTTATTGAGAAAAGTTTTCCATTCTCTTTCTACTTCCAGGAGGCTCAGCTCAAAAAGTCTGCTCTGGATACCCACTCTTTTTATACCCAGACAATGTTCCCTGGAAGAGAGAAATTAATTTCTCTTAGCTTCTCTTTGGTGTCTAGTTCAGTGGGAGAGGCCTGAAGGATGATGTAATTCAGTGAGGAGCCAATGAAAACAGGAGACTGGGTGGAGGGTTAGAGATCTGTTTGGATGTGTTATGGGTTATAGGTTAGCAGTGTTATACCTTCCCCCATACTGCTTAAAGAACTATGTATATAGCAAGTGTTTAACAAATATTAATCACAGCATACTTATTGTTACAATTATTTTTAATGTTATCATTCAACACTACCATCTCCAGCCCAATATCTGTCACAGATGGGCAGGTGTTTGATTCATTGGCTTGTCATCTTTGGGTAAGAAAATTTTCTTCTGGAGCATTCTGAGTCCTTCAGGATTCCTTTGCGTTCAGTAATAACTATGTTTAAATGCTGCCCTTTCCCATCTTTGGGACTGGGTTCCTTAACTTTCTATCTCCTTTCTCCAGGACTGGTTTTCATACATGGGAGTTGTAGTAGTTTGAATGTAATTAGCCCGCATACGCTCATAGGGATTGGCAGTAATAGGAGGTGTGGCTTTGTTGGAGTAAGTGTGGCCTTGTTGGAAGATGTGTGTCACTGTGTGGATGGGTTTTGAGGTATCATATATACTCAAGCTATGCCCAGTGTGTCAGTTCACTTCCTATTGCTTTCAGGTCAGGATGTAGAATTCTCAGCCCCTTCTCCAGCACAATGTCTGTCTGCACACTGCCATGTCCCACCGTGATGAAAATAGACTAAACCTCTGAATCTATAAGCCACCCCATTAAATGTTTTCCCTTGTAAGAATTGCTGTGGTCATGGTGTCTCTTCACATCAATAGCAACCCTAACTAAGAAAAAAAGTGTCTACGTAGACTCTGTGTCATGTGAACACATAGGAGGTAGGTAGGACAGATGCCCACAACTTTTCTTCTTCCAGACTGGCCAGCTGTGTGTTGTTTCTATGGGTAATACATGAGTGGAACAGTAATCAAAATATCCCATACCATTCTCAGGGGGCTAGGATCCAGTGTCATTTGTGAGTGTCTTTGCTTCTGTGACTTACTATGGAGACAGAGTTCAGAGTTCTTGGGCCCAGGTCCAGCATCAGCAGTTGGCATAGACAGTACAGCCAGAAGCTGGGTGGCTCTGTCCTCTCTTTGTGCAGAGATCCCCATGTCTCACAGTCATGCCTCATAAAAATTCTACTGTGTCTTAGGAAAGAGAAAAAGGACAAAACAAAACAACTCCCCCAAATCCCAGCTCCGTAGAACCTCATCGTTTTATCAGTTGAATTTGCCTTGACAATTTTTATCCCTTGTTCTTTTCTCTCAGAGTAAAGCTGTTTGATCCCAACAACTGTGGGCGCCATGACACAGAAATAATTAATTTTTAAAGTTGCTGAGGCATCATAACTACGAAGCATCCCCACCTCTCTGGGAGAATAGCTTCTGATGGGAGCAAATCTTTCCAGCCTCTGCTTCGGGTCTTCTAGAGAAAGGCCTTCCTTGGTCCCAAGAAGGTGAGGTGGTCACTGCTCAGAATGATACTGGTCCATTGCCTGTTATCACATGATGGGTTCGACTCAGAAAGTTCTACTGGTAAAGGATTTGGGTATAAATTCAGGACAACTCAGAAAACGGGATCAGCTGAGGGCCTAGGTATAAGGGAACAGAGGAGACCAAGCCTATCTTACTTAATATACATCCTGGATAGTTAAAACCAATGTCAAAGACCATTTGGGACCAAGGAAAATTCCAAGCATTCCAAAAACAGAGAAGAGATACTCTTTCTTCTCAGGTGGGTCAGGATGATTCTGGAGACAGGTGTACGGTGAGAGAGGCTCACCTCCCTTGATCTACTAGGGATCACCTGAAATTCACAGAATTCTATGGCTTCATCATCCTCTGATACAGTGCTAAATTTTTTATGGATCTTTAGATGGGACATTCCATCCAGTGTACCTTAGCTTTGTTCTTCATACGTAGATAGCAATATTTATTGACCTGCAGCAGGACAGGGCTCGTCCTTAATATCCTGGGAGCTCTTCTAGTTTTTCAGAATTTGTTTGCTCACCAGTGAAATGATGTATTTTGGTGGGTTCAGCCCCTTTCATTGTCTTTCCCCCGTGGTTTCCCAGCTTATGAGTGCATGGTGCTTGGTCCAAGATTGTCCAGGAACACTGCAGTCTTCATAGTGAGCAAGACAAAGGCTGGTTCCAGGGAAGTCAGGAACACCCGAGTGATATTTCTGTCCCACACTTTCTGTACAACCTCTGGTTGTGAGAGGGAAATCAGAGCCCTAGGGTGGTGGGGTAGGCCCTGGGCTGAAAGGGTGGGTGGGTATTGAGGCTCTGGAATGAGCAAGCCCACCACACTCATTCTGCTAGCTAGAGTTATGGTCTCAGTGTTGGCTTATAGTTCCACCCATAAATGATCACCATCTTCTCTCTTTATCACAAGATGAGAAAGACTGGGTCACCTGGATCTGACCTACTCTGCTTTTCTCCAAAGCTTTGCTGCCCTTCACTGTGATCCTACTTACAATGGGTTTTGACTTTAGAAGTTTGCTCAGGGAATGGATTGGGAGAAGGTTTGTGTGTGTGTGTATGTGTGTATGTGTGTATGTGTGTGTGTGTGTGTGTGTGTGTATGTGTGTGTGTGAGCTGGGTGGTGGTGGTGCACACCTTTAATCCCAGCACTCGGGAGGCAGAGGCAGGCGGATCTCTGAGTTCGAGGCCAGCCTGGTCTACAAGAGCTAGTTCCAGGACAGGCTCTAAAACTAAAGCAAAACCCTGTCTTGAAAAACCAATAAATAAATAAATAAATAAATATAAATAAACAAACAAACAAAACAACATTAAGACTGATCATTGATGGGGCCATCTATTGGGAGATGTAAAGTGGAGGGCACACTTCCAAAACCTCAAATGATTCTTGAAAATTCCCCAGGGAAGGGGAAGATTGTATATATGCTCTATTGTAACACTCCGATGAAGCTGTCATACAGCTCAACATCAGGGCTGAGAGCTGGCAGAGGGGCTCAGCTTTCAGGATGGATCCTTATGGTAACGGCCTTTCCTTCCTCTGAGTCCTCACAGAGGTAGATGAGCCTTGTGAACTGACTTGGTGGGCATAGTGAAGAAACCTTGTCCTCAGCGACTGTCTGTGTGCTACTCCACTACACCTCTCTTTGGAGTTGGGAAGGGCAGCCTGCTGTGTCCTTTGTGCTGTTGGGCCACCAGTTTCTCTCGGGACCAGGGCAGGCTTCCTTTTCTGGACCAATGCTGGCTTTCTTCTCCAATGCAATGGATTTTGCCATTTTGAAGAGGAGCTTAAGGGAAGGATGAAAAAAGCATATGTAATAAATCTCACAGGCAAACCAGATCCTTTAAATGTGTACTGTGCTGGGTGCAAGGTGGATAGACTCTGGACAAGGACTCTAGCTCCTATCCTGTGTGGGCAGGGTATGGAAGGCTAGACTAGACACTCATTTGTTTTGATCTGATGACAGAAGAGTCATTCTGCCAAGCAGATGAGACACACGACTGCCCTGCCCCCCATACACCAAGCAGATGAGGCACCCAACTGCCCTGCCCCCCATGCACGTCTGCGGGTGCATCTTATAGCAGATGCAGCCCTTATCTGTTTGGTTTATTCCCTGGGAAGGCTTCCTTTGGCCTCTTTTCCTCCCTGATTTTTAGAGGCAGCAGCACTAAAGCTCTCTCCCCACCTATGACTCTAGAGAGCTCATCCCTTCCATAAAATGTCAGGTTGTTTCATACTAAGGGACAATATGACCATTGTTTTCAAGCTGGATGCTGGAAAACAGCTTCTCTCCCTCTAGTGACCACTGCCTCTAGTGACCATGTTCAAAAGAAGAGTCACCTCCTTCCAGCTACTCTGCCCCTCTCTCCTACCCCAGGTTTTTTTGATGTTTGTGTATGACACGGGCCTCATTCTTACCTCCTTTCTGGCTCCTTGCCCGGGACTCAGACACCTGGCTGTACCATCTAGCCTTAGCAGTAAGCCCTGCCTAGATTCCTTGAACGATGCAGCCAGATTAATCATCCCAAGGCTCTGCTTTGATGATATCCCTTTTATAGATGCATAAAAAGCAGCATTTAGGCAGTCAGTCATGCTAAATCTTAACCGTCTTTACAGAAGTTTTAGCGCAGCACATCAAAATTGTCACTAGCCCTGAAGGTCCACATTTATGTGCCTATGAAGCCACTTCTAGGCAGGAGGTGGCTACCATTGCCCATTTGACGTATCACATCCATACTTGGCCTGGTAATGTAGCATGCCTCTCTTTGGACCTACAAGTGAGCCTTGCAAACCATACCGTGGCCTCTTTGCCCCCATAACTTGCCATTTTAATGGTATATTCAGTACTTTATATGTGACTCCTTATTAATGAGCAGTAACACCATGGTATGGGTGTCTACTCATGCTTACAACGTGTGCTTTGTCAACTGGTCTGCCAGCATTTGAACATGCAGAATCATGTTCAAACCCTAAGGTGTGCATGGCGATTGTCAATTATTAGGGGATTTCTGCCTAACCACCGAAGATCTGCTCCTCTGGCCTGTGTGTGCTGCCTGGCAGAGACTGAGTTGATGCTGATGCACAGAGACACTGACCATCAACTTGACAATTGGGCTGTCTTGCTCTCTCCCTGATGAACGCGTTCCATTTGCGGCAGGATGTGAATGGAATGCGTCTTCTGCCTCTCACCTTTGGAATTTAAAGGCAGAAGGCTCCTTCCCTCATCCACGTTATGGGGGAAAACAAATCTAACCAGTAATTCCAGCAGAGGTGGTAGTCGTTTTCAGTGGTCACAGGGGCAAGATGCTGACTGCAGGAAGCACAGGCCTCTTCAAGTGTGCACTTAGCCCTGGGGCACCCAAGGCAAGGGTAGGGCAGGCTGGAGACTTCCTGCTTTTGAGGAGTAGTTACGAGGTGGGCAGTTCTGTTACACACTGCAGCCATAGCCTGTGCAGGGAGCTGGCACTGTTATGCCATTAAATAATTAACTGGTACTTTGTAGAGTAAAACAAGCATTGGTCTGGGTAAAAGGCTAGATTAAGTGCTTTAGCTTAATCTGTGTATTGTGTTTTGAGGAGGGCCACAAGAAGGGGGAGAATGTAGGTTTGAAGGCAAGCTGAGAGGCAGTTTCTCAAAAGATGACAGATGCCCCTCTTCTCACGGAGTTGGGTCTGTTTAAAAAGATACTGAAGTTGGTGGGGTAGCAGGCTTTTCTGTCCTGGGCCCTGGTCACCTTCCATAGACTCTGTGTGAGCCTGGGTGAGGGACACAGGGATCCAGATTTTTGCTGATGGGTGGCATGTGACTAGCTGCCTCTGATGGGCTGACCTAGTTCTGCAACAGAAGAGAGAGCAACATTGGGCTGCTTTTTTTCTGATGCTGTGGTTGGAAAAGCTCTGAGTCATTACACACCTGCTTTTTGGGCCTCGCAGAAGATGCCCAGTGTTTTCAGCAAGGGCATGTACAGGCCACGGACATTCTCAGTTGCCTGTGTTGCTGCTAAATACACGAGGTAATGAGGGGGTGGGGGAAGGCACGGGGTCAGAACTTGCTTCACTTTCTACAGCTAGCGTTTGCTGCATCATCCCTCATCCCATGTCTTGTCCTTAAGGATAGAGGCTGTCCTTTCTCTCCAAGCCTCCTGTCCTGAGTACAGTACCCATGGATTCTGTCATCAGATAGCCCGGCACATTTGCCACCATGTAAATGGAGCCTTCTGAAGCTGTGTGGTGAGGAGCGTTGAAGTAGATATATAAGAGTTTGTTTTGGGTGGAAACTGACTGTGGAGAAGTTAGCCAGGGGGACAGGAGCGGTATAAACAGCTGGAGGTTAGCCACAGGAGGTGAAATTCCAGCAGGGCCTTCATACATACATTCTATTCTGAACTGAGTTGGGGACTTCTTGGGGTTACTCTGACATTCTAGGAGTTACCATCCTTATCAGTACAGACCTCTTCCACCAAGGCAGACTTTCTGTCTGAAGTGTTTCCCATTGTGTGGTTGCTACACTGTGACTTCTGGGTTTAGGCTCAATGTCAACTAGGCTCAGAGTAGATGGCTCAAAGGTTCACACACACGACCACTCTTGGAAAAGAGGCCTGGAAATACTTCAAATGACTAAAAACTGGAACAAAAGGGAACATTTCCTCAAGAAACTCTCACACCTGTGAAAAATGGCAGTGGCTGTGTGTGTGTGTGTGTGTGTGTGTGTGTGTGTGTGTGTGTGTTTGAAAAAGTCTGGGAGGGATATCCACAGGGCAAGAGGGACAGGTAAATGAACTCAGCCACACAGACGTTCAGTGGATTGGAGATGAACTTCAACCCAGGCCCAGGTACAGAATTCCTGCTCCAGGCTGGCCCAGCTGGGTTGTGTCTGCGGGATCTACACTTCGGGTCTGGGCCTGGCAAGACTCCTTTGGGGTACATGTTGCTCTCCCCAGCTGGAAGGCTGCTCATCCTTCACACTGTTTTGTGGGGAGGATTGCTAAACTGTTCCTTGTAGTTAAAAGGTTCTTCTACTCACTTTCTCCGCCGTCTCTACCTGGGCTTCTTGTTCATGTGTCCTTTGCATGCCATGACAAAAACATCTAAATGATTCATAGGCCTGGGCATGGGCATCTATGTGGGACTTGGCAAAAATGTTCATAGCGTCTCTTACATTGCCTAATGTGTATGAGAAACTGCAAAATTCCCAGTGTTAAGAAAGATGAAGCAGTATTAGACAAATAATAAAGGATAGTACATAATAAATTTGTATGAAACTCATAGAGATCCATAAACCCTTGTAAGTGAGGAAGCGGAACTGGCTTTCCCCACCCAGATCAGCCCTTTTCATGTGTCAGTGTCCGTGTGCAAAGGAGCCACGCTGTAATTCACACCTCAGACATTGTGATCGCTTGTTCAGATTCCACGTAGATATCCGTGACAAGGACTTGCTCACACGAGTAGGTGTTAAAGGTTTTAGAGCCATTTTTACAGCCATTCAGAATTTTACAACAGGTGAAATTATATTTAAAGCCTCAAATAGTTCCTCCTTTTCCCCACCAATAAAAGTAGTGCTGGGATGGGTGCCTTGTAGCAATACCAATGGAGTTCTTACTATACTTTTTCAAAGCGGATATTTGGAACAGCTGAGGCTGTGGGCATGGCAAGGGAGAATGGCCAGCTTAGACGATAAATGACATGACCCCTGGGCACAAATGGACAGCCAGTCCCAGGTGCATCATACAGATCTCCTGCTCTCAATCTATAGCCAACTGCAGAAAGTCCTGGCCCAGCTCCCAGGGAGGCTGTGGGTGCCTTCAGGGCAGGGGACAGAGCCCCCACTGCTAGCCAGGAGGGGAGGCTGCTGGAGCATAGTGCAGTTGGTAGAAGTCCTCCTTGGCCATACTCCCAGTACCACCCTGCTGGGCTTGAGCTACCCTGAGAAGCCACAGGCGAGAGCTCAGACCTGCTGGGCTAACCTGGTGTTCTGTCCTCAGGACTGACTGACTGCTGGCTGTCCTGGCCCACTGACTGGTCCCACCACCCTGTGAGAAGCTGCTTAGCATATTGTTCATGGTGGCAGTCCAGCACCCTTGCTGCGCCTCTTAACCCTCTAGCACTTGGTCCATCTGCTGCGTGCTGAGCAGGTGCCATTTCTGCTCCCCCTTGACTGAAGAAGCAGGGATGCTTCAGCAGATACCCCATTCCCCTTCTTTTGTATTTCGAATGCTTTGTCCCTTAACTATTTTTTCTTTCTCTTACTTTTTAGTAATATTTAAAATTTTATTCTGTGAGATTTTTATGTATGTATACAATGTATTTTGATGATATCCATCCCTACTAACTCCCACTAGCTCCCCCTGTAACCCCTAAACACATCTCCCTCCTGACTTTATGCTTTCTTCCTCTTTAAATAATGAATAAGCTGCTGAATACAATTAGTGCTGCTCATGTGCACATGGGTGTGAGACCATCCACTGGGGCATGGGCAGCTTACCTGTAGCTACGTCCTCTCCGACCCCGAGCAATTCTCCTTCCTTCCACAGACAGCCATCAATTGTCAATAGGTCCTAATCTAAGGACAGAGACTTGGGAGTCCCTCCCGCATCCCTGCTGGTCAATTTCATGCAGGTCTTGGGCAGGTAACCGCAGTTGCTGAGTGTGGGCTGACTTCCTCAGGTCTTGAAGACAGCGTCTCAGAGATCTCTTCCCCATCCTCCTGCGCTTACTTTCTGCCTCCCCTTCTGCAATGTTCCTTCATCCTTTGATGTGGGGAAATACTTCAAATGACTAAAAACTGGAACAAAAGGGAACATTTCCTCAAGAAACTCTCACACCTGTGAAAAATGGCAGTGGCTGTGTGTGTGTGTGTGTGTGTGTATGTATGTGTGGGATTGACATACATGGCTCATCTATGGCTGAGCAGCCAGAGTCATTTATTCTCAGCGCTTTGAAAGTCACAGATCTCTGCATCAACCATGGCCAACTGCAAAAAGAAGCTTCTTTGACTGAGGTTGAGGTTTATATCCATGGGCATAAAAGTAATATCTAGAAGGCAGTTTGAGAACACGACCATTTAGCAAGGTAACACTAGCATTTTTCCCTGGGACCTATGAACTCGCCATACATGGGATTTTGAACAGACTTATAGTACTCGGCCTGAAATCCTGTGAAACAGGCCTCAAAAGCCAATCAGAATGCAGCTGGTTATCCCCCCCGCCATAACTATGTGCCGCGATTGCACCAGCAGGCACATCTTGCCTGGCAGGTTGGTACTGGGGCATGCAGAAGCCAGCATTGAGTAAGACCACTGATGCCATCATTCTGTCCCCTGCCTCTCTTATAGCAGCCTGCATAGGACCTTGTGACACTATGAAAGTCAGACAGCAGGTAGAGATTTTCCTGGTCAGATCACGGTTAATTTCTCTGTGTTCTGCCCAAATCTGACACGTCTTCAGCAATAAGGTCTTGCCATCTCATTATGGTGGGCAAATGAAGGAAAGTGGCAATACCTTGTATTGTTTGGGGGTGCTTATAGGATCCCCCTGCCCAATAACTCATAGAGAAGTATCCCAAGCCTGGTACTAAGATTTTCATTTGACAACTAATGTCTTCTGGGAGCAGCATTGTCCCCCATGCAAAGTACCTCAGTTCAAACTCCCTTTTTGAATTATATATATATATATATATATATATATATATATATATATATATTCTTTAAATTAGCTTCCAAATTTGTTGGTTTCCATAAGGCTTCTTCATAATCCTTAGTGTTGGTTAGCCCCATTATCCCCTCTACCTTTCCATCTTCTAGACCCATACTTGCTTAAACCTTTATTAATACCTCCCAGTATTCCCCTTTTATCCTTTTATGTCATACATTTTCTGTTATTCCCCTATAATAGTATTTTTTACATGGGCTGTGCGATCACAGGTTTTCACATACTTTTCCCACAGTCCCTTCATTTTTGTTATGCCTTTCTCTGTTCCTTCATCTCCCTTTCCTCTTACTCCCTGTTCATGCATGAAGCTCTCTGCCCTGGTATTCCACCTTCCATGTTCATTTTACCTATACTTTACTACCGTGCCGTTGGTCCATCCATCTTCTTTCTTCTGTTTTTATTTGCAAATGCATACACAGCCCATGTGTGGGTGGCATAGATGAAGATGAGACTTGATGTCTCATATGACTCTCCATGTGTAGGTTCTTTTGAGCATCTCCCACACTTCTCTCCTCTCCATTGGTACCCTAAATATAGTGCCCAAGACCCTCTCCTCCGTGAGACCTCCGATACGCTCTTTTTCTACTCTGTTCCTGATGTTTACTTCACTGTCTGGTTTGTCTCAACATGGGTTGCCTGGATTCTCCTGTTCCTCTCTGCCCACTCAACTTCTTACCATCTGGATCCTGCATCATCGCACAGCAGAACCTGCTTTCTCAAAGGTCACCAGAGACAGAAGCCCCAGCCTGATGGCATTTCCTCGCTCTCATCTTCCCGCCTCTCTGCGTGATCAGACATTGATGATTGCCTTTCATGTCTTAGCTCTTTCCTGTCTCAGCAGCATGTTCCTCCTGGCTCCTCTCTTAGTCACAAGGGCTCCTTTTACCTCTGCTGGAAGTATGGGCATGCAAAATAAAGACTTTTGCAGCAGGAGAGAAGGTGGGGCCCTGTGGGAGAGGCACAGGACCTGTTTGTTCTTCCATGATCCTGGACATGGGGAAATCTAAGGAGTTATCCTTATTGCTCTGAGTTCCTCTTTGAGTTTTATTCCTTGCCATTTGAGGGTACCGAGCCCCCACAACCAGCAGAAATAATCCCAGTGTCTGTTTAGGGATCAGCAGGGAACAGTTTAGTGACCAGAGCCCGTTTTCTGCATCAGTAACTTAGATCAAATGCAAATCTCTGGAAACAGCTCACAGCCCTGCTGCCCAGCAGTCTCCTGGGCAGAGAAGCTGAACTAATCTGTCTGGCACCCAGGCCGATGGTGTCCTATCTGGAAGGTGTATGTGCTGGCATCCTCCCTGTCTGCAGCTAGCTGACTAAGCAGCAAACTGACTTCTGTTGGCTTCTCTCTCTATCAGTGGCTAGTATCTTTACTCCTCAGCACATGGAGTCCAAAAGTTAGAACAGACTAGTTCTTGTCTCAATCTTTCCTTAGAGCAAGGCCTGGGTACCATTTGTTTAATAGACAGTGATGCTGAGTAACTGGGATGGTCTCATTAGTAAAACACTGCTTCTCCAAGGGTGCATGGCCAAGCCAGCTCCCAGGGATCCGCAAACATCTGGTAGATGTCTCCAAGGGGTCCCTGAAAGGGGAGCCAGGAAAGTGGATAATTGCCCCTGGAACATCAATGTGAGCCACACGCTGACCTCTGGGAAGAGCAGGAGACTAAGGATTAATGCCAGAAAACCTCTTCAACAGTAAGATTTGAGGGGCTTTCTGTGGTTGAGCAGAAGGGAACAGAGAACAGGCACCACCTTCCTCCAGGCCATGCCCCAAGTACCCCTTCACTTGACTGCTGATCTGTTGTCTGTAGAAAACACGAGCAAAGTGTTATGGGTCCCAGAAACCAAAACCAGCAAATTCGCATCCCAAGAGTTTATGGACAGTGACCAGAAGTGCAAGCAGCAGTGTAAAGCTTGTCACAGGCATGTGCTTTGGGGGAGGCCATCTTAGGAACTGGACCCTCGTGTATGTGATAGGACAACAAGTTTAAGGTAGATAATGAATTACTGCGTACCATAGCAACATCAAATACATCACAGTTTGGTGTGTGGGGGGACCCTTTTCCCACCAGGTCACATAAGTGAGAGAACAGAGAGAAGAAAATATGATTTTTTTCTTTATGAAAAGTAACATGTCCAAGATCACACTACTAGTAATCAAAGCAGGCCTCCCATCCTTGACTATGGAATCTTCTCACTCAACTAAAGGTAGTTAGTTGGAGCAGAAGATGGTGCCGGTTGATGATTGGGGTGGCAGTTGTTAAGGTCATCAGACGTCCAGATACCATAGGACAACACATCCACTATCAGTGTGCTCAGTCCGGATGTGCAAAACTGCACCATTGAGGACACTGGGGGCAGAGCCAGGCCTTGGGCAGCCATGGATCGCTAAGACTGTGGTGGTGTCTGCTAGCTGGACAGTGAGCCTGCACACAGAGAAGACGAAAAGGGGACATCATGTGCACAGTGCAGAAAGCCTGGGACTCCACAAAGGTTCAGGGCTGTCAGAGACCCCTTTACGTGTACAAGGTCTCAGGAGAGCTTTCAATTAGAAAAGGAAGCTTCTACCTCATCTTCTTAGTGATGAAGAAGTATAGCTGGCACCAAAGCCCACCACACGTCTTCATTGCTGCAATATGCAGCCAGGGAATAAATCACTGCATATTCAGTAAGAGCTTGAACATTCTCAGTAGACTCTTGGGCTCTCTCCCGGGATCCCTGAGACACTCTCTCTAGTTAGTATACTGTATAGATAGATACCTGGGCTTGATGCTCCACTGTAGTGAGTCAATCAACAGGCAGGGGGAATAATTCAGTTTTACAGTTGATGTCATAATGGAGAGTGAACCTAGGACTTCTCATACAGTCGACAAGTACTCTACCACTAAACTGCATCATCAGCCCGATACCCAGAATTCCAAAGAAGCCCCTGCCATTTTTGAGGACTGTGCTCAGAGAAAGAGGTAAGAACATGCTTATCAGTCTGAGTCCTGGATGCCCAGATCCTGTTTCTGCACAGGGAGCCACCACAGGCCAGTGGCTCCCGAGGATTCATCCTGGCAGCCTTCAGAGTACTCCCTAGTGGCCAGCTGGAGAGAAGAGGCCAACTGCTACTCAGTGGGCAACAGGGAGATGAACTCTGTGCAGTTGGCAACATTTTAAAAGGAGACCCAAAGCCTATTGAAAGATGCAATATTTGTCCAATAATATGTTTGAGATCAAGAAGGGCTTCATGGTGTTTATCCAAGGGAATAAAATGTTAATACTCTTTTTGTGAGTCGAGACTTTGACTTTCTTTCTCTAGTATTGACATGGTGCACTGCCTTATTAAGTGTGAGATGTGTGTGTACACATGTGTATCAGTTTCCTTATCCAAGGATCCCTCTGCCTGGAGAGGGAGGGTCAGCAGCTGTTCCAGATGTCTCTGCCTGTGACTTCAGTGCGGTCTCTTTCAGAGCTGAGTCCACAATGCTCTTCCACACAAGCCCAACGTTTCAACCACTAAGAGTTGCCACTGGGCAGTAGCATTGGAAACCTGGCCCTGCCACCGTACAAGCTGAAATGACAGTGTTGGGATGGCTGCTTTGTGTTCTCAGACAGGTCTTTCTGAAAAGTCCCTTGTTCTTAAGAACCAGCAGTTTTCCCATCAAAATTTTGCAGGCTTACCAGAACTCTTCCCCATGAGAAACACTGAAGCATTTGCTAGTCTTGTTACCATCTCTGGGAAGAGTGGGAATTTGCTGTGAGCAAGCATGTACACCTTGGTTGGATAGACACTTGGTTTGGAGACAACTGCCTCGTTCTTGGACTCATTGTAAAGCAGGGCCAGTTGCCAAACTCCCAAGATGCTTCTCTGTGGGGCAGGGAACATGGCAGTGCCCTTCATTAAACTGGTGTGCCCATTAAGTAAAGCAAAGTGTGTGGGGCTCTGGCACTAGAGACCCCCGCATTGCCAAAACCTGGCAATTTCTTCATATAAATATATTTTGTGGACTTGAAATGTCCACTTCCTTCTTGCATCTCACTGTGTTTGCAACAGAAACAGAAATTGGAATATGCCTAGATTACCTGCAATGGCTTCAATTGAGTTTTGACTGCCTCATGGTGTTCATGGCCAGTGGATATACTGGCATCCCAAACTCCAGCTTCAGAACCTGCAGACTCAGAATCTGTGGTCCAGAAACATACCCATGAGACAACATAGATGGGTTCTCTAGGCCTGCAGTAATAAGGCTGCCCATTAAGTGATTTGGGGATGCTTAGTAACATTCTTGGAGCAAGAGACAAAAGTAGGCTCACTGTACATAATTGCAAAACTCACTTAAGGGCTCCCGCAGGCTTTCAGATATTATATAGTTCCCTATGAAAGTGTTGCATCAGCCCCCTTGTGATAGATAGAGGCAATATCATGTGGAAAAAAATTGAGCATCACAAGCTGTGAATTAAGAAGTGATACAGAGGAGTTAGATTTGAATGTGAAGAGGTTTTAAGAATATCTTAATTTCCTTCACTGATTTTTCCTTTTTACATATGTAAAAGCTTAATCTATAATAAAAGGCAGTGCCAAAAATAAGCCTCAACAGCTCTCGGAATAAATATCAAGTAAAAACCATGTCATAAGAATGTGCTGTACTTTAATTGGCAATCTTTTTCTTAACACATAGTAAGCATAATAATAAATATAACAGTGTTGTAAGTGTCTTAGATTTAGTGAGATGTAGCATGTAAGATACAGTAGGTAAGACACAGGCCCCTTTGGCTCCTGTAAGTACTTCTCATATGGAACAGCCTCTGGTTGTGTTTTCTCCCTTCTGGATGCTTTTAGGTTGTTATATCAGACTTTCTTTATGATGACTGATAGTGTGTGTGTGTGTGTGTGTGTGTGTGTGTGTGTGTGTGTATTAACCTGGTGAAGTTTGGAGCGGTTGTTTGGTAAGCACTAGTCTAGATGTTACCATGGCAGTATTTCGCAGATGAGATTAACATTGACTATCGGATGACTCCAAACAGTAGAAGAGATTAGAGATTATCTACCATACTGCGAATCCTTCCAATTAGTTGAGGGCCTTAACCTCAAAAGCTGAAGTTCTTCAAGGAGGAAGGAACTCTAGTTTCCCTGAATTGTCTGCCTTTGGCTTTGCCAGTTTCCATAATCACTTGAGTCAATTCTGCATGCAATCTGCTTCTCTAGAAGACTCTAATATAAGTGTTTTATTTCCTAAATGATTATTGCACAGAAAGAGTACTAAAAAGCAAAGACAGAGAGTACCTTTCTTTGCAGAGCCACACACTAAGATAACACACATGTTTTGTGACATACACTGTGTCTACCCTGGCTTTGTCTGAGGCTGGAAAGTCTTTTAAAAATGCAAACTTGTATTAACTTTTTTCCTACAATGCATTTTTATTATATTATTTCTCATCATCCCAACTCCTCCTAGATCTTCCCTACCTCCCTACTCACCAAACTTAAATTCTTTCTCTCTCTTGCTCATTCATGTTCACTGCTGCTCTATACATAATGGCAAGAAATTGGAAACAACCTCGATGTCCACCAACTGATGAATGGGTCATGGAAATGTGGTGCATGTATGCAGAGGAATATTATTCAGCTGTTAAGAAAAATGAAATTCTCAGGTAAATGGATGGATCAGGAAACAATTATCCTGAGGGAGGTAACTCAAACCAAAAGGACAAATATTGCATGCTTCTTCTTCTATGTGTATGTTAGCTTTAAAGCTTTTGATTTGCGTGTTTCAGTTTGAATAACCACAGAGGTTAGGTAGCTAGCAAGGCACCAGAGGGGAGCAGGGAACTCCCAAGGATGACAGACTCCTAACATATGCCTATCTGTGATCTTCACATTTTCTGTAGACTCATGTGACTAATTTTGGCTGACTCATCCAGGAATTTATATCTGTCTCAAGTAATTACCACTTCACTAGATTTGGCCCATTTTTGTGTGTGTGTGTGTGTGTTATTTAGCACTCAGTGGGGTGTCTTCTGGTGCCCCTCCATCAGAGAGAGAGACCTGTCAGCTGCAACCTGGAACCTGGGTGGATGGAGGCGTTGCCCTTGTAGGTGCCAGTGTGGTGGCACCGATTATGTTCTCATGGTAGGCATGAAGCAGCCATCTCCAGTCCTCTCTTCACAGCTCGGCCTCTCAAGATTCAATTGCTCTGGGCTTGATCTGCACGTGGGCAGAAGTGAGTGAATTGTATTAATAGTTTCCCCGGCATAATCCATCATCCCCTCAACAATGCATTTCTGGCAGTTAATTAGAATCCACACAGTGGAATAACGAACATCGTGTTTAGAATTACAATCTATTGCTAAACAACAGGCCAGACAGCTCATTCTCTCCCATCACCCTGGATGTCTTAAGTGTCTAGCTTCTGAATCCCATTTAGTACTCTTTAGCTAGTAATTCTGCCGAATGGTTTCAGACGGCTTAATCACATCTGTGTGGTGGAATCTCTCTATCTGTCCATGGGCGAGAGATAAAAGAGGAGAGAGCTAGAGCTGGAGAGATGGCTCTGCAGCGAAGAGCACTTGATGGTCTTCTAGAGGACTGCTTTTAGTTTCCCAGAGCCCATGTTATGGGGCTCACACCGGCCTGTAACCTCAGTTCCAGTGGATCTGACACTCTGTTCTGGCCCCTGTGTGTGCATGCATCTGCACATGCAGAGACACACATTCACACACAGAGAGAGACTCATAAATACATACTAAAGTACATCTTTAAAAGAGGAGGAAGAAGAACGGTGCATTTGGAGAAGAAAAGAAGCCACTACTGCACAAAACAACAAGAGGATATGTCTGCCTTGGGATGATGCTCTGGGCTCTTCCGAGGGTGTATCAGAGGAACACTCACAAAGCCTGACTTACCAGGGGCCTCAGAGACATAGGTCTCACCCTCTTTCCATTCAGAGTCTCCACGAAGGTAGTGGCAGGGCATCTTATCTCACAGCCTTCTGTGCCTTCTGCTTTATGGCATTGCTTCAGCCAGGCAACTTTCTCAGGGGCTCACCTGCTCTCAGGGATTCCTTTGCTGGCTTCAGAGGGATCTCTAGTGTCCTCGGCACCTCCAGACAGCAGATGATGGGCTAATTAAAAATCTCCCGGTTTGGTTGCCCCTAAAGTTGGTTTTTAGCCCCGTGGCTCAGCTATGGAAGGAAGCAGCAACTGTGACAAGTGCCCTTGGTTCTGACAGAGTGGACCTTTCTTTTCATTCTTCCACTGGTGTTATGTGAGTAGTTTTCCCATTTCGGGATTAAGGGAACCATGTCCGCGGGGAAGAAGTTTCTGACACTCTGCCCCTGAGAGAATCATGGTTGCCCAGCTCCCTGGTATCCCTGTCTCCAACTCAGGCTGCATTGCCTGAATGTGTTTCCTAAAGTTGGAAACTTTATTTCCAGTGTAGCAGGATTGGGAGGCTTCCCTCAGGTCACAGGGGCTCTTCCTAACTAGCATTACCATGGGAGTAGGCTAAAGAAGGGTGCTTGTTCCACTCTCACTTTCTGGCCTTGTTACCCATGTCCAGATCATGATGCCGCCTGCAGGCTCTCCCCGGTTGCAGTTGTGCGTGGCCCATTTTCACAAACCATGAGTCAAATAACTATCTATTCAGTATAACTCATGCAGTCCGTATTATTCTGTTTTATCAGCACAAAATGGGCAGAGGCACTGCTGTATTTCTGTTGGTAGTTGGCCCTGCCTGGGGCTCCTGTGTGCACGCACATGCTACTGTGCTCTTGGGTTTTTCTCTTGGTTCCCACAAGACAATCTCCATGGAAACCCTGAGACAGAAGCTCAGCTCCTTAGCACTGACTGGTCCTACGTGTTCCTAGGCATGGGAACAAGTCAGCAAGCTTAGTCTCAGTCTCCTCATCTAAAGAGTGGGCAAATATCCATGTGTTTCTCACATAATGGAATAAATAGTACAATTATGAAAGCTCTATATCAGTCATGAAAGAAAGACCACCCCCCAGTTCTTCACAGAGAAAGTACTAAGACAATATGTTATATCTCCCCCTTCTCTCTCTCCATGCATGTATATATGTGCATATATGTATATGTGTGTATGTGTAGGTATAGGTGTGTATTTGTGTGAATATATATATGTGTGTGTGTGTGCAAATGTGTGTATGTATTATGTATGTGTATATGTATGTACTTGTATGAGTGTGTGTAGGTATGTGTGTATGTGTATGTTTTTGTATGTATGTGTATATATGTATTTGTGTGTGTGTGTATAAGAGAGGCAGTCTTGTGTGTGTATCAGAGAGGCAGTCTTGCCTCATGTGATCATTAGCATTTGCTAACCTCAGTTCCCCCAGCACAGCTTGGTGGCCATTCTTGGAGATAGGTAGGACACAGATCCAAATCTCCTTTTACTGAATCAAACTCTTTGATTCTTTGAAGACAGACTGCACCAGAATGGGGTAAAGCATAAGTGAAGGACACTCAAATTCAACATATTCTAACCCTTGAGATTTAGGGGTTGTGTTGTTCCGATAAATGCTTATCAGATGGCAAGGAAACAAAGGCGTTGGTTGTGGTTGTGGTTCCTGTACCTGTTTTCTGCCGCTATAGCAGAGTAGCACAGGCTTCGCTATTTGCAAGCAATAGAGGTGACTAGGGCGCAAGAAACTAATGAGAGCAAAGTACGAGATCGAGGCAGCTCTGTATGAGAAGGGAGAGCCTTGGTGCTGTGTTAGAATGTGCCGGGAGGACAAGCGAACATGGGGGAACCACGAGAGAAGTCCTTTCTCTGAAAGCAAGGACACCTGCCCCTTGATGGAAGTTGACTTTAGTAGGTTTCACCTTTATCTCATTTCCCACTACCTTGGCAGTAGCAATTACATTTCTACACAGGCTTTGGAAGGGACCTTTTTAAAAGGACAGCAGTAATGTTTGGTAGTTTGAGTGGCATAAATATTCTCTGCGTGGCTGATTCTTACATCAGGAATTTGACAGAGTGTGCGTAGTCAGCTCTCCAGTGCAGGCTTGAGTCTGCTGTGAGCTGAGGAAGGACAGAGACACAAGGGTGTTTAGGCTCCTGGCTGGTTGAATGTCTCCACATAACGATGCCTCACTCTGCCCACGCCTGTTAAAGCATGATGGAGCTAGCATGTCCCTTTTCTCACTCATTTACCATGTCATATCAGTTCTGGAATCAGCACCAGCCCTGGCTGCCTTGCTGGCTCACAGTGCAGCAGTCTCAGATGCTGCAAGGGTCTGAGCAACTTGATTGTCACATTGTAGCCCACTTGATGACATTTTAGCCACCTTTGCAACTGTGTTCTCCATCCTCCCACCCTTTCCTCATCCTCAGCCTGGCATGGTGTAGGCGTTTTATGAATCCCTGTTCAGTGTGGAGGTTTTCAATCACAAGTCCCACATGGGAACTAGCTAGGAAAGTCCAAGACCGTTTGAAACCTCCCTTTGCCTGAGTTTTGGATGGTTGGCTCAGGCTTTTCTTCCTTGCTGTGTGTGTGTGTGCTTTAAGTTTACATTAGAGGCAACCTGGTGCTTTCAGGGACTGAGGTCTGAAGTGGCTCTTTTGCCCTACCCTGTTTCTATCTAACTATAACTTCTTGGTTCTACAGACTAGAGTTGGATGTCAAAGTGCCTGTTGAGTGGACAAACTTACTCCCTGGCTCTGCCAGATGGGAGAAAGTCACACTAAATGATTCACTACCAGTTGCAATGTCTTGTTACATCCTTATGAATAAATTGGGTGACTGTGGAAAGATCACTACATCTCTGATGCAAATCCCCACAAGACGACAAATATAGATTCCGTGGTCATAATCACGCTGGCATCTTGATCTGCCTGCGGTGATTAAAGCGCAACCAAACTGCCATTTAATCTCATTTCAGGCCATTTCCAAATTGTGTTGTGTAAAGACAGCGTGACGCAGAGATACTCTGTGTAGCTTGAGCTTTAGTGTTTAGAGTTTGTTAAAAACTGCAGCATCTGCTGAGGAATAGCTCAGATTTGCCTGTGTTGTTGTAGGTGAACATGAACAATCTCCATTGTCCTATTTTTAATTCTCTTTTCAGAGGCCATTTTTGTTCTGCCTTGCAGAAGCCTTCTCTGTTCTCTTATCTACTGGAAAAGAAACTCATCTCAGGGAAGCAGGTCTACCTAGTGATGCTCAGTAGTGAATTCCTTTCAGGATGGTTTTTGTGTATTGCCCTGGCTAGCAGGCATATAAAGATGGCTTTCTCTGGGGACACCCGGCACTGCAGAAGCTTGTGCTGAAGGTTCATGAATGTTACCTGTGCCTGAAGGAGAAGGGCCCAGGGCCTCTCCTCAGCAGAGATGTTAGGTGTGAGTTAAGGAGAAGGCAGAAATGAAGCCATGGGATGAGGGTACAAGAATCTGAGAGGACAACCAGGGATCTAGTCCAGCCAAATTGGCCAGCTGGCTCCTGTGGGCTCTGCTGTAGAAGCCGGCAGCCAAGCAGCATGATTAATCTCATTTCCCTGCAGCAATTCATTTGAGGACTTGAGGCCCATCTGCATGGACATTCTCTGGCCAGTTCTGGGCTGGCCAGGGTTGACGAGGGCCCTAGTGACTCAACATTATTAATAGGGAGCTCCCAGAAACATCTTTTCACCTTATTGGGATCAGAATAAGACCAAAATGTGAATATGGTCTTTATGGTGGGAAGGCATACTGTCTGGGAGGGGCTCCTTGAGTATCTGCTGCATGCCCACTCAGAAGGGAGGAAAGCCTGCTTAGGGGAGAGAACATCATTCTAAACTCTCTGTCTCTGTTCCTGATGTTTGAAGCATGGACTTTGGAAGTTCTAAGAGAGATCAGGAATCTAAGCGGAAAATACATAGGGAACCACAATTGAGCTGCTGTGTGTCTCAGAGGAGAAGCTATACCTGAGTATACGTGTGTGTGCACATCTGCGTGTGGTTCTAAACTGCTGGGCCAGAGACAACAGGAGAACAAAGTCTGGGTGTGTTGGTGTAGGAATGCCTATTGTCCCCCATTTGGGAGTGCTGCCCTGGAACCCAGAGCTGAAGGGAAGGTCTTGGGGAACACTCCGGGTGTATTACTGATGAAGCTGCAAAGCCTCTTTTTTTACTAACCATCATTTTTAGGACTCATTATTAGTGTGGGATCAGTCATTCAGAGAAAGACGAGTCTGTATGAGGAGCACTAGAAGGTGTTCCTGAGCCTTGTCAGCCCAAGGCTTATCTAGTTAAAAACCACAGATTACATGTATTCTGTCTATGTGTAGGCACAGTTTATACAAGCTTGGGGCTTACATGTTAGAGGCAATTTTTTTGTTGTTTGGCCTCTCAAGCAAAGTAAGTATAAACTTCAAATGCAACCATCACACCATCTTGGAGAGAAGCTTAAGAACAAAATGCTCTAAAGGGAGGTGAAACATTTCATTCTGCAGGACCTTACCTTAAGGTCAGCAAACAAACAAATCAAAGACTTCAGGAAGTTGCTGAAGCAGATCAGATCTACCAGGTCTCTCCTTCCCTCGGTGTGTGTAGTCAGGATTCTTGAGAGATACTGTCAGACAAATAGAGCTGCCTAGAAGAGGCTCAGACCAGGAGAGCTGCTGGGAAGGAGCAGAGAGCAGTCAAGGACTAAGGAAGCAAAGAGCAGTCCAGCTACCTGGAAAAAATACTCCTTAACCTGGTGAGCTGTCTGCAAGTTGTGCTGTGAGCTCCAGGGTTTTACATCGAATGGATAATGAGCCATGACCCATGCTGGAGATTCTTGTGCTGCAGCTGTCTTTAAGTTATTTCTGCTTCTGTAAATAACCCCTCACTCACACTTCTGTATGTAATTGTGGTAAAACTCATTTGTTCATAAGGTTGGACTTTGGTGGAATTCTTACTTTTGTATGTCATTGGTTCCCTATCTTGGATAAGTAGATTTGCTGTCATCTCCCCAGGGACAATGCCACACACTAATCTCTTTATCTTCATCTTTTGTTGTATCCTTTATAACACAGCAAGAAGCCTAATATATGTTTTCCATTTTTCATGAGGCACTCAGACCTAAGGAAGCTAGGCATACTGCTGGCTAGTTAGTCAAGACTTCATGTCACAGACTGGGCCTTGTGATTTTGGTCATCAGAATGACAAAGGGCAATCTTGGGTATTGAGCCTTAAACTTGGAGGATCCACGCTCTCTTCTGGTCGGCTAATTAAATTAGAAGACCCCAAGATAACACAACACCTCTTGCTTTTGGAAATGAACAATCCCCACACATTTTGGAGCAAAGCCCAATCTTTGCTGTGAGCACCTGGTTGGAGAAACTAAGTTTGGGCTGTTTTGTTTTCTACACAGCTCCAAATCCCACAGGTGAATCCTAAATGGATTTTCCACTTTCCCCCATTGTTTTCTTGCTTACCATTGGGTATCATTTTTGCCATTTTCCCTCTAAGCCACTGCTTCCAATCCCAAGTGCTCCATAATCCATTAACATTTCCTCATCTTGCACCATCACTTTGCTTTGAGACACCCTCATTCTTTTCTTGCTGATCGAAGCAGGTTCCTAACTCACCCCATGGTTCTTGCTGTACCTTCTCTGTGCTGAATTTTGGTTCCTTTAAACTGTACAGCCTGGAGCTGGAGACATGGCTTAGTGGTTGATTGTGCTAATTGCTCTTGTAGATATTGGCTGTTTGGTTCTCAGCACCTGTGTTCCATGGCTCACAACCACCTGCAATTTTAGCTCCAGGGTATCTGATGCTCTTCTGGTTTACATATACACAGATAAGTAAATAATACAATTATATGTTTATATCCACATATATAAAATTATATAATTATAAGTATTTATGATTTTTACAATTTATATTTATTTATGAACATATATTTATTTATAATATATAATTTATTTATAAATATAAACTATAAAATAATAAACATTTATAGATAATATACTTAATAGTCATATATTTATTATAAATAAACTATTTATATCTATATTAAATATAATTTATTTATAATAAATATATAATTATTAAATATATTTCATATATAAACAATTTAATTTATATGACATATCTATATATTTTGAAGACCCTGCACATCTGCTCCTATCATAATTCTACACACATCCTCTCTCAACCTTCTGTTGCCTGCAAGGTGAAGTCCAAGGCAAATTCCTGAGCTCTTCATAGTTGCAACTTGAAATCCCAACCGCATTCTCCTCTCTCCCATCTCCCAGGTGTCCAGACAACCCTGAGCTCCCTGACACTCCTGCAGAGTACCACAGTATTTTTGCTGTTGGAAAGCTGCATCATTATCTCTCAGCCAGCAAGTGTATATAGCCCTTCTCCTTACTGTTTAGTGATTTTTTTTGGGGGGGGGGAGGAGCTTTCCCTGTTGACTACATAACCCTCCACCTGCAGCTGAGGACAGTGGCATTGCTGGTCCTTTGCCATATTGCACATCAACAACCCACTCCATAAATGGCTTGTGAGGCTTCAAGGCCAAGAACTGTGGCTCACCCAGGACCTGCCCCGCCCTCCCCCACCCCCAGAGTAGCACTTCACTGCATTGTCTGGCTTCCAAGGAAATTCCATAATGTAAACTACACTAGCTACTTTCATTTCAGGGGGAAATGACACAGCACATTAAGTGCACGCCAAGTTGTTTTTGATTAGTGAGATAGTATGAGTTTACCCAAGACATCACAGGTCCTTTTCAGTACATCAGGATGAATGTATGGACCTGCCTTCTCTACATTAGGAGCCAAGACCGTTCTCCACCAGCACACCGCAGAGGGATTCTGTAGCCTCAGGAAGTCACTCCAGTCCTCGCTCACTGCGGACCTCTGGAGCACTTACAGATTGCCTATTTAAAAAAATATTGAAAGATGCCATGACATCTTCTGCTTTGCCACGTGATTAAACTCAGTTCTCTTTTCTGTATTTTCATATATTGTTGTGATCAAACAACCTGTCTTCCGAATCAGTGTGCTGTGTTTACGCAGAATGCTCTGCTCCCGAGTGACAGTTCCTCCGGACTGCTACACTGACATCCCTCCCCAGCTTTGAAGATTCTGTAGCCTATGTCAGGGGCTCCCAGCTTCCAGTCCTGTCATTGCGTGGCTTTTCAACGAATGCTTGTCTCTAAGTTGCTAGGTTGCTGCTCTTATAGCTAAGGGTCTGTCATAGGGAACAGTTGACTTTCTTTTAAAAGAAACCAAAGGAAAAATCTGGATTCAAATGAAAGGCAAACTCCACTTACATGACGCTATGAAAGCACCGATTGAGGCACCTTCCCTTGCTATGAGTTCAGGCAAAGACAAGTTTGTCCAGGCAGTGTTCTATGAGTTCCTTCTGGCAAGTTCCTTTGGGTCTCAATTTTTTTATGAGCCTTCCTCATGAAACTCATGACTCAGGAGAGTCATGGAGAATAAGTGGTATGACTCTTTCACTATGCTGAAAGGTGTCTATTAGATGTAGGAATGGTCCTACAGGTACATCTAGGAGTTTATCCTTCCAGTTTTGATAGTTATAGTTTCCCCACGTTCCCACGAGAATAAGAATCTTTCTGGAGTGGGAACCATTATTTCTACATTCTAACTCCTGTTCTGCAATACTTGGGGTGTCTGAGAGAGCAGATGTCACACCCCAGGTTGAGGAATGGATTCCTGAGTGAATATCCCTGACGGTAGATATCTTGAATTTTCATTTCAAAACTGATGCAACTAAGCCTGTATTAATGGTTTCATCTTCCTAATTTCCTCCATCTTTGATCAGGAATCTTGAACATTTATAGTGCTCAAACTCTAGTCCTGATACAATAAACTTAAAATGAGAAAAGGCATGTCTTGACTCTGAGCAGTGGAGGTTTCCATTCAGGTTCAGGATCAGCTGCTTAATGCTTTGGGGTCTGAGGCAAGACAGGGAGTCCTGTTGGGTAGCATGATAAAATCTCTTCCATGAGGGCTGAAAAAATTAGAGAGGACTCTAGAGCCCCAAGGTCTTCTTAAAGGGCATATTCCCTGACTAGAAGAACTGTTATTGGCCTCTACCTTGTAAAGCTTCCTCTGCTTTCCCATAGCATCAATTTGGGATAAAATACTTGGCAACTGGAACACTTTGTAGGAAAAAATTTAAGATCCAAACTATAGTACCTTGTATCATCACTTTCCCCATTTATATACATGTCTCCCCATTTCCTAGTATTTACTTATATTCTTCAAAGACAATATTGTCAAATGGAAGGGGTGGCATTCAGAGCCTTAAGTTAGTGTTTGCAGAGGGCCAGCCTTCCTTATGATGGGTGAGTTTCCTATAATCATCTCCCACAATCCACTTCCCTGGAGGAGAGCCAAGAGTGGAGCTACAGTCTGGGCATTGATCTGTTAATTCATCTTCTGTTACTCATCTGCAGATTTCTAGTTGACCTACTTTCCAGTAGGTCATGGGAAGAACTAAGGAATCCACAACAGCTCTGGCTAAAGGGAAAGAAATGTCATTGAAAATCTTCTGGACAGAACTAGAAACCAAATAGAACTCTTCCCTCCCCAAACCCAACACCCGTCAGACGGACTCAGTCAGATTTCAGATGGAGCCTTAATTTTCTTTTCCAGTTGCTATGGCTAAACACACTGACTAAGGCAGCTTCAAGGAGAAGGGATTGATTTGACGAACAGTTCTAGATTGTAGTCCATCACTGATGGGAAATCTAGCAGACAGGAACTTCAAGCAGATTGTTACATCACATCCATAATCAGCAGCAGAAAGCAATGAATTAATGTATGCATGCTAGTGCTAACTCACCATTTCTACTCTTAGATGGTTCAGAATCCCCTGTTTAGGTGGTTCCAGTCACAGTGGGCAGGGCTTCTTACTTAAATTAATATTGTCAAGATACCCCCCCCCCCCATAGACATGCCCATAGACCATTTTAACATAGACAGCCCTTTATTGGGCCATCCTTCCCAGGTTATTCTAGATTGTGTGATGCTGACGAAGCACACAGATGACTATCGTTTCCCTGAGGCCTTTCGGAGCCACGCTCTTCCAACAGCCTCCACTGAAGTCTCTGCAACTGAGGTGTCACAGCATCTTCCCCGAGGATCTCTGCATCTGATCTCACATGAGAACCATAGAACAATCTCCGTGTTCACCCACATTTGAATAATGATTAACAAACTTACTTCGTAATACTTTTTATAAAAACATACTGACATCAATCCTCAGGGACAGCTCCTATCATTCCTTTCTTACAGCTATGGATAAATTAGCTTTTTAAAAATGTGTGTATTCGGTCAACCAATTCAAAACTTTCTCCGAGTATATAGCATATACAGGTCATGAACTAAATTAAATAAGAAATGCTTTCTAGGAACAAGGAAACCAGACAGTAAAATACAACAATATAGCATATGAGAAGGAGCAGAAGAATTGTTAGGTAAAATGCCCCATGAGATCGCACATAAGAGCACAGTTAAAGCTCTAGGCTTCATCAGAATTATATGGAGAGGAATGGCCTACTGTGTTTGGCATTCAGGGCCTTCAAGGAGGGGGAGAGGAGGGACAAAAGCCCTTTGAGAGCTGTGAAAGTGAGGGACTTGGGGTCCAGACTCAGGATGCTGGGCTGATTTTGATAGTAGTATGTGGCCCAGAAGACATTTGAGGGGCAGCGAGGATCCTGCTCCGCATGGCAGAATGAGAGGAACAAAAAGGAAATGGAGGCTGGGTGAGAAGAGAGCCTTGTCTGAGGCCCCAGTCAGCCGGTGGGGAGTTAGCATTGAAGCCAGGACTTGAGCGCTTCTCACAGACACAGGCTGCCCTGTTCTCAGGAAACGCTCCGTTTCATAAGGGGACTGGAAGCGTGCAGAAGCCGAGTCAGCGTTTAGGAGATATAACCATCCAGCTGCAGGTACCCATCTTGTTCAGCGTTCTGTCCTTCGTTCCGGAGAAGTTCTGGGGTGCTGCATCTACCCACGCCTGCGCACTGGTCTCTGGGATATTCTGCTCAACTAGCCTGCTCTCTGGGCGTACCTCAGAATGGTTTCCAGAGGACTCAGAAAGGTAAATGAAACAAAGGGTTCCTTCCTTTTAGCCTCCCAAAGCCTGGTCGGACCTTTGCCTGACTCAGTTGCTGCCATCCTGATGATCAGCCCGGTCCAAATGGGAGGGAAGGAAGCCTACCTGCTTAGCGCCAATCTGTAGCACTTGCCCTAAGGAATGGCTGCTCCGGAAGTCTCTGTCATGTCTAATTTCTCTGTGGCAACAGCTTTGACTTAAATCGTCTTCTCTGATTGAGCCATTGTCTTCTTGTTGATGGTAATTTACACATCAAATAATTACAGTTAGTGTGGGATGCAGACACAGGTACCTTGAAACTGTAGATGCCTGCCTATTGGAAGAACCATCTTGCTTCAACCTACAGCCAGGAGCCCTGATGCTGTAGTTTCCTTTTATTTGCTGTGCTAGGCATAGCTTCCTACTCCAGAGATATCCCTACCCCCAAACACTCTCTTCTCAAACAGCATAAGGAGCTTGGGGAGATAACAAAGGGTGGTAGGGTGGTCCTTGTTTGGATGAGTTTCTAGTCAGAACAGAAGAGACTCATGCACAAGTAATTTGATCCCAGAACACTGTAGGTCAGCCACAGATGCTCTGTGCTCTGAGACCAGGAGGCAAGCGGCACATTCCACTCAGCTGTCTTCAATTCAATTCCACCATCTGTGCTGAGAAAGCACTGTGGAGAGATGGGGGCTGGGTGCAAAGTCGCAAAACCTGCTAAGACTAACACAGGCTGGCCTTTCCTCCCTCTTGCCCTCCCCTCCTGCTTCTGCCATCTTTCCTTCCCTGTCCCTTGTCCTTCCTCCTCTCTCTCTTTTTCCCTCTCCCCTCTCTCCTGTCTTTTTATCCTTACCACCAACTCTCTTGGCTGTTGCTCTTCTTTCTTTTTTCTAAATCTTTTAGATTATAATTGCAGATTATAATTGAGATATAATTACCTTCCCTTTCCTCCCCCAAACCCTCCCATGTGCTCCTTTGCTCTCTTTCAAATTTATAGTCTATTTTTAAAATTGTTGACACACACACACACACACACACACACACACACACTGTATTTTAGCTAATAGGATTAACTTCTGGCAAAGAAAATGGATTTGTTTCAAAAAGTAGAGTACCAATAGGAAAAAGAAATGTAAATATGCTTTTAAAGATAACATCCTAAAAGGGTCCAGGAGATGTGGACAGATATTTGTGCAATCAAAAGGTTGAAGAAAATTTCAATGCTTTGGAAAATGGTAGATGAAGTGGAGAGACCTGAGAACAGGAAGGCCTTGGGCTCGCACATTGTTTACTGTTAATGAAGCCAGACTACAAGCCAGTGCAGTTCTAGTGTACTGAACACTGATTGGCTGGAAAAAATAGCTTCTCCCGGCTTCTATCCAGGCTCTGTTCTCCCACTGATTACTTTTGACCAGCTTACCATATTGTAGGAATGGACTCCTTGTGATGATTACCCCACAGCACTGCAGCAATGGACTATAACCCAGTCCTTCCTCACTGCAGGAATGGACTCCTCTAGACCAACACTCCTTACTTTAGGGATTTGCAAATTGATTAGAACACTGCCTTTAGAAAATGGCTCCAATGCTACTGCCAATTTTCATCTTAATTGACTGAGGCCTTTGTCAAACAACTGTCAAAATGTTTGTGTTTGACTTCACCTTTAACAAGTTGTTTTTTTTTTCTGAATGTTTCTATGTGCCAAGCACTATCTTGAGCAGAAATTGCAACAGGGTTGAACTGCGGCAGCTTGAATATGTACTCAGCAATGACCAGCAGTGTGCCTTGTAAATCAGCAACATGAGACCGTGAAGAGTACAGAGTAAAAATGACTGTAGAGTTTGCACGAGCAATTTGCTTACGCATGAGAGCATGCGTGCATGTATGCATGCGTACTGTATATACTTATAGGAGATATGGTTGCACAATAAACCTATTTGAAGATTTTCATTTTACATAACAAATAAAGAGCTTCAATAATAATGAGATTATGACCATATTACAAAAATGTTTAAAATGCAGACAGAACTCTTTAATTATAAATATGTTTATCCCTTGACTCAGCTAGCCTGCTTGCAGGTTCACTCTGGGTAGAAGGTTACTGCTTGGTAGAGGGTATGCACTCAATGATGGCCATAAGTAATCGTTTACACTAAAAAAAAAAATGTGAATGACCAGACTGCCCCTCAGTAGTGAGCTGGTATACAACATACAGCAGAACCTTACAGCAAAATACCATAAGCCTTTTTAAAAAGGCACCTAAGGTACATAGACTTGAATTACATTTGCCATGGGGCAAGGTCATAAAATGGTTGGTATTATGTTCTAGACTATATATCTATAATAGAGAGAGATGGTGTGTTTTTATGTCTGTAGCGCACCATGCCCATCTGCGCTCTATGCGCCACCATACAGTTTGTGAACTGGGCAAGGGGCTGGAGATTGCAACACACAAAGACTCACAGAGAGAGACATGCCCCACGAATGCCCCCTTTATTGTGTCCAGGGGCAGCTTATATAGGGATAGCCATGCCCCAGCCAAATACACCAGAAACCATTCCCCTGCCATCAGGAACTCCTGAGGATCTCGTGCTCAGAGCATCTGTAGGCACTCAGATCAGGGGAAAACAAGTTGTTTACAAGAAATTCAGGATCTGGGGGCTCACAGCTCCCAACATATGTCAGGTTGATATAAGGTAGGGTCATGAGGAAGAAGGAACCCCAATAAGGAAAGTGCCTCCATAGGACCAGCTGGTAGGCAAGTCTGTGGGACATTTTCTTGATTGACAATTATGTGGGAAGGCTCATCTCCTTATGGATGGTACCACCCCTGGACAGGTAAGAAAACACCTAGCAGACCAGGAAAAGCAAGCCAGTAAGCAGCACCCCCTCCATGACCTCTGTGTCAGTTCCTGCCTCCAAGTTCCTGCCTTGCTTGAGTTCCTGCCATGACTACCTTCAATGATGAATTATGATGCAGAAGTGCTTGCAAAACAAGTGGTTCCTCCTCCAGTTGCTTGTGGTGTTTGTCACAGCACTAGTGACCCTAGCGACAACAGATACATATGGGTGTGTGTAGACTTAAGACATCCAGAGACAGGGATGTCAGAAAGCAAGTGGTGATATTCTGGTGGGTAGGGGATTCTATCCCTTTTTTGTGTAAAAAGCCATATGGTTTGAATCGTGACACTGAAAAGTGCAATTTTCATAAAAAGAGTAACGATATTTAGTCTAAAATTAGACAATAAGAGTTTGGGTGCGGCTTCCTTCTGAGTTTTGCAGAAGGTGTCAGAGCAAGAGTCTGAAAACTACAGGCTAATATCTGCTAGTAGTTTGGTCAAACCCACACACATCCTCTTGTACAGTTGTATGTTATTGTAACAGGCTCCCAGACCTCAGTAGACCCCCAGATCTTAGCACAACTGGTGCCATGATAGAAATTTGTTCAGGCCTTGGAACCCAGCACACAGGCAGCAGTGCCTGCCATAACAGAAACAGAGACCTAATCTACCTGCCAAAACAGGACCACAGGTTAAGTGGCAGTCCCAGGATGTAGCTGGGAAAGTCTTTAACTGTACTGACTTTGCTTTTTGACTTCTGTAGTTCTGCTTCTTGCTGACTGTTCTTGTTAACCAAAGTGTGCTTAAAAAGTCTAGAACAGTAAGGCTCAGGGCTACATGACTGGAGGAGTTCTCTGTGCAGTTGCCAGCCAGCTATGAAGACTATTTGGCATTAAGAGTCCATGTGATTTCACTATCAGGGACCCTGCAAACAGACCAAGCTACCCAACTGTCACCCACTTATAGAGGTCCTAGGTCGGACCCATGCAGGCTCCCTAGTTGTTGGTCCAGAGTCTATGAGATCCCACTAGCTCAGGTCATCTGTCTCTGTGGGCTCTCCAGTCATGATTTTGACCTCTCCCCACTGGTACAGTCCCTCCTTCTTCTCTGCAACTGGACTTCTGGTGCATGAGCTGGCTTTTGAAACCTGTTCCTCATGCTGGGATGCCTTGTCCAGCCTTGATGCCCAGCATTGATACGTGGTCCTGCCTCAACTTGATATGCCATGCTTTGTTGACTCCCACGGGAGACCTTCCCCTTTCTGAATGGAGGAGACTGAATGTGGGGGTGGTAGATGGTAGGTGGGAGTGGGAAGAGAGGAGAGGGAGGGAAACTGTGTTTGATATGTAAAATAAATGAAAAATTTAATAAACAGTAGAATCCATGCGTTTTCTCTGAAGGAGTCATTGCACAACATAATAGCACCCAATCCAATGCAAATATGGCATGCGTTTATATTGCATTAAGAAGAATGGCAAGTGAAGTCTGTACGAGCTTCAGAGAGATGATAGATGCAGTTTGTCAGCACATTTGCCTCATCACTGGCTGATTCAGCAGATGCAGAAGCTGTGGGTATAGAGGACTGCATGTAGCTTCTAGCTCCAAAATGTCTGTTTTAAAGTTCAACCGAGTTGCCCTGGAGAGTGCTAAAGAATGGTCTTGGGTACTGGGGAGATGGCTCAGTAGTTAAGAGCACTGCTCTTTTGCAAGTCTTGAGTTCAGTTCCCAGTTCCTCTGTCAAGCAAGTCACAACTGTCTGTAATTCTAGCTCTAGAGGATCTCATGCCTCTGACCTCCATGGGTATCCTCCCCCAACACTTGTACATGCCCTTACTGACACCAACACACACCTAAAATTAATAACCGTAATTTTTAAAAATGGTGTGGCCTTAGACAGTCAGTTTCCAGGGGCTTACGTAATGAGGAATCTTGCCCCCCCACACAGGCAGAAGCTAAGAAAATGAAGGTCCCACAGAGATGCGGACTGGCTCTTCGTGTTTTGTGATGTTGAAATCTGTGCAATAATACTCATACTCACGTCTCTGTTCTCTAGTTCCCCTTCCAGTGCACTCCGTTTCCCAGCAGTTCCAGCTAATACAGAGAGCCCAGACGGAAGGCCAGGCTGCTTGCCCAGCAGAGCTTTGCACTGAACATCCTTGGAGAAGATGAAAGGCTGCCTGACAAAGCTAACGTGGAGAATAAGTTAATGCTTCCTCTTGAGTGAATCAAACATTATCTTGATAATGACTCACAAGAAGGCTGTAGACAAAAAGAGCAATAATAAGACTCATAAAATATTTTATAACTCAAATGCAAAATAGCCACTGCAAAGAGTTACATTCATCCAGTTTTTTTTTTAATGTTGCATACTTTATGAGGCTTTAGTACTTTGGGGCCTGTGGAAATGGAGAAATTGCCCTCTTGGAATTAGCCAATTCTATTTGTTTGATTAATTTTTTTAAATGAGTGTTTTGCTTGCATGTATGTCTGTGTACCAAGAGTTACCTATGGCCCACAGAGGTCAGGAGAGGATATCCAACCCCCCCTGGAACTGGAGTTACAGGTGTTTATGAGCTGCCATATGGGTGCTATCAATCAAACTTGAGTCCTTTGGAAGAGCAGCAAAATGCTCTTACCTGCTGAGCCATCTCTTCAGCCCCCAAATTAGCTAATTCTTGTAGAAATCAAACAACTTGCCTATTGGCCCATCTTTGCCATACAGATTAACTGGTCTTGAGTCCACACATGTGTAGCCTCTTAGTCATGACCACCTAGAGCTTCTTTCTGTGGCCCTGAGTAGTGTAATGGCTTGCCCCTCCTCATAAAGACCTGCTTATAACGAACTACTTTTAAATGGCACTTGTCTCTTGATTTCTGGCCTAACCGATGCCAACTGAAACAAATCCTAGGTACATTTTAACAATCAATCAACTCCAAACAATACATGTCCTCAAGAATCTCAGAATGAATTCAGCTCAGTGGCACAGGTCTTGCCTAGCTGGTTGGAGGGCATAGCTCCTATCCCTAGAACCAACAACAAAAACAAACAAGACATCTAGATTGGTCAGAAATATAAATAGGTTCAAGCTATCATGGATTTACATGATCATGTTGTTAATTAAGACCACATAGAATTTTGTCTAGGAGTAGAGGAGTCTCCTGGAAGACTGAAAAACATTTAAAATGTATTAGAAGGAAGTGTAAAGAATGGGTCTGGCTGACCTAAAGATTGCTGTGGGAACTAGCTTAAAAGGTCTGCGTCAAGAGGCTTTGGAGGGCCACTCTGGTGGAAACCAGTTTTGCTATGTGTTGACAATTGAAGCAGTGGTTTTCAGAATCTGCTCATAGGCCAGTCCAGCGAGTACGCATCTATGTTGTGCTGTGAATGAGTGGCCACTCCCTGGCTTTCACAGACGAGTTTGTCATTGCTTTCAAAAGCTTCGGCCTGTTTACATCAGGGAGTCTCAGCTCTGACATTCACGCTGCTAGAAGAACTTGAAAACAGGAAGTTGTCAGCTGATTTCTCAGGCTCCAAGGAGCTTCTAACTGGGTGTCCAGAATCCATTCCTTTGCATTAAAGATACTAATTCACTTGCAAAGAGAAATGTTATATGTGAACAAGAGCCAAGCACTTGAATCTCCTATCAAGCAAGCAGTTTGAAAACACTCATGCATCCGGAATGGGATCCTACTGATTGTTGTTTTAACTTCAGCACAGTGGCTGTGCCCTAATCTACTGCTATCTCAGCCAGCAATTGCAATCTGCAGTTAGTCACCAGCCTAGCAATGGCCTGGACACTCAGGCCGCAGTCTGGCAAGAAGGCTGCTCCTACAGGCACCCACCCTGTTACTGTTGCTAAAGGTAGCTTTAACTAAATCTCTATTGTTCTGATTAAGAATAAGACTTGAGATTCACAAAGCTGGTGGGAAAACTTGTGAGCTCAGAGAGAGTGAGTAGCAACCAGCTAACCCTCTCTCCTTGCTGGTGTCCATGAAAAACCTGTGCTTCCATTTCACCTAACCACAAAAAAGCCATGCCACTCCAAAGCCTACCCTACTATTTTCTATGTCTTTCTATCCCTCCAAGATACCCTCTGAGACTATGATTACTTTCTGTCAACTAGTTGCTAGTGCAGTCTCCTGACCCAAGGTTAATTTTATTTAATTAATGCAAATGCAAACTCGGGCTTCACAGTGTGATTGAATATCCTCAACAACTGATCCTTGGCAGGAGAATTTGGTGAAGACTGTTGTTGCCTCTGAATGCTTCTGTTTTCGAAAGTTGCTGTCAGACGTGACTTGTGGGAGCTACTGGGGATACGAGGGTGGAGTTAGAGAGGAGCGGGAGAGAAGTTTCAGTGTAAGACATCACATACGCATGTGCCTAGCCATATGCTCTCTATGGATCCAGCTTTTCTGAATTTGGAGATACAGAGCTGTATTTCAGTGATGTCCTGAGGAAAGTTGAAATGGGATGGTTGTAGGTAAAGAATGAAGAATGAAGAGCCTAGAGCACCAGCACCCATGGGTCCTCTCTAAGGGTAGATTCTTGTTTCTCTGCACTGCACCACTTGCTTATGTGTAGATCTGAGTGCCTTTCACCCATCCCTCCCCTCTTTGGTCTTCACAATGATTGCTGAGTACTGCTTTTTCTCACAGATGTGGCACAGGTGAGTGCAGACTGTGTCTTGAGCCACAGGGGAGGAGGCCAGAGTGTGATTGAAGCCTGGTCTTGACAGAATAGGAGTCCATGCAATTAGTTCACACTCCACGGCCACAGTCATGCCTGCAGCTGACCAGATTCTCCATATGCTTCTTTTCAAAAGCTGAACAGGAGGTCAAGCCTTCTGGAAGTAATTCGGCTTAAAACATATTTCCCTCTCCCTTGGGGCACTGTGACTGGTCACCTCATGCCCTCCTGCAGGAGGCTCACGTGGTTTTGGAATTACCAACTTCAGCTGTTTTCAGGATAATCAAGCAACTACTGACCTCTGGGCCCAGGAAATCTGTGGGAAAACTTTGAAACATGTTTGTGAACCAAACACTTCATCTTAATTGAAGATGGGGTCTGTGCTGTAACAGGAAGCGCTGTGGCGTCTGAGCCTTTGGAGGAAGGAAGGCTGAATACTGTCCTCCATTCCCCATCCCGCCACACCTAATAGCCTCTTTTCATGTCACATGCTTGCTGCTGTCCCCCAACTTCACTAACTCCGATTTTTACTTCTGATGGTCCCTTCTTTTTTGTTCCATCACTTATGACCCATATTCACACAAATATAAAAACATTAAATCTATGATCAATATATGAGATAAAACCTTCAACATTTGTGCTTTTGCATAGGTATGTGTGCAAGTATGCATGCCCATGTTCATGTTGTGTGCGTGTCCATGTCTGTGCACATGCGTGCACGTGTGTATATATATATATATATATATATATATATATACATACATATACATATACACATACACACACATATGTGTGTGTGTGTGTGTGTGTGTGCATCCACAGATGCATATGCCAATGTATGAGTATGTTTGTTGTTCAAAGTTGATTGACTTCAGTTTTCTTCATGGATCACTCTCCACTTTGTTTTATGAGGTAGGGTCTTCTGATACCAGATTTCACTGAGTCTGGCTAGTCTAGCTAATAACTCACCTACAAGGATCTCTGTATCTGCCTCTAGAGTACTGGGATTACGAGTGGCTGCTGTGGCTGCTATGGCTGCCTGCCTTTCACGTGGGTTCTAGGGCTTTGAGCTCTTGTCTTCACACTAATCCTACGAGCACTTTACACATGTAACTACCTTCCCAGTCATAAAGTATTTGTCTGTCTGAGTCCAGCTTACCTCGCTTAATATAATAGTTTTATCCATCAATTTCTGTAATTTTTTCCTTACAAGTGATTAAAATTCATATATACTTCCAGTATTTATTTATCTGTTGATAGGCAGACTAGATAGTCTGGCTCTATTTCCCTGCTGTTGTAACTAGTGTAGCAATAAATATTAATGAGTCCTTTGGATATTTGCCCAGGAATACAATAGCTGGGTCATAGGGTGGTTCTGTTTTTAATTTTCCCCCAAAACCCTTTATACTGATTTCCATAATAACTGTACTAGTTTTCTCCTTAATCCCTAATCATGAAGTCACATGCTCTTTTGACTTTGGGGTATTATCTCAGCCTGGATGTCAGAACAAAACAGAATGGGTGCTGTGAGAGATGGAGGGAAGAGGGGGCACCTTGGCATGTGAAGCAACATCAAGCTGGATCTGAAAATACATTGTGAGACTTTACTTCCCTCCCTGAGGTTCAGTCTCCTCATCACTAGAGAGGAACTATTCAAATAATTGTTCTAGATATGAAGAGACTGAGTACCGAGTGTGGAAACCCCTCCACCCTCTGAGCTGTGCTTGTTCCCAATGTTGCTACTTATTCCATATTTTCCCCCACTCACCTCTGTTTTCTTCTATTCTCTATTCCCATTTTCTCCATCCCACTTACTGTGAACCACATGCTGCCTTGTGGGTTAACACAGCAGGAGAAAGGGACACCCCTTGGGCTGTGGAAAGTGTCTTGAAAGGCTTGATAGCAGTCTTCTGGTCACCCAAGGACAGCCATAATACCCCCATTTCTTCCTGTCTAATGCTATACGGGGGGGAGGGTGTGGGGGTGCGTACCGTGGTCTCTGTTGACCCTGCCCTTTTCTTAGTCACAAAAGAAGAAACCCTGGAAGAAGACAATGCATCCCAAATCCCCCCAAATAAAGCCACATTTAAACAATGACCCTGCTGCAATGGAACAGTAGGGGACATCTCTCAGCATCGTGAGGTTATTGAGCTTCCCCCTCGTGTTTGAAACCAGCAGTCTATGATGCTGCTGGCTACCTCATTTCAAGAATTAATTTTCTATTATGGGCAAAATTAATGACTTTAGCCAATTTCTTGTGCTCATAAAGCTATGCTTTTCATTGCCAAGGTTAACAGCCTGCTGGTGATGTGGTCTCCTGGCAGAGTGCCCACAGGGAACTGCGAATGGGTAGGGAGAAGAGCCGGGGAGGAATTCATGGTTGGATTGGACACCCCCTCCACGCAAGCTTGCTTCATGTTGCTAGCATCCTAACTTCCGGTTTAAATTTAGTTGTTCTAGGAGCTGACTTTAACTGACCCTGGTCACATTCTTAGCACCTACTGGACCTTCTTCCTGTTCAGGGGCACTGGGAGTGTGCTGAAAGGTGTGGTCTTTGGTGTGTAGGCTGGGGATGCAGCTGAACAGGCATTAGTGCTGAATTGTGTAAAGATGGGGGAGGGTGTGTTCCACATTGGCTATGCATAGGATGAGCATAGCTTGCTCTAAGAGCCCCAGGAAGAACACAGTAGGAAGGTACTGAGGGTCAAGCAAAAGCTGAGCAAGGGTTTCTTCATGTTTGCCCGAGTCCTGGGGATAGACTCCTATAGAACTTGGCACCCTCCAGACCTGTACCTCTAGGCCAGAAGTCCGTGAACCATAAACCCTGGCCCAAGTCAGCCTATTGGCTATTTCTCTAAATCAAGATTCACGGGCACATAGCTGTTCTAATTCCTCTATATAGGTCCTACGGCTGCTTTTGTACTAAAAGGGCAATGTGATAGCTGATAGAAATTCTCTGGACTGTAAAGCCAACATATTTACCCGATGGCTTTTACATCACAAGTCAAAGATCCCCGCTCTTGGTTCTTTTAGCTGTTTGCAGGGACCATTCCTCATGCATGGCCTCAAATATTCCTGCTGCCCGCTCTAATGGGTTGAGTCTGTAGTAGCAGTCATGTGTTGAGCTTTGTAAGCAAAGGACACATAGTCAGGGATTCCTGTCCAGGGCCTGATGTTTGCATTTTGGCTTGAACTAGCCACTGGCTGTATAATAATGACAGTAGTGGTAACTGTGGTAATGGAGAAACAATTTTATTTACTTAGAAAGGATTCTATGACAGATTTTGTGGGGTTTTTAGATCACACTAGTTCATTTAGATTCTCACAAGGTATGTTTGGATATAGGTGCTTTTAAAACTCATTTTGCAGACACCGACAAGAAGACTCAGAGTAAGTGGTGAACTTGAGCCCCTTAAGAAGTATATTCTGCTGTCTTTCTGCGAAAGAGAAGGGTGTGTAAAATCAATATCTCAAATGAAATAAAATCTTTCTCTTTTCTTAGAACGAGCAGACCCAGTGGGTGACATGGCAGGTTCACGGACACTTAAGAGCTATATTCTTAGCACACTATTTTTTGTTTTGTTTTGTTTTCGGGTCTCCACACAACCAAGAGTTGCTTGAGCCTTGTCTATTGCATCCCTGACAGGAGAGGTGTGGGAAAATAACAAAGGGCAAAAGAGATGGGTTTTTCTTCTTTTTTTCTACAAAGGCTACCTAAAACCTCTCGTTCATTATCTTATTGGTCAGAATTTAGTCATGAAAGAACACTGGAATGGTCGCTGCTATTGTCTGTGCCTCTGGCAGGCTGACCCCTAACTCCCATGTTCTCTTCCACACGGAGAACGTAGCTTGGATTTCTGAGGCATGGATGCTCCTGCTAGCACCATCTTAACTAGTTACTGCAAGCTACAATCTAGGATCCGGTCCTTCCTTGAGTCCCAGATAGGGTTTATTACAGCCTGGTGACTTATAAATTAAAGGACAGGTCTGTATTTTTCTCCTAATCTGTCAAATTTATCATTGTGAAGGAAAAAGAAAATAACCACAATTTAAAAATATCAATCATGCTTTCAGGAAAGGATGAGAGAAAAGCACAGCAATCAGTGGCCTACAACAATGATTAAACTGTGTTCTTCAGGAAGGGTAGGCTTGTTGTCAATCAGCGGGCTGGGCTCAATGGCTGACCCATGTGGATCAGCCTCCTCTGTTGACCTCGGAATTCAGCTCCTTGGGCCACGACGTCTACGTCTATGGCTCTGACTTGGTCTCTGGAAATGTCCTTCCTGTCAGTCACCCTCTGCTACCTTTCTGTTGTGGGTACGGAAGAGTAGATCTGTCCTGGAGAGTGCCAGGTATGGACACCCTGGATGTGGCACAGGACTAGGGAACAGAGCTTGTTAGGATGTTTGTAGTCTTGACTCATTGCAAATTGGGGTTAAGGTTTCCTTAGAATTGCAGTTCTTTCACAATGCAGCTTGGCTTCTAGGTGTTTTTTTTGGGGGGGGGCAGGGTTTCTCTGTGTAGCTTTAATATTTTAATATTTGTCCTTCCACTCCCTGGCCTTTAACTCTTAAAATAATAGTAACTATGATAACACTTTAAACCTGATCTTTGCTGGTATCTGGACTCTCCTTGTCTCTAGAGAACTCCCAATATTACACGCCTAAATAAAATCTCGTGGTTACACCATTGTCTTCGCTGGAGTTTCTACCTTTGCGCCCCATCTATAACTGCTTCAGTTAAGACACAGCTGTACTGGGTTATGTTTTAGATTGCAAAAAAAATATTCAACTCACGCAGAATGAAGGCTAGAAATGTTTATTTCTTTTCCCATCTGCTTGTGTGCCCCTAGTTCTAGCTGAAGCCCATCTCTCTTTCGTAAGGGTTATGAAGAGTGGTAGAGTGATTTGAACCACATCCACATTTATTTATTTATTTATTTATTTTGCTTTTTCAAGACAGGGTTTCCTTGTAGTTTCTAGAGACTGTCCTGGATCTAGCTCTTGTAGTCCAGGCTGGCCTCGAACTCAGAGATCCGCCTGCCTCTGCCTCCTGAGTGCTGGGATTAAAGGTGTGCGCCACCACCGCCCAGCTATTCATTTATTTTTTGTGCCATCGGGAATAGTACATCCCCAGAGGCATGGGATTTGACAGCTTTGCTAACGCCCTGAGGGACTGCGGACTTCCCAGCATGAAGAGTTCTCTTTTCTCAGTGCTGCATGATATTCTTCATTGCACATCTGACTTGACCACGCAGCTCCCATGCCTAACAGGAAATACTGTGTTAGACGTAAGTCTCTCTGTTAACAGAGATCCTACATCAGTTGCCTGAAACACTTGGTGGACCAGCTAAAAGCCAGTACTTACCACGTCACTAAAGACCATCATGATCTGTGGGCTATGCACTTCTTTGAGCATGCAGATCCTATACCATAAGCCACCCCCACTACCATTCAGTGGCTCTGTCTGGAGAGAGGCAGGATTCTTTTTTGCCTCTCGGGGCTGCTTTAAAATGAAGTATAAAATGCTATGTGAATATTCAATGTTATAATGAATGTGTTTGTCCATCTGAGAAACACATTTGCATTTAAAGCAGAATTTTCCATGTCTAGACCCAAAGGACTAAAAATGTGCGTTAACATCTCAGGTACCACATAGAAACGGTCATTAAAATAAAACACAGGCAACAATTTTAAATCAGTCCTCAACCTTGCTCTATGAATTCCTCCTTCCTATGCTTCTTCCATGCTCTTGAAACTCAGCAAGCAGGTAGCCAACTTGGTATTGCTGGGACATTTCATATGGAGCCAGAAGGTTGGAAAAAAATCTAAATTTCTCATGTTCCAAAGGAATATGAACCTTTCCTCATGGGAGTCGTCACATAGAAGATGGGGTACACTGTGTGGAAGAAACAGATGGCAAATCCCTGAGGCATAGTGCCCATCCCAGCACACCTCACAGATCTCCTCCTAGAGGTGACAGAATAGGCTATACATGGTGCTGGGGGGAAATTCATCCTCTCTGGAAGAACTCTGGCTAGCTTGGCATGTGCAAAACAGAGCCCAGACATGCCATATGGGAGGACATTTTGTGGAAGTCATTAGCAGGCTTGGAATGCTGTAATTTGGATAGTTAAGAAAGAAGGAAACCAGAAGTCCCGTGGATTGGGAGCAGGGCCACAGAGCTAGCTAGCTAGCTAAGAGGAGGAGGCGGGGGAGAGAAGAAGGACTCTGACCTGTCCTATGTAGTGGTGTTGTTTTTCATGAGGGAGGGAAATGGGGCTGTCATGATAGGTAGCAATGCCTAGAAAACATTTCTCAAGCACAGACAAACCAAGTGAAGCCACAAGCTCTATTTAATATGTTCCCCTCTTTTATAATTTTATTTTCTACAAAGATTTTTTTTTATTTTTCCAAATCATTTTAAAATAAAGTACCAAAACTACAAAGAGGAAATGCAAACCGTCACTAAGAGCTGACCCTTGCTATTCATATGCTCTGATTGCCCTCTGTGGATGCAGACACTGGGGTATAATCTTACAGGGGTTCCTGTTTTACACTGCTTCCTTCTTTCTCAGAATTTTGGGCTTGTGACTCTGATTTAATGCCATAGGTCTCAGCTCTGAGATCTCCTTTTGCAAACAGAGTAGAGATGCCAGGCCTGTGGTCCACAACCTGTGGGGTAGAGACCTCTTTGGGGGGGTCTCATATCAGATATCTTGCATATCAAATGTTTACATTACAATTCATAACAGCAGCAAAAATTACAGTTACAAGTAGCAACCAAATAATTTTATAATTGGGATCATTTGCAACACTGGAAACTATATTAAGGGGTTTCAACATTAAAAAGGTTGAGAAGCACTTTGCTAGATCATTACGAGAAGCCCCCGGTTTGCCTACATGGGCAAGCTCCCACAAGGCCCTGGTGTGTCTAACTGTGGGCACCATGAGTGCTCCAGATTCGGGGTGGTCCAGAACTAGTCTCATCCATCCTGGCTGGCATGATCTCTGGGAGAGAGCTCAGGTTCAGCTTTACCTGGGAGAGAGGAGCAGAGCTCTATGCAGTTGCCTGCCCAAGCCCAGACTCTTCACAGAGCAACTGCTTACCAAACACCCATGGAGTTCAACCTACCTTGAGATGAGTTCTTCAGGGCTCAATCTGTGCCACTTGGTGGGTATGGTGGGCTGGTTTAATCTAGCACACTACCTGCATGTCAAGGGGCCACAGCCTTGGGCTGGGAGATGAGCTTTTGAATTTCTTTTCACCTGGCATTCGTTGCCTCCAAGCATCTTGCTGCCAAGCTTAGCTTCCATAGTCAATCAACAATGTACCTCCCTTCTATTGTCAAACGCTGCTTAGCTAGGATTCAGACCTGGAGTCTGTCACGTCCCTGCTTACATGCTTCAGTAGCTTCTTATTGTCTACGAATTTCTTTTTCTCAAAACAAAGCAAAAAAAAAAAAAAAAAAACCTTTGCAAGGTCATTGTGGCTGCTTGTGACCTTCTGAAGTCAGACTACCTCTTGACAACATGCCTCCTTCCCTCCCTCATACCTCTCCCCATCAACACGCAGACCTCCCCCATCCCAGGAAATAAGCGCTTTATTCACCGCTGTTGTTGCCTGCAGCGGCCCTGTGAAACTGCACACCGCGGATCTGTGACACCCACTAGAACCAAGTCCCTCCACCCTGTCTATGGGCCTACAGTGTGCAGTTTATAGAGCTGGAACCAGTCTGTCTACTGTGAATGAGTGAGGGATAGAAGCTTTACTTCACTAACTTTTACTTTGAAGGTTGTGTTATGTGTTCATGGAAGAGAGCTCAAGGATTGCAGATGACTGTAGTCACACAGGGAACATATGGCCTAGATACACTTTTTTTCCTTTTGCTACTAGTTATCTGGTAGCTTGTCCCAGTTCAGTGGCCCTGGAGCTCAGCTGGGCTCCAAGCAGGGTGGGTTCAGTGCTTCAAGGCCTTCTTTGGAGTCTAGATGCGATTCTAGCTTTGGCTTGCAGCCAGAGCATATGACATTGGACAAATCACTGCGTCTTTTTTGGCCTTGGGTTCCTCCCTTGTAAAATGAGCATGGAGGCCCTTATGTTCCTTTCTCATTTTCCCGTCTTGCCATGCCAGGCGGCTATGAACTCGTCCTGCTCCGAGAGCGACTTGCATGAGAAGTAGAGGCTTGGGGCGAGGAGAAAGGAGGGAAAACAAGAGTGTTGAATTCTACCACTTCATCCATCCTGGGGAGGTGGTCATAAAGGTGGGCAATCCTTCTAGTTTCTAAGGAGAGTCACAGATAATGACAATTTCATACAGAAAAAGCTAAAAAAAATCCCTCTCTGTCCCTGTAAATGAGCCTTGGCCTCTTCCTGTCCCAATCCTGGACAGTCAGGCTCAGCACTTCAGAGTCACATGCTACCTCTTTCTTCCCTATGCCACTAGCACGGGTGTCCCAGATGATCATGTCTTAGATAAAGAGGTGAAACCTCCCAGGAAGCTCTTCAGCCAGAGTTCCAGGTCCCTCAAGAACTTTTACACCAGGAGGAATTACAAAATCCCCTGCTGATGTTCCAGAGCAAACTGCGTGGCCCCCACTTTCAGGCTGCTGAGGCCGGCTTAGACGCCGGCTTTCATCTAGGTTTGAATTATGGCCTTGGGGTGTAGGTATCTCATACCTAATTGGCAACTCTTGCTGGTGACCTACATCCTTTGACTTGTTTGAAAAGTGGGAGAGAAAGGAGTAAATTATATCCTGTGAATAATTATTTTCATCACAAAGTGAAAATAATAAAAGAGATCCTTAGGAGAAGGGTCTAGAAGCAGCAAGTCAGTTACCTGTAGTTCACCTATTGAAAACTTAATTCTGAAAGTCATAGGTTAATGGCATTTACATTGGTGAACAATGGAGTAGTTTGGGGGAAGTAACTGAGAATAGATGAGCTGATAAGAATAGCGTTCCCATAACAGCACAGTAGCTTGGTAAGGTCCAGACTAGTTCACTTACTCTTTGCCATGTGATGAGACAGCACAAGGCCCTTGCCAGACACTGAGTAGATAGCAGGGCCATGTTCTTCATTTTCCCAGACTCTAGACCAGAAGCCAGACAACTGTGTTTTCTTTGTCAGCTGTTAATACCCAGATATTTTTTAATCGCACTAGAAATCAGACAAAGACAGATGGATAGGCAGATCTCAGCTCTCTGACACCTAGCTTACTGGTCATTGACTGCAAAGAGACATTTTCTCTTGTTTTTGTTTTCATAGGGGCAAAGACTTCTAAACCAAGTAGTTCATTGTCTATTGGGCCTGACTCTTGGGCCATAGGAAATTGTTATGCCAAAGAAAGTCTTCCTCTTTGAAAGCTGATGAACTGCCTTAATACCTTCTGAGTGACTGCTCTGGAGAACACACTACATGTTAGGGTCTTCCTTTCTGTTAACTTCCCAGGATCCCTACAGTATGGATTTTAAGCTGGGTATTACAGCAACGTGGTGCTCCTAAGTCCCCTAAAAATAAGAAGAAACATTTACGAAGCAAGAGAGTATCCAGAGTAGCGTAGGGGTCTACTTGGTGCCCAGCCACGTTCTGTCCATTTGCAAAACACGTCCTCTCTGCTGGGCATGTGCGGAGGGTAGAGATGGGAGAAGGGTGCTGTGCACGGCAGAAATTGTGTTTAAGATTAAGCAAAGTGTCAGAAAAGTTTTTGGATGTATGAAAAAGTAAAGGCAACACAGCCTCTATTTGCAGGGTAGACATTATTCTTGGTGTTTTGGGAGGAATTAACATTGCTCATTAACAGAACAAATGAATCAGGAGAATGAGAATTAATCTCAGTGAATGGAGAATCAGGGCTGACATCCAGGTCAAGGGTGTAGTCTGGTGGAGAAACAGAAGTCCAGGCGAAAACAAGTCTAAAGAAAAACAAAGTGTGGTGGTCTCCTGGTCAAGGTCTCTATCTGCATGTGTGTAGGGCTTTTGTGGGCAGAAGCTGGTCATGAAGTCTGAAGCCAGCCACCTGCAGGGCCCTGATGGCTAGCTAAGACAGTTCCAACCTTTAGTGGGACATAGAGTTTCTACAGAGCTTCACTCAGCTCTGCTCCAGCTCGGTGTGACACTGAGGAGGGAAGAAGGGACCAGAAGATAGACTGTCCAGTCCCCAGTGTTTGGCATCTGAGTCTCTTCTTTGACTGCCCACACAAAACAACAAATCTCCACAAATTCATGTGTATGGTGTGCCTGGGTGCCCCTTTCTCAGCTTCAGATGGAGAGGCATCTCTGGGTAAGAACAGTTGGCACAAGAGTGTCCTGGAGTGCCAGCAACTTGCCCTTAGTTTGTTCTATTGGCTTGGGTCAGGCAAGTTGGCCTGCAGAGTGCTCCTTAGGGGCCAGTTTGTAGGGATCTGCAGAAGTCTATAGCCAGCTAGGAAATAACGATAGTCCTAGAGCAGCTCATCTGAAAGGCAGGAGGAAGAATGCTTGTCAAATGCCTTCTGGGAGCCAGTGTGAACAGTCTGAAACAAGCTATTTCGTCCTGATGAAAAATCTTATGACAAATTTTTGGAGTATCTCCTATTTTAAAGTTGTGTACTGTAGGCTCAGAAAGGTTATGGGTTTTTTATTAAATCACAGAGTTAGGCAATGTGTGAACCAGGATTTGAACCTAGGTCCTTGTCTTTAGGTTTAATTGCCATTGAAAGATTTGAGAGAAGCTGGGCTTTGAGGGGTGTCTTAGGTATGGCAGTTCACTTTCCTGGCAATGTTCCAAGCAGAAGGAATAGCATGAGTAAAAGAGGCTTCTAATCTTTACAAAGATAAGGGGAAGGGATATGGGGGAAGGCCAAAGACTGAAGGAGGAGGAGTTTGGGGAGGAGGAGGGAAGAGATGAGAAGAGGAGAAAGGGAAAGAAGCCTTAAAAACAAGCCAGTGGTAGACCATGTGCCTCTTTGGTGCTCTTTCCAGCTGTGTGCTGGGAATTCAGTTTGGAAGGAAAGAGCTGAATATAAGGGGAGGAAGGGAAACTAAACGAGGAAAAGAAGGAAAGAGATTAAGGTGTGAGTCCCCAACACATCCTTTAGAACTCTGACTTCTGCTCTCAGAGGATCTCCATGTCACATCTGGATCTAGGATTCAGAGATGGAGTCACCAGATTGTATTCAGTTTCCCCTGCTACCTCTCACCATCACTTCTCCCTTCATTGTTCAGAATCAAAGATTAAAGTTGTCCAGGAGGAGCTTTGATCTTCTATATTAGTCAGAGCTCTCCAGAGAAGAAGAACTTACAGAAAAATCTATCTATCTATCTATCTATCTATCTATCTATCTATCTATCTATCTATCATCTATCTATCATCTATGTATCTATCTATCTATATCTATCAATCATCTGTCTATCTGTTTATATGTCTGTCTGTCTATGGGATTTATTAGAATGGTGTGCCCAATCATCTTGATTGTAGTTAATTCCAGATGCAGTCAAGTTAACAAATAAGAATACCACACCTGATTTTCGGTTAGTTGTCTCCATAAGTATTTTCTCTTTGGGGGACCAGAGTGTAGGCATCACAGTATCCCAATTCTAGAACCAAAGGAAATCATTTTATGCCTACTTTATAGAACTGGGACTCCTCTCAGATCCTTCCCTTCTATGGAGCATCCTTGGCTCTCAACTATTGCAGGAAGCCTTTGCCTGACTGCTGTGCCAGCTTAACTATTTCATTTCTTCAATTTATTTTCTTAGGGTTGACTTGCTTTCTTGCATCTCATCACATTTAGCTGGATGTGTGCCTGACCTCTCCACACACCATGACAGTGACCTCCCTGGAACTTTTGCTTGTTTAAGAGGATATGATCTGGCTGTAATGAGATCTTGTTAATACTCTCACCAGCCAGACACACTATTTCTGTGCTGATATTCTCCCTTACCATGTGATCACTTCATTTCCTTCCCAGTTAGAGATGGAGGGAACAGCTGGCTGGGAGACAGGGCTTTGGGGAGAAAACTGTCTAGCTAAGGCAAAGGGTCCTTTTAGTAATGATATCTACTGGAATTGTTACCCTTTTATTGATCATTTAAATTTTGCTTTCCTGTTTTAGTATCATATAACAGCTGAAGCCACCCCTCTCTCTCTCGATGACCTTCAAGAATAGCTGTCTACTATGATATGTTCAGTTTATATCCTGTAAGAAAACCTGAGGTTTCAAGAATTGCTAGCCGTAGGTGATATTTTTAAAACTGGGAAAAGTGGTTCCAAATATTTCAAGTGAAGATCAGATTGAAGGTAGGGGTGACCTGGCCTGACTTACTCTTGAAACACTGATAAATGAAATTCTTAATCTCTGATTGAGTGCCAGGTACCTCACCTCTCTTCATACTGTCCTGAATAACATGACCATTTTCTCTTTCTTGGAAAATAATGGATACATCCATTATAAGAATCAATTGATTTAGTTTGAATCTGCATGCAATTAAAAACTAAATTAAGCAGGTCCAGAAGACCTCCTGGTTTAACAAGCCTGCTTATAGAAACAGTCACTCAGATTCTGACCGAGGTTTGTAGGAAGAGGTAGGGAGTGCGCAGCTGTGAGGAAAGCACAGAGAGAAAGGTCTGCATCCTCATCACCTCCATCCATCAAGAGTCTTCTCTGCAAGATCAGTAGGAACAGACTCTGGGCTGCTAAGGGGATCTCCTGTCATAGGTGGCCCGATAATACAATTTCTGAGACCTGTGTTGGTGGATGAGAAATCACTGAGACATAGCTCCAGTAAATCCTAGTCTCCATTATCAGACATAATTCCACATGATGTGTTAAGGATGTATGCAGGCACATATATCATGATGGATACTGTTCTTCTTTCTTCTCGCCATGTATCTAGAAGAAAAGCTTAACAGCAAACCTAGGTTGACTTCTCAAGGAGTTGGATGGGGTTGAGTAGCAGGAATAGTTATCTATGTGTACCCACATAGGATTGGTTCATGTTTTTTCCCACCCCAGGTATCAAAATCTGTGCACACCCAAGTACTTTATGTAAAACCACACTGAGTATAACCCAGATACATCTTCCTTGAAACTTTACATTATCTTTAGCTTAATCATAAGCCCTCATACAAAGTAAATGTCATGCAAGTATCTCTTAGACTGTATTTCTCAGAGAATAATAACAAGTAGAAATGTCTGTATATGTTAAGTACAAGTACAGATTCTTTTGGGGCTATTTAAAATTTGAGGTTGGCTCGATCCACGGATAGAGAATCCATGGATATATACACTTACCCTATTCCTAAAATAGCTGAGGTGCTTGAGAGAATGAAACCTAAGGAAGAAAACTCACCCTTGAGGGAAGTTGTTGCATGCTTGGATATGGCCAGGCTAACCTAAAATGCGTAGAAACATTTAGGAGGCAGGCAATATGGTAAGTTTCTTTAATTAGGACAAATGAAAATCAGCCAGTGGAAGTTGTTTAAAAAATCTGGCTGAGTTAGGAGATGGCATCGCAGTAAGACATGCCAGAGAAGATGTGAACCAATAAATAGTCAAGAGGGATTACAGAGGAGGGCCCTGTGCGGGCCTGTAACCAGAAACTCAGCTACTTTACAGCAAAGGGCAGAGGTTGGCATTCAGTGATTTGTATCCAGAGTCACACCTAAAGGTACTTATGTGCTAGAGTCTGCAAAATACATCTCTAAGTGTTGTCTTCTATACATGGTGGTTCTGTATTTGTATTAGTTAATTGCTTTGATTTGGCTCTGGAGAGAACTAACTCCTGGGGATACACTCCGCTCTTCCTTTTTAGACTCATGTAGCTATGCCCTGCCCAAATTATTTTTAAATAATTTGCTTAGTCTTAAGCAAACACGAAGGCACACTGGGAAGCTTGGGCCATGTTGCCATATTTACTGGAAAACTAGCACTTTACAGTGAGAGGTTACAGGGATGACACAGACTCTGAAAAGAGCCAGCATGTGGTCACCTACAGTCTGACACCCTGCAGACGAGTGGTTCTCAGCCTGTCACTGACCCTCTCACAGGGTTACCCAAGATCACACGAAACCACAGACATTTACATTACAACTCATAACAGTAGCAAAATGGCAGTTATGAAGTGGCAATGACAATAGTTTTATGGTTGGGGGTCACCACAACATGAGGAGCTGCATTAAGGGGTCACGGCACCAGAAAGGTTGAGAACCACTGCTGTAGGCTGCTGTTCACCTACCAAGTCTGTTACTTCGTTCCTGCTTCCATCAGGAGTATGGCAGCCATCCTTTGTGCAATCATGTGCTTCAGGGAAGCCAAGCTCATCAATCATGGGCACATTTACCTTGTCAATCAGTGGGTATGCTTTATAAGGCAAGTAGCAGCCTGGGACCCAATCATGGACAATGGAATGATAGAAACGAACGGAGAGAGTTCTGAGAGTTTGCTTTAAAGGTTACAGAAGAGATTGTCTTTTCTGAATACGGCATAGGAGGAATTGAGCACAGAGCAGGGCATGGCCTATCGTGATCATAGAGATCTGAGTTTGAGGGCAGGTCAACAACCAGAAAGATAGACAGACACCTAGTGTCTTCCTGACACTGTTGGGTCATTCAATCACAGAACCTTCAATCTTTTCCCCGAAACAGCGTGTTTTCTGAGTATTCTTGACTCATTGGAATGGCTGCTATTTGGACTATTTTATAGTTCTGTGAATCCATGTATTGATTCTGTAAGTCAGTGACATTGCGTAGTCATCAGAACCTCATAGTCAGTCTCATGTCTTGTCAGAGCTAGAGTAGATTCCAGAGGTGAACTCAGATCACTAGAGCCGCTGCATCTGTCCATCACACTATCCAGTAAAGCTGTCCGGGGCCACAAACCTGGAGGTGAGCCAGAAAGAAGCATGCGCTGCTAGGCTAGCCAAGAAATGAGCCATGACAATGGTTGGTTCATATTAGAGCAGCAGCCAGGCTCTGCCCTTCCCTGCTGCTCCTTCCAGTCAGAGTAATGCTGCAGTGACCGCATCTTTTATTGCGAAGGGTGACAATTGATATTTCTCATTTCATCAGGCTATCTATCAGCAGCCAGGCAGCTCTACAAATCAAATCAATAGTGACTCAATCTCCAGCAGAGATGCTCCTGATAACAGAAACCATCTCTAGCCTACATCCTGGAGGAGGACCACAAATTCCCCAAGGCATATCCTGCTCTTTTGGTGTTAGTGTAGGGGAGGGGTGGGCTCCTCTTGAATGCATCACATGGTCACAGTGGTCACTGGCACACAGACCCAGTATGTTAATAGGCCTTTTTTGTTAAGAGGGTTCTGTCCACTCGTTGTCCACCCTGCAGTCAGGAAGACCACAATGTAGAGAGTGCTGAGATGTCCAGAGAGTCTCGGAGACTTCTGGAGTCAGGAATAGAACCAAGAAGGGAAGGATCCTAACAAAGTTGGGAAGGTGGACCGAGTTTAGAATGATGAGGGTAATGAAGAAGGAGGGATCTTGAAGTTCCAGCTTAAGGATAACTAAAGTAGTTTGTTGCAGGTGTGTTTTCAGAGAGCTGAAGCCTCCCCAAGCACCAAAGGCATGCCCTTAGTCAGTGTAACCATGTTCCTGTGGTAGAGAACAATGGTGACAGATTATTTGGAATCCTTGTTCAGTGACAACACCTGACTATTTTATGTCGATGACCTTATGCTCCTCAGGACAGCCTGCGAAGGAGATGCTATTTTTATAGTTAGTGAGGAAGCAGATTAAGAGTGGTTAAGTGAGTTCCGCAAGGTCACCTTCTTAGATCCTGGGCTAGAACTTAGGTCTTCTGTTTCTAAGCCATGGGCTCCCACCTGGTCTAGAGAGACAGTCTCATAGCAGAGCCGTGAGCTGGGCATCGGGATAGCTTGCCTACACATAACAGGGATCTGTGGGGATGGAGTTACACCTTTCACCAGCAGCCGGAGAGAAGAGGGCCCTTCTGGAATTCGTTTGTGGAGCTGTTTATTACCTTGTGGGCATTTTGCTGAAGGAGCAATTTGCAGAGCTGCTAATGGCAATGAAGTTCCCGCGGGTGTCAGGAGACACGGGGAAAGTGGAGAATGAAGCAGAGGCTGCAGCTATTTCAGCTGCCCTTTGAGAGGACTAATGAAGCCCGTGCACTCCCCTCATCTTGACAGCTCCAGGAAATGTCAGATGCCACCTAGAAGACCTTGGGAGCTTGCCAGCCTCCCTTTGTGTGCCAACATCAGTCACGGGAGGAGAAATTGCCATCACCTGATGCTGTCCCTTCTCCTCCCAGGCTCCTCAGGGTTCTGGAGGATGTTCAGAAACAACTTTGGAGTCAATTGCGGGACCTCTAACACTATGCGCTCACTAATGGTGTTACTTTGTACAATGAATGTTGAGAATAGCGGGGCTCTATAATGAAGAATAACTCGATTCTAGTAATTTAATCTCCATTAAAGTCATCACAAGCTATTTATTGATGTTTTTAAGAAGAGTGATAGGAAAGAACGCGCACCTCCCATCACACCGCTTCGTGGAACAGGTTTTGAGCAGAGATGGAGCTCAGGGACGTGGCCTTCCATCTTGTCTAGGCACAGTTTAATTCCAGCTAGTAGAGAAGCTGAAAGAAGCAAGGGCCAACAGTGACACGGAAGACCCTGGATTCTGATGGAGCTATGGGGTTCAGTGTGCTCTGTCTTTTTGGCAGTCTCTGAACCTTCCCATGTGCAGTTGATCCTCACACAGGCGGAAGTACTGTGTGAGGTGAGGCCTGGACATCAGCTCTGCCTGGAAGGATGGGGGGCATGTGGGTAGGTCAATCAGAGAAGAAGAGAAACATCAGTTGGGACAGCAGCAAGGACAGCAGAGAAGGGATCAGGGGGGAGTCCTTTTAGACCACCTGAAGGAGTAGACTCAGGAAGAAAGGTATGGTACTCCAGCGAAGTGCCAAGGGGCAGCAGGGAGATGGGTTTTATGGCTTAGATCTCTGAAAGGTACTAGTTGTGGGGCCTTGGGCAGGCAATGAGCTGATTGAAGCCTTCATTTTCTCATCAATGAAATAAAGATAATGATGCTCATTTTACATAATGTGTGATAGAACATGTTTCAGGGACCAGTTATGTGAGAAAAATTCCCAGAATATGGGCTGCTCCTCTGTATTCCAGACAGTGATTGGCTCAGAAGAACTAGTATGGTTGAAATATCTGAATGGCACTTTTTTTTGGGTGAGCTTCTATGTAAAGCAAGGATTTTAACATGGGGTACAGTATTCCCCAATCCTCTTTCTTAAATAGGACTACTTTTTCATGTTAATATTTGTGTGAAATGCTGATTATTGATGGATGTGTATTGGGGGCTTATTGCATTAAAATTATATGAGAAAAAAATACTGATATCTAAAAATGTCCTGATGGAGAAATAAACCCTTGGAAGCAAACACTAAATTTAGCACACACTGCCGTGGGGAGCATCAGAAGCTCTGTCTCTGAGGTGACACACGCTGGCTCAGGCACTTGGAGAATTTGTGAATCAGACAAAAGCCCAAGACTAGTGTTTCTCGGTGTTTTCCCCAAAGCAGATATACTCAGATGGGCCTGTGTTCCCAGGCGCATGACTGGGTGATTTCGAAGCAGAGGGCTTCTTCACTTAAGGCTTGCCTTGCTGCAGCCAGAGTCTCCCTCACTAGGTCAAGGACTGGAAACAAACATATAGAGATGAAGTATTCTCAAGGGGTCCAGCCTAGAACCAACAGGAAACATGCTAATGTTTTGCCATGAACCTTTTAGAGCTGGTCCAGCTTGAAAATGATCTCTGGGTGTTACTGGGAAGGCTATTTTCTTCTGGGTAACAAATATGTGTATCAGAGAGACCAGCCCTTCCCCAGGTCAATCTGAGGGGTGTAGGCAGCCACACATGAAATAATCCCAGGGATCCTGCTTCATGGTGTCTCCTTTTCTGGCCTGGGCTAAGACTTGTCCTGAACCCTAGCTTCTAAGCAGATGTGTTATGCTAAAGGGAGTCAATGTGCTCCTAGGATGGACCCTGAGAGGCAGCAGAAACCAGGATAAGACATGGAAGGAGGGACGTATGAGTTCAGTCTAAACCGAGAAGAAATTTGTGGTGGGCATGGAAATCACATTACCTGATAGATTTTACTTATTTTCTTGCTCTAAAATGATTTCTGTTCTCCTCTCAACACTCTCTGAACTGTAATCGTAAGCCAGGGTGAAATACACATCAGTCGGAAAGGTGGATGGATGTGGTCAAAGTCCAAGAGGGGGCAGTGACCTATGCAGGTCCAATGTCAACAAGTTAAAGATTCTGCCTGAAGGGGAGACCCAAGGACCTCGAATGCTAGTCTTGGGAGGGGCCTGACATTCAAGATGAGTCATAAGGGCTTCTTGGCTGAAAGTTAGGATTTGAAAAGCAGCTCTAGCCTAAGACTGGAGGGGACCAACTGATGTGGGGAACAGTGAGAGGCTTGTAAGTGTCCAGATAGAGTGGGGCCTGCATTCATTAGTGGTATTTGGAATAGGAGGGCTCCCGGGAAGTACTTGCTGAGTGCCAACTGTATGCAGGAGTTCAGTTGGGGACTGATTTCAGCAGTCAGCTGGTATTATTGCAGTGCCCTTGATCCTCCTGTCAATCAAACAACATGCCAAAATGCTACTGAACACACTGGGAGGGACACAAGCGCTTCTGCTTTTTACTCTCAGGAAAAAATAGAGATGGAGAAAAAGCCATGTCTTTCCTCAGCTCACCGGTTGAAACATGTGGACTTTGGATTCCAACCTGTGTCTTGTTGGTGTGAAATAACGGAATAATTCCTGGTAACATGTCGTGATGGCGACTGTGGGGCTGGGGGTGATGGCATGTGGATTATAAAAAGATGGGATTATCAGAAAGACTAATCATCAGCTTAGCTGCTGAACTCCAGGACTACTGCTCTTCCTGGCCTGTGTGACCATGGCAACGAAGGCTCACTCTGCCACCTGGGTGGCTTTTGTGAATTTCCTGCTGGTGCTTGGTATCTGGAGTTTCTCCCAAGGCCCTCTCCAGCAAGACTTTGTAGCAGGGCTTTCTCTCCTGAGGATGAGGGTCTGCTCAGGCTCCCCTCCCTTTACAGCAAAGCTTACACTGAGTGGGCTCTTCTCTGCTTTCTCTGTCTCCCAGACAGCCAATAGGATTGTCAGGACTCTATTTTCCTGTCTTTATAGCAGGGTGACACTGAGGACTGGTACCTTTTGGAGCGGGGAAGTTCCTGGGACACAGAGAAGAATGACCTTCCTTCTTCCAGATGGCCAGCTCTCTGGCTATCCCTGCTGCATCTGCTCCAGACAGTCACAATGCTGTGTCAGCTGAGACCCAGAGATCACAAGCCACTTTGGCTTTGTCCTCTCCAGCCTTGCTCTGAGCTGGGCTGGGCTCTCTTCTCTCTCCAGCTGTCTTGCTGTTTTTCACAGGCTGTTCTCAAAGCTCTAGAAACAAGGAATGCAATTCTGCCAGCTGCTTGGGCCAATCATGCAGGAGCTGCTCCTGGCCTCTCCCACACTTTTGCTCTCCCCTATCCCCTCCTGTGCTATCACCTTTCCCCCATGCTTCTGGAGTCAATTCCCACCCCACATACTCTCACCTGATCCTAACTACTTGCCCTATCACCCATGTGCCTGCTACCTGCGTTCTCCCTCCCAGGTAAGTCCTCCACCACGTTTTTCATAGCCAGAGAACCATTTGAAAACTTTCCAGGCTAAAATTAGAACAATACCAAATTACCAATGCTGGCAAAGATGCGAAGGAAGAACACTTGAATAGTTCCTATGGGAATATAAACTGGTTCAGCCACAAAAGAATTCAGTGTAGAGGCTTCTCAGAAACTAAAATCAGAGCTACTATATGATCCCTGTTCAGTCATACGCCTTCTAAATATACAGCCCTAGGGCCAGAAGTTAGCATGGTGCAGCCACCACAGCTAAAATATGGAAGCAGCCTAGGTGCCCACCAAAGGATGGATGGATAAAGAAAATGTGGTATATATGCACATCGGAGTATTTGCACACTGGAGTATTATTCAGCCCTAAAGAAGATCAAAAACCTATCCATTTGAAAGAAAACGAATGGAAGTTAAATCACGTTAAATAAAATAAGTTGTACGTAGAAAGACAAATAACAAACGTCTCTATGTGTAGAATCTAGAAAAAGAGGAACTCTTTAATATAAAAAAGGAATATGGGGCCGGGCGGTGGTGGCGCACGCCTATAATCCCAGCACTCGGGAGGCAGAGGCAGGCGGATCTCTGTGAGTTCGAGGCCAGCCTGGTCTACAAGAGCTAGTTCCAGGCCAGGCTCTAAAAAAGTTGCAGAGAAACCCTGTCTCGAAAAACAAAAACAAAAAAAAAAAACAAAAAAAAAATGGAATATGGGTGGAGAGGAGGACAAAGCAAGGTAATGAAGGTATGTGGATTTGATTAAAATATGTGCACGTATAAAAATGTATTGTGGAAACTCATTATTGTGTATAATTAATATCCACGAATAATATGTTTCAAAACACCTCAGATGAGCTTTCTGTGTTCACAACTCTCTGGCACTTCCCTGTCACCTTCAGATGGAATCCCACAGCCTCAGGTCTCCTGACCCCGGCTACTTCACTACTCCAATCTACCACCTGGCTCTTATTCTTTGTGAACCTGTTTGCCATGTCCGTGCCCCAGGGCCTTTGTACTTGCTGCTGTTTCTGGCTGGAACCCACTTTCTCTGCATGGTTGATGCCTCACCTCCCTTAGCTCTGTAGCAGTCAGGACAGGCTGAGATAGCACACTATCAAGACAACCCCACACCTCCTGTACAGGAAGGGGCATTCTCAGGTCCACCAGGCTATCTGCTCAAGGAAACTCAGGCCCTAAGGCAAGCCCAGAGGAGCAACCATTTCCAAAAAAGACCGTTTATGAATGAGGGTGTCTGTTTCATTCATACTTAACTGACCAATATCACCCCTTCCTGCCTCTGACCTTACCTGGGCATAAGAGCCTAGCCGCTACCACTAGCTAAGAAGGAGCCTGAGCTGGGACTCCCCCAAGTCCTTGCTGGGTTTTCCCTTTCTTCTGCATTGTGTGATAGTGATAGTTCAAGGAGCACAGCGACCCTCTCTGACAACCCCGCGGAGCAAAGCAATTCCCCAGTGCCTGGTAGCTCAGGATCCCCTCCTTATTTGACAAAACAGGCTCTGTTTCCACAGCCCCTCAACCCCATTAATGATAATTCCACAGGGCAAAGTAGTTCCTTCTGATACTTCATAGTAAGTTTGGCAACATGTCCTCCAAAGACGTTCCTCCTGATGAGCCCAGGAGTACAGCGCTACCTCTCCTGACAACTGCAGGTCATACAGCTGCCCTCCACATGGCCTAAGCCATGGAGATGCCCCTCCCCTGCTTCTAGCTCCTGTCTTTCCCCCTTTTCCCTCTTGGGTTCACAGCTCTCTGAAATACCTTACATTGACTTATTCATTATCTTCCTCAGCTTTGGCTGCTGTGGCAGCACACAATTGACTGGATGTCTGGGAAAACAAACCTCAATCCCTCTTTGTTCTGGAGGTTAGAAGGCCATGGTCAGGGGATGGTAGAACCACTTTCTACTCTGCAGACAACTCTTGTCACCATTCCTAGGAGGAATGCTGTCCCCTTCTCTCGTCTTATGGGCTGTATCTTCTTACTTGGAAAAATTTCCAAGTTTTCATTCCCAGCTCCCCAACAATGGAATCAGAGTTGCGCAGGAGACTGGTGGAACCTTCATCTGCTCTCTTCATCCTGTTACGTTCCTCCTAGGTCAAGATTTCTCCTCCTTTAAAAAAGATTCATTTATTTTGTTTAATGCATATGTATTTATATCTGCATGTATGTATGTGCACCACATGTGTGCTGGTACCTATAGAGGCCAGAAGAGGTGATCAAATTCCCTGGAACTAGAGTTACAGACAGTTTTGAGCTTCCCAGTGTGGGTGCTTGGAACTGAACTCAGGTCCTCTGGAAGAGTAGCAAGTGCTCTTAACCACTGAGCCATTTCTCCCTTCATCATCAGTACATACTATTTATAAAAACCAACATGTTTAATTATGACATTTTCCATGTACACAATGCATTTTGATCATATTAACCCTATATATCTTCTCTTGCTCCCAACACTGGTCCCTTTGAGAGATGTGTGTATGCGTGCGTGCGTGCGTGTGTGTGTGTGTGTGTGTGTGTGTGTGTGTGTGTGTGCGTGTGTGTGTGTGTGTACTAGGGCAGGTACATTTCTGTGAGCACAGGATGAGCTTCTGTTGGGCAGAGAGTTTCCCCTTATTTCTGTTAACATTCTTTGCCTCATTTTTCAGGGGTTACACAAACAGTGTATCCATTTCATCTTCTGTATTTGACTGGAAAAGAACTCAGTTATCTGGGAGATGGGTCCCAAGCCTAGGCAATCTCTATGTCCACTCCCAGGGCAGAGAGGATCTGTAGCTGATTAGGCCTGTGGATGGGAAAATTAGATCCTTCAGGGAAATGCTTTTTGAGAAGCACAATTCAACCTGGGGAGACTCCCCGGGAGCTTGATTTCATTTTCTAATGAAGAAGAGAACAACTCACCTGCTGGGAAGGCCCACCTCTGTCTCACTGTGCCTCTTTGTCCAGCTTATGCACATCTCTGCGTGCCTTGAATAGTATATATGCTGTGTACACTCTCAGGTACGTGTCTCTGTGTACAGTGCATGTGCCAAGAATCTCCCCGCTGCAGCCACATCTACAGAGAACCTGCTTTCCACACTCAGTAGTGCATATACAGTGTATTTTCCCTACCCAGACATCAAGAACAGGCTTTTCCTTGTAAGACCCAACAAGATCGTTGGGGAAAACCAATGCATTTTCCTGGTCTTACTGTCTTTTCCGTCTAGGAGGAAAATGACAGTGGGTAACTGCAGACTGTGTGCAAAGTGGTGGTGTAAGGTTTCCCACTGTGCTTTTGTGTATCTGTGGGTGTGTACTCAAGGGTAGCATTTGCACACCGAAGGCCTTGCTCCTCCTATGTCTGTGCTGATATGTGTGCTTGAGTATGTCTTGTAATTAAAGACGGTGAGAGAATAAAGCTGGGCATGAAACATGACTGGATAGGAGGTATAAGGAGATGGAGGGCTGGGAGAAGCACAGCAATAATGACCTAGCCAGGTGACTCAAAGATGGGTTGTCATCCTTATGGTGTCTCCTCTGAGTGGGATGACCTCAGGCCTTTGTCTTGTTTATATAATCAATATCCTAGGATAATCATCCTTAAAATTCCATTAAGCCTTGCCTTTTAATGTGTCTCCATTTGAGCTCTGGCTTTATGGAGTAGAACAAATGACTGAGAATAAAAGACACAGAGAACATACAACCACACACTATTGCACATGTGTACAACATGTTAATATAAGTCTGGGTCAGAGTAGTTCAAATATATTATCCACCAGAGAAGGCCTTGTGAAGGCACCAGAGAAAAACAGGAATAATTAATTCTGGTGAAAACGGTAGAGAAGTGGCTGAGGTGTGGGTGGGGAAGCAGCAGGTCACATGGTAGGGATCTGAGCAGTAGGCACTGAGCCTGCAGGGTCAGCGAGAGCCTGGCACGTGCTTTTAGAACACACAGAGGCAACTGAAGCATGCGACTTTGTCATAACAAAATAGGCAGCTTATCTAAAAAATGGACTCTTTCATTCTTAGAAGTCTAAGATAAAGAACCCGGTAGAGTTAACTTCCCCTGATGCCTCCTCCATTGCTTGCACACTACATCTTCCCTGTCTTTACAAGGTCTCTCCGTGTGACTGTATCCTAATGTCCTCTTGTCGAAGGATGTCAGTTATGTTGAATAAGGGCAAATGCATCCACTGACTTCTGTTTACCTTAATTGCCTCCTATCTTTAAACACAGTCACATTTGGAAGCATTTGGTGTCAGGAGTTTCATATATAAACCTTAGGGGACACAATTAACTTCTTAACAAGAGAATGTGATGCTTCTTCTGCTAAGATTAGATGCAGTAAGGACACCCGTCACCGGGAACAAAGATGCCTCAGTATGCAGATCATAGCAGGGAGGCCTATGTGATCCAGATTTGCAAAGACCATGTGGGAGGCCTTGGATCAAGGACAAGTCACTATGTCTCCGAGTCTATGTGAGTGGGGCTGTGCACACTGCTCTGAAGAGGAATGGTCCAAGGGGCAGATGAAGCTGAGAGGGTTTGCTAAGATGAAAGTGACCAGGCACACCAGTAGCAGACTGAGTAACAGTCATGTGTCAAGAGCTGTGTGGTTTTCATAAGGTGGCCTTGGGATTCCTCTTTTTGCAACCAAGGCTTGAATGTAAGGGGGGAGGGGAGACCAAATCCAGGCTGAGACAAAGATCAATACAATTAAATTTTTTAGGATATATTTTTGTTATTATTTGAGAGTTTCATACATGTATAGGAGAAATTTGATCAAATCCATCTATATTTCCTCTTCTTTTACTCCCTACTTTTTAATTCTATGTTTTGAAAATTTCATACGCAAGCATCATATTTCTGCCATTGGAACCGTTCCTCCTCCCTCCTCTAACTCCTCACGACTCAGGGTGGCGTTCACTCTGGATTCTTCCAGATGTCCCCGCCTCTACTGACTCTCCCTTTCATCCCCTGTTGCCCTCTCAAATCCATGACCTCTTTTTCTTTAGTTGTCATTGTTACATATAAGACCAACCAAATCCCTTTAGTATTAATTGCATGTTTAGTATTGATACACATGTTTAGGGCTGACCCCTGGGGATTGGATCACCTATCAGAGAACTCATCCCTGAAGAAAATAGATTCCTCCTCTTAGTAGCTATTGACAGCTTACAGTTCTTCAGTTAGGGGTGAGACCTGGTGAGGTTCGCCCCATTCATGTGAACTCATCAGCTGGTGTCCTCATTAGGTAGGTCTTGTCGGGTTTCCTGGGTAATTTTGCTGTCCTGTTTAGAAGACACGATCTTGCAGCAGGTATTCTGGTTCCCCGGCTCTGGTAATCTCTCTGTCTTCACTTCTGTGATTTTCCCCATGCATTCAGTGCTAGAGATTGCATTGAGATGTGTCTGTTAGGGTAGGAACCTCATTGTCACTTGTTCCCTGGGTTTGACCAATGAGAAATTAGAGCTACATTTTTCTGTGGCTATTAGAATAAGTATTTAGAATACAGTTGGATATTAAATTGGTTAAGGAACATATCGGCCAGTCAGCCGTGAATAGTTGGCTAGGTTTACAGCTCCAGGCATGAATACTCTTCTATTGACCAGGCCTTAAATCCAATTAGACAGTTGTTGGTTAACCCCCTGCCCCCAAAACTAATACCACTATTGCTCCATTGCAGGTGATGATGTTTCAAACAAGGACAAATGACTGAGGTGGCTGTTTAACATATCAAAGCAAACATGACCTCCAGGCTCTCCCAGCATCCCTCAGTCCCTACCTGTTACAGGGTATGGTTGGCATACCCTGCCAACTCTCTAACCCAGGGGCTGGGATGCCCTACCCCCAAATGTTTTTTTCCTATATAATCCAGACATTTTGGTTGCCCGCCCTTTTGTACTTTTGGCTTCCTGGCTTCGGTTCTCCCCCTTTTCTCTTCCTCTCCCCTCATGACTCAGGGTCATGTCTACTCTGGACGTTTCCAGATGCTCCTGTCTATACCCACGATCTCCCTTTCATGGACAGTAAACTTTCTCCTCCACCACACCTAGGAACAGCTGTGTCATTTCCTTTTCATTTCTTTTTCTTTTTTTTCATGCAGATATCATAGTAGGCCAGACCAGCACTCCTACTAGGATGCTATGGATGCCCTAAGGAAGGCTGAGGTATTTACAGTTACCCAGCTAGTCTCTCAGCATCACAGCCTTGTATGTTTGTCTGCATTTCATAAGGGCTACACTTGGCATTTGCTTTAGAGGTTCTTAGAAGATTTGGTTATCTTCTAGTTCTTAGATGGGCAGATGGAAGCGGATACAGGAAAGGAGATACAGAAAGTACAGAGAGAGCCATGCAGCTGTTGGGACAGAATACAGCCATGGTGATTTCCTTTGGCACCAGCATTTGTCCATAATGAACACATAATGATGAAGTTCTGGACTTCTGGAGAGAAACTTGGGACATGTTGTGAAGGGAGTTTCTTGGTACCTTAGAATTAGCTTATTTGAGGGTCCACTTTTTCAGAAGCATCCCACCACCCATATTGCATATGAGCCTAGAGGTGTTTTTGTCTGGAGTGTAAAAGCTATGATCCCCACCCAGGCTGGGACAACTGTGGTTTGTATGAACTGAGAAACTCTTCTTCTTCCTCCTCCTCCTCCTCCTCCTCCTCCTCCTCCTCCTCCTCCTCCTCCTCCTCCTCCTCCTCCTCCTCCTCCTCCTCCTCCTCCTCCTCCTTTGTCTCTTCTGCTCTTCTTCAGCCCAAGCAGCTTCCATCTAACTCTTGCAGCAAACAGGGCAGCTGCTTTTCCGCTTTTAAACAGGGAGGGTGAGGCCTAGCCCGCTGAGCTGTTTTAAGCTCCCCTCGCGCAGCATGCTTGAACAGCTTCATGGGGGAAATTGCTCAGTAGAGTGGCTTCCCAGGCAGGCTGAGGCTTTGCCAGCTGAACTAATCCCTCCCCCTCTTCACAGGCATCTCCTACCACCAATCCCAGGAGCGCCTTGCACCTGTCAGTCTTGCGAGGTACCCAGAGCCTTAATTTTTTGGCAGAGTTGGAGGGCATAGTGACTAAGTGTTGTAAGCATTCAGGAAGTGGTGGCTCTGAGGTAGTGGTTGTCCAATGACAGAGAAATTGGGCAAAGGGCACTGCAAGAAAGAAACACAATTGGAGGAGTGGCTGTGGCTTCTTCAGACCCTGTGATGGGCGGGCTTAGATGACAGACTGAGAGCTGGACATGGGAACCACACAACAGGCAGAGCCAGTCTTGGTTAGGGCCGTTCCTCCGAACAGCTTTGCACGTGATGAGCTCGCGGGCCATAGTCTCGCTGTGGCATGCTGCTCACGTTCTGTCACCTTAGACAGCTGCCTCTTTTTCCTTGCTTTAAAGGGGCAACCTTACAGTGTTGTCAGAGGGAGTCTGTGTCATGATGGATGTACAGGGCCGGATGTCAGTGACGGTTACTGATTTACTGTGTTTCTTTGAGAGCGTGTTTTGGAGAGGTACTTGACCCTCAAAACATATGCATGGACTCCCTCCAGACCCCGAGGCTGAGAGAGGAGAGTCAGCCTCTGCTTCTTCTGTCCCTCTGACCGCTTGGTCCTTCTTTCCCTCTTATCCATGGCTCATTTTCCATTCTTTTTAGTTCTGTGTCTTCCAAAGGCATCGTCTCCTGATATCTCTGTGGTCCCCTCCAGAAGGGCCGGGTGTGGTAAAACTCTGTATAACGGAAACTCAAAATGCTCCACAGCCTCCAGCGACCCCACCCACCTGCCCCACTGGCATCCTTAAAGGAAACCACCTTAGGAGAAAGGGAGGCTGGTTTAATAAAATGGTGGGGTCACAGTAGGGCCTTATTAAAATACAGAGAGATTAACACGGCCTCTTTTCCCTCAATTATTAACAATGTACTTGTTCTTTGGAAAGTACCCATGAAAATTTAAAACAGATGAAAATGGTTGTTCACTTAAAACGGCCCCGTTAATCTGTGAGTAATGTTTTATTCAGTGCATTAAATGAACACCGAGGTTGGACACCTGCTGATCCATCTCCCCAGGGTACCACAGGCACGGGGATGGAGAGAGATGGGGAAGCACAGACCAAGGGACAGCCAAGGGCCAAATCAGGAGTCTTCCACCTAATTTACCATCCAGTGGCAAGTTAGGAGCAGTGCCGGAGATGCTTAGGAGGAGGAGGCAAAAACATGATGGCGGAGAAGCTGGCTGCAAGAGTGGGGTGGGGGGTAGTACCACTGACTGGTTTCCTCAGAGATCATTGCTTCATTTCCTATTATTGCCTGTCTTCCCATTTCTGGGTCTAGTAATCTCATTGATGTAAGAGGGAACTGAATTGTTTCCACATCTAGGCTGGAATGTCACAGAGAGAGGAGGAAGGGGCCAGCTGCTTTTGATCAGTCTGGAAGTCACGGCAAAATGGGCTAGCCTAAAAGAGGAGGCATTGTTTGCGCAGATGGAGACAAGGAAGGCGGGCTCCTTGGGGTAATGGGCAGCCAGCGCTTCCTGTGGAACTGTGGAGGCTGCACTGGGAGTTTTCTTTTTGATGCCTGATGCTCAGTACTCTCTTTATATCACCATGCATGAAACTGATCACCATAGATAGTGTACCAATGTTTGTCAAGTAAATTAATAAGCAGAAAAGTCAATGAGCACTTGCAGGAGGGTAAAAACTCGGGGACTCACACAAGCCTATTTTTTTGCAGGGCATTGGTGTATGATGCTTCAAATTTTGGGGTACCATCCCAGAAAACTGAGTAGTTGTGCTTCAGTTCTCTACTCCTTAGAGGACCAAGAAGCTCTGGTGAGCCTTAAGACTTTGTCCTTGAGTGCCACGCAGCAAACTCTACTACCTGTTGAACAAAGCTGCTTCAGAGGAATGGCTCCGAAGCACTGCTGAGAGCACAGCCCTGGTGCTGGAACCGAAGGGTGAGCTCTGACTTCTCTATACAGTAAGTTTCTTTTTAGATTTTGTTCTTTCCCTCCAGACACCCTTGATGTGAAGGAGATGTGAAGACTGGTAGGCAAGGTTTGAGGAGCATGGAATGAGTGTATAGAGAGAGGTGTGGGCCACAGGGGAGCCAACTATCTACAGCTCAGCTGTGTCTGTGTGCTTAGGATATGGACTGGGAGTGGGGAAGGATCCAGGTCCATCTCATTCAGTGATCATTCATGACTCAGAGAAAGGAGGACATGGGTGAGAAACATGAGAGGCCTCGTGTGGGTGTTTCCCTAGGGAAGGGAAAACAGAAGGGCCTGTGAAGTGTCAACCCAGAAGTCTAGCATGTTAGATTTGGGAGACACATGATGTCTTTAAGGCCAAGCCATCATTCATGCAGTCAGTGATGCCAGGCAGAGATGAGCTTGCCAGTGACAGTGAAGGGAGACAATGATGAGTCGAGAGAAATAAATATTAGCAAGTGATGAATTTAACCAAAAGCTCAAATAAAGAGTCTTGGCCTTGTAGAGAGGCAAGGATGACAATTGTGTTGAGAACTAAAAACCAAGAAGACATGGCCACATTTGTGTGCATGGATAAGGATAGATAGGATTAGGAATGCCAAGAGAGGCATAGAAGCTTGAGGTCTGTAGCCACAAGGGCTAAATGTGGGACACTGGGTACAGATGACCAGCTTCTCATGAGAGCTAGGATGGCTTGTACTGGGCACAGATGTGTCGAATTCCTGGTGATATGACCCATGAGGGATGTAACACACAAGCTCTGCAGAGGAACAGGCCACAGCAGTTCACAGCAGAAACAAGGAAAGTAATGGGGCAGTATCAGGGATTGGGTGATGATGCCTTGATGGTATTACAGCAAAGTCAGCAACCTCTTTGAAATGGTTAGGTCGTGGCTGAGGATGTTTCCCAGTGGTAGAGCAGGTGTGCAGGATGCAGAAGGCCTTGGGCTGCATCACGGGCAAGAAGCTGACCACAATGGAAACAATCAGGTTAGGATGGGGAGGGCCTCATCTCATCATGGATGAGAAGGAGACAAAATTTAGAAGGGAATAGAAGAAGAGCAGTGGAAGGTGTTACCTAGGATGTCATTTTCCAACAGGAGCTCCATGAATGAAGGTGCCCTTGAATGAAATCATTGACACCATTTTGAGTCCTCTGCCTCAAAAGAAAGGATAAGTGTGCAAGTCCAGAGAGCAGATGGAGACTGAATGTTTCAATTTGCACTTAAAAATATACTTTATGTAGAAAATGTCACCTTTCTGAGTGTGCACACCTATGAGTTTTGCCAAATGTACATCCTGTGACTTTCTGGTCATTTCCCCTAACCTTCTCACAGCTACTGGAAACTAATGCTCTACGTTATGCTCCTAGAGCTTGCCTTTTCCAGACTGTTCCATAAATGAAATCATACAGTTACACCCACTGAGTAGATTTTGTCTGCAGAGCCTGGCTTCTTTCATTTAGCATGATACATTCAGATCAATTCATATTGCAGGAGCTCCTTTATATTGCTGAATTTATTTTATGGCTCAACCAGGATGTGCTTGTCAATTTGCCTTTGTGACTTTTGGAATTTCCTCCTCACAGATTTGTGTATGTGTGTCATTCATGAATAAAGTTATTTTAAGAACTCACATGCAAATTTTATGTGAACACATATCTTTCTGCTGAGTTAGTAGTCAGGTTTCTGGGCATAGGGTTAAGTGTGTGTTTTATTGTAACTGACAAGCTGTTTCCGAAGTGTTTGCATCATTTTGCATTCTTATCCCAACTTGGGAGAGCTGCAGTTGCTCAGCAGCCTTGCATGCATGCGGTGTGTTGGATTAAAAGGACTAAGCAATTCCAAGCTGAGTAGAGCTAGGCACTTAAATTTGAGGGGTATTGGTAGGTGTCTTTCTCTAAGTCTTCTTCACATGGATGCACATTCATGGGACTGTTTGTACCCCACAGAGAGTTGGATTATCTTTTGCATTACTGCACTAAAATTATTTAAGACACCAAAAATTTAAAGAGAAAACATTTATCTTATTAGAAGTTTGGCAGTTTTAGGGCATGACATGTACATCAGCTTAGTTCTGGTGATGAAGGCAGCAGATGGTGCTGTATCATGTCAGGAGTTTGCAAGGAACAAAATAATAACATGTTGAACTAGAGCAAGGAGAGACAGAGCTATACACAGAGAGATATTAAATAGACAGATAGATAGGTAGGTAGGTGATAGAGAAAGAGAAAGGAGGAGAAAAAAGGAGAAAGAGGAGGAGGAAAGGGAGTAGCGATAGAGAGAGAGAGAGAGAGATGAGACAGATAAAGAGATTTCCATAACTCCTTGAAGAGCACACCCTAACTATCTTCCACTAGGTATTGGGTTCCTCCCTCTTTTAAACTTTCTACCCCTTCTTAATGGTGCCATCCTAAGATCAAGCCTTTAATGTATGGATCTTTGGGAGACATACAAAATCCAAACTGCAGCAGGGTTGATTAAATAGAACATCCAGAGAATGTGTGAGTGGAGGAGAATAGGACGGGGCAGATGGTCAGGTCAAAGGAAGCCAATGTGATTGTCCTAGATCCATGCCACAGAAGGTCTGCAACAGAGGTCAGTCTAGTGGCCACATGTTGCTGAGGGGCTCTAATGGAGCAGCGAAATCTAAATCTGACTGCTCAATTTGGGAAGGTCATAGTGACTAGCTGTTTCAGGGATGTGGTGCTGATGAGACATAGGTGAGAGAATACCAAGGAAAGCATAGACCTGGGCAGCAGGAGAGGACTCTTGTTTTCTGTTCAGGGAACAGAGTCTTTAGCCTGCTTCTCCAGCTTTCTCCCCTGTCCTCAGTAAGAACAATATGACTTTAGAGTATTATACCCAACTAAAAAGGTTATATTTTCTAGCTCTCTGGGAGACTGCACTTTGGATATGCTGGTGACACTTGGTAAGTGGACTTCCAAGAAATCTCCTTCAAAGGGAAGGGGCAAGTGGTTGGCAGGGGGCCACTTTGCCTTTTACTGTCTTCCTTACTGGAATAGGGACATCAGGAGTTTAGCTCTGTTACCCTGTTACACATTTTGCAGGATGGGAGCCAGCTCCAAGGACGACAGTGGAGAAAGACAGAAACCATTTAGACTCACATGGTTCTACTGTGCTGCCAGCTATCCCAGCCTGCTGCTCGTCAGACCTCCCTGTGGAGAAGCCCAGGCATTAAAGCATCACCATTGGATACATTTCCTAATGATTACACATGTAAACCTTATTCTGAAGATGTAGCGTCTGTCTTGTTGAACTGTTTGATCCCAAATGGATTAACAAAATGGTGTGTTTTGAGATTTGATTTGAAAAATTGCTTGAAATTCACGTAGAAAAATAAACCCAGAGGAAATTTGAAAGCAGATGTGTGCTGGTAGGGTGATGAGGGCTACACTTAGATTTTAAGGCTGTAAGAAATACCAGGTGTGATACTGGTACATGGGTAGGAAATCTGATCAGTGGCACAGGATGTAGAATCCCAAAATAGCTCCAGATTCATGGGAGAAATTGAGAGCAACATGAAAGAACTCTCTTCATTGTTCTTAAATTAGTGAGGAAAGGATGGTTTATTGAGTAAGTGGTGTTGGCATAATAATGTAACTGACAAGAAATTGCTGTTGAATCTACAACTAGGATGTTACAAGAGAGACATCTCAATACGTATTCCAAACAGATTTGAAGGTTAAAATCTGAAACCATATAATTATCAGGAAAATTAAAACATGGATGCTTATCTTTAATCTCAGGATGGCCAGGACTTCCTAAGGATAGCAGTAAAAACAATTAAAAACTAGAAATCATTCCACAAGAACTTACAAAAAGTTCTGTTTATCATAAATAAATCCAAAGAACAAAACCTGGGAAGATACCTGGAATTCTGATCACTGATAAAGGTCAGAGTCTCCCAAAGATTGCCCATGAACAAGAAAAAAAAACTCCAAAGAAAAATGACCAAGGAGATGATGAGATAACTCTCAAGAAGTGAAGTAGAATCAGCTCCGAAATATGACTAGCTGTCAGCCTTTATAGTCAGAAATTAAGACTCTATTTTCTTTTAAGAATTTTTGAGACAAGATCTCTTTCTGTAGTTCTGGCTGTCCTGGAACTCCCTATATAGACAAGCGTCTAACTCACAGAGATCCTCCTGTCTCTGCCTCCCAATCGCTGGGGTTGCACCACTGTTCCAAGCCTCTTTCAATATTGTAACATACCTCCCACCCAAGCTTTCCACAATCTAGACTGGATACGCGTTTTTGATGAGGATTTGCACAAGTAAGTCTTGGTGAAGGTTGCACAAGCAGACCTTGTCTCTCACTTTGCTGAGGAGCTGCCCAACAAGCAGAAGCTGAGCACTCAGTAGGACCCTCCTGGACATCAGAGCATCAGCCTTTAGCATGCTGACCATGCATGAGTGCCAGTATTAGACCTTAACTTTTTCTAATAGGGTCCATGGTTTTTGGTTCATGTGAGTAACCTGAAAAACATTGGAGAAATTGAAGCCAGTTAGTAGGTCCCATGGAGGGACCTCTCATACTCATGCACTGGTGTAGTTAATAGTATGAAAATGAGCGTTCTATAAAAATCAATTTGCAGGTTCAATGCTATTCCAATAAATATCCCCCACAACATTCTTTACAGATGTACAAAAACCCATGTTGAAATTTATATGGAACCACAAAAGACCCGATAGTAAGAGAATTCTTGAGCAAAAAGAATAATGCAGAAATGATCGCCATTGTAGATTTCAAGATAATTACAGAGCTATAGTAATAAGAACAGTTATGACCAGATCCTATTGCCATACTCATGAATATCTTGCATATCACCATAGAACCTTCACCTGGCATTGGATGGAGAAAATGACAGAGCCCCACATAGGAGCACCGAACTGAGCTCCCAAAGTTCTGATGAGGAGCGGATGGAGAGAGATCATGAGAAAGAAAGTCAGAACCATGAGGGATGCGTTCACCCACTGAGACGGCAGGACAGAACTAATGGGAGACCACCAAGTCCACTTGGAATGGGACTGATGGAACATGCGACCAAATCGGACTCTCTGAGGGTGGCTGATGGTGGAGGCTGACCGAGGAGCCAAGGACAATGGCGATGGGCTTGGTCTCTACGACATGGACGGGCTCTGTGTGAGCCTTGTCAGTTCGGTTGCTCACCTTCCTGGACCTGGGGGGAGTTGGGAGGACCTTGGACTCAACATAGTGTAGAGAACCCTGATGGCTGTTTGGCCTCAAGAGGGAGGGAGTGGGGGTGTGGGTGGAGGGGAGGGGAGGGAAGGGGGAGGAGGAGGGGAGGAGATGGAAATTTTTAATAAAAAATAAGTAAACTGGAAAAAAATAAAAAAAAGAACAGTTATGATACTGAAATGAAAACAGCGAAATGAAGTAGAAGAGTCCAGGGTGAGTCCATCTAACTATGGCCTTCTAATATTTGACAAAGGTGACAGAATATATAGCAGAGAGGAGACAGCATCTTCAACAAATGGTGCTGGAAAACTGGATGGTCACACGGGAAGAATGAACGTAGACCCATACCTATCATCCTGCCCAGGATTTAACTCCGAATGGATAAAGTGCCTCAATTTGAAACCTGAAACTTAGAGAGCACTCCACAAAGGTATAGAAAAGGGCTTCCTCACTAGGACTCAACTTGCCCAGTAATCAAGCCCAACAGCTAATAAGAAGGACCTAAAAAAAATTAAAATCTTTGGTGCATCTGTGCATACAAAAAAACAATAAAGCAATGAAGAATCCACCAGAGAGAGAAGCTGTGTCAGTTATACATCTGATAGAGGATTAATATCCCAAATATATAAAGAATTCTAAAAACATCGTCGAAAAAAATAAATGACCCAATTAAAAGAAAGTGAGCCAGGGCTCTGAGCAAAGAGCTCTCAGAATAAGAAATAGAAAAAGTTAAGAACCATCTCTAAAAGCATCCTTAGCAATTGAGGATATGCAAATTAAAACAACTTTAAAATGTCATTTTACTCTGTTTTCTTAACCACCAACGTGTCTTCCTTTCCCTCAGCCTGCCTTCCTCAAGCTCTCTTTGTCACCTCCCTCCAGCCCTGCCCTTCTTCATTCTACAAGCAAGAACCCAAAGCCAGAAGTGCAAGGCACGTGTTCTCATCCCTACCTTCTGGCTTCTGATTGGCGTCCTTCAGATGGGAAAGTCACAGGAACCAGTCCCGTCTGACCAGAAGAGCATGAAGATTCCGGGGCTGCTTGGGGTGCTGTTCTCCTGCACATCTCTGAATATCAGGCTGCTTTGCTACTTGTCTAAGAAAATCTGGGTTAAGAAGTAAACTCATTAGCATGTGGTATTCATAAGACCCTGGAACTCAGGCAGCTGCCACGCATAGGTGACTCCAGCCACTGCTTGTTAGGGAGACCCAGACCATGATGATGTTTGACTTTGTTGCAGTGGAGATGCTACACCTTTTCTTCCTTGTTCTGGGGGTAGGGTTCCCTCATAAGGGAGTAAGGCTGTGTCCCCTGGGGTGTAAAAGTAGATCTTGAGTCTCATCAGAAGCAGGTCCTGGAAGATGAAGGACAAGGGGAAGATCCAGAACATCCCCATGGTCTCCCAGTGAGAGGAGGTGGGGACAAGGGAGAGGGCAGCACAGTGGGAAGAATGTATGGTCCTGTGAGCATGTGGTTGAGTTATAACTGACCAGCCCTCCAGTTCCTTCCCTTCCATCTTGTCCCTCCTTGCTTCCCCCCTGCACTCATCTCTTCTCTTTCCTGAGTACATTTCCTTTCCTTTCCTTACCCTTCCATGTTCTGTTGTTACAAGATGCAGCCTCTACCTACAGCCTTCTAGGTTCAAGAACCATAAGAAACATAAGAAATAAGTGTTTGTTCTTTATAATCTACCCATGCTCAGGTATTCTTCTATAGCACACAAAATAGCTGACAATACATGTGAGAAGATAATTACAGAAGGTAATGAGCCTCAAAGTGCCGGAGTGCTCCCATCATGAAGGGTACTAAGGACATCTGTGTCATTGCCATCCTTTCTGTGAGGGAGGCCACCAAGTTATATCTCTTTCTGGGTCTAAGAATGACACTTGCTGGAGATGCCTTTTCTCTCCCCACCTGGAAGCCCCCTGCCAAGGCTTGTGGAAACCCCAAGACTGCAGCTCACACAGCTACTTAGGCCAGTGTCTTTTGGCTAACAACTCTCAGTGCCTACATTCCTGCTTTAATTGCTGGTATTTCTTACTGCCTCTTGACTATGTGTAGCCCACAGATGGCTCTGTTTCTCTTAGGTTGATTATCGGGATACCTCTTGCCTACCTCCCCACTTGTCCACGGCCCCAGCATGGTGTCCTTAGCTGGGTGTGTTGTATCTTACGCATTGGTCACACTAATAGAGCACTGCTGCTGGCCTCTGATCATTTATGAGTTTGTCACATGGCCTGGCTTCAGTGTTTGCTCTTTGAGCCCAGGGTTTTCATGAGGCATTACTAGAGTATATATAAGTTCTTTCTAGTGGCATTCCTTGCTAACTAGTGGGCCACAGATAAGGAGTGGGACAAGCTCACCTGAGCCAAGTCCTAGGGACTGGAGTCTGAAGTTCACTTTCAGCATGGAGAGACTTCCACTCATGGTGAGGAGGTTTCCTCCGGTGTAAGCATCCTGTTTCACCAATAGCTCCCTGGCTGACAATCCGAATCTCGGCTTAAACTTTTAAGTGGCAAATTTCTCACCACTTCAGTGTGTAATCGTGACTTCTTTTTACTACTTTCCATAGTCTATAACCAATTGACTGCTGTCTGGTCTTCTGGGACCTGATGGAAAACAATGAGCCCTGCTTACACAGTCCTCACACACCTGGTGAGAGCTGGAACCCCACTATAGGGCGTGACTACCACTCCCATATGCTGTCTGCTGTCTGTTCTGACTTCATCCTGCCCAGATGCCTTTTTTTGTTATGCACAAGTGGGGGGTCACATCAATCACCTTTTTTCCCCCTAACCCGCCTGTTCCCCTGGAAATAGCCAGCTTCGGGAGAAGTAACGTTGGCTAGTAGCTGGAAAGACTGATTCTCTGGACCTGGTGAGCAACTACAGAGAAATTTTGGCTCGCTTTCCTCTCTGAGTGATGAATGGATATGGACCTCATTCTTCAAGGCCCCTAAAGAGACAGGCAGACACACATTCTCAAGAAAGCAGCTTGTTGGAAAAGAAGCAAGCAGAAGTGCCTGCACCAAGCATATGGTACCTCCTCCATTCCTTCTGGCAACAGGCTCTTTGGGTGGCTGGAAGGAGATTGACACTCAGCTTTGTCGTTTGCAGCTCACCCACCTCTGCCTTAAAATGATCACAATGCCCACAGGTTGAGAAAAACACCCAGAGTCTCAAGGGCATCCCTAAGGATGATGGGCAGCTCCTGTCTCCCTTCCCTTTTCATCCTGCCACTCCCCGCTTGAGCCTCAGAAAGTAGGAAGGAAGCATATTGGCTGGCAGGGAGCGCTAAGACAGCACAATTCTGCCAGGAGTTGCTGTCTTCTTCCCACATACCCTAACTGTTCCTCTGAGCTGCCAACCAATGCCCTTCCTGAGTTCATTTTCGTTTTCACCCTCACATCCCACTCTCCAGAAAGAGGATGGTGGTCTGGGGCTGACTGGGTGTTCCCGTTGCAGAAGATGTCATAGCAACCCAGAGGCAACAATAAGAGTTGCTTGGCAGGTGCTCTGAGAAGCACTCATCACTCTGGAAGTATCCACAGGCCTTGGAGACAGACCTATGTGCAGTCAGGTCCCTGAGATCTGTTCTACGGGGCATCCTACTTTGGCCCATCTGAAGGCAGTGACCAACAGGGAATCATGACTTGTGGTTTTGGGATCTCCTTAAATGAGGCTTAGATTGTGCATCCTTGGGAAATGTCATCAGTTCCCAGAGTTCACGGAAAAGTAGATTTTCTAAATTTGTTTTAGTGTCTACAGGCAGGGTGAGTCACGGAGAACTCATTTCCCACAGTACCAGAGGCTGAGAGTCTAAGATCATGGTGTCAACATCTGGTGAGGGCCTTTTGCTGCTTCATCACATGGTGGAGAACTTCACATCAAGAGACAGAGAAAGCATGGTAGCACAAGTCATTCTTCCTCTTCTGGTAAACACATTCATCAACCATGGGGTCTTCCCATACCATGGTGGAGGAGATCACATCATGAGACAGAGGTAGCATGGCACCACAAGTCACTCCTTCTTTTATGATGAATCCATCATGGAGATCTTGCTGTCATATCCACACCCAGCTCTACTTACCCACCAGAGGCCACAGCTCCAAATACCATGAACATATCAATTTGGAGACTAGGTTTTCATCACGTGGACTTGGGGGAATCAGACATTCAAACCATGGCAGGTAGAAGAATTTAAGTGCAGAACCAACAGTACTCATGAACATACTGAGACCATTAGGTGATCAGAGGTTGGAGTGGGTGAAACCGTCCTAGAAGTTCAGAAGCCCGATGATGCCAAAACCCACAGGAAGTGTGGGAACTAGTTTACGAATCTGTGTTTATACCCAGTACTCTGACTTCCATATGGTATTGATGATCCCTTCCAGACCACCAATAAAATGCAGGGTAGCATCACCTATTTTAGGAGGTTGGATAGGAGACAGGTTTTTGGAACTGAGACATAGCTACATAATAGTAGCATAGGGTAAAAGGACTCCTTGTGTTTGCCTTCCTTTCCTTTAAAAGGAAAAAGGAAATGTAATAATGGGGCCTGTTTCATGGGGGCAGTTAGGATTAGATAACACAGGAACAGGCTAGAGCAGAATGGTACACGGTCACGATATGTATGGGATTGCTCTTAATCAATGCCTTAAAGGGCTGTGTGGTGGTTGGGTAAGACATACCTGTGCCTATGACAGTACAATAAGCACTCTCCGGGAGGAGTGTTGAGAATAGTAGTATTACTGAAGATGCTCAGTCTGAATTGAATTGACTTCTGATCCCCGTCTGTAAAGTAGGAACAGTGCCTTCTACTCTTCCCTTGTACATCTATCTGATATACATGAAGACTTTTTGGGAATATGATCTCAGCAATAAGATATTCCCATGCATATACGCTCTGCCCTCCCACACCTTTAAAAATAAGACAGAACCATCACTCTGCCTCTACCAGAGAAGCGAAAGGGACAGGAGAGTAAGACACACTGCCATCTGGAAGAAGGAAATCTTAATTAAGAACGAGAAAGGGAGGGCAACAGAGAGGACCCAGCCAGGTCCACATGGAGGGAGCCTGTAAGGGGCTCCTGCACTTGGAGAGCACTGGGACACAGAGCCCTGTTTTTCCACCAGATGGCAGTGGGGGCTCCTGGGAGATGGGACTAACCATCTGGCGGTGCCCTAAAACTTTCGGTGGAAACTTCACTGAATTGCTGTGGGTGTCTGAGTTCTCTAGTACGGGGATGTAGCATTTACAGTGTGACTCTCAGTACAGGGTTCCTGGACCAACAGCAACAGCACCACCTGGTATTTATTTTAAAAAGTATGTCTTTGGAACCTAAGCCAAACTAACAGAAGAAGACCGCATTAGATGGGCTAGTACTCTGTGTCTTACAGCCTCCAGGAGATCATGGAGCATGGGATGTTTGAGAAGTGTTGGTCAGAGCAAGAAATGGTTATGGACATCTTCCAAGTTGTCAGGTGGAGCAGCTTGAACATCTGCCTTCCTGCATCTCAGTGTGCAAAGAGGTTGAGCGTGGGTGCTAGACAAACCTAAATTTAAATCCAACTTAGCTCTTTGATGCTTGAATAGTTTAGGGAAGCTTTGCTCCTGTTTTCTCATTTCTAAATCTAGGTAATAACTGCAGCCCTCGGGGTCATCACAAAGTCAGGAGTAACATCTACAGGTTCCTGTCATCAAATAAGAAAGCAAATGAGGAAACCTGCTATCATTCCTACCTCCTCTCCTTTCCCTCCCAGAAATTCTCATAATGTTTTGTCTATAATGGATGATTGTATACAAATAAATTAATCTGAAGCATCCTCAGTGTATGCCATCTGCAGCAGATTCTGAAGGGATCATTCATTGTCTTTCTTATGTTTCCCAACAGACACTGAGCACATCGAGGAGCTGCAGTGGGTGTGGAGAACATGCTTGAACAAACAGAAATGAATAACTTGTAGGGATTCACAGCTTTTCTGTCCCCCTTTGCCTTTTTATATATTAGCGCAGACTTTCCAAGCAATATCCAACCCAGAGTGGTGAGATGGTTCAGTGGCTTAAAAAAAGGCATTTGCTGTACAAGCCTGATGACCTGAGCTACATCTATTGAAACTGTAGAAAAAGAGACTCACTCCTGAAAGCTGTCTGATCTCCACAGGCAGGCATGCTATGGCATGACACACATACACACATGCACGCACGCGCGCGCACACACACACACACACACAGAGAGAGAGAGAGAGAGAGAGAGAGAGACAGAGAGATATACACAGAGAGAGACACACAGAGGGATCAATAAATACAGAGACAGAGACACAGAGAGAGTAAGAAATAGATTGACACATACACAGAGACAGACATAGACAATCAGACATATATACACAGAGAGAGACACAGAGACACAGATGCACAGAAAGAGAGAGACACACAGAGAAACACACACAGAGACAGACAGACAGATAGATATACACAGAGACAGGAATGCAGAGACACAGAGACACACACAGATGGAGACAGACACACAGAAAGAGGAAGAGAGAGAGGGGGGAGACAGACATACACCCAGAGACAAACAGACATATGAATAGATACACACACACACACACACACACACACACACAATCAATAACCATTTCTCCTTCTACACAAAATGATTGAAGATAAAATTATTCCCACTGTGAGCAGTTCCCTTTACAGATCTCTACTTCTGTATAGTGTCTGCAGAATGTGTAGAACCATTTTCAAACCAAACCCATATCTTCTCTTCCTCAGATCACAGGACACATCCATGAGGCCATAGGTGCATAGTTGGAGCAGAAGTCATTATAGAGGAAGTAGGCGCCATAGGAGGCATTTGGGCAACTTTTTCCATGTAACATGCTTGGACACAATCATGTATATACCACTTCTGTTTATAATGTATCTCTTCTGTGCACATCATACTTAATGGCTTGATGGCTTAGATAGTACTCAACTGATGATGGGAAGCGGGAAGGAGAGAACCAACTCCTGACACTCATAGGCATGTGTAGTTATTTTTTTTTAACTCTTTGCCCTTGAGATGGGGATTGCAACCCAGTTCCTAAATAAATACACAGAGACTTATTCTTACTTATGAATGCCAAGCCTTAGCTTGGCTTCTTTCTAGCCAGATTTTCTAATTTAAATTAACCCATTTATCTTCTACATTTTACCTCTGGGCTTTTACATTTTTCTAATCTATATTTTTTTCCTTCCTTCTTATTCTGAGGCTGGGAGGTTGACCCCTGGCATCTTTTTCTCATCTTTTTTTCACTCCTCCCTCTCTTGTCCTTCTGCCTGGCAGCCCCACCTATTCCTTTCTTCCCAAACTATTGGCTGTTCAGCTCTTTATTAGACCAATCGGGTGTTCTAGGCACTGTAACATGAGGGCCTGCTAGTTGGGGTTTCTGTCCTGCCCAGTTCCCGCAATCATTAGGTCCCAAATAAAATCACACAGAGAGTTTATATTAATTATAAACTGATTGGTCCATTAGCTCAGGCTTCGTATTAGCTCTTATAACTTATATTAACCCGTTTTTCTAGTATATGATAGCCACATGGCTTGGTACCTTTTTCACCAGGGTAGGTCACATCTTGCTTCTTCCGTGGTCTGGGCAGGACTGTGGGAAGAGCTTCTGTCTTCCCAGAATACTCCTGTTCTCATTGCCCAACCTCTACTTCCTGTCTAATTTTTCTGCCTATAATTCCTGCCTGGCTACTGGCCAATCAGCATTTATTTAAAATGTAATTGACAGAATATAGACAATTTTCCCACACCATAGGCATGCTAAGTAACACAGCTTTACAGAGTTATACAAACACAACATAAAAGAATGTAACACATCTTTGCATCATTAAACAAATATTCCACAGTATAAACGAATGTAACACATCTTAAACTAATACTCCACAGCACACATGCTTTGACATGAGAGTCTCACCACATACATATCACTGACACATAAACACAAGGGAGGGGGAGGGAAGGAGGAAAGTGGAGAGAGAAAGAATGGGAAGCCCGCCTCAAGTGTGGATGGCAATTTCTGGTGGCAGCACAGATAAAAGGACATAGAAGATGGAAACTTTGCTTTTTGTTTATTTATCTTTACTCTCACTTATGAATTTATCTACTTTGTTGCTGGGGCATCCATTTGATGCTATTAGAGCCATCTTTTTCAGGCTTCTAGAACAGATTGAAGACACCAGCCATTCAGGGATTCTCCAGGTCTTTAACACCAGAGAGCGATGCTGTTTGTAGCATCAGGCAAGCCTCTATTGGTGAATGATAGTAGTGACTTTTGGAATTCTGGAGCAAGACTCTAACATCATCTGAAGACAAACTACCATTCTTTTGAAAGATAATGCTTTTCTTTCTTTGTGGCCTTAACATTGAACTCTTGATAATGGGCCAATTTATTATCATATGACTGAGCTGGTCACCATCAGCTGGATGCTATCTATCCCACCAAGCCATCAAGTATAATGGACACAGCAGAAATCAGTCACCAAATGCAAGTGGTATACACATGATTGAGCCCATGCAGGTCAGAAGGACACAAGCAAGTTTTATGAAGAAGATGATCAAGTACCTATGGTTCCTACTTGTGTTACAATGACTTATGCTTCCAAATATGTATCTATGACCTCATGGAATGTATCCTATGATCAGTTGACTGAGGTATAGAAAACTAGAACTTGATTTTCAAGTTTGTTCTGCACACATGCAGGCACCACCCAGAAGCAGACAGATATATCATTACAACACCTTTCTGTGACAACCCTGAAGGACACGGATGAAGGGATTTCTTTTCTTCACAGTGGAAACAACTTTGAGCAGCATACATTTTTTTTTTGGAGGGAGAAGTTGCCAGATGTGATTATACACTGATTCACGGGCTGTATACACCATTGTTTGGTTGGATGGTTGGGGACTTGAAAAGTATATGACTAGAAAACTGGTAAGAGAGATATTTGGGTAAGACAGATGTGGCTAGATCTCTCCAAATGGAAATATTCATGAAAATGTGGCTTCACAGAAGGAGTTCAATAATCAAGTAGGTAGAATAATGATCCATTCAGTGGGCAGCAGTCAGTGTTATTCTCTGGCCATCCCTGTCATTTTCCAGTGGGCTCGGGAACAAAGTGGCCATGGTGGCAGAGATGAAAATTATGCATGGGCTTCACGACATGGACTTTCATTCACCAAGGCTGGCCTGGCTATAGCTGCAACTGAGTGCCAGATCTCCAAACAGCAGAGACCAACACCAAGGTACCATTGTGGCACCATTTACTAGCTATCTATCTAGTGGTAGATTTATTATATTTGATTACTTCCATCATGGATATCTCCATGCTTTATACTTACTAGAATAGATAACTATTCAGTTTCTGAATTAACCTTTCCTGCATGTCATGGGCTTACAGAATGTCCAACCCACTATCATGGTACATTACACAGCTTGCTTCTGACCAAGAAACTCATTTCATAATCACAGCAATGGGCCCATGCTCATAGAGCTCACTGGTCTTGTCATATTCCCCATCATCCTGAAGCATCTGACTTAATGCGATGGCAGAATGACTTTTTAAATGCAGAGTTACAATGCCAGTTAGGTGACAGTAGCCTGGGGAGTTGCAGCGGGCTCTTCAGAAGGCAGTAGGTGCTTTAAATCATTGTCTAATATATGTGATGGTCTCTCCTAAAACCAGGACACAGTGATCCAGGAATCAAAGGTGAAATGATTCCACTCACAATCATCGCTAATGGCACAAGTTGGAAAAATTTCTATTTCTGTTTTCTGACTTTATTTTCTGCTGGCCTAGGCATTCTAGTTCCACAGTGAGTGTGGAGTACAATTGATTCAGACCACTACAAGGACATTTGACTTCTTTACAGTGGAGGTAAGAAGATTATGTCCAAAGTGCAGGAAATCCTTTAGGGTGTCATTGTTCTACCCCTGTGATGAGACACCATGATCATGGTAACTCTTATATAAGAAATTATTTAATTATTTAATTGGGTTCTTGCTTACAGTTTCAGAAGTCTTTTTTACAAGACAGGGTTTTACTGTAGCTTTGGAGCTTATCCTGGAACTAGCTCTTGTAGACCAGGCTGACCTCAAACTCACAGAGATCCGCCTGCTTCTGCCTCACGAGTGCTGTGATTAACGTTGTGCAACACCACTGCCTGGCTCCAGTTTCAGAAGTTTTGTTCACCTATTATCATCCTGGCAGGGAGCATGATGGCATGCATGGCTCCGGAACAGTAGCTGAGAGCTACATCCTGATCCACAGGACGAGGGGTTGGGGAGAGACTGGACATGGCATGCTTTTTTGAAACCTTAAAGCCCATCCATAGTGATACATTTAATCCTTGTAATCTTTTCAAATAATGTCACTTCCTGATAACTAAGAATTTTAATATATAAGCCTATGGAAATCATTCCTTTTTATTTTTAATTTACTTATTTGTTGTTTTTGAATATGAGTGCTTTGCATAGGTACCTGCATATCCAAAGAGGTCACCAGATCCTATTATAGATAGTTGTGAGCCACCATGTGATTGCTGGGAATTGAACTCAGGACCTCTGGAAGAACAGCCAATGTTTTTAACCACTGAAACATCTTTCCAGCCCAAGGAAGCCATTCTTATTTAAACAACCAAATTCTTCTACCTGGACACTGTGGGCTTAGAGCCATATTATAATTCAAAAATACATTCAGTCCAACTTCAAAAGTCTCTATAGTCTATCACAGTCTCAACACTGTCTAAAAGTCCAAAGTTCAAAGTCTCTCTGAGACTTGTGGCAATCTCTTCAGTGTAAAAATCCAAATAAAAAACAGATCAAATTTTTCCAATATATCATGGCACAGAATATGCATTACTATTCTAAAGGGAAGGGAAGGGAACTTAGTGTGGAAATAATGGACTAAAGCAAGACCTAAAACCAACTGGGCAATTCCAAACTCTGCATCTCTACGTCTGATATCAAAGTGCTCTACAGATCTCCAACTCCTTTCAGCTTTGTTGACTGCAACACACTTCTCTTTCTTGGGCTGGTTCCATACCTGGTAAGCAGGTTTACTTGGCAGGTCTTCCACAGCTGTGACATCTCTAACGTCTTGGAGTCTCCCATACAATCCATGCTTCACCTTAACGGTTTTACACAGTAGCCTTTCTGTTTTCCATACAGGACATCCCTGATACACGCCTGTTCTCTGTGGCTTTCCTTAGCCATGAAGAGAAATTCACAGCTTTGTACCCTTGACTCCAGAACCATGTGGCCAAAGCTACCAAGTTCTTCTGCTTGCTGGGGCTGGACGTTGGTCCCCTCCTTCAATTACGTTTTCACCAGACTTCTGTTTTTGATGGTTTTTGTCACTATGTAAGCTTTTCTTTAATTCTTTTCCATAAATTGGAAGTTTAGCTGGGTGACGTTTTGCCCTCAGGTCACTATTCCCTTTATTTTATTGAGCATCAAGATTTTTATTTCCTTGAACACAGGACATGGCTTTCCTGGTGAGCCTTTATTTCTTAAACTCTACATTTTGTGCTTCTCTTTGCCCAGCTTGCTCCTTTTTTACTATGGATTTATGTAACAGCGATTATTAATAGCCACATGAAAGAGCCTGTCTTAAGCTGTCTTGAAATCTTCTTTGCCAACACCACTAATCCAAAACTCTTCAATTTAGTTCCAGGCAGATTTTTAAAAGACAAGGGCAACAGTCATATTCTTTTCAAAATACCACAATAAACGGTGTACTGACTGGTTTTGTGTGTCAACTTGACACAAGCTAGAATCATCAGAGAGGAAGAAGCCTCAGTTGAAGAAATGCCTTCATGAGATCCAAGTGTTCTCAATTAGTGATCACTGAGTGGGAGTTCAGCCCTTGGTGAATGGTGCCATTTCTTAGCTGTTAGTCCTGGGTTCTGTAAGAAAGAAAGAAGGCTGAGCAAACCAGGGGAAGCAAGCCAATAAGCACCCCCCTCCATGGCCTTTGTGTTAGTTCTTGCCTCCAGGATCCTGCCCTGTTTAAGTTCCTGTTCTGACTTCCTTCAGTGAAGAATAGCAATGTGGAAGTGCATGCCAAATAAATCCTTAACTGCCCAACTTGCGTTTTGGTCATAGCGATTTTTTGCAGCAATAGAAACCTTAATTTAGACTAGTGGTTTCCAGGCTACTTACTAATATCTTCCCCTCGGACTCTCTTGCATGAGGCCATTATAACTTACATCACTATCAGCACTATGGTCTTCCATGATCCTCCTAGAATGGCCCATTAAACCCTGATTAAAGCATTCAACTGTTTTTCTAGTTCAAAAATCCCAAAGGCCTCCATATTCCTCCAAACAAAAGCATGATTATCCCTTTCATTACTGTGAAAAGACACCATGACCAGGGCAACTCTTATAAAATGAAATAAAATAACTGGGGACTTGCTTACGTTGATTGGATAGTATCAGTGGTGAGGCTTTCTAAATTTGTATTATCATATTTAAGTTATAAAACCCTGAAAGGGCAATTACTCATTAATGGACTTTGACGCATCCTAAGTGTGGGCAGCACCTTCTGGTGGCAGCACAGATAAAAGGACATGGAAGAAGGAAACTTTGCTCTGTGACTGCTTCCTTCACTCTTCCTGGAAAGTTCCTCTATCCTGTTACTGTTATTAGAACCAGCTTCTCCAGGCTTCCAGCACAGACTGAAGACCAGAAGCTCTCCAGGAGTCTCCCAGGCCTTTAACATCTGATTTAGACTGCAATATATAGCCTCATGAGCTAAGCAAGTACTGAATTCTCAAATGCTCCATTGTGAGACAGCGTTGTTGAGCTACCCCGACTGTATCATGTAAGTCAATCTAATAAATCTCCATTTAATACATATTCATTCTATCAGTTCTGTTCCTTTAGGGAATCCTGAGTAATATATTAACTCAAATTTTGTTAGTCCCAATTAAACACACACACACACACACACACACACACACACACACACCTCTCAGGGGAGAGAAAGTCAGAGATAGACAGACACAGAGATATAGAGACAGAGAGACAGCACTCACACCCCAACATTCTGAAGAAGGTGCTCTTCTCTCTCGGCTCTGTGTGGGTCAGTGATCCCACAGACAGAATCTGCAGGGAATGCGTTATAGGAGTCAAGCAGGATGCCCTGGAGGAGCTTCCTTCTTCATTCTCAAGAGGAGTGAGTTTCCTCTGTGCTCCAGAGCAGGAGGCAAGTGTTGATGGGGTGCACTTAACTCCCACACCCTGCCCTGACCAGGAGCTAAAGGACTATTTACTAGAAGAGCCAGGGGAGTGTTTATTTCTAATTTCAGATCCGCATTGGGTGCAAAATGCCAAGTGGACAAAAGACCATCAATATCTGCCAAGCTGAGTGGGAGTGTGCAGCTCACTTAGCTGCCTTGACATCGATTTCCACCTGCTATTGTTGATGAAGCTGAATTCGTAAGTAGTGATAAATCCATTAGACAAACATGGTACTCCATTATTCACAGTGTCTACAGTAGATGGGCACAATATGGGATGTTGTGCTTAGGGCTGGAGAGGCTGGCACAGCTAGTGGCAGAGGAATGGACACAGCCTTTCTGAGACTAGCTCATCGGCAAGAAGAGAGGGACCCAGAGCATCTAACAAGCCACAATTCATTGCATGTTGTGGCCAGGTGGGTCTCCCAGCACTTATGAGTGCCCTGTCTTACTGGGATAAGGACTAAGAGATAATGCCTAGGGAGGGATCTGGGCAGAGAAGACTTTCTTTGTCTCCTTCAAGCTACCCCGCAAAGGAGACTGGCTGGAGCCCTGTCCCGTTTAAGACACAGAAAGCTAACTTCAGAGATGGGAAGCGTTTTACCCTGGGGCTTCACAAAACTAGCAGAATCAGGACCAGGATCCAGGAACTCCATATTTTATTCTGCTCCATGCCTGCCTCAAAAAGCACATGACTTCTGTGCTCCTTATGCTGACGGCACATTGACCCTTATTGATTTCTTGGAAAAAGGGTCTAGTTGAGAATCATGTAAGCCCCAGGTGGGGATTTGTGGCTTTCTGACCTAGGGTAACTGAAGATATTTGGGTGCATAGGGACAGTGACCACATGGGTACAAGTCTCTAGTGAGGTGGGTTTGGGCTTCCACTGAGGAAGGTACCCCAATAGTTCTACATCAGCAGGTCTGGCCCTGGATGGGACAGATGGACGACATCAGGTAATAGCTTCCATTGAGGCTGCTGAGATGAACATCTGCCTTTATAATCCTGAGAACTTTACATCTATCTGAAAAAGAACCCAAGCCTCAGGCATGTCCCAGATGGGTGAGTATAGACAGTAGTCCATGACTGAACTTGGACATAAATCCCTGTTTACTCTCTTCTCGTGGAGGGAACTAGAAAAGAGGGCATCACAGTGAGGGATGGTGATTTGATTCTCCCCCAGGAATATTCATTGAAGGGTCTAGAGGGTTGGGCAGACTGGTGTACATGCCTCCAAGATACAAAGTAAAAGCAGAATCAGCCTACAGCAAGTAGGCAGCAGGGGCTTAGAACTTACTCCATAGGCTGTTGTCTGGAGGAAGGACCTCCCTGGCTGACTCCATAGTCTATGGCTGTTGCATTAGACTGACTCGAACCTTCTATGATGATTCTCCTCAGCAGGAAAGCCAGCCCTTGCTTGCAGAGATAAAGGAGCTCTGAGCTCCCTCGGGCCCCACTTCTCACTCACACCTCTGTCCGCAGGAGATTTTGCTAAAATACTGGTGGCTGATTTCTCACCTCATTGGCACTTCTACTTGGCAGTTTGGAAGTTGGTTTTATTCAGGAACTGCAAACAAACTCATCATAAAGAGGAAGGCAGTGGCAGGTAACAATACGGACTGTATCCTGCTGGTTTACACGAGTTCTTGATACCGACAATGGGTACCTGGCATGCTTCTCTAAGGTCCCCCAGGTCCATCTTGAGGGTTATGCGGTATGCAGCAGGCACAGCTCCACAGTTGTTCAGGGATCTGATCCCACAGAGTTCCTGGATAGAGGAAACAACTTGAATGCTGATGTTTAGCCCGTATTCTTGCTGTTAGGGTCAAGAAGGCCTGCTGATGCCCTTTTCTCATGGGCCAAGTAACTAGGCTGTGATTCCCTTGGCCAGGTCCAATTTCCACACAATAATTATGCCCTATGAAGCCAGTCTGCTAATTGCTTTTGCTATTTCTGGACTCTGCCTCTCCTGCTCTGTCCTCCTGCTGGAGACAGAAATAACCTGGCACTTGGTGGGTAATTATTACACAGCGTTTTCAGCGTCAGCAGACATTGAGCATCCATACAGGTCCCTGACTCAGCATGTAGGTTCCGGCCAGGATGGCTGGCAGTGCCAGACCGCTTGGGCAGTGTACTTTAGATCTATCACCTGCCCCTCAGGTGGAGTGTTTTTCTCCTTCACGGAATTCATTGTGTTGGAGCCCCTTCCCTCTTGTTTATGTTGACCTCACTTGTTCTTGGTTCCCCTTCTTTACTATGTGCCTCATTCTTGGAACAGAGACAGGATGAGTAGGAAAACCCATAGTTAAATATTACATGTGACTCAGCAGTTAAGAGCACTGGCTGTTTTTCTAGAGGATTTGATTCCGATATCCAGCACCCCACATGGTGGCTCACAACCATCCTTAAGTCCAGTTCTAGAGGATCTGATGCCCTCTTCTGGCCTCTGTGAACACCAGGCACTCATATAATGCACAGATACGGATGTGAGTAAAACACCCATATACATGTAATAACAGTATTTTTGTTTCTAATAAGAAGTCCAATTTTGGAGATGAAGTAGTAGACAAAATACTATGGTTAATATTTGCAAGCTCTCCTTTACTTTTAGGGCAGATGGATGACCGCATGGCATCTGTAATGTAAGCTTCGTGCTTTCAGAGAAAGGCGAGTGCCCTCTGTGTGGCCACAGGAGCTTTGTGAAGTAGGGGAGGCCTGAGGAGACAAGAATATCGCCTCAGCAGTACAGAGAGGCTGGATAGGAAAAGCTGGGTACCTCAGGCCTGCGAGCTTCTGAATCACAAAGCCCTTGACAGGCACAGTACTATCTCCTTCACTGAGGACGGCTCTTTCTTTCCCCTCACTCCTGGAGCCCTGACTTTACAAGTGAGACATGCCACAAGAGAAGAAAGGTTTGCCCTTGCTCAGACTGAGGGCTCAGATTTGTAAGCCTTCCTCCCCAGGTTAGTTCCTGATGCCACTTCTGAGCTGGGAGCACACTTCCAGTCCAGAAAGTAGGAACTCTGAGTGAGCCATTCTGGAGAACATCCAGAACTCGGTGCATGGTTCAATAGCACTAGGATTTGCATTTTGGCCTTGCTACCTCGATCAGCGGTAGGCATGTGGCACCTGCTGCCCAGGCTTCATAGCTTCTCAACCAGCAGCTTCTCCTGGCCTTTGTCAGCTAGCACAGGGCAGTATGTGGCTTCCACACTAGGTGCTGTGTTTTAAGAGGTGTGACTTTGTTTGGTCATGATCACCTACTGAGGACTGACTGCATGCTTGCCATTGTACTGTGAGATGAAGGGAAGACTTGAAGGAAGTAGTCTGCTCAAGGGGAGTTAAGAGGAAAGAGAGAGAATGAGACAGAAAGAGATGCAGAGATAGGCAGAGAGACACACAGAAAAAGACGGAGACACAAAGAGAGACAGATACAGAGAGAAGACAGGATTAGATCTTCACATTCAGAGGAAAAGATGCTCAGGTGAACTCAGGGAGGCTGTAGGCTCAGTTTCTACCCATAAGACAGGCAAAAAAACTGAGGATAGAGAGGACTAATAAGATACTGTTCCAGGCCATGTTTGACCACCAATGAGACATGGTTTATAGCTGTGTAGGCAGAGTTTTCCTGTCCCAACCACCAGCACTAAAATAAATGCATAGAGCCTTAATATTAATATAAATACTTGGTCAATAGCTCAGGCTTGTTACTAACTAACTCCTACAATTTAAATTAACCCATATTTCTTATTTATGTTCTTCCATATGGCAGTACTTTTATTAGCATGGCACATTCATCTGCTCCTCTGTCTGCTGTTGACTCCCCTGACTCTGCCCTTCCTCATCTTATCATTCTCAGTTTGATTCTCCCACTTAACTTCAACCTGTTCAGCTATTGGCCAGTCAGCTTGTTTGCTAAATCAGTCACAGTGACTTATAGTTACACAACATAAAGAGAACTATTCCACAGCATAACTATGGTCCTGGCTTCAAGACCAGGACCATATTGACCCCCTTATGCAGTGAGTCACTCAGTGGGGCAGACTTGTGAAGGTTCATAAAAGCTCTGCTGATCTCAGCTTTCTGATAAGGTGATGCAGGGAGGGGCACCATAGCTCTGGGGGCCTGGAAGACTGGGTGAAGAGTTTTCAAATCAAACTGGACATGTGGGCAAAGTAGTGCAGAGGCTAGGAGTTTACCCAACTCTGCTCCCTGCAACATTCTCACAGACTGAGCTCAGGTACAGACCATGCCAGCAAAGCCCATGTGTGGCCTTTCAGCAGGGATCCCTCCTGATCTTTATTTGAAGTCTTCTATTAAATCTATCCCCACACACGTGAAGCAAAGGTCTGAGGCTAGACAAAAACACAGTGCATACAACGTTATCTGTTAGAACTTCTAGATCTGTCCTCATCAAGAAATGCTGCTGGGGAAGGGAGGGACAGGGAGAGAGGGAGAGAGGAGAGAGAGAGAGAGAGAGAGAGAGAGAGAGAGAGAGAGAGAGAGAGAGAGGAAGGGAGGAAGAAAGGAGGAATAGGAGGAGGAGGAGGAGAGAAAGACAGACAGACAGACAGACAGACACACACACACACAGAGACACACACACACACACAGAGGTGGGGGGAGAAATTTGTTATGTGCTTTGCTAGTCAGGAACTCACCACACTCTTGCCTCAGTCTGGAATTCTGGGATTAAGGGCACACACCACCATGTCTGAAGAAAAGCTTTTCATTTTACCCCCATTCCCAACACTACTGCTCCTTAGCCTTCATTCAAATTCGAGGCTCAATTGGCAGGATGCTAGTTGGCTAGTCTTCATCATTGAGGCAGGAAAAGCCAACTTGTCCTTCAGGCCCAGGGTCCTTCTCCTAGGGTGGGCTTATTTTCCCTTTTGAAACTGGCAAGTCTTATATTCCAGGCCTATGTAAATCCAGCCAGAGACTGCGGGGGGGGGGGAGGGGGAAACAACTGGGAGAGGACGGGATGGTTTTCTCCTTTGGAAGACAGTAATTGCAAATTTGTCTCCAGCAGTGACATGGTGTTGAGCAATTAATTCTGGGGGACTCCCTGCCTGTCACTACATGTGGCTGAAGCCATGGCAGCCCTCCTCCTTTAGGAGCCTCCTATTTCCCACTCCCAGTAGACAATCAGTTTTAGAGCCAGATCCCTGGAGACAAAAGAGGCCCTCACAGCTATGGGTCTAGTTTTGGGGACGTTACCTTACCAGGTAAGAAGAGACCAGAGTGTCAACAATAGTTTACCCTTGTACCCTATGTACTGCATCTAGCTTGCTGCTGATGTGTATAGTATACCCTAAATAAAAGCACAGAAGGTAAACTCACAGCCCGAAGTGGCAGATCAGGATTCAAATCCATAATGCCTCATCCTGGAACAAGTAGCCCTCATCATAGCTCTGCACAGCCTTCATTTTGGAGCCCTACAGCACCGAATGGGTCAACTGGTCCAAAGCCATCTTTGCCTCTCTAGTGTCTGCAATTTACTTATTGTTTTTCTTAAGCCCCATTTTCGGACTTGTGAAACAGGGACACCAGTACCTATTTCCAGTGTTGTTCATGTAGTCGGTGACAAGATGTGTGCTGTGTCCACACTCCTCATCCTAGTCTGCTGCCCCAGCATCCCTACCTGCCTCTCTCCTCTGCAACATGGTAGCATCACCAGAGCTCCACTCCGTCGCTGCTGAGTCCTCAACTACATACTAGCGAAGCTGATTTCCAAAGCTGAAGTGCCACCAGTCAAGCATATAGCCCATATGCACAGCCAGGAGACGAAGGTAAAGACAGGCATGCTGCTTGTGGCAAATAAGAAGAATCCTGAAGTAATTCCCAAGCAGACATGCAAGAGGCCAGAGCATCGTACTGGGAAGAGTCTTGGCCGCCAGCAGGAGGCAGGGGCACATTCCTGAGAATGCTCATTTAGAAGTCATGCTTCTTCAAACAGCACATGTTCCAAAATGGTCAACAGGAACACCCCTGTGGGAAATTTAGAGTATGTAATTTAGCGGTAGAATTGCTGTTACAATGGATTATAATGAGCATAGTACACTCCAGGTCACACAGTGATGTGACTCCAATCTTGTGGTTCCTTGTGGTTTTTTTGTGGAGGGCCTCTCTAGCACCAAAACAAGCAAGCTGAAGAGATGTTAGCATCAATTAAAGGGCAGTGGCTCCTTCCTTCAAAGCACAGGTGTATTGTCTGGTCAGAAGAAGACAAATGTAGACTCTCATGCTCCTCACTTTGGCCTATAGGCTATTAAAACAATAGATGCCAAGACAGTGGATTGCCCCCAGGAATCCAACACTGGAAGAAGTGAAGGCTTAAACCTGGGCTAGCTGGAAGGAAACTTTTCTTCAGGGAACATATTCACTGCTTGTCAGACCACTCTAAAGAGATAATGATGGGCTACTTTGGGGGACAACCACATCTTCACAAGGGCTTCTCGGCTCTGTAAAACTCTGGCCTTTACTGGAACCTTAACCTTATGTCAGAATCCTGAAGATGGACATGGGGGATGGGGGTCTCTCCATCTCTTTACTCTTCCCAATGTGACCCAGAAAAAAATCTTCTTTTTCCTACTTTTCACTATTAATTTGCTATTTTAATGGGATTTTCTAGCACAAGTGGCCAAACCTGTTTTTTTGGGATGCAGATTGTGACCTCAAGTCGGGTCACATAGGTGTGTGCCCTCAGAGTGTCCAACTAGTGGCTAACCAAATGACAAAACCCAGAACTGAGCATCTGAGTGATGTTCAAGCTTGAGCTAAATGTATTGCTCCCCAACAGCTGTGAAGAAGGGTGAGTTTTCTACGGGATCCTGGAGGCCTAAGTATTCATCTCAGATGTCCCTTCCTTGGGAACCGCCCTAGGGGAGGCTCGAGGAGGAAGGCCATACAGTCCAGATCCACAGCTAGGTTCAGCTAGACCCAGCAACACAGGGAGACGGTGGGAAATGCTTCATGTATTGGGTTTGAGGAAGCTTTTCTTATCTCTTGATAATATTTTAAAGTTCACATTCAAGTAAGTTAGGAGGCCTTGTACCAATAGCCCAGGGATGAATAATGAAGACATGAGATAGGGAGAGACAGTTCTTGTTCAGGTAGGGCCCTGGGGAATGTGGGCAAAGGGGCACGTTTTTTTACCCAGAGTGCCTGGTTTGATAAGATTATCTTTGATGACTTGTTACACTCCTCCCAGACTCAGTTTCTCCACTTTCACACCCAGAATGTTGATCTCTAATGTTAAAGTTTTAGCTTCCTTCTAGATCTTAGCTTCTCTGACGTTACCCACCTACCAGAAGATTAACAGTAAGTGCGCAGCAGTGGGCAGCAGAAAGGGTAAGTACCCTGAACATGGAATAGGGCATCTCTAAGACCTGAATCCAGGAGGCCATAAAGCTGTTCTTGTCTTCCCCGTCCGGCCACTGACAGCACTCACCAGATAGAACACTAATGTGATGTTTTGAGGCTTCTTCTACCACTCTGGCTGCCTTCAGGGGGCCCATGTGAGAACACACTGCTTTGCTCAGTTGTTTGATGCCAGGATTTCCTTGTCTGTTTCCATGGCTTTGCATGGAAATCAGCATTTATGTAGCCAAAGCAAGCCTCACTGAGAGGTAGGGGAGATTCTCCTTGAAGCTGACAGAGTGAAGAATCTGGAGATTCACCATTCTGATCAGATGCTGGTGGAAGCCTCTGGGAATTGCCCATCTTATGTGGCGTTGCAGAAGAACTCAGAGTTCTGCTTGTTCCAGAGTCTCTGCAGAGGCACAGGACTGGAAGGTGTCTGTGGAGTTTGGGTGCTAATTGGGATTCAGGTCAGTATGGCTTCTCCATCTGTCATTTTCTAGCACTTGTCCATCTCCCCTTACATCCCCAGGGAGAGGGGACAGAAAATGGAGATGCCCCCGACTTCTCACTCTCCTGCTCCTGGACTCGGACCACATCTCTTCTCATAGACCACGTGAAAATGGGATGCTGGAAGCACCCCACTATAGGCTAGCGAGGATGAACGAGATACGTGTGCCTGGATGCCCACTGGAGTCTTCCATCAGCCTCTTTCTCACCTGGACCTGCTACCTGTCTCCAGTAAACCACCTCCAATTGTCTAGTCCCATCATATTTTTTTTAAAAAATAATCTCCCTTAAACTGCCTATTTTCACTTTTCCATTTATTACTTAAATTAACATTGATTTTATTACTTTTAATTTACCTGTTTTCTTGATTAATGCCCCCAAATTAATTCTTAATCCAACACTTATCTACTCATGGACTCTAAATTTGTTATCTATCATTGATCATGTATTATATATTTCTCATTAATCTGTATCTACAAATCAGCTATCTATAAATTACATTTGTTATATGTCTTTCTCATGTATTCTTAACATTTCTCATCTATCTATCTCTCTCTCTATCTATCTATCTATCTATCTATCTATCTATCTATCTATCTACCTACCTACCTATCTATCATCTATCTGCCTGCCTTCTACCAATCTATATAGTGTTGATTAATAACTGTGCTCATTTATAGAGGGACACATATATCAGAGGTCAACCCATTATTTCTGTCTGAGTTCATATCAAATGCTATTTTCAAAAGCACATTCCAACAGGGCTACCATGTGAAGATTAGCTATCCAGCGAGGGCCAGCAGAAGCAGCTGCTTGGGAGTACGGTTACTGAGTCAGAACAAAATAGCAAAACTCCAGAGTCAGTCTGCGAGACAGGCAGGCTTCTGACTTCCTAGAAACTGAAGGTTAATATCTTTAAGGCTGGGGCAGATGGAGACGGTCCTTACTCTCCAGGCAGGGCACACTGTCTCTCCCTTAGGTGGAAATATCATCTGTTTTTCTCCCATCCCTGGAACTGAAATGATGCTGTGGACGCTAGAGTCCTACGCAGGACTGCTTGCTGCTACACTGTGGGCAGGGTCACCTACTGACTCTCTGCAGGACTGCATGCTGTTGCACTGTGGGTAGGGTCACCTACTGCCTCTCTGCAGGACAGCACGCTGCTGCACTGTGTGTGGGATCATCTACTGACTCTCTGCAGGACAGCATGCTGCTGCACTGTGTGTGGGATCATCTACTATCTCTCTGCAGGACAGCATGCTGCTGCACTGTGTGTGGGGTCATCTACTGTCTCTCTGCAGGACAGCACGCTGCTACACTGTGTGTGGGGTCATCTACTGTCTCTCTGCAGGACAGCACGCTGCTGCACTGTGTGTGGGGTCATCTACTGTCTCTCTGCAGGACAGCACGCTGCTGCACTGTGTGTGGGGTCACCTACTGTCTCTCTGCAGGACAGCATGCTGCTACACTGTGTGTGGGGTCATCTACTGCCTCTCTGCAGGACAGCATGCTGCTGCACTGTGTGTGGGGTCATCTACTGCCTCTCTGCAGGACAGCACACTGCTGCACTGTGTGTGGGGTCATCTACTGCCTCTCTGGGTGACCCCCTCACAGGCTTCTCCCTGCTGCTATTGTGACTGAGTCATCCTTGTTTCATGATCATGTCTTTTTCTTTTTATCCATGTTTTCTTTGGGTTTAATGAACATCCTTAATGATTATTCTTTTGTAATCTTTGTTTGGAAGCTCTTCCATGTTGTCTCTATTGTGTGCCCTAATGGGATTTAGTGACTAGTGGGGCAGACGTGTCTTATGCAGTCTCTCTGGTGTCTCTGCCTCTCTTCTTTCCAGAGTCTTCTCTCTCTCTCCCTGAAAGTCCCACATATTCTCTCCTGTTTAGCTATTGGCCATTCAGTTTTTCATTAAACCAATCAGAAGTTTCCTTAGGCAGAGACATATCTTTGCGGTGTACAAAAAAATGATCTCACATCATTTTTCCCATATTGTTTCTGATTGTGCTGGGACTTGCACATCTGTTGTTGGGTTGTTGGTTGAGTCTTCCTTTTAAATTTCAAGCCTCTCTTTTTCTTTTATTGGTGGCATTTGTCATGTTCAAGGAAGGACGAAGTTGTCATAGGGCCGAAGTGCCAATTAGTGTTTAGAGTCAAGGCTGTTTCAAATCTTCCTTTGAGGGTCGGGATCGGCCCTTGCTCTACAGTGTTCTCTGTTGGTTGTGGACTCCACACGTCTATAGGTCTTAGCACTTACTGTCAGACCTAGTCTCTACTCTGGTCTCAGCTTCCACTGCAGCTGCTAAAAGATGAGGAACACTGCGAGCACTGGAAAGCCTTATGCAGGTTCAGCATTTCTCTTCAACCTGGCCTTACAGCTTGTACCAAAGTCATTGAGAAACAACGACCTTCCCAAGAGCATGATAAGAACTTCCACTCCACATTGACTTCCCTGGCCTGCTCTACCTCCCAGTGCTGTGCCTGAATAGTGATTAATAGATGAGGCTGGCTACCTCCCAGATCTGAACTCCTCAATAGTTTCTTCTGGGTGCTGGTGCAGGCTCAGGCATTTTGGGGGGTACTAGAAACACAAGTCCTTAGAGGTAATACCTCATAGATGTGTACGTGGTGACTCTTAGGGTTGTGGATGGCAGGGCCATGTCCCAGGCCACTGTGCTGGCTGAACACTGCCCAGCAGATTGTGAATGTCAGCTAACATATAGAATATACCACGTAATGCTGTCAACTTTATCTTGTGATGTAGTATCAAAAAGCTATTTGTTACCTACAGTCCACCATGTTTCCAAATGTTATGGGAATCCTATAGCTGAATCCAGATCGAGGATAAATACCATAAGACAAGTGCTTTGCTGAAATCAGCAATCCATCTAAAGGCATTTTACCCATCTCTCTCTGGGGCAGCTCAGCTCTTCTGAGACCCCAGCTTAAAAGATTCCACTGCAGCCTACCTTTTATCTAGAAAAATAACACCAATCGCTTGCTTATCATTATCCAAGTATTCCATGGACAACAACTATTTCAACCAGTGTATAAAAGCAAGACCAGATAAGACTACACTACCAAAGTTTATAAATCCCCTGGGGACAGGCAGAGAGTCCCTTCCTATGGCAGGAGGGGCCCCCATATCAGTTTTCATGCTGTAGCTACACAACTTTGCCAAGGCTTCACTCTACACGCACTGACTGGTCCACTTGGGTCTTTTGCTGTGAACAATATGAGTTTCTTTAAGGGGGATCCCCAGGAAAAAGCTGCAACCCTGTAAAAAGCTGCAACCCTGTACTCCAGGGGAGGGCCTGAATACTGTGGGTGATGATATCCAGAGAAGGATTTTTTGTGTAATCTAATATAAAGTGTCCCCCTAATGTCACAGGCTACTTTTAGACACGATTGGATCAGGAGTTCTCTAACCTCGTCAATGGATCGATCCAGTGATGAGTTAATAACTTGATGGACTATTGGAAGGTGACAAGAAACTTAAGAGGTTAAGACCTAGCTGCAGAAGAGTCCCTGGGGGTGTATATTTGGGGTTATGTCTCAGTTGCCTCCCTTTCTTTCTGTGCCATGCGCTATGTACAACAGGAAGTGAGCTGCTTTCCTCTCCTGTGTTGTTGCCCATGATGCTTAGCCTCACGTTGGATCCAGAAGCAACGAAACTAGCTGAGCACGAACAGAATCTTCTAGAACCATGAAACAAACTGTGCTTTCTCTCCTCAGTTTTTTCAAGTTTATTTGTCATAATGATGGACAGCTGACCGACATACTCTGGAGGAGGACTGAGAAGAGTCCTTAGTGATGAAGCAGGTTCAGGTCTGCAGAGGGGGAAGCGAGGATGCATGGGGGTATCACAGACCCCAGGGCCTCTGCCTGGGAGCATCTGTGGGAGAGGCTGTGGGGGTGGGGATAAAAGGACTTGCTTTAGAGTCCCTGCGCCTCTGGAGCCTGTGCCTGGCCTGTCAGTTGTTCCAGATTGATTGGCACAATCACGCAGCAGGGAAATAGATATGGGCCTGGGAATTAGAAAAATCTGGATTCAAATCTCAGTCCTGGTTTTCCTGGTCTGGAGACCTTGAAGGTCTGAGTGTCCTTCTCTGCATCATGAAAGCAGCAAGACGTTTTCCACAGAAGCTTGGTGAGGGAAAAAGGGTAAAAACACCAGGCACAGATCTGAATGTCAGTGTGTTTACCAGGACAGCCCAGCTCTGTCATTCTAACCTGACTGCGCTTGCCTCCTCCCACCTCCTCCAGCTATTCCCGCACAGCCTTGAAGGTGAAGGGAGATTTCTCATCTCCTATACTGCACAGGTCTGTGTCTGTGCTTTCCTCCTGTCATGGTGCAATCCTCCAGCTGACAGCTCCAGCTACTCCATTTATTGGGGAAGAGCATCGCCATAGCAACCATTCCCTGGCTCTACCCTTCCTTCTTCCCCCAGGCTAGGACCTCAGGCCCCTCCATACCTTGCCTGCTGCTGTTTCCAGGGTATAGGCCAGTCCTGTGTGATGACAGCCATCAGAGCGACAGGATTGTGTAACTCAGGTGGTTCAATCAAAGTAACTGGGGTAACCTGAATCTCTCCCCAGCATGCTACCAGAAACGAGTTTGCTGTGCTCTTTGTGAACTCGGAGGGGTGAATGAATGGCTGCGGCTTTGGGAAGCTGGGAGGAAGGGAAGTGACACCTTTGGTAGGTGGCTGTGCAGGAGCTAGTGACAGAGAAGGTGCAGACTAATCCTCTGCTGGCTACCCGTGTCTCTTCTAAGGAAACAGGAAGTGCTGCAGGGGAAAAACAGAGTTAGCTATCAACAAGACATGCAGCTCTCGATTTGGGCCAAATTTAAGGCTGTTATGAATAATTCAATCAGCTTTGGAGGCGCTGAATTCCTTGGGGGAATTAATAACGGACACGTGTTTTTTTTCCCTTGAACCCCTCCCCCTTCTCACCCCAGTCAGTACTGTATTGGTATCACACCTTTGGCAAAGGAGCAAGCAGGTGGGGGAAGGAACAAAGAAGGAGAAAGGGACAGATGGGCTGCGATTTGTTCTGGGAAGAGAGGAGAGGCCCATCGTGAGGATGTGGCCACTCCAATGGAGGTCAAGCAAGTACAACCATCAAAGAAATGCTGCATCCCAACTGGGGCCATTGATCTGTGGAGCAAATGCATCGGAACAGTCTCAGGCCCTAGGTTTCTTAAGTATATAGTGGCCCTCCTTTCTCTAGGTCCACTTTCTGTAGCTACCAAAGACAAATTTTGCTTCAAGACATTAAATGGAAAGTTCCAAAAATGATTGGGTAGTTTAAAAAAAATCTTCACTAATGTGTTTTGCTACAATCTTTATATTTTATTCTTACTTTTTGCTACTAACCTCTTACTGTGTTTAATATTAAAAATAAAAGTTCAGAACTATCCTTGGTTTTGGGTGGCCAGAAGCTTAGTGTAGGGTGGGGTGTCACTATGGGTAATGATGTCTGCTCTCCTGATTCTATCTAGGCAGTGCACAGATGTTGGGAATAGGTCTAGCACCAAGCAAAAAAGTCAAGTCCAAAGACTAGACTGTGGTCTTATTGTGGTGAGTGCGAGACAGATCGAAGAGAGGTAGGAGCTCTTTGTGCTTCTCTGTTCCTGCCCCACAGTCTCTTGTTTCTCTGAGGCCTAATCCCTAGTTCTGACAAGGTTCTGGTATTGGGCTAGAGACCGGCCTCCAGTGTTTTGGTAACATAGTAGACCTACTTAGAAATATCTTTCTATACTCTAAATGCTGGGTAGAGCCGTGTTTGTAAAGAGAAAGTTATTGGGAGATTCAGGTCTCCCAGTTAAAGATATGTCGCTGATAACAGCATAGACACTTTTAAATTTAGTGCAAGCATCATCTTAACCTTGACAGGCACACTGATCTTGGCTATGTGTCTGAACAGGATGGAATCCAGCTAGCTCTGGCTCAATTCTCACCATGTGGAACTGTGGACAAAGGTTCTGCTAACACAGGACAGAAGTGGAGGCTGCTGAGGAACCCTGCTCAGTCGCAACTTTCTCAAGTGTCTCTTGCCCTTATTTCTCACTCTGCCTCCGTATGCCTACAGATGCCTTCAGAGATGCTCATGTTCTCACAGGGAGGTTTGGGATGTGCCAGGTTTCTGGCTTGAACTCTGAGCTAGAGTTCTTTGCTTTCCTGCCAGGGTCTCGCTGCCTGAATGGAGCCATTTTCGGCTGAAGAAGCAAATGTTTGTACTGAAGCTTCCTTCTAGTCTCGCCTCACCAGTCTGTGCTTCCTCACAGGAAGGCATCAGAGGGCAAGCTCCTGCAGCAGAGTTTCTCTTTGGAAGAAGAAATTCCATCCGTTAGTCTCAGTGATGGCTCTGGGTGTAGAGGTCACAGCTCCCACGTGGACCACTTGCCCATTTGTCAAGGAAAGGAAGAGGGGTCTTTTGCTGAAGTGAGATAAAGGAACACTTTCCTAAACTGTTTTAGTCATTCATCACTGTGTGGCCAGGACAGGAGAGCACCTGTCACAGAAGTCCACAGCACCCTGGACAGATGACACTTCTTTGCAAGGGCTTTAGTTTTCCAGGTAGCTTTGAGTTCAGGCCAAGACAGGCCTAGGCAAAGTGGGAGGAGAAGAAAACCCAGAGTTCTGTGGAATCAGAGAAGGCATAAAAGAGATGCAGCATCTTGGAGAGAGGCAACAGGGGCTTGATCCTGTGGGCCAAGAAGGCAGGATGCAAACATGGTTTTTTATTTAAGTGTTCCTATGAGCACTCACTTGGATTCACAGGCCACAGAATTTCTTGACCATTATCACATATCAACATTTGAAATAATCTTACTAGAAAGACAGAAAGGCACCACTTGAAGTGCAGCGTGACTAATAATTATGTTGGGACATGAGATGCCCCTCATGATCAATCCAGGGAAACTGAGTATCCTCACTCAGGGAAAATGGGCTCGGGGGCATTGATTCATTTTGCATGAATGCTCATTTCAATGGCACATTTAGTCCTTGCAATGTTATTAAGATTTTATGTGTCCTCAGGTCCCTCACAATCTGGACCTGCAACTCCAGCAAACAGGCTAGAAGGGCATCATCCCCCACTCACCTGAGGAAGGGCAGGGACTTTTCTTTTGCATAGAGAAACCTTGTAGACCTGAGCAGCCCCACAGAGCTGGAGTCATGTTCCGTATGTTAACTCTCCTGTCCCCAACTGGCTAGTCTCACCCACTTTCTGGGACCAGTCTAATCAGGTGAGGAGACTGTGTTCCCTCCCTGATATGGGTTTCAAGGCTCGCTGTCTCTTTAGGACCCTCTTAAGCAGCCTAGATCCCCTTAAGACATTCAGATCTATGAGGCTGGACAGCATTCTCTGGCCTGGTCTTTGGAGGTCATTATGTGGCTAGTCTGTCTTTTCCCAGCATATGGCATTCTTTCTATTTTCTGAAATACTCTTCTTTAACTGAAAGGGGAGGAAGGGTTTCCCATCCTGTGACCCTAACCCACACAGATGGGTATACACCTTTGTGTATATGTATGTGTGCATATACATTCATTTCTTACTTGTCTCACTGTAGACAGATGAATGGTACCATTTCTCCTTTTACACATTTCTTTATTCTGAACAGATTCATTGAAAATCCTGACATAGGTCTACGTTTCAGAGATGTATTTGATGAGAAATTTTAGAAAGAACATAATTCAGAGCTAAAATAAAAAACACTAATGATAGCCTTTGCTGGAGAGGATGTGGAGTAAGGGGTACACTCATCCACTGCTGGTGGGAATGCAAACTCGTGCATCCACTTTGGAAAGCAGTGTGGCGGTTTCTCAGGAAATTCGGAATCAACCTACCCCAGGATCCAGCAATACCACTCTTGGGAATATACCCAAGAGATGCCCTATCATACTACAAAAGCATTTGTTCAACTATGTTCATTGCAGCATTATTTGTAATAGCCAGAACCTGGAAACAACCTAGATGTCCTTCAATGGAAGAATGGATAAAGAAAGTGTGGAATATATTCACATTAGAGTACTACTCAGCGGTAAAAAACAATGACATCTTGAACTTTGCATGCAAATGGATGGAAATAGAAAACACTATTCTGAGTGAGGTAAAACAGACCCAAAAAGATGAATTTGGTATGTACTCACTCATCAGTGGATTCTAGACATAAATAAAGGTCAGTGAGCCTATACGTCCTTATCCTAGAGAAGCTAAATAAGAATGTGAACCCAAAGGAAAACATATAGTTATCCTCCTGGATTTTGGAAGTAGACTAGATTGCCAGACAAAATTTGGGATCTTGGGGGTGGTGGTGGGGTGGTGGTAAGGGGTGATGGGGAGATGTGGAGAGAAAAATGAGGAGGGGAGACCCTGGGGGAATGAGATGGTTGGGATGGAGGAAGGGTGGATAGGGGTGCAGGGAAGAAGATAATTAAGGGAGCCATTTTAGGGTTAGCAAGAGACTTTACTCTAGAGGGGTTCCCAGGTATCCATGGAGATGTCCCCAGCTAGTTCCTTGGGCAGCTGAGGAAAGGGAGCTGAAATGGCCCTTTCCTATAGCCATACTGATGAATATCTTGCATTTCACCATAGAAGCTTCATCTGGCGATGGATGGAGATAGAGACAGAGACCCACATTGGAGTGCAGGACTGAGCTCCCAAGGCCCAAATGAAAAGCTGAAGGAGGGAGAACATGAGCAAGAAGTCAGGACCGTGAGGAGTGCACCAACCCACTGAGAAGGTGAGGCTGGTCTAATGGGAGCTCACCAAGGCCTCGACTGGGACTGAAAAAGCATGGGATCAAACCGGACTCTCTGAACATTTTGGACAATGAAGGCTGACTGAGAAGCCAAGAACAATGGCACTGGGTTTTGATCCTACCGCATGTACTGGCTTTGGGGGAGCCTAGTCTGTTTAGATGAGCACCTTCTTGGACCTGGAGGGAGGGGGTTGGACCTTGGACTTCCCACAGGGCAGGGAACCCTGACTGCTCCTGGGACTGGAAAGGGAGGGGGAGGGGAGTTAAGGAAGGGGGAAGGAAATGGGAAGAGGGGAGGAGGCAGAAATTTTTAAAAATAATAAAAAAGAAAAAAGAACATAATTCAGATCAGATATTTCATTGGTTGGCAAAAGAAATCCTTAAGTATAGTATGGTCATGTACTGTCATGTGATACTTCTGTCCATGCTGGACCACAGATATAAAGGTGTTCTCATAAGACCATGATGGAGCTGAGAAATTCCTACCACCCAGTGATGTAAAAAGTCATAGCTCAATGAATTCCTCATGTCTGATATACTATAGTCTTAGACAAATTAACTGTGCCGCCAGTTACATAAAAACACAGGACATACATACATACAGTATATAATACTTTGTAATAGTCACAGTGTTGCTGGTTTATTATATTTATTATGTTATATGTTAATCGTTATTTCATAGTGTACCCCTTATACTTGCATAAACACCATTAGCATGAAGCTGCCTCCATCAGACTTCTCTGAAGCGGGCTGGACGAGACCTTGCTGCTATAGGTCACTCCAGTTGCGTGCATGCCACTGCTTCAAAGAACCTTTAGTGGGACAAGAAAGGGCAGAAGAATGGAATGATGGCATTTTCCTGACCCACAGCACAGACTGTGGGGCTTGGTTCTTAGTTTTTTTCAGATCCTTGTTATCCGGGAGGGACAAGAAGAATGCCTGGCATCAGGGCGAGGGACATCTCTACCTTTACCACTGCTCCATGCAAAGACCTTGGGCAGAACAACCAGGTGCAGTTCTAGTCTGTGAGCTCAGGTGCTGGCCTTTTCAGGGCTTTTATGCAAGAGGATCATCTAATCAGGATGCCCCTACAGGTGTTCTAGTATGGAAAAAGCCTGTCCATTGGGGAAACTTGGTGAGTGCTCATTAACTCAGTATGCCTTATATTGTAGGAAGTGTTTTTTTTTTTAAAAAATAAAATCTGTTAATCCCAGCACTCGGGAGGCAGAGGCAGGTGGATCTCTGAGTTCGAGGCCAGCCTGGTCTACAAGAGCTAGTTCCAGGACAGGCTCTAGAAACTACAGGGAAACCCTGTCTCGAAAAAAAAAAAAAAAAAAAAAAATAAAATCTGATTTGATTTTTTTTAAAAAATATTTATTTATTTTTTATGTATACAATATTCTGTCTGTGTAGATGCCTGCAGGCCAGAAGAGGCCATCTGTAACCTCATTACAGATGGTTGTGAGCCACCATGTGGTTGCTGGGAATTGAACTCAGGGCCTTTGGAAGAGAAGGCAATGCTCCTAACCGCGGAGCCATCTCTCCAGCCCCCTGATTTGAATTTTTTTTTTTTGAGTCAGGGTTTTCTCTGCAGCTTTAGAGCCTGTCCTGGAGCTAGCTCTTGTAGACCAGGCTGGTCTCGAACTCACAGAGATCCGCCTGCCTCTGCCTCCCGAGTGCCGGGATTAAAGGCGTGCGCCACCACCGCCCGGCCCTGATTTGAATTTTTACAACCTCTTTAAGGAATATATAGATCACTGTGTTTTACTGTTTTTATAAGGAAAGTTGAGGTTCAAGGAGTAGGTGGATGTCTCAGGTCACATAGTTATTACTAGAAGCTCTTACCTTCGTAACTGCAGAGACCAGTAGGAAGGTTGAAAGGCGCAGAACCTTCATGTCCACAGAAAGAAGGCCTGGTGGCTTTCTTCCGTCTCTGCTGGTTCGTCTTCCTGGGATCTTGGGAGAGCAAGCTGCAGGGGAGCACATTTCACACTGAATTATGGAATTATGCCTCTAAGCAAACAGCACTCAGTACAGTTGGATGCAATGAAATGGGGTTTGTGTTGGAATCTATTATAGTCCCAACATAAATTAATTATAGTGCTTCTGCTGCAGGGAACCTTCATGCATAATTAACATTTACTGAAGGAGGATGGGGCAAGAAAGAGGAAGGGAGTTGCCATCTTCTTATACCATGGGCAAGCTGAGGAGAGACTGGAAGGATTTTCTGTTGGGGCTCAGAGAGACCCCACTGGCCAACCTCCATGTGAGTGTTAGTAATAGTATCCAATTATGCACTCTTCTGGGCACACTATACATAGTTTAGTTTTCAGAACAGCCTTGCAGTATTGCAAGGGCAAATTAAAAATGAAGAAACTGAGGTTAATGTACTTGCTTAGATTAACACAGTGAGACTAACATGTTTGCCTCCCACCCCCAATGTCACAGCCTGTGGACTGCAAGCTACAGTTGGTCTTTTACTTCTAATGTTAGCCAACTCTAATATCCTTCAATCATTATAGGCCCATTGTAGTAACCATAACTTCGTGTAGGAGGGAATATCAGGGATGGGCAGTGTAGTTTAGGGATGTGTGGGTCAGAACTGACTGCCCACCATGACTGGACAGGATCTTCAGAGTGTTGGCATCATCTAGCCTTGGAGAGTTAGCCAGTCCTCTTGGGCTGAGTGCCTGGGGATGTGTAACAATAACCATGGGAGCCAACACAGAGCCAGCACTTTCCCTGTGTCTGGAGTTTCTCTACATGTTTTGAGTGCGACATTTTTTCTGAGTCTCTTGGATTTGGAAAAGACAAGAACGTGCTCACTTTCTAGATGAGAAACAGGAACACAGAGTTGATGAGCCGGATGCTTTGAGTGTGCATGCCACCCAAAGGCTCCTAAACTGGGATCTTGGTCCCCATATTGTAGTGGAACCTTGAAAGAGTGGGGGCTTGAGGAAGATAATTGGCTCATGGAGGCCTCCTCTTTGGAAAGGGTTAGTGCAGCTCTTATTGCACTGGGGAGTTATTTTCAGGATGTTGTGAAGGAACCCAGCGATTCCTCTGAGTCCCTCCTCTGCACGATCTCTGCACTGTGATGAAGTTTATCAGGGTGTTCTTGGAGCTCAGGAGATGCTAGTTCTGTGCTCTTAACACATCTTAACAGAGACATGCAGCAACAAACCTCTATACTTGTCATTCTGTGTTGTGGCTTTGGGTCTGGAATGTTCCTTGGGGGCTCATGTATTTAAGCCTGATTGTCTGATGGTGGCACTGACAGAAGCATTAGGAGTGGGAGGCCGAGTTAGGCCAATGAGGTCATGTCTTTGGATTCCATCTCTTGTCTCCTACTCCACCTTACTCCTCTTGGTGTTTTCTGGCCTTTGTGAACCGAGCAGAGTTGCCCCCGTCCCCACCATGTTCTCCATCATGACGGTCTGCCTCTGCAGGAGCAAAGGAACAACACATCCAGTGACCTCGCCTTAACCATCGAAATTATGAGCCGGAGTGCTTTTCCTCCTTTTAGCTGAACTTCTTCAGTATTTTATCACACTGACACAACATTGACTAGCATACCCAGCCTCCGGGTTTTCTGTACAGTAACATAAAACCAACTTTTATAAGGAACTAGTTTGAACCACTCAGCACAGACATGATGGACTGTAGATCTGGCATCAGGCTTCCCCAGCCTGAGGGTTTTTTAAGCTGGCATTAAACTGTAACCTTACACCCAGAGAGATACCAATCTAGGCTCCTGACCAGACTATCTGTTGTGTTTTTTACTTTGTTACACACGAATCACGCTGTTGTAACATTGTAAACAACACAGTGGGAGGTGGTCTCTTCTTCCAGAGAGGGTCTCTTTACTCAGCCACTTCTTATCAAAAACAAACAAACAAACAAAAACAAAACAAAACAAAACAAAACTCTCTTTTAATGGATATTTCTTCTTACTGTACCTAGGGACCACATGAACACGGAGTAAGAGCATTGGTAAGAACACTCACTGGTTCTGGAACCAGGTAAACTGGCTGTATACATTGTTCCTTTTGTTCTCACCTATGACTGAAAACAACCTCAAAAACTCCGAACTCCTAGGCCTTTCACATGCAAGGCAATCCATCAATGCAGGTGCCCGTCAGGGATTTGCCGATGACTGGCTTCTTACTCATTAGGGCAGGAGGCTGAATGTGACTTGGATCCATAAGTAAATGCTGCAGACAGGTTGATGAGGAGGAGCCAGTACAGATATGTGAACACATGCCAAAGAGCAAACGTTTGTGCAGACTACAGTTTGAGTGCTATGTATATGTATGTCTGTGAGCTTCTAAGTACATACGTGCTTGCATTCTTAGCAAGCAGAACTGACTGTGCCTATGTCTTTTCATGAAGACATTAAGGAGATGGCAAGAAAGATTTTGATTCTCAGGGAATAAGATGGGAGAGGAGCCCAAGGTTTCCTTATAGAGGCATGCTGGCTGCCCCACGAACTGAAGCCAGCAGTCTGCACTTTTTCCTGGGTCTCAGCTGGAGGCATGCTGCTTTCGTGACAGGAAGCTCAGTTTCTGGAAAGCTGCCCTCCCTCCTTGCTTACTTTCTCTGCACTCCTCCTTACGTGGGGCTTCTCTGGGTCCCCCACATCACCCATGGTGAGGCTTGTAAGTACAGAAATGCCAGCCAGGTGTCTGCACGGACCAAATGCAAATAGTCTATGTGTGGAAGTCATGTGCATCTGGATAACATCTGCCCACATTTGGCTCTGGAAAACCACAGCTTTGTCAAGTTCTCCAGAGCCCACATTGTGAGCTCAGGGCCTGAAGGATGACTTGTTTCCCTCACAGTATCTTGCTGTCTGTTCTGCCCTCCAAGCTTCCATGTAGTTGCTCTGTCCTTGGGCAGGTACCTGCTTCATTGCTCATTCCCAGCCTCCTTGTCTTTCCAGACTCTAGGTCTTCTGCCTCCTCCCTTCTCTCTAGTCACAACCTTTCACAGAGACGGAGAAACTCAGGCCTATGGGATTGTTTGACGGCCCCAAACAAATTATGAAACTCTACATGACTGCCCTGATTCTGTCAACCAACCTGTTTGGAGACACACAGGCCCAACGCGGGATCTGACCCTGACTTGAGCGAGGTGCCCTCTCTTTCAGCTCTCCTTAGGTGCTCTTCAGCACCCAGTCTCTCTTTTCACAGACTTTCAGTGTGTCCCCTGGAGAGAGGCCTCTACATGGGCTGGATCTCAGTCAGTTGTAACATTCTTGACAAATACTTCATTTTGAAAAGGAGAAGGAAGGTGATGTTGGCTTCACTGCTCCAACACAGCCTCAGCCAAGTGATGAGCTCGGCACAAGGAGGGATGGAGGTGCTGAAGGGCTGCACCCAGCTGAGGGCACGAGGAGAATGGTACCTACATCTGTGATATTTCCACTAAATTTATCTCACCACCTAGCCAGACCTCCACAACCATCTCAGGCAAACCAGCATTCAACAAAATACCCAGGTCGGAGTCTTCACAGTTGTTGGGGTTATTGAAAGCAAGGATGATCTGGAAAACTGCCATAGACAAGAACATTCTAAGGAATCAGCAACGAAACATAATATAGTATACTGATTGGGATCCTAGTACAGAAACGGAAAATTATAGAGACGTGAGAAACTAGGAATGAACTACAGACTTTGGTTATTAATGATGCATTGGTATTGCGTCATTTTTGTGTCATACAAACCATAGCAATGTCTGATAATACTAGAGAAGACAAAGGTGTGATTTGTATAAAAACTTTTTGCAGTTTTCTCATTTCATCTGCATTTCCAAAACTCTTCTAAAATGAAAACTTTATTAAAGGGTTTTCGGCTTTAGTTCTCATAGGTAAGGAGCTTGGATGTTATTTCTCTCTCTCTTAACAAGTACACAGTTGACAAAACATCCACATCTCTAACTCTTGTCAGATATAACAAAGGACTGAGGTGACAGGAAAACTTGTGCACCCAGGTTGGCCATTTAGACTCTCCCAGAGCAGAAGCCTCCATGGGAAGCAGGGGCGAAAACTCAGTTACAGAAACAGATTGCTAGTGTTCACCGTGGCTCAGGCTGTGCGGTAAGTCTCCAGAGGAGTTGTAGGAGGTGACATACTTCCTTTGGCTTCAGAAGCCAATCATATTTTTTGTGTAAAGACAGAAGGAAAGTTCTTTCATGCTCCTGGCAGAAGGAGGGAGAAAGCCATTTTATTTATGCCCTGAGTACCTGGATATTGTGTTAACACTCCAATACAACTTAAGGAAGAAAGAGGTCAATTTTGGTTACAGTTCCAGGTTCTAGTCTATCATAGTGGGATTGTCACAGTGACAGGAACTGGAGGGAGCTGGTGATGTCGCATTCATAATCAGGAGCAGAGGCAGTGAGGAACGCTTACTGATGTTCAGTTTCCGCTCTCCATAATCCCAGAATTCCAGTTAGGGAATGACACTACCCACAGAGGGTGGGTCTTCCTGCTTCAGGTAGTGCAATTAAGACATGCTCAAAGGCACCTCCCAACTGATTAGACACTTCTCCCACAATGGCACCAATAACCATCACAATTTCTCTCAGGAGGATGAGGGTGAAACGTTGTATTTAAGGCACCGAGCAAAAGGAAACTACCTAGAATCTTGTATCCAGCAAAAAAATACTTCAACAGAGAAGGGGCAATAATCCTCAAAGAAACTTTTTGAGGGAAATTTATTACTAGATTGTCTTGTCTTGAATGTTCAATGAAAATTTTCGGAAAGAAGAAAAATGATGTCAGAGATCTCGGTCTACATAAATAGTGAAAGTGAAGTAAAATCCTTTTGTCCTCCTAGAATTAGTTGATGAAATAAATACCAGTTTGGACAAAATAATGATAGCTACAAATGTATTTGGTAATTATAGCTCTGAATAAGTGGAATATATGTGTGATAGTTGATCTTCATTGTCGGTTTGACTGGATTTAGATCCAGGACATACCAGAGGTATGTCTATGATGGATTTTCTAGATATGAGTAGCCCAGGGAAGATGAACACGCTAATTTCTGTAGCACCATCCCATGGGCTGGGATTCCTGCTTCCTGGCACGTGACCAGCCACCTCATACTCTGACCCTCCTCACAATGATGGATGGCAGTTGCTCTTAAACACAATGTAAAATAAATTCTCATTCCTTATGTTGTTTCTGTCGGGCATTTTGTCCCAGGAATGAGAGAAGTGAGTAATACATAATCAGATAAGGAGCAGAACGGTGGTAGGAACTGGGAACACCCTGTATGAAGTTCTTGTACAACTTGTGAGCTGTCATGAACTATTTGAGAAAGGACTAAGACTAGCTATAAATGCATAATAGAAACTCAAAAAATCAGATATATGTTATATATATATGATGATAAAATATTTTAAAGTATAATTAATGTGCTTAAAATAGAAAAATGTAACCACATCAGAAGTTCTATCAAAGCTAGAAAGGGTATAAAAAGAAAACAAGAGCTGTGAGGTGACTTAGGCCTGTAACCCCACTTAGCCCTGTAATCCCAGCCCCATGGGGTTGAAGTAGGAGAGCTGCTATGAGAATGAGGACAGTCCATGCCACAGTGTAGATCTGGCATCAAATCAAATTAAAGAAACACAAAAACCCATGTCTGTGAAATGGCTCAGTTGCTGAGGAACCCTTGTAAAAGTCAGTACAATAGTGTAAGCATCTGTGATCCTAGGGTGCTCTTACAGGAGATGGGTGGTGGAGACAGGAACATCAGCCAGATTAGAGGCCAGGTACCCGAAAGTACCCAGTGTGACAGAAACAAGAGAGACTCAACCTGAACAAGCTGGAAGGTGAATCCTGAAAGTTGCCTTTTAATCAACATATGCTCTCTAACACTCTCATGTCTTGATCGTTCCATAACGCCCCACTAATAAATAAAAATAGATTCTCCAAACACACCTACTTTTGCCATTTGGGGACAGGTAAATGGGTTGAAAAAATCAACTACAGAGGCCACTCAAAACTGATGAAAATAAACCAGGAGATAAATAATTACCTAAAGAAAGGAAGAAAAGAAAGGGTAATGTTGAGAGGTAAGGAAAGAGAGAAGAGGGGGAGTGAGAACCTACAAAGCTCACGCTGGATCTAAATTTTCTAGATTCCACCTTCTAATGCTGAGATAATAGGCATGCACCATCCAGATATAGTAGGACTTATTTTGAACATTAACATTGTAACTACACCTTTAACAACAAAGACTTCCAGGTGGATAAAAATATGATAGGGCCCGAGTAGATGTACTGTCTATGAGATATGGCTTAAATAGAAAGATGCAGAGAAATTAGAAATAATGGAATGGAAATATACTGTCACGTTAATCAGAAGAAGGCCTGTCTAGCTCTGTTATGTTCAGAAAAGCAGGCTCCAGAGAGAGCAAAAGGGATGAGGATAAAGGAGTTCATCAATAATGGTAAAAGGTTTGCTTCTTTTAAAGGACAGAATAATTCTTAAATGTATGCCTAACAGCCGTGACAAAACAAAGGAGATAAACCTTGATGGATCTGCAAGGAGAAAGGGTTGAATCCAATAGCATGGCTGTGGAGGTTCCCATCCTATTGGGTTAGTAGTTGACACATCCAATTCCAGGAGACTGGTGAGGACACAGAACAGCACCACTAGTTAACGAGATCAGATGATGATGTCATTCAACACAGACACTCCTCTCAAGGGTGCATGGAATAGGTACCCAGATAGAAAACACTGTGGGCTTTCAAACACACTTCACCAAATCTAAAAGGATCCAAATCATGCAAGGCATGATCTCTGACAATTAAACAAGATTAGACGTAAGCAACAAAAGGTAGCCTGGATATTTATAAATAGTTGGACATTAAAAAAAACATGTACCTACGTAACACAGAATTCAAGAGGAAAATCTCCAAGGGATAATGTGATGAAAATTAAAACCATTTCTCAACTGAAAAGGTTATTTTTTAGCACAGAATTTATAAAGTTCAAAAGAAGAGTTCAAGGTTAATAAACTAAGCATCTACCTTAGGAAGCTACAAGAAATGGAGAAAAATTCAAAGTAAACAACAACAAAGAAGTAAATAGTAAAACAAGAATTGGTAAAATATAATGTAAAAAAAAAAATCCAACAGAGAAAACCAATAGAACCAAAGGCAGCTCTTTGAAAATATTAATGAAATTGGATAAACCACCACACGCAGGTTAACTAAGAGAAGTGGAATAGATACAAATCATTCCTATAACATATGAGCAGGAAGCCATTTATAAAGATCCCTGGATATGTAAAGGATGAAAGGATATCAAATTGCCTAAGACAAATAAGACTGAACAACACAGTGAAATACACAATTTACCAAAATTCATGGAGAAATAGATGATTTGGCTAGGTACATGTCTATTACAATTGAAACAGTTATACCCTCTGCTCCAAAGAGAAAGCACAAAGTCTGGGTGTTTCTTTGTTTCTGGAAACCTACAAAATGTTTAAGCGAAAAATCACCACAGTTTTCCACAATCTCTTCTAGGAAATGAAAGTGGAATCAGTCTAAATGCTTCTTATATTGCAGGAGGGGGAGTGCTTCTCGAGCGTCTCACAGATAGCAATGTATATGCACATATATTTTCATATTCACATATATATTAAAATATATATTTCATGTGCATGCATTCAGATGACCTTGGGAAATATTCCATTATGTAAATGTACCACATTTTTCTATCCATTCATCCACTGACTGATGTTTAGTTTATTTCTAATTTCTGACTGTTATGAATACATCCACATAGAATGTAATTGAACAACTGTCTTTCTAGTAGAATCAAGCATCCTTTGGGTAAATTTCTAAGAGTGGTTTAGCTAGATCTTGAGGTAGATTGGTCCACAGCTTCCTGAAGGACCACCGTAGTGATTTTTTATTGTGGCCGTATTCCCACCAGCAATGGATGAGTGTTCTTTTATTCCACATCCTTGTTGACATCCAGTCTTGTGGACTGAGAAGCTATTGAATTCTTGGCCTTTTGGTCATGACACAGCCATTGTTGAACTACTTGTAACCACACCCTGTAAGTCAGTCTAATACATCCCCTTTCATAATATATGTTGGTTTCCTCTGAGTCCCTGGCCTGTCTAGTATTAGGTTTTACAGTCAGTACACCTCACAAATATGGATGTCAATGTTCTCACTATAATATATACATATATCATATAAAAATATAACAATACATATATAATATAAATACATAATATAATTGATGTGTGTATATAATTATACAACATATGCATATATATGATATTTATATCACTCTGCAAGTTCTGTTTCTTTAGAGAACCCTCTCTAATACAGCATATTTTATTTTATTTTGATGTAACAAAACACACAAGACTGCTTGGATTAAGAAGCAGAGAGTTCTATTCAGCTCAAATTAGAGACTAAATGTATTTCAGAAGGCATGACAGTGCTTTTAGTGAGAATTTTCTCGGTTACTTTTCATGCCAGGGGATACCATGGTACACGTTCATGTGAAAACAAGATCACATTGTGGTATGCAAAAACAGGGAGCAGAGATTAGCTATGCTAGCCTCTCATGATAACTTCCAAGGGAAGTGTCCACAAAGGTCCCAGAGGTCCTCTCAATACTTAGGACCATACTATCAGCTAACAACTCATGAACCTTTGAAGAGAAACCACATCTAAAGCATAGCAGAATGCCGTGTAAATGGTTATACTGTCACACTTAGAATAATGACAAGAAATATGTCTGTGCATGCTCAATAGGAATACAATTTGTTTCATTTTTTTTAAAGATTCATTTTATTTTATTTAATGTGTATGGGGGTCTTGCTTGTATGCGTGTTTTCACATGCCTGATGATTGCAGAGGTCAGAAGAAAGCATCATCTCTCTCAGAACTGGAGTTACAGATGGTTGTGAGTTACCATGTAGGTACCATGAATGTAACCTGAGTCCTCTGCAAGAGTAACAAGTGCTCTTAACCATGGATCAATCTCTCCAGGCCCTGTCACAAATATGATTGATCCAAGGTCAGCTGAATGAATACAGATAGAATCTACAGATGTGAGAGCTGATGTACTTCTAATTCATTGTATAATGAGAGTGTCATGCTAATAGTCAACCAGATAAAGATATTATAAGAAAGGCAAACTAAGATCAATATACCTCATAAATATATATCTAGAAATTCTCAATAGATTAATGAATTTAATTCATTATATAAAAGAATATATTATATAAAAAGAATATATGATAGCCAAGTTGAACATATTACAAACATGCAAGGTTGATTGAACATGTGACAATTGATGCAATTCATCATATTAGTACTAAAGAAGAAAAATCATGTAATTATGCTCACAAACAAGCAAAAGCATTTAACAAAATTGAATATGTCATCATGATAAAAAAAATCCTCAGCAAATAAGGTATAGACCTTCCTAGACTGGGTCAAGACACTGCACAAAACCCAGGCCAACATTACATGCAATGATGGGAAACTTGAATCTTTTCTACTAATACCAGGGTCAGGAGAAAAATGTCCCCTTTCACTACTGCTTTTTAAAGTAGACCAGAAGCAAGGGATCTCCCATTGGACTTCAGACCTGCTCAACAAGAAAGAAACTAATACCAGACACTGGAAAACTAGCTAATTAACTGCTGGTCATGAAATCATGATCATTAGAGGATAATCTACAACCAAGCACTAATTAACCAAACCAGCATAATCCCTGACAATTTATAAAGATTTGTCTTTTGACCACAGGTAAATATAGTTCTCTGGTGTAGGAGGTCCTTCTGTATTTGTATTGCTTTCATTGGTTATTAAAGACAATGCTTTGGCCTAGTTGATAGGGCGTATCTCAAGTAGGTGGGGAAGACAGAACAGAATTCTGGGAAGAAGGGCAGAGTGGCAGATGCCAAAGTTCTCCTGCCTGAGACAGACGTTGGTTAGACTCATGCCGGTAAGCCACAGTCAAGTGGCAATACACATTAATGGAGATGGGTTAAACTACTATGTAAGAGTTAGCCAATAAGAATTTAGAGCTACTGGGCCAGGCAGTAATTTAATTAATACAATTTCTACGTGGTTATTTCAGGGGTAAAGTTAGCTGGGTGGCAGGACGCAGCCTGTTCCTCTGACAACAGTCCTCACACCTCATCAAGGAAATTTCTCTTTGTAACAGAGAAGACCAACAAAACCTCACAACCAATTAATATGCAGAGTTATGGAGCCCAGTCCTAATAGATACATCTACAAAGCACTCCCCACCCAAGGCTCTGGAAAGACAGAAGAAGAGGGGGTGGAAAGATCTATGAGCCAGACTCTGCTATGAGACTGTCTCATAGTAACATCAGAAATTGCACCTGTAGAAATTCTCATCAACATGACCTCCAAAATGTGAGCTGAGCAAGGAAAACACCAACAAACATGGCAAACTTCAGGAGAAAAAGCCAATGAGGCCTCAACCCTACACAAAGAACTGCAGGCAATGAGTAAAGCTGGGAGTGGGGGGAGGAGGTTTTTCCCAGGAAAGAGCACAACAATTAGTTTTCCAGTGCCAAACAGCTCTGAAAACGCAGATGTAAGTGACAATGTATGAACTCAACAGGTCATATTTGAGTATATATATATATATATATATACATATATATACATATATGTATATATATATATGTATATATGTGTGTGTGTGTGTGTGTGTGTGTGTGTGTGTGTGACCTTTGGTTTGATAACCCACAATGCCCCAAACTCAATCTATGAAGGAATAGACTAGCAAACCTGGCATGATACAAATAAAATAATATGTTCTGTGAAAGACACCATTAGATGAATGAAAACAGGAAACATGGGTTGGGAGAAAACCTCTGCAAAGTTCTTGTCAGACACAGACACAGGACTCACACCTGAAATATATGGAAAACTCTTCAATGACATGGAAACAAATATATATACACAGCTGAGGAGAAAAGAGACCATGAATTCGAAGGAGAGGAGGGCGCAGTATATCGAAGCATTTGGAGAGGAGGAAGAAGAAATATAATAAAAGTGCAGTATCAAAAATAACAATATCAAAAGGTGTACTGGAAGTCATAATGCAGTAAAATAAGGAAATCGCACAAAAGTCATATATACTGGTAAGAAATAAAACTTTGTCCATGATTAGCATGATTGTCTATGTAGAAAATTTCAAAGAGTCATCAATAACTCAAATCTCAAAACTAAGAAACGGTTAGAGCAAGTTTACAAGACTGCATGTTACCATAAAATCCAAACACAGTTTTCTGTAACAGTGAAGAGCAACTGGAGGCTCTTCAATAAAAACTGCAATGTTATTTGCATGACACCAGAAATGAACAGTTAGGTAATGAATCAATCAAAACATATGGGAAATCTGTGCGACTGAAAAAAAAAAACTGTAAGAATCTCATGAAAGAATTAAAAGTTATAAATAAATAGATATACACACATAGAAAAAAATCTGATATTATTGAGATAGCAGCTCCTTTCCACTTGGTGTACAGTCTTAGTTCAATGTCAACCTCAGGTCCAGAAAGTAATAACAATACTACCTGATTTCTTTTTGATAAAGGGTTATATTATGTAGCCTTGGGCAGCATGGAATTCACTATGTAGATAAGAAAGGTCTCAAATTCACAAAAATTTGCCTGTCTCTGTGTCTGAGTGCTAGTATTAAAGGTGTGCAACATCAAAACTGGCAATACAATTTGATTTTTAAACTTAATGTGGAGTTACACTAAACAAACACTGTCATGCTGACTTAAAAATAGATCGGTGGATCCATGAATGGGACTGAAAATTCCCTACAGATCCACACAAACACAGTCAGTAAGTCTTTCATAAAGGACAAAGGCGATTCAGTGCAGAATATTAGCCTTTGCAACTAATGGTGCTTGAACACGTGGGCATTCACAAACAGCCTTCCCCGAGTCACAAAAATGAAGTAAAAATCAATACTTTGCATCTGAAATGAAAGGATATAAAGAATATGAAACACAGAACACAACACTAAATGACCTTTGGCTTGATAATGGCTACCCACAATGCCCCAAACACAATCTATGAAGGAACAGACTAACAAATCTGGCATGATACAAATCAAATAATTATGTTCTGTGAAAGACACCATTAGATAAATAAAAACAGGAGCTGTGGGTTGGGAGAAAATCTCTGCAAAGTTCTTGTCAGACACAGGACTCACACCTGAAATATATGGAAAACTCTTTTCAGTGACAAGGAAACAACCAACCTAAACATAAAATGGCTAGGGGACCAGAACTGACAACTTGCAAAACTATGTGCACAGATGGAGCTAAGATCACAAAAGGACAGTAGGCGTCGTGTGTCACCCGAGGACTGCCAGCAGAACAGTGCTACGTGGTGACGCACTAGAATGTAAAGTCTACAACACTCACTGACGCTGACAAGATGCAAAGCAACCAGCACGCTCCTTGCCTGCTAGTGGAGCCACTGCTATAACTACTCTGGAAGACAGTTTGGTAGTTTCTTTCGAAACTAAACACAGACTTACGATCTGGCAAAGAGACTCCTCAGCGTTTGACCCAAAGGAGTTAAAAACTTATGTCAACAAAAATTCTGTGCATTATTTCAGTGGAAGCTTTGCTCATAATTGAGTAAACTTGGAAACAATTGATTTTCTCTTTGACAAGTAAATAAATAAATTGTAATATGTCAATTAAAAATTCCGTGATTAATAATCAGTGATGAACTGGCCTTGTTCTGTAGTCAGACTGATGAATATCTTAATTATCACCATAGAATCTTCATCCAGCAACTGATGGAAACAGAGGCAGAGACCCACATTGGAGCACTGGACTGAGCTTCCAAAGTCCAGTTGAAGAGTGGAAGGAATGAGAATATGAGCACAGAGGTCAAGACCATGATGGGTTCACCCACTGAAACAGTCTACCTGAGCTAATGAGAGCTCACCAACACCAGCTAAACTGCAAAGGAATAAGCATAGGACAAACTAGTTCCTCTGAATGTGGTTGACAGTTGCATTGTTGGGGCAGAATGAGGGGTCACTGGGAGTGGCACCAGAATTTATCCCTACTGCATGTACTGGCTCTTTTGTAACCTATTCTCTTTGGATGAATACCTTGCTCAGCCTAGATACAGTAGGGAGGGCCTTGGACCATCCAAAAATCAATGTGCCTTACACTCTCTGAGGAGTGGATGAGGGTGGGGTGAAGGGGTGTGTGGAGAGAATAGGAGGAGGGAAAGGAGTAAGAACTTGAATTGGTATGTATAATGAAAAAGATAGCTTGTTTTCTCTTTAATAAAAATAAAAAATCAGTAATTATAAAAGGTATTAAGTCACACAAGATATGGAAAAGAAAAGGAAAAGTCATGACAGGTATAGTTCAGTCTACACAGCATTCCAGAAAAGACAGACTAATTGTGGAAATAATTCATTGGCATCTAGGAGCTTGGGAGGCAGGAGAGCTGAAGAGAGGGCAGGCAGAATCTGTCCCATCTGCCGCTGTATAGGAGGGCATGTTATTTTATAGTAGTCTAAACCAGCAGTTCTCAACCTTCCTAACGCTGCAACCCTTTAATACAGTTCTTCATGCGGTAGTGACCCCCAACCACAAAATTACTTTCGTTGCTACTCATAACTGTAATTTTGCCGCTATTATGAACTGTAATGTCAATATCTGAGATTCAGGATATCTGATATATGACCGCTGTGAAGGTTCATGCCCCACAGGTTGAGAACCTCTGGTCTAAACCCATACAGTGTGGATCACAGCGCTTCTCTAAACTATGGGATTTTGATAAATAACAACAGTATAGAATTGCTAACTATAGCAGGTAGAAGACAGAAGATTCCTAATCAAGAAGACTTCTAGAATGTAAATGATAAGTTTTCATTTTTGCTCAAGTTTTAGGCAAATCTCAAATCATTTAAAAAGGCATTTTAATTAAAAGTAAGTAAAACAGAACATTTATTTAAAAAATTGAACAATAGGACCTGGTTGAAGTGACTTGGTTGTTAAGAATGCTTGCTGCTGTTCTAGAGGACTAAAGTTCCATTCCCAGCACTCATATTGGGCAACTCCAGGGAATCTGAGAACATTTTATGCTCTCCATGGACACCCCCCCACACACACACATGTGCAGATTCAAACCCATACACATAAGTAAAATAAATCTTTAAGCCAACAAAATGGAATAATAAAATACTTTGTGTTGCCTTGTTGCTTTCCTCAAATACCTGATGGAAGTAAGTTGTGGGAAGGATTCACTTTGCATCACAATGAAGGGTGCAGGTCATCATGGAGAATAAGGCACAGCGGCAGGGGTATAAGCGAGCTCAGCTGGTCACACTGTATCCAGTGCCGCTACCTCACTTTTTCTTATTCGTTCTGTGACTCCAGTCCATGCAATATTGCCTCCCACAATTACGGTTGTTCTTCCTATCTCAACCCAGCACTAGAGCAGTGATTCTCAACCCATGGGTCACGACCCCCTTGGGGTGCACATTAGACACTTGCATTGCTATTCCCAACAGTAGCAAGTTATAACTATGAAGTAGCCGTGAAATAATTTTATGGTTGGGGGTCACCACAACATGAGGGAATGTATTAAAGGGTCACAGCATTAGGGAGGTTGAGAACCGTTGCACTAGAGTTGTTTACATAAAGATTCTACATCCATCATGTTGGCTAAGAATGGTAGCCATTCCCTCTGCGTTCCCTTCTCCTCCACATGCTGTTAGACCATAGAGCCTCCCAAGCTGATAGAGTGACCCTCTCATTCCCCAGCCCAGGGGTGGAGGGAGGAGGATGCTTGGGCTGTGGTGGTGGATGGTCAGAGATGAGTGTCCCTGTAAGGGCCTGGCACTGAGGCTGAAGGTTCGAACGTTGTAGTTTTATGCTTCCCTCTGTAGTGGGGTTCTTTATTGACCTGGGGTTGATATCCATATTGTCTAATCATAGTGAGGCTGGAGTCCTAGAATGGAAGTTTCTTATCTGGAAATAAAAAGTAAAACACATTTAAAAACCACAAAACCCAAAACGTGCTTAGGGCTCTCAAGTGCTCTTGACATTTCTGTCTTAAATGTCTTGGAGACTAGATAAAAAGCGTGTGTAGCCACTTTTCCTGTGGCCAAACATCTGGCCTTAAAATTCCTCTTCCATTTTTTACTTTTTTCTTTCTTTACAAGATGGATATGCAACTCACTCATCTACATGAAGCACCCTTGTTCTATTCTGTGCAGCTAAATTTTGGTTTAGTGGATGCCTGCTCTGGCGCCATCTCCTCGGCTCAAGCCTGCAAACCTTCTCCACAAAAATGCTTCTGGTGGGAAACCCCAGAACACCAATCATAGGTGCTGAACCTTGCCTTTCTACCCACAGACCATATCAACAGCTGCTTTAGCTCCCGGCTGCTCTGCACGAGCCGGGGACTGGTTACTGTCAGCTCCTGGCAAAGCTCTGCCTGCAGGGGCTGGACACGTGAAGTTGACCTGACAGAGATTTACCAAGCCTTTGGGCCACTGTGCGGCTTAAAGGTTTCAGAGATCAATTGAAATTGTCAAATATTTGTGATGACTTGGTGCATATAAAAGTGATATTGACTCCAACAGCAGTATTTTGCCACCTTGCTACCAGTCCTCTACGGACCATGCATGAGACAATCTTATGCCACCTTTTCCTCTTAGAGATGAAGAAACCACAGCCCACAGCCCTCAGGGGGCTGTCCTTAATGTCACATAGGACAAATAGATACCTCTGACCCCTCTGTCCTCCCGTCCTTCAGGAGTCTCCAGGGCTCCCAGAGCACCACAATGTCTGTAGAGAGGGAAAGACCAGAGTTTAGTTAACGGATTAAGCCATAGGCTGGAATACAATGTAGTTAGCTGTCCCCGGGCCAGGAGTAAGTGACTGAGAAGAAAGAGGTACTGTAACGTGTGCTGCCATAGTAAGCAAAGTAGGGCCAGAGGGCAGAGACTGTGCTTTGGGTCATAAGCTTGGGCCAAAAACTTTGGCCTTGACTGCGCTGAAAAGGTAGTCAATCTCTTTTTTAATTTTATTTATTTTTTTCTTTTATTATTAAAAATTTCCGCGTCCTCCCCACCTCCCATTTCCCTCCCCCTCCCCATCCCTCTCCAATCCAAAGAGCAGTCAGGGTTCCCTGCCCTGTGGGAAGTCCAAGGTCCTCCCCCCTCCATCCAGGTCCAGGAAGGTGCACATCTAAACAGACTAGGCTCCCTCAAAGCCAGTACATGCAGTAGGATCAAAACCCAGTGCCACACTGTCCTTGGCTTCTCAGTCAGCCCTCGTTGTCTGCCACGTTCAGAGAGTCCGGTTTGATCCCATTAAAAGTAGTCAATCTTGATGAGGCCTTGATCACAGTCAGGTAATACCAATTCCATGATGTTGGCATCGGTTAACTCTTAGCAATTCTTAGAAGGTGCTTTACAAACTTGAGGCACAAACATCAACTCAATTCACTTGTTTTTTTTAATGAATGTCGATGCTGTAAATATTTCTTTGTGTGGAAGTCAGTATATCATCAACTGCTTTTAGGCTTTCTCTATGAATTGTGTGATAACTCCCTGGGGCTTTGGAAGCTGGACCTGCCTTGCTTCTCGTGTCTCACCACTATGGTGGCTATTGAACACTGGAAGTGCTGCCAGTGCGGTCCTCACAGCAGCCTGCCATCCTGGTTCCTACACCAGATAGGAGATTTTCCTATCTGAAGGCTCCATTCTCCCGACTGAACGTCACCAGGAACTGTCGTCCTGGCACCAATGGTTAGAGAACCTAGGCCTTCTAGGTCACCATGGCCTAAGTAGACAGACCTGAGAGTGGGGTGGGAACAACCCAGTCGCCCTTCTAGCCAGGTATTGAAAGCAGCATAACTATTTTTATATAGCTTAAGTCACATACTCATCAGTCCCTCCTCCTGGGCAGAGTGTCCCCATTTTCCTATAGTCCAAGCTGTGTTTGCCCTGCCCCCTCCTATCTCCCATGGTACAGGTTACATGTTAACTAAGTCTGCTTCCTCACTGTATAAGGCTTCTCCCTTTCCCAGAAACCTTTAAAAGTGGAGTTTTTGATGTGTTTATTAGGGCCCAATCTCCTCCTTCACACTCCCATCTGCTGAGGTGCTAAGGTGTTAATAAGCCTCTTGCCCAAAGGATGATTTGACTCAGCAGTTCTCACCAGAGTCTCCCCCTTCCTAAACCTAACATGAATGTGATGTGGATTTTATTCAGTCGACTCTAGTAGAGGCATCCTGAACTTGCCCCTGCTCCTCTTCTCTACCCCATTGTAAGATCTTAGTTACCCACTGGCTTTAGATGCTAGGTATTGCTGCTGAATGGACCCAGAGCCACAGATTTCTTTTTGAGAGCCATCCTTGAGGCCAGGTAGCTATTCTTTTAAACTTAAGCGAACAACAAGAACTGTGATAATTCCCAGACAAGAAACTTAAAGATAAAGAGATTGCATCTGTAGTAGGACTCAAGTGTTGGCAGGGAAAGATTTCTTTGTAGTCTTAGTGGGTATCTAATATGGAAAGACATTGTACTTAAAGAATGTTAAAAATAGGGCTTTCCACCAAATTAAATGCACATTCCCCCTCCACCCAATCACATCCTGTCAGGAGGTCCCATGACTGAATAAAGTTCAAGTCCATTTACAAAGCGCTAGGGTTATGGAGCTGGGTGTTCAGGTAGCTAACCTAGGAAACAGCAGTGTTTGGTGAGGCTGGTGAAATGGATCCTCTTGGAACTATAATCACACCTCCCCCACCTTGCTGGATGAGGAGAACTCCTTGCTTGCAGATCCTTGTGTGCCTAGCTTGCTATGATATAGTCTTCAGCTAGCCTCACTAAACCATCGCAGCTGTATGTTTTTGCCACTTGTCTCAGGAATTTTATCCAGGGCTTGTAGACAAGTCCCATGTCTGTCTTCTGCTCTTGTCCTTTATCGCAGCCAGTAGGTGGGTGACTGTCTAGGAATGCAGAGAAGAAAGGAAAGACTAAAGGGTTGACGGGTGCTCAGCTGTGCCGCTTAGCAGCACACGATAATAATCTGGTTTATTTATTATTTAAATATGATTATTTATCATACAGGAGGCATGGAGGTTCAAATAGTATGGTGCTTTCATTTTGGCAAGGACCACTTCTCTGTGTAGCACCTCTGTAACAAATGGAAAAAGAAACAGCGAAGAACCCAAGAAATCAGCACATAACAATCCAGTCTATGAGGAACTGAACCATTCTTGCCATATTGTACCTCCTGCAAGAGACCAGAGTTAACCTGTCCATGACTTGTCCATTATCCTTAAGGTTCTAAGTCTTAACGGTTTTATCAGCTCAACACCAGCACATTGAGGCACTGAGAGCCAACCTTTCAACTGGGACCTTTGGGAACAACCCCATACCCAAGCCACAGAAATGAAATAAAGGTGGAATAAGAAAGGAAGATCATGGAGGAAGACAAAGGCATGCACTGTAAGAAATAGAGTCTTCTTCATAAAGCCTGGACCTGTGCAAGGGCAGTGAGGAATTATGGGAGCCTGCGAAATATGAAGAGGCTCTGCGTAAAATAGCCTGGGGTTGTTTCCAGATTTGGAAATCAGTATGTAGAGCTGGCAGAGCCAGGGGAGGGACTTCAAGGAGGCATGTTTCAATTTGCACACAGATTCATGTGAGTCTAAGAAGACTATTTTAACTGCTCTGCCATTACCAGAGTGTCTGCTGGCTCTGTAGCTTCAGAAGACTACAGAGCAAGTCACCGGAGGGTTCAGAGGAGTCCAAGTCATCATGAGAAAGGCTGACAGCACTCAGGATGCTCCATTTCGGGAAAACACAGTGTGAGGACTCATCAGAAATTTTTATATTCTATTTCCTCTTCCTTGGGAGATGTTCCCATCTCCCTAATCCCTTATTCAATATGGAACCTCTGTGATTATATGGATTATAGTACAAATATGGAAAGCTTAAAAATATCCACATATCAGAGAAAAATATACATATTTGTCTTTTGGGGTTTGGATTACTTCACTCAGGATGATTTCTTTTTGTAGCTCCATCCATTTACCTGCAATTAGACAAAAAAAAAATGCTCGAACAAAGCAGTATGAGACAAAAAGTCTACAAAAATATCATTGAGTTTGTGCTGGCCATTTACTGCCAAACATGAGGACTCCTCTTGAGTGTGATTCTCACCCAGTGAGAATCAATAGGAGGAAGTTATTTTTTTCTTTTGCAAGTGGGTTTCAATTGTAGATAGCTTCTTGATTTGGGGTGGGAACCTGGGTCCACTTCTCCCTCTCAGCCCTGAGACCCTGTCTGGCTTGAACTGTGTTTTGCGTATGAGTGTTTCTTTGTTTTGTTTTTTGTTTGTTTATTCTTTGCTTGTCTCTGATTTTGGTTTTCTAAACATAGAGAAAAGGCATGGAGTTGGGGGGGGCAGGGGAATACGAAGGGGTCTGGAGGATTTGGAGGAAGGAAAAGCGTGATCTGAATATATTGTATGAAGAACACTTTTTGTTTCAATACAAAAAAATGTGTTTTAAGTACGTGAAGGACGGCTCTGAAAGTAAGAAGATAAGGAGGTTTCATTTCAAGCTGTGGTTCAGGGACTTTAGTCAGATTCAAAGGAGGACTTCCTCCTTCCCAGGGATATGAACATGAATGGGGACTTAAGGAGACTCTGCTCATTCTGTGACATGGCCTTACTAGGAAGAGGTAATGGCTTCGTCATGGGAAAGGTGGGTATGATGACGTCCAGCCTAGCTTCGGTCTATAAGCAGTGATGGCCCACCAGAGTGGGGATCCCATAAAAACTTGTTCATGAGCAGTTACATTTTACTGTGGAGTCAGTGTGGAGGTAAAGGGCTGGTGGAGTGGAGGAGAGGAGGTGATACAGTCGGAGGCATCAGTTTTGTAGTAGGATGGTGGATGGAATCAGCTTCAACCCGATCACCAAACCCTGGCTGTCACTGGAGCAGGTAGCAGCTGTTTCTGGCAGCGATGTCTGTCTGTCTGATGCTTTGAGGGTCACGCCTTCCTGGCACGGTCACGGACAGAGGTGTGAGTGCTCCATTTTGGCAATGTTTCTACACAGGTTTGACATCTCATAGTACCCATGATGCATTTCTCTCCGGGCTGGCTCAGACATTTCTCCATGAAGAGTGATTGTGAAGGAGAATCTCCTAAAATAAACTGTTTGAAAATGTTATAATGACATCTATTACTCTGTATGCTTATTCAAATCATTTTCCAATGGCTGTGCTTTGCTGGGTCCACAAGGAGACAGAGAACATGACCAACCGCCTATTCTCTCCTGTAACTCTACTCTCTTAGCTCTTCTGGGTCCCACCTGATGATCCACACTGCATGAGGTCCAGCCTTGGGCCCTCTTTCTCCTTTATCCTTCAGGTTAGTCTGGTCAAGAAAGTGATGGACAGATGTGAGCCCAGGACAGAAACCACAAGGAGCTCTTTTTCATTATCTTTCCCACCTTCAGATCACCCTCCCAACTACTATGTCTTTCCTCCTCTCTCCCAAAGAATGAGGGAGAGATAAAAGTGTGATCCACAGCCACGGTCTCTCCAGCTATACTTTCTCTGCCACTTGGGGACATATAACAATAAAAATAAATAAATAAAAGACTAACCTTCCGGCCAATCGCGGTTTAGCTACCCTGCAATTAAACAAATCCACAAACCGCAACACATATTTACATCTCATTAACCGAAGCCAAATGCAACAACGGCATTAAAATTAAGAAATTAGACACAATTATCCTGTCGGCAGCAGTGGGGGAAGTTGTCGAGGGCTGGTTTATTCATCAGTGTGAGCAGAGGTTCAGCGGCACCCTAATTGTGTGCTGCTATTGTTTAACCCTCTCCCTCTCTAGCCTCTAGCTTAAAAAAAAAAAGAAGTATTTGGCAGTTTCACTTCTCCGCCTTTAAGGGGACTGGCTTGACCAAGCAATGCAGGAAGGCTCCTCTCTTCTGTGTACTCTGTCTCCAAATCCCAGCCAGGCTTACAGAACCATGCTGACTGGAAGTTAGGAGGGTCTGCATGATTGTTGGAAAGCCATGTGTATGCAGGCTCCCTCTGAATGTCCAGGGAGCCTCTCTACCACCCAGTGCACTGCACTCCCACCCACTCAAGGTTCACGGCCTGCCCACGGAGATGGGCCTACTGGTACCAAGTGTATTTTGGGAACACATTTTCCATCACTTTGGTAGCTGGCTGCTCCTGGAAATAGCTCTTGAGCAGTCCAGGCATGGTTGTTGGGCAGATGACTGAACACCTTCTTGTCAAAGCCTCTTGTTGTGATGTGAAGAAGATTTCGTGGTGTCCTGTCTGTGGCTTGCAGTCTGAGGATGCTTAGGACACTGCCTGCTTCAGACATGTGCTATGTTGGAGAACTGTCCTGTGTGTGAACTGCCCTGCTCCCTCACTGGCATTCTTCCTTCTAGAGATTCTAGGTTTTCTCTCTCGACCTTGAGTGTTGGAATTACCTAATTATTTGGTCTCAGTCCATGAACCCTTGAAAAGTAATGGCTCAGGACCTGTGTGTCCTCATGTTTCCCACATCTGGTGATAGTACTGTCCCCAGCTCTGCACTTCACTTTGGCTAGAGGCTAGAGCTCTTTTGGCAACATTAGCCTGTGGAGTTCTCTCCTTAGATGAGGATAAAAGCAATCAGGGGAAAGGTTTTGCTGAACTTGCTCTTACCTGATGGGACCCTGACATCAGTGTCAGGAGCTCTCCAGCGCTTAGCTGGCTCCCCAGTTGTGTTCCATCTGCAAAGAAGTCTAGGTTCAGGATTAGAAGACTGGGTGCTAGTCTAATGGCTGGTACTTAAATCATACAGATTCCTGGTTGATTCTGTGCTCCGTAGAGTGGAGAATGACGCGTGCATCTCCTTCTCAGAGCTGAATTGAGATGCTGCTTTAAACGTATGTGGGCATCAAGTAATTACTGCCCAACCTCTAGCCTCCATTGAGGAGAGACTCCATTCCAAGGTCCACTCTTCACTCTGTCGTCAGCATTGGACTCACTGGGGCTGGTGTCCTGGGGGTGGTTTGCTTGCTCCTGTTTGAAGTTTTCCAGCCTTCCATGTGTCTAAGCTGTAAATTGTCTTAGGGTTTCCTCATACTGTGGTCCAGATAAGGGATCTGGCAAGTATTCTACCTCCTTTAGTAATCTGTGTTCTATTAATACTCATCAATGCATTAAAAACCAAAGTGAAAATGAATTAAGATATCTGTCGAGAAAACATCCAATTCAGCATGTTTTCAAGGTCATTTGGGAGCTGGAAGTGGATGCTCCTTCCCTAACCACTATGGTCCCCATGATTGCGCCTTCCCTAACCACTATGGTCCCCATGGATGCATCTACAACTTGAATGGCTGCTGAAGCAGCTCTCCACATAACTACTTATAACTCACCTTTCACCTTACTCTGAAAGCATTCATTCGTTTGATAGTTATTGGTCACATTTTAAGTTTCCCATCCCATGAACAAGACCTGGACTGAGCAAGGACATAATTACTATTACATTAGATTAGCAGCTGACATGGAAGGACAATAGGAACACTGCTGGGAACTTCTAGAAAACAGATTCCAAATCATTGTACGGGCTCAAGGACTGACCCACTCCACTACCAGAGTGTGTAGCTACAAAGCAGAGCCTGGCAGCTTTCATCCCTGATATCCCCTCTGTCCAGGAAGGGGAAGAAGGAACTCGAGAATTCTCGCGTTTTGATGAAGCCTGAAGGCAGAGGTGGTAAAAATAATCACATACCCTCCATCTATGAATTGGAAAATAAAACAGAACATCTCCCAGGCCTGCTAGGGATTGCAGGCATGCAGCTGATGGGAAAGGGGGGCTGGCTTGCAGGGTGTGGAGAGGGGAGGTGCCTGGCTCAGGTCACAGTCAGAGAGTCAGACACTATTTCCACAAGGGCTTTTTGTCAGGGTTGAGTGTGATATGCCTATTACAAGGATTGGAATTGTTTTGGCTCCCTACTTTGTCTCCAGTCCCATAATGAAGACTTGATACCTTTCGGTAATTACAATGAATGATCTCCATGGCATTTTAAAAAGGACATGGAGACTTCTACCATACTACATAAGCCCTCCCTCTGTGTAAGAGAACACACTTGGCAGAAGCCATGCTGTCACCCCTGGGAATGGCACATAAATGCTTTGCACATGGAACTCCTTAGATAAAAAGGCCCTTTGGAGAGTCCCATCCATTTAACAAGAACCTATGGAAACAATTCTGCCGACCTCTGTGCTGATCCTAGGGGCTCAGGGGCTTCAGGTCTCTCTAACTTTCCCTGTGCTTATTCTCTTGCTAACTCTTAGTTTTGTTTTGTGAGTCATGAATGTGCCAGAGTTTACTGGAAACAAAAGCTCTGATCTGTCCCAGCAACCGGTTTCTCAGGTCACTCCTGACTGCCTTTGCAGCCATCCTGAGGAAGCAGGAGGAACTCAGGAAGGTGAGCAATCATTGTTTATTCAATTTCAAAAAGAGACAACTATACTTCAAAGAATTTAAGAACTTACAAAACGGTTTCCTAAAAGATGACATTAAAAATGTATAAAACATACAAGGAAAAGATATAGGACAAGAAAGGTCAGACATTCCTTTGGCACTGGGATGTGACACCCAGATATTTTTTTTTCCAAAGAATCTAAAACTCCCAATTCCCTTAAAGAGAAGTACATATGGAAATTTCCAGAAAGAATAGAAATTTAGTCCCAACAGTTAAAGAGTTAGGAATTAATTATTACTATTTAGAGAACTTATAAAGAATAGGATTATAACTATAGTCCACATAAAAATGATGTACAGATTATTTAGAAACTGGCATACACCTGAAAATGAGATCCTAGGCATGACAATACACTCAGTTGATTACAAAAATATAAAAGTACCATATGGCTAAGAGCTAATCACAGGGCCTAAATCTCTTTGTAACTGCATGCTTGCTTCCAGCTAGGGCACAATATGAATAAGATGTGCCTGATTAGATATAAACATTTGGCTTACATTATAATGATATGGGGCAAAGGTCAATGACATCAAGGGAGTTGGAAAGAAGAAAAACTAAAATAAACAAATATTAATGATTCCTTGAAAATAATTAAAGAGAAATGATTTAAAATTGCTCAGGCTTGAATGCATTAGAACTTGTATAAATAAAAGTGGCCTGAGCTAGTCGGGGTGATCAGTTTGAAAGACAACCAGTAATCAGACTCTTCATTCTTGGTCAACTTCACACCTCCATACTATGGCACAGAACCCCGCTGGAACTGGACTCTGGCACACACTGGTTGGCATTGTCTGCACAAAAATTCCATACAGGTGGCTAGGGTTCCCACTCTCCTGTTCACTCCTCCACAAGTCTGCTGCCCACTCATGGGCACAGACAGAAAGACACCAGAAGAACTATTTAGATTGTGAGTAAAACCAGAAACCAGAGTCAGGAGGAGAAGTATTGAAACCTTAGTGATACTTGGAACTAGACTTCAGATGATCTCTCTGACATAAAGTTACATAAAGCAAAATTGGGTTGATTTAAACACCTGCCTTGTAGGATTGTTGTATGCTTTAAATTAGATTAACTATTAAGACATTACTAGTTAATTAATATTCACTATTCAAGGCATTAAATGTGATGCCTTTTATGTAGTAAATGATTAAACACTTACGGTAAAACAAAGAAACAAAAGCAAGCCCCCCAAACAACCCAACAGTGAGCTTTGTACAAAAATTGATGAAAATCTGGGGGTTAAACAAAGACATGAGCATCCTTTTTAGGAGAGGCCAAGCCTGTACCAGGTCTCAGAGGAGGAGGAAGAAGCCAGCTTGTTGGGAATGCAGTGTGCAAACTGAAGCTTGGAGTAGGTCACAGCATGGCTTCTTCAAGTGTTTGGGGGAGATATTGCATGGCTATACACGCAGGAAGGAAGCAGGGAAGAAGGGCCAGTGACATCAGCAGGCGACTCAGAATAATAGGCTTAGCTGCCAGGTGAGATGCTAGCTATATGTGACCTTCAGAACTGGAAAATTGGAGGTGGTGTGATGAGATTTGAGATTCTTAGACCTAAAGTAGATACATACATGGTGAGAAGGAGATGGAGGTCAGCATATTAGGTAGACGATGATGGTAATGATGAGGGTGTGAGGAAGCAGAGATAGGATCAAAGTGACTTGCAAATGAGTCTGTAGAACCAAGGCCCTATTTGGGATGCTTGCATGAAGGACAAGTGTGTGTGTGTGTGTGTGTGTGTGTGTGTGTGTGTGTGTGTGTGTGTCTGTGAAGACTGGCATCAAAGTCTCTAGTTTGGGAAAATGGTGGATAGGATAGCAAAGGAAAACTTATATCATGTTGCTGAGTCTAATTCTGGCAGTGTTAGGTCCAGTTCATACATAGGATGTGTGTGTGTGAGTGGCACATTCACAGTCTATCTCCTCACCTTTATCCCTCATCCAATTGTTCAAAGTGACACATGTTTGTTAGTCAGAGCTTTGAGAAAAAAAGGTATAAAATGATGGAGAGGCATACTGCTGAACTGCTAGAAAAATAAACATAAATAAAAATGAAAATATATTCAATAAGCTCAGTCCATTCATTACACCTGGATTTTAGCATCCACTGACCTTCCATAGATGTGGTTTCTACATCTACAGTCAACAAAACATAGATATAAAACGTTTTTCAATTGTGTGTGTACCAAATATGTACAGATGTCTTCCATGGTTTGCTCCTAAGAAACACAGTGTAACAACTGTTGGCACAGCATTTATGGTGGATGTGATATTATAAGCAACATAAAGATGATTTAAAGAGCACAGGAGAGCATTCAATGGTGATGTGCAAAAACTAGCTATTTTAGATAAGGCATCCAAACATCTGCGGATTTGGGTATCAGCAGGTACTAAGTGATGATAACTGCACAGCTTTCTAGAATATAAGGAAAAAGGCACATGAAGTTAAAAGAGAAAAGTGGTCGGGGAAAAGGGAAAGCACGGAGGAGGAGTGAATACAGGTGGGTTTGATCAAACATAAAATATGCATATGTAAACATTATATAAAACATTAAAAATGTTCAGAATTCTTTAAAATACTTCTAAATGATTTGTGAAAAACTAGGAAATTTAAATAGAAGAATAAGCAGATCTTGTCCACATGTTCATGACCCCAGCATACTTGTATTTAATAATTCTCCAGGCAACAGAGCATCACCAAAGCCCTTTGGTTTCATGTTGTTGCTGGCTTTGGTAGGCTATAGATACTTTAAGTTCCTGTTGGACCAAATATTCATATTCTCCCTTTTCCTACTGCCTCTTGAGTTTCTTTGATTGGCCAAATTATTTTGTCTTTATTATATTTCAATTTGTATATAAATTGCTATAGATGGCATACCATTTATCTTTGGCTTTGTGTCATGAAGTATTGGCTTTATAATTTCTATGATGTTGTCTGTCAGTTCTTGGATTTTTACTGACATTGGTTTTGATATTATTATGCTCTTAAATACTTCAGATGTTGAAAGGCTACGAGCTATTGCTATGCTGTTCTAGTCTACAGTTGATATTTATTTTTACTTGTTGAAATGGGATATTTCTGTTTTTAATCATCTTTTATTCATGCAATTTGATATTTCTCTCTAGAGTATCTTTTTTTTCCAGATTGAGTAATTCTCTTTAGTATCTATTATAGTTTGGGATTTTCTTGTCATTTCTGTTATTTATTTACATTTTATTATTCAAAAATTTCATTTTAAAAGTCTCAAAGGCTAATTACTTAAAAATTATTATTACAAGTTGCATTAAAATATCTCACAGCACTTCAAAAATATTATATTACCTTTTGGATCTAATCCTTTTTTGGGAAAGGAGCTTTTCTTATTGTTCTTTTGAGGTATTTCTCTCTCTCTCTCTCTCTCTCTCTCTCTCTCTCTCTCTCTCTCTCTCTCACACACACACACACACACACTCTCTCTCTCTGTGTGTGTGTGTGTGTGTGTGTGTGTGTGTGTGTGTCTGTCTGTCTCTGTCTCTTTCTCTTTCACACATGCACATATGCATGCACACACACACAGTGTTTAAGACAAAGTCTCTTTATGGAGTGCATGTTGCCCTTGAAGTTCATGATCCTCTTCCTCTTTCTTTCTTTCTTAGCCTCCTAGTGGGCCAACATGACCAATGAAGGTACTTTTCTTAAACCTCTGGTAGCTTGGAACAGGAATAATGGAGGGGAAGAATAGCTAAATGGTGTGAAGGATGGGTGGGCAAAGTAGAAGAGATAATAAGGGAAGGGATAACTAACATTAAAGACTCCTTGAAAACATCAAAGGAAAGCTTAACTATTGTAGAAATACCCTAAAATATCTACATACAGACATGTAAAAATAGTCTAAATGGAGTTACACTACAGCAGGCACCAACAAAGTCCCTATTAGACTCTATAGACTAACACACAGAAAGGCTAGTACCAGGAATGGGTTACCTCTATTGGCACTGTTGACTATTGATATCCCATAGCCCCTCAAACATCACAGATTGCTTACACTCCAGAATTTTATGGTGATCTTGTTGCTGAAGATATCACATACTTGATTCTCAGAACACATGGACAAATCAAGCTAGTATGCATCTTGTAGCTTCATCCATACTGGGTAACTTTCATAGGGCTATAAGATGCTATGTATTTCACTGGGGGAAAAAGTCATCATTAGTCTTACCTATATTGAACTCTGTGAGCTACAATAACAACAGGCTTGGAGAGACATCACCACTGGTATATTTGTGGCATAAATGTCAAGAAAGGAGCCAACCATTTTCTTATTAAAATTAAGGCTCACTTTACAAATGGAAACCCATACCTGTACTGTTATTAGGGCCAAGATCATGTGTGACTAGATAGGTCATAGACCCTTGTGGAGAACCAACTATTATTACTCTGCCAAATGAGCATAGAATTAAACCAACTTCTTATTTTTTAGTTTTTATTATTTTTTTCATTTATTTTACATATTGACCAGTTTCCCTTCCCTCCTTTCCTCTTATTCCCCTCCCACATCCAGTCTACCCCCCATCCTCTCCTCTTCCTTCTCCATTCAGAAAGGGGTAGGCCTCCCATGTGAGTCAAAAAGGCATGAATGTCAAGTTGAGGCAGGACCAAATTCCTCCCCCTGCATCAAAGCCAGGCAAGGCATCCCAGCATGGAGAATATGTTCCCCAAAGCCAGCTCAAGTGCCAGGGATAGGTCCTGATTCCATTCCACACACAGACCAAGCTACACAACTGTTACCCACATACAGAGGGTCTACTTAGGTCAGTCCCATGCAGGATCCTTAGCTGTAGGTCCAGAGTTCATGAGCTCCCAGGAGCTCAGATCAGCTGTCTCTGTGGCTTCCCCCTTCATGTCCTTGACCCCCCTGGCACATATAATCCTTCCTCTCTCTCTTCAACAGGACTCCTGGAGCTTGGTCCAGTCCTTGGCTGTGGGGCTCTGGACCTGTTTCTATCAGTTACTGGATGAAGACTCTCTGATGGCAATTATGGTAGTCACCAGTCTGATTACAGGGGAAGTCCAGTTAAGGCGCCCTCTCCACTCTTACTAGGAGTCTTAGCTGGGACCATCTTTGTGGATTCCTGGGAGTTTCCCTGGCACCAGTTTTCTTCGTAGCCTCAAATCCACCCTACTTCAAGATATATCTCTCATTACTCTCCCCCTCTGTTTAATCCCCAAGGCACCCAACCTAATCCTTCATGTCCCCTTCCCCCATTCTCTCCCCTGACCTCTACCTCTACCCCCACCCCAGTTTGCACAGGAAATCTCATCTATTTCCCCCTTCCTGGGATATCTGTGCAGACCTCTTTGGGCCCTCCTTATTACCTAGCTTCTCTGGGGCTATAAATTATAGCCTGGTTATCTTTTACTTTACAACTAATATCCACTTATGAATGAGTACATATTCATTGTTCTGGGTAGGTCTGGGTTACCTTACAGAAGATGATGTTTTTTCTAGTTCTACCCATTTGCCTACAAACTTCATGATGTCATTGTTTTTGTACCCCTAAGTAATATTCCATTAGGTAAATGTACTACATTTTCTTTATCCATTCTTTGGTTGAGGGGCATCTAAGTTGTTTCCATATTCTAGCTATTATGAATCATGCTGCTATGAACATAGTTGAACAAGTGTCCTTGTGGTATGTTTGAAAATCCTTTGAGTATATGCTCAAGATTGGTATAGCTAGGTACTGAGGTAGATTGATTACAATTTTCTGAGAAACCACCCTACCAATTTCTATAGCACGCTTAATAAAAACCCAGAGACAGACATTGGAGTACAACCTGAAGGTCAAAAAAGCAAAATAGCCAGCCACTGGCTCTTACCTCTGCCTCAGTCCAAAATGGCGATTCAGCCCTCAGAATGAGACTGTGTGTGAGAGCTGTCTCCTCCTGTTTTATCTTTCTCTCTAGAACTAGGATTAAAGGCGTGCACCAATACTGCCTGGCCTGTAAGTATGTCCAGCGGTGAAGGGGAACCTCAGCCAATCACCTTTTTTGTGGGGTGTGTTCCCCTTAGGCTAAGATTTACTTATAAAACTTGCGGGTGTGCTTCCCGCTTCCTCTTTGTTTTTCCTGCACTCCTCGGTGGAACCCAGGCTTTGTAAGTCCCTCTTTTCTTTCCTTTATTAAAACTGAATATTTTATATTAAAGCTAGTCTGGTTAATTCTATCAACTGCTCACCAACAGATTGGTGCCCAACTTGGGGCTTTTTGGATCCCTGCCTCCGGCCGAGTCACTGGTAGCCGAGAGGCCGGCCTGGCGACCTCTCTGGGGGGGCTTCCCTTCCCTCCCCACCGCTGCTAAACACAGTGGGATTGTTTTATTCTCTGATATTCAGGCAAGCTTTATTTATTAAAATACAAATGAAACATTATTACAGATTTCCAAAGTAGCTGAACAAATTTTCACTGCCAGCAGCAGTAGAAGAGCATTACCCTTGCTTCACATTCTTCCCAACACAGACGGTCATTATTGTTTTAGATCTTACCCGTTCTGATAGGTGTAAGATGGTGTCTCAGAGTCATTTTGATTTGCATTTTTCTGATGATTAAGGATGTTGAACAATTTATCTCAGTCATTTGAGATTCTTCTGTTGAGAATTCTCTGTTTAGATCTGTACCCCATTTTTAAGACTGAATTATTTTGCATTGGATATCTAGTTTCTTGAGTTCTTTATATATTTTGGAGATCAACCCTCTGTTAGATGTGGGGTTGCATAGGTCCCATTTATTAATTGTTGATCTCAGTGTCTGTGTTATTGGTGTTATATTCAGGAAGTTGTTGTCTCCTGTGCCAATGCTTTCAAAGCTACTTTCTACTTTCAGTTTTCTCTCAGGTTCACTATAACTAGATTTATGTTGAGGTCTTTGATTCAAAGACACTTGGACTTGTGTTTTGAGCATGATGATAGACTTTGATCTATTTGCATTTTTCTACATATAGAACATTCAGTTATGCCAGTACCACTTGTTGAAAATGCTTTCTTTTTTTATTGCATAATTTTGGCTTCTTTGTCAAAAATCAGGTATTTATAGGTGTGTGGATATATGTCAGGGTCCTTGATTCGATTTCATTGATTCACTGCCTGTTTTTATGCTAGCACCATGCTCATGCTGCTTTTATTACAACATCTCTATAGTAGAGTTTGAAGTCAGGGATGGTGATGCCTCCAGAAGTTCCTTTATTGGGCAGGATTGTATTGGCTATAGAATTTTTGTTTTTCTATATGAAGTTTGGTATTGTTTTTTGAGGTATGTGAATAATTGTGTTGGAATTTTCATGGGGATTACATTGAATCTATAAATTGCTTTTGGTAAGATTGCAATTTTTACCCTGTTAAATCTACTGATCTGTGAACATGGGAGATCATTCCATTTTCTGATACCTTCTCCAATTTCTTTTTTTCAAAGATTTAAAGTTCTTGTCATACAGGTTTTGAGTTACCCCAAAATATTTTATATTATTTGTGGCTATTGTAAACCAACTTCTAATGACTTACTATACCCATAGATTAATGCATCTTTCATCTTTTATCACAGAAGTTTATGTTTTTTTAAAAAATTGCAGTTAACACAGGAACCTACAACTGATCAAGGAATAGAGAAAAGGGGACTGCTTAGACCTTGATGAGACATTTACATCACAGATCTTCATCCAAACTCACAGGGGCCACTGTGGAAGAGGGGTATAGAAATGTAAGAGTCAGAAGCAATGGATAGCTACAAAAAAGCATTTGCTGAACACAGAGTACAATTGCACATATGAAATCATAAGAGTTGTAATAGCAGGTATAAGATCTGTGCAAACTCCAGCCAGTCAAAACCTGTCCTGGAGAGCAGATGCAGGCTTGAAGTCTCCCTCCTAGCTGAGGAGCTCTTGGCAGCTCAAAGCTGTGGAGAAAGGGAGAGTGTGATTTCTTTAAGGGTGTGGCACCAGGTAGGTTGACTATTCTTCAGTGGAAGTCCATAAGTCTAAGAGTATATGAGAAACACAAATTATAAAATAATAAGATACAAAGTTGGGTGGGTAGGGAGGAGGGGATGGATCTGGGAGGAGTGGGTATGGCTATGATAAAAAATGCATAATATGACTGTCTCAAAGAACCACTATAAAATGAGAAAATAAGAGATTTTTCAAAAGTAATTTTACTAAAATATGTTTGTCAGGAGGTTTTTGGAGTAGTTACCCTGTTTCTGGTTCACTGAGAATCTTGAATTTGTGTTATTGTTTTTGATATGTTCCCACTCTTTTGACTACTGTTTCTTCCACAGTTTATCCCTCCTGTCATTCTGGTAATATAAGTAAACACATTTTAGACACAGTGAACGTGTCATACATATTCCAGATCTCTATAAGAGTTCTACAATCTCACTGAATTCAAGGGTTTCCTCTTGTGAAGTTTGTCTTAATACAATCAGAAACTTTAATACTGTTCATTTACAACTAAAATGATTAATAATTGACTCAGATTTTCACTCATTTATAGACTGCACTTTTATATGTCAAAATTTCCATATTTCCATCTATACTCTCTTTCAAAAGATTATTAATCAGCATTGTAAAAGCTTTTCCTGTTAATTTTAATATTCAAATTCTTGCTTTTTGTTTCTCCTTAATTGTTTTATTATTTTTTTGGTAGGTTTTTGGTAGTTTAGCAAAACGCCTACTTAGAGATGGCCCAGATACTAGGTTTAGTAAACAAAAACTTCAAGTATTTATTGAAAATATGTTAAAAGACTTCAATAATTATTTTTAATTTTTATTTATGTGTATCTGTTTGTGTGATGGCACACAGAGAAGCCAGAGAGGGTGCTGGATCCCCTGATACCAGAGTTATAGGCAGTTATGAGCTGCCTTATGTGTGTTGTGAAAAAAGTCCACAATCTTAACCACTGAGACATCTCTCTAGTGCCAGTGAAGGGATTTTTGACAATTTAAAAAAGAAAATAGGTAGGAACTGTCAGTGAGATGAGGGGAGCCTATAAACAATGGTAAAAAAGAAATTCAGAACTAAAATTCTGAAAATTTTAATGAAGAGATGTGTTTGATGAGATAAACTACAGTGTAGAAACAGAAAGAAGAGTAAATTTAGAAAATAGGTCAATCAAATGATGTCATCAGAAGAGCACAGAGAAAAGCAAGTGGAAATTCCAAAAGAGAAAAAAGGCACAGCCGACATGTGAGTCCCAGGAGGAATCGTAACACACACCCACGAGGTTGTCACTACTGCACTGCACAGAAGATGAAGGTGATGTCTTGGAAATAGCCCCCCACTCAAGCCTATAACTGGAGGGACGGATGGAGAGCTTCCTGACAGCTGGCTTCTCATTGGGAGCAATGGAGGCCAGAAGAGAATACAACCCAGAAACATTTAAGGAACTGAAAGGCAAAAGGATAATGAAATCAGCCTGGATTTTTACATTCACTGGAGATAGTCTTCAAACAGGTCCGCAAAAATACAGATTCTGCAAGACGCAAACTGCCTGTACTGAAAGAAATGCTTAAGGATTGCCTTCAGACTGAAGGGAATCCATGGCACATAAAAACTGAGATCCACAGATGGGAAACTGATGAGCACTAAATGGGTTAAATGTGTAGGTCTGCATGCACACAGTTTTACCAGCTTCCTTATGGACAGGTGACTTGTTCAAAGCACAAATGATACCACAAGGTAGAGTTTTCAATGCACTGGAGTGAAAAGTACAGAGCTGGAGTACCGCAGATGGAACCTCCCGGTGAAACGACATCCTCTGAGATACAGAGTGCTGAACGTGGAGCGCCTGTGCGAAGTGATGCTATTAACTCAAATGTCTCAGATGGGAATCTCAGGAGTAACTACCAGTATACTGAATATTTTTCATCTCAAGTTCTTGGGATCAGAAATACTTTGGATTTCAGTGTTTTTAATTTTGAACATTTGTATATGTATGAGATGGTTTGTGGATGGGACCCACATATAAAATATGAAATAGATTATAATATGTACCTTGTAAGTAGGCCCTGGGATAATTTTTTAAAAAATATTTATTTATTTATTATGTATACAATATTCTGTCTGTGTGTATGCCTGCAGGCCAGAAGAGGGCACCAGACCCCATTACAGATGGTTGTGAGCCACCATGTGGTTGTTGGGAACTGAACTCAGCACCTTTGAAAGAGCAGGCAATGCTCTTAACCTCTGAGCCATCTCTTCAGCCCCCCTGGGATAATTTTATATGCCATTTTAGTTTGCCTGTGTCTTGACTGCAGCTCAACATTTGAAAACAGGTGTGGAATTTTCCACTTAGTGTACGATGCTGCTACAAAATTTGCTGGGTTTTGTAGCATTTTGGAGGTTATATTTTCAAATAAAATCAACAACAACAACAGCAACAATAATGACTAGCTTTAAAACCCCTAAGAGAAATAGAGTGCCGAGAAAAATCAAGTTGACACAGAATAATGCAGGAAAGGAGTCTAGGAAGAGCTAACTTCCAGCGATAAATGTAAACAAAGGCAAGATGGAGGATTTAGACCTGACGCCACTGACAGTCAAAGTAAACGGACTGTTCTACTCAGAACAGAGGTCAGACTGAATATAACACAAACTCGTTTCAAAACTACCCAGGAAATATGAATTTTAATCCTACAGAGAGAGAAAGCAAACGAAAGGGGAAACATGAAGTTAGCAATTTTGTTTCCTGTGTTCACCTGTGATGGAGGAGGGTGTTCTATCTATCTGTTGATTTCATTGGTTAATTAATAAAACTGCTTGGCCTGATAGGTCAGAACATAGGTAGGCTGAGTAGACCTAACAGAATGCTGAGAAGAAGGCAGTGAGGCAGATGCCATAGCTCTCCTCTCAGAGATGGACACAGGTTAGCATCTTCCCGGTAAGCCACCACTTTGTGGTGCTACACAGATTATTAGAAATGGGTTAATCAAGATGTGAGAATTAGCCAATAAGAGGCTGGAACTAATGGGTCAGGCAGTGTTTAAATAAATACAATTTGTGTGTTGTTATTTCCAGGACTAAGCTAGCTGTGCTAGAGCCAGGCAGGATGAAAAGCAAGCCTGCTCACCTCCTCACTACACACCTGCTCAGTCTTGTAAGGCTGGGGTGCCCAGGGCTGTTCCTTAGAATCATGGTGCCCAGGGCTCGGGGTGTTCTTTTCTCCCTGGAATTTTAGAGGCTTTAAAAACCTGAGTTTTGTCATTTGCCCTGCTGTTATGACCTCCTATGCAAAAGGGGAAGTCTGTGAGATCTGTCTGATGTGTACCTTGCTGCTGGAGAGATTTTACTTTGCTTCTTGGTGAGAATAATGGGGAGGACAGCTGGCCTGGCCCCTATGTGGAATCCTTTGGATAAATAGTGTGACCCATGGAGGACAAGGTGATAGATAGAGACGCATAAGGATGGGGGCTAGAATCTTCACCTTACAAGCACGAGATAAAGTGGATCTGTGAGGTCTAGAAAACCCTTCCAGAACCTTCCAGCATTAATTCCTGTTGCTACAGTCCATTTGCTATCCACAGTACCAGGCCACCTGCAAGCCACCGAAAGATAGTCACATAACTGGAGAGGATAATATCCAGGTGAGACAGTGGGTTTTATTTGTGGCTCTGACATTCCTTTGCTATAAGGTGACAGTTTGGGGAAAAGTATGTCAAACAAATCATGAAAATGAGAAGAAAAAAGTTATGCCTCTTGAGACTGTACATTAGACAAAGCAGAATTTTCAAGGTCCCTGCGAAGTCTGCAAGCTCAGTTAACACAGATGCTTTTGTTCCTTAGTCGTGCCCACTCTTTTTACTCTGAATAACTAGTCGGTTATTCTCTCATCCAAATGAATAAGCTGAAGTATCAAAACAGAATTCCATTGAAGTGTCTCCTGTTCCATCTCTGATTTCATTCATGTTTATCTTTTGTCTTGCTTTTGGTTAATTTGGCTAAAGATTTTCCAGTCTTTTCAAAGAATAAACTCTATTTCTTTATCTCTCTTTGCATTGTTGCTTCATTTCTATTTTATTAATTTCATCCTTGATTTTAATGAGCTCTTTCCATTTGCATTTTTTGGGGGTGTTATTTGTTTTCATTCCATTGTGGTGAGAGAAAATGCAGGCTGTTATCCCAATATTCCTATATATATTAGAACTTGTTTTATATTCTGATATGGTCAATTTTGGAAAAATGTTCATAGGTTCCCGAGAAGAATGTATACTCTTTACTGTTTGAATAGAATATTCTGTAGATGTCTGTTAGATATGTTTGGTTTATGATATCATTTATTTTTTTATGTCAGTACACATCCTTTTTTATTGATTTATTATTATTTGCATCCCAACCACAGTTTTCCCTTTCTCCTTTCCTCCCAGTTTTTCTACCCCAAGTCCCCTCTGCCACCCTCATCCACTCCTCCTAAGTTTTAATTCAGAAAAGGGCAGGCTTTCCACAGATATTAACCAAACATAACATATCAAGTTGCAGTTGTTTTAGAAGCCATTCCTTGTTTTAAGGCAAGACAAAGAGACCCAATATAAGGAATAGGGTCTCCAAAGCTGGAAAAGGGTCAAGGGATAGTCACTGCTCCCAATGTTAGGAGTGCCACAAAAAGACCAAGCTACACAACTGTAACAAATATGCAGAGGACCTAGGTCAACAACCTGTATTATAGCTCATGAGTGGCTTTTAGACATAAGGTGAAGAAAAATTAGCCTACAATTCACAATCCCAGATGACTTAGACAACAAAGAGGACCCTAAGAGAGACATACATGGATCTAATCTACATGGAAGCAGAAAAAGTCAAGATTTCCTGAGTAAATTGGGAGCATGGGGACCATGGGAGAGGGTAGAAGAGGAGGGGAGAGAAAGGGAAACAATGTCCTTCACAATAGCCATAAATATATAAAATACTTTGGAGTAACACTAAGCAAGAATGTGAAAGACTTGTATGACAAGAACTTCAAGAATTTGAAGAAAGAAATTGAAGAAGATAGAAGATCTCCCATGCTTGATAGGATTAACATAGTAAAAATGGCCATTTTCAAAAGCAAGTTACAGCTTCCAACACAATTATTTATAGACTTTGAAAGAGCAAAATGCAACTTCATATGGAAAAACAAAAACCCAGGATAGCTGAAACAATCCGTATAAGCTGGTGGTAGTGGCACACACTTTTAATCCCAGCACTTGAGAGTCAGAGGCAGAATGATCACTGTAAGTTCAAGGCCAGCCTGGTCTACAAGAGCTAGTTCCAAGACAGACTCCAAAGCTGCAGAGAAACTCTGTCTCTAAAAACCAAAAACCAAAAACCAAAAGACAGTCCTGTACAACAAAAGAACTTCCATAGGATATCAGCATCCCTGATTTCAAGCTGTACTACACAGCAATAGTGATAAAAACTAAAAACAACATGATATCAGCATAAAATCAGACAGGTGGATTAATGAAATTAAAAGTAAATCCACACAAGAAGCCAAAATTATACGAAGGAAAAAAGAAAAGTGTCTTCCACAAATGGTTTTGTTCTAACTAGATGCTGACATGTAGAAGTTGCAAATCGATCCATATGTATCAAAGACCTCAACATAAACCCAGATATATTGAACCTGATAGAGGAAAAAGTGGGGAATAGCCTTGAACACATTGACAAAGGAGACAACACTAATAGCTCAGCCACTAAGATTGACAGTTAATAAATGGGACCTCATGAAGTTGAAAAGCTTTTGTAAGGCAAAGGAAGCTACCAACAGGATAAAATGAAGACCACAGAAATGGAAAAGGTCTTTAGCAACCCCACATCTGACAGAAGGCTGATACCTAAAATATAGAAACAACTCAAGAAGCTAGACATCAACTTACCATATAATCCAATTAAAAGATGGAGTACAGATCTAAACAGAATTCTCAAAAGAGAAATCTCAAATAGCTGAGAATCACTTAAATAAATGTTCAGTATCCTTAGCTGTCAGAAAAATACAAAACAAAATGACTGAGATTCTATCCTACACCTTTCAAAATGGCTAAGATAAAAAAAACGCATAAGTAATAGTTAATGCAGGAGAGGATGTGGAGTAAGGGAAACACTCCTCTATTGCTGTTGGGAGTGAAAACTTATACAGCCATTTTGGAAATCAATATGATGGGTTCTCAGAAAACTGCAAATCAATCTACCTCAAAAGACAGCTATATACCTCCTGGGAGTATACCCAAAGTATTCTCCATCTTATGATGAGGAAACTTGCCTAATTATGTTCTTAGCAGCTTTATCTATAATAGCCCCAAACTGGAAACAACCTACATGTCCCTCAACTGAGACATGGATAAAGAAATGTAGTACAGTATTACAATGGACTATTTCTCAGTTGTTAAAAACTATAACATCATGAAATTTGTAAGCAAATGGATGGGTCTAGAAAAGATCATCCCAAGTGAGGTAACCCAGACCTAGAAAGACAAATACAATATGTACTCACTCATAAGTGGCTTTTAGACATAAAGCAAAAAAGCCTATAATTAAGAATCCCAAAGAACGACAACAAAGAGGATCCTAAGAAAGACATACATGGATCTAATATACATGGGAAGTAGATAAAGACAAGATCTCTGGAGTAAATTGGTAGCATGGGGATCATGGGAAAGGGCAGAAGGATGGGGGGAAGGGAGGGAAGCTGGGATAAATAGATATCTCAATAAGAACAATAAAAAAGAAAATAAAAGAATAACTATCCTCCAATCTTTAGACCCAGAGAGGCAAGGTAGCAAGAAAGTCATAAGTGGGTGAAGTACCAATCTCACTTTGAAGGGGAAATAGAATAGACATTGTATGTTGATGGTGGGAGGCGTCTGAATGGGGGAATGTGAGTAGGTACAGGAGTGATCAGGTGTGGAGACAATGGAGCAATGGAGGGAAATAGTACTGAGAGAGACAGCTGGAATTGGGAGGGGCATCTCTGGGAAAAACTAGAAACCTAATGCAATGGAAATTCTCAGGAATCTATGAGGGTGATCGATCCTATCTAAGACTCCTAGCATCAAGGCTTCCAATGAAGGGATTGGGACACCAACCCAGGCACAAAACTTTTGACCTGGATACAAGATATGCTGGACAGGTAAAGGAGTCATGGAAATAGTGGGAGTGGCTAACTAATGACTGGTTCAGCTTGACAAAAGAAGCCACAGCATGGAGAGGGGAGGTGGGCATGAAAGCCCACTGCTCACTGCGGTGCTATTGGCGATCGATAACTGATGGGATAGGTAAAGTCAGAGCTCTTTAACTTGTAGACCCGCACATCCCAGAATACACGAGCAGCACAAATTGGATTTGATGCAAAAATAAAATAAAACCCAGCAAACCAGAACTCCAAAGCCTGGACTTTGGATTCCAAGAATTTTCAAGAAAATACTAAAGGTCACTAAGGTTTGTTGGGCAGCGCTTTAGGGAAACAGAGTCACTGGGGAAAGTGTGAAGGAAGCTCTTCTTAGCACTGATCTGACCTAGGCATCTACTGAGCTTGCACATTGATTCAGAGAGTTTTCTTGTCCTCCTTAGAGGAGGAACAGTGGGAGGGTTTTGGCCTGCAGCCCACATTAGAGTGCTTACCTGAGCCTTTTCTCCAGTGATGCAGTAGCCTAGGGCTTTAGCCGACGACTTATTGTTTAATTTCTCTTAAGACAAATTTTAGGAAGTTTTTCCCAGCTCAGTTACAAGCTTGACTTACTTTTTTCAAAGATTATTTTGCAGATCATGACCGGGGCATTCTGAATGGCATCCAGGGGAATTTAGGCATCCTCCCTACTGGGCTGGGAGACACAATTCAGGGCAGTTGAATGGGAGGCTTAGTTGGCTCTGCCAGACAGCAGGCTTTGCCATATGTCTCCCTGACTGGCTCAGCTGGAGGTCTAATCCTGAATGAGATGGGGCTGTGGCCAAAGTGTCACTCCTTTGCGCTTCAGTTTTTGAACTCAAGGCAGGGCAGAGGCTGGACAGATGTTCCTGCCAAGGCCTTGCTCTTCGCTGCTCTAGCCGCATTCCTCTCTGAAACCTTTTGGGCTTTGCAGTGGCCTGCCAGACTGTGGCTTCTATTACTGGTAAACATTTCTGCTGAGACACTTGTTGTTTCTGTCTCTCTCCACTGCAGCTCCTGCTGACCACTCCTCCCTGGGACCCCAGCTTGGCCTGAGGGCTGGGCTTTGATTCTCTTACCCATGTTTCCCTTGTATGTCACACACAGCTATAGTCTCAGAGAGGAATGATGGAGAGTGTCCTACCATCTGTCCTAAGCTGGTGATGGCTGCAGCAAAGGTAGCCTGGGCTGTGCTGGATACATAAGAATGGAGGCTGGGTCTGAGGTGGGAAATCAGAGACGGTTCCTAAAGGGTCAGAGGGCTGGATAATAAAGAACTTAGATGTGTGGACAGAATGCTCTCCCTTGAGTACAGTTGTTCTCTGTTATCTGAGGGGATTAATTTAGGGACCCCAAGATGTAAGAGTAACAACATCTGTAAATGCTCCTGTTGTCCAATTTGCATCTAACTGCTCTGGCTATTTTTATTTATTTATTTATTTATTTATTTATTTATTTATTTATTTATTTATTTATTTTTGTCAACTTGAAATATAGGAGGAAGAGAAAGTCTCAACTGAAGAACTGCCTCCATCAGATTGGCCTGTGGGTGTGTACGTGGGGGCATTTTCTTGATTAATGATTGATGAGGTGCTGTTTGCAGTGCCACTCCTGGGTAAGTGTTCCTGGTTTGTATAAGAAAACAAACTGAACAAGCTGTAAGCCAAATAAACCCTCCCCCCCCTTGAGTTGGTTTTGGTCAATGTTTTGTTACAGCAATAGAAAATAGCCTAAACATTACCTAAATACGTCCTTCTGTAGACTTTAACTCATCTCTATGCGATTTCCAATATCCAATTCAAGGCAAGTGCTGTGTAAATAGTGGTTATACGGTTTTATACAGGAATGAAGGACAAGGATGGAAAGTCTACATGTGTTCAGTACAAACCCAGTCTTTTCTGACCCATGGTGGCCTGACCCTGAAACTGTGGCACCCAGGGAAACAGGACTGACTGTGTCCAATTCTGTGCCCTATTAATAAGTAGCTCACGGCTGATTTGCAGTCATTATGTTGAGTTCGCCACAGTCAGTCTGGGAAGCATGGGTTTTGTCTCATTCCTTGATTTCATTTACAAATACGTGTTACACTGACTTTATCCAAGGCCACAGTGTATTAGCTTCTGCCTCCTTCAGCCTCTTGAAATTCATGTTGTAGAAAGACCAAAGGTGGCCACCCTTAGTTACAATCACAACGCTAAGGAGGCCTGCTGGCAGCTGACACTGTTCCTTGTGAGGGTGAGGCCCCGCTTTTCGGCATCTGAGCTTAAACCTGAGGCAAGACTGTGAAGAACTCGCCATGGCAACTTCCTTAGGGTGCACAGCACAGAAGCATGACAGGCTGGTGGGAAGTCACCCCAGACATTTTGTTCTGTTTCTCACTTGTGAACCCTTCTCCTTATTCACATCTGCCGACTCTTTTCTTTGCATTGTCTTCCCTGTTAATTGCTCAGAAAATAGTTAAACCTATACAACATGCCATAATAAATGCCTGTCTATGTTTTGCATCCTTCATTATGAATCAGATCTTTGCTGTTGGTGAAGACAGCAGCTAAGTGTTGCAAAAGGTAGTCAAGCTGGCTGACAGGCACCCAACACTAGAAAGCTGCAAGCCCCTGGGCTTCTGCTCCCACTGGGTTAGAATTTAAGTCTCTGGTAGGTGGCTGGATGGCCCTCGCTCTGACTGCTGCTTCCCCTGTACTTGACTGATAGGGATTTTATACTTCTGACCCCACAAAGTCTCATGGGGGATTTTATAGTTCTCTTCATTCCTTCTGAGCCAGTTATCTAGACAAGCATCCCCATTCCTAGCTATGTGACTTTGGGTCAAGCTCTCTGTGCTTTGGTTTCCTCATCTATTTATGGTGACAGTGCTTATGGCTGTTCAGGGTATGAAACGACACATGGTGCATGTGGGGTTCTGCCCACAGTGTGTTCCTGGCACACATTACTCACCTGTCCGCAAAACATGGTTATTGCTAGTATATCCGCCAGCTATGGAAGGAGGATTAGGAGGTGGGGTCTTTAGGAGGTTTTAGCGCATAAGCATGATTCTGTAGTGAATAGAACTGGTACCTTTATAGAAGAAGACCCCCAGATAAATTCCTTGCCCCTTCCATTGTGGGAGGACACAGTAGAAATGTAGACATACGTAAAACAGAAGGTGGGCCCTCACCAGACCTCTTATCTGCTGATATGGTAATCTTGGACTTTTCAACCCCCAGAACTGGGAGAAATAAATTTTGGTTGTCTATCAGACACTCAGTATCCTGTTCACAGGTTTCTGTTGTAGTCCAGATGAACCAAGACAGGGCCTGACAAGTGTCCTATGAGGTGGGCAAAACAGGTGTCGTCTCTCTTTCACAGAAGAGCTAATTGAGACTCAGAAATAAAGTGACTAGTCAAAATTAATAAGAGAGCCTGAAGCCCTCCCATCAGTAGAGATAAATCAATAGTGTCAGACCCGTAGAGTAACATTCCTTGCATTAACTATTATGTACGAACTTGACCAATGCTGACAGGGTGCTGAGTGAAACGATGCCCAGGTGAGAGAACACTGTGGCTTCCATTGATCATGCCCTCCGCCCTCCTATCGCACCACTGAGGGTACCCCCCAGCCGTGGAGTCTTTGGCCAGGCCTCCTCAGGATCCTGGCTGAGAAACAGTTTGCAGGAATGTTTCTTGGCCCAGAAGAAAGGAGGGGTGGCCCTTTTCTCTGTTGAGAAAAGGGGGACCGGTATTGAGGACAACAAATTAAACCTAATTCAATCTATGGAAATATTTGATTACACCAATGCAATTTATTATGCAAAGTTGCCCTTTCAGACAAATGGAACTTGCTTGGATAAGTGGGATGGCAACAGAAGGCCTTGCAGCAGGCAAACAAACCCAGCAGGGATCCTCTTCGCAGTATACACACACACACACACACACACACACACACACACACACACTCACACACACACACACACACACACACACACACACACACACAACAACCATAGGCAGAAAGTAGGGGACAGTGCTACCCTGGAAGTCAGAACACAGTGTCATTCAAGTGATCTTAGCATGGCTTTCCCCATTGCTGTGTCAGCCCATCCAGCTTCCCTAATAAGAAAGATCCTTCTTACTTAACCCTGAATTCTAACACACACACACAAATATTTCACATCCCAGATCTTCTCTGGCTCTTAGCACAAGATATCTGAAACATCCCGTGTAAGAACAATTCTTTCCACTAGACTGGCATCTGTGGTTTTCAAGGCTTTTCATGTCTCCGTTTCTGATGGATCCTCACAGCATGTCTGAGGAGTTAGAAGGTAGTGTCAGTATGAGTTCTGATTCTTGACAGATGAGAACAAAAGACACGGTGTCTTGCCCACATCACTGGCTGTGGAGCTGACACTTGAACCCAGCCCTTTAGCATCCCTGATACTGTGAGTTTCTCAGCTCACTCAGCTCTCGGTCATTGCCCTCCAGCGCTGGGGCTCCTGGGAGTCCAGGCCTCATCACTTATGGGTCGGAAGAGGGGAGGACCTCTTTCCAGAAACAACACCTTAGAGTCGAAGGAGAGTGAGTCTCAGAAACAGGAAACTGGAGCCTAGTTGGAAGTCTGTCATTCATTCATTATGAGACCCAAGGTATTTCAAATATCCATTGTAAGTTGGAAATGGTGATACATACCTGTATTCTTAACACATGGGAGACTGAGGCATGGGACTGCCTTAAATCCAGACTAGGCTGGGCTACATAACAAGACCCTGTCTCAAAACATTATGAGTGTCCACTAGCATGCATAAAACCATGGGTTCTATCTATGCATTGCATAAACTAGGCATGGTAGCTCATAATGCTTGATTCTGTCTCTCAGGAGGCAAAGGCAGGAGGATAAGAAATTCCAGGTCATCTGTAGCTACATAGTGATTTCAAAGCCAGCCTGAAACACATGAAACTTTGTGGCAAAACAAACAAACAAATAATAAACAGATCAGCAAGCGAACAGAGTCTCCAATAAATATCCACCCATCACTTTTAGACAATCATGAAGAGTATGGTATTATCTATGTTTTATGTTTCCTCATCAAGTAAGTCATTTCTTGGAGTCTGATCTGTAGGTGAGGAGCCCGGGCCTCTGCTTGGGAGACTCTATAAGTAGCTACAAGTCAGAACATATGTAACTCTCTCGGCTGTTTTACTCATCTAGAACAAGTGGCTGGTGCTAGTCATTTTGGGAAGAGCTCAGACTCTTACACTTTCCATAGAAAGCTGAGACATGATGGAGGAGAGTTATCTGTCTGTGTTTCTTTCATTGGTTAATTAATAAAGAAAACTGCCTTGGCCCTTTAAGAGAGGTGGAGTAGACAGAACAGAATTGTGGGAACAAGGAAGTAGAGTTAGGGGGAGACGCTTCAGGCAGTCGCGTGGTGAGGCTCCATGCTGCTCCTCTCCGAGATGGACGCAGGTTAAGATCTCTCCTGGTAAGCCACAACTCGTGGTGCTACCCAAATTACTAAATATGGGTTAAAGGAAGATGTGAGAATTAACTAATAAGAGGCTACAGATAATGGGCCAGGCAGTGTTTAAAAGAATACAGTTTCCGTGTAATTATTTCGGGTGTAAAGCTAGCCGGCGGCCGGGTGGCGGAAAGCTAGCCGGTTGCTGGGAACTGGGCGGCGGGAACGCAGCCCGCTGCTTCCCACTACAGATTGGCGCCCAACGTGGGGCTAAATCCACTTAAAAACCTTGCCCACTTGGGATCGGAAAGAAAGTTCTCTGAGACCATGCCAATGGCTCACTGCTCCCTTCCTGCACCTGGGCAGATGGCGGAATCAGGCTTAGGCGAGCGGGACAGCATTTGCGGATTCCTGCCGCCATAGAGAGAGAGGTTTTTCAGACTGCTCGGTGCTCTGCGTGTCAGATTTGATTGTAACTTGGATGAAAAGAGTTTCTGTGCTGCACGCTCAGTCTCAGAATTAAACTGCTGAGTGCGGCTCCAATGTTGACTGCTGTGTGCCTGGAACTGTGTGCGGCCCAGGGGCACCAAATGACTGAGGCAGGAGCGGCTTTGGCTCTGCTCCGCCATGCTGAATTGTGCTGACCTCAGGCAGGAACTATCGTAATTACCATGATAACAGCGCAGTTAAGGTTTAGACTTGGCTATAAACAGGCAGTACCGTATTATTTTAAGAAGTGGTTAACCTTTTAAGAAATGCTCCTGGATAGTAAAAAATTACAGATTCACAATAGAAAAGATTCAGACATAGAAGGCCTTTAAATGGCTCACGTAGGCTTAAAAGAGAGAAAAAGAAAATATAGAGAATAAAGTTAATGCTTTAAAAAAAAAGGGTAAAGTCTTTAAAGAGACAGAGTACAGATAGTTATAGATTAAAAGAAGTAAAGTGATAGAGTAAAAATAAGCCACGTAAAAATGGAAAATTCACAGAGAGTCTGGATTATGTATTTTGTTGTGTTTTCTTTGATTTTTTTGACTGTAAAGGAGCTAAGTACAGAGAGACATTTCATTATATGGGCTGCCAGGCTAGACCAGACTGGACATCTTAACGGTATGACTTCAGGATTTGGATCTAAGAACATGATGCTTTGGAAAAGAGTTTCTTCTTTTGTTTTCACAGAGGACGAGACTCTGTGGATTGCTTCTATCCCAATATGGTATGATAGACCACGCCCTCCTGAAAGGTTGCTGTGAACATCTTCAAAAAATTACTTCACTCAACTGCCAACTGGGATGAACCTAGCACACAGGTTACACCATAAAAGACCTAAATAACAGCACCCCCATTCAGCAGGAAGCAGTTTGGAGAGAAAAAACTGCGCCCATTTTCCCAAATATTGCTTATAAATGTTCTTTTACATTTAAAGGGGGAGATGATATAGATATGAATTTGCATTGGTATAGATTTTAAGGTCAATTTTGTTATATGTATATGTATTTCTGATCTTGATTAAGCTATTGTGATTGTAGTTCATTTTAAAAACTGTAATGTATAATTAGGAAATATAGGTTGTTAATGGATAATCATTGATAATAGTTAAGCTTGTAGTCATGTTATTAGATTTTCTAGATATGTAGAGATATATTTCAGTTAGATAGACATTCTTCATATCTTTCAAAGACTGCAGAATATGGCATTTAATGTTTTAATAATTTAGGGTTTTTCATGACAATGAGACACGTCTGCTCCTGGCAGCACCAATCTACTTCGAGAGGAAGATGGGCATCGAAGAGGCTACTTATGGAGAACTGCTCTTGCCTGGACTGTTGCATAAACTGGACACAGGAACCCACAGAAAGAGGACTGCTGAACTTGCCTAAAGGTGAGATGGCCTTTTGGGGTTCCTGATTCATGAAAGAGCCTGCGAGACGTTCTGCAGGACACAGCAGAAAGTGACTGAACTGTCTTTGGAATTTCCTGCTTCATGAAAAAGTCTGCTGGACACTATGGGCCTGAAGGCTGAAGATGGATGCCTCAACGGTACAGAGGAACTTTGGGTGACTGTCCAGGCAGCGAGTTGTCTCTGTCATTTCTAGAGTTTTATAAGTTACTTATTTCTTATTTACTTAGGTAGCATTATATCCTTCTGGAGTCTTTGATGGAGTTGAAGAATAAATAGATAGTTATAGCTTTCCTTAGTTATGATAAAAGATAAAATAGATTTAAATATTGTAACTGTAATACTTGCTTGATAACTGTTTTGTTAATTTTGCTATGTTAAAGTTGAAGCCTTTCTTTTTTGTTTAAACAGAAAAAGGGGAAATGATGGAGGAGAGTTATCTGTCTGTGTTTCTTTCATTGGTTAATTAATAAAGAAAACTGCCTTGGCCCTTTAAGAGAGGTGGAGTAGACAGAACAGAATTGTGGGAACAAGGAAGTAGAGTTAGGGGGAGACGCTTCAGGCAGTCGCATGGTGAGGCTCCATGCTGCTCCTCTCCGAGATGGACGCAGGTTAAGATCTCTCCTGGTAAGCCACAACTCGTGGTGCTACCCAAATTACTAAATATGGGTTAAAGGAAGATGTGAGAATTAACTAATAAGAGGCTACAGATAATGGGCCAGGCAGTGTTTAAAAGAATACAGTTTCCGTGTAATTATTTCGGGTGTAAAGCTAGCCGGCGGCCGGGTGGCGGAAAGCTAGCCGGTTGCTGGGAACTGGGCGGCGGGAACGCAGCCCGCCGCTTCCCACTACAGAGACAGAACCCCACGATTCATAGCTGCTCTGGGTGGAGGGACTGTATGGAGGAAGGGAAGGGCGAGGACCCAACTTTGGGGAAGTTCAAGGCATGGACTTGTGGAGGATGGTCTGAGCAGGGCCATTTCTTTTGTAAGATTCTGTCAGGTTGGCCTCTTCAGTTGAGCAGGAGGGCCACCCTTCTGGGCCCATAGCCCTCGCTGTCAGGAGGACCATTATTAGAGATCATTTAGACAAACCTTTCATTTACTAATTCAAAACAATTTTGAGGCTCAGGGAGGTTGGTTAACTTGGAAAGTGTCACAAAGTAGGTTAATACAGAATCTAGTCTAGACCAAGGTGTCTCAACACCTAGTCGAGTGATGTCTCATGCCCCAGAAGCCCCTCTCTCATTCCAGAGTGAGATATCTTGCTATTCTCTGAAAGGAGTGAGCCATGAAATTATGAGAACAGCTCCACCAAAGCAGAGGTGTTTGATCTGGAGTGTTTGGAAAGTTCCCTGGGTAGTGCTTCCTATGGTCAAGTTAGATGCCAGCCATTAACATCCCCACAGCATCTCTTTTACCCAGTCTTCTAGGATCCACAGGACACTTAGAAACCTCAAAAACCTCAAGTAGGAAGGTCTGAGTCCCATAATTTTCCTAGGACAAGACTAGTCCCAAATCTGAACAAAGAGAGAAAGTAGCTACCCCAGACCCCAGGAATAGAGGAAAGCTATCTTACTTAAAAAAGGAAAGGGGGGGGGTGGAGGGAGTCTGTCCAGCAGGGCACCTGTTTCTGTCCACTGACTAGGTGGCTGTCCTGTATTTCCATGGCTGGTGCTTACTGAGTTATTATTTCCTTTTTGTGTTTTATGCAGACAGTCAGGCTATTTTCTCATTGCATGGAAGCATTTTAACAGAAACCAATTATTTCAAGTGTTTAAGTGAGAGGGCTCAAAACCATTGTCTGGGTACCCTGGCTCCTCTTGTCTATTGGTTCTTCCAGCTAAGAGTTTTATGGCTGTTGTGTTTTTAGGACCCCAGAAAGCATGAGAGGCTGGGGAAATAAAATGAGCCACACCAAGAGGCCTCTTGTGTCCTAGAGGAATTAATGTTTGTAGTGGGAAAGGTCTTTGGTGGGATGGAGTGTGTGGTGGGGATGGAGTTTGCGGTGGGGATGGGTGTCTGTGGTGAGGATAGATATTAAATTGTTAAGGTACACTTCCACAGCTGATGGTACTGGTGTTGGAGAACTTGGGCTCTGGTTTCAGAGCCAACCTTCACAGTGATAGGATCTGAGTGATCAGACACACAGTAAGCCTGGGCTGTGCCTTGAACAAGGGAGGCCATCTTCCTCAGCTGGTACTGTGCAGGGTCAAGTGTACCTAGAGGCAAATTCAAAGACCTATTTTAAACCAGGGCTTCTCAGGAAATCAGGCCAGGCTGATGCTATTCTTAGGCAGTCTCTTGGGTTTCTGCAGGGATCACAAGTGCGAGGGAATTCTGTGGATACTGCTGTGTTTCTGGCATTATTTTGCCATTCATATGCTGCGTGGCATCCTCCGAAGTCCTTGCCCTCTCTGAACCCACATTGTGATTGATCAAAAAGATTGTGATGTCTCAGATGACTGTGAAGATCAGATGGACTCAGGTGCTGAAAACTAATCATCCCAGCCGGGAACTAACCTGATATCTGGGCTGAACATTTCACAGGGTTACATGAAAAGGTGATTCCTTGGTGTCACCTATAAAACATCCACACTCTCAGTTCTCGCTTCTCTCAGCATAGGTCTCCCTGAAGCCAGGGAGAGCAGGGGAACCTCACGAGCCCAGTCTGAGCAGCACCCCACATCCCTTGCCACGGGGGGCATGCTCATTCAGGGCTGCTGGCCAGGCACAACTGGGCAGCAGTCCTCTCAGTCCCTTTCCATGATATCCGCAGGAGGCAGATGGCGCCATGACAGAGCTCAGCAGCTCAGCCTCCGGGCACACTTGAGGAGGTCACCTAACCCAGTCCAGAAGGGAGTCAGGGATGTCTCCTGAGAGAATGGTGCTGCTGACTGGCACAGGGAAACGGCAGTCATGAGACAGTCTTGGGCATGGTCATTCGCTCACTCACTCATCCCTTTACACATCCATTCATCCAGGAACTGCTAGCAGACAGGCTGTGTGTGGGTCTAGTTTCAGGGAGGTAATGGTAGAAGAAGAAGGCCACCTCCTTTTTCTGCTAGGGCTCCTTTCAGGTTAGAAGAGCGTGTTGTCCAGATATGGCACAGAGACCCCTCCAAACTCAGTGGCATGGTGTTATATAAATTCATTTTTCATCCCCCAATTCCCAGACTGGTCTCTGTAAAGATGGCTGAAGAGGGCAGAGGTCAGGAGGACCTGGTGTGTCTTTCCGTGACTGTGTGCCATAGCAGTGTCTCTGTAGTGCAAGTGTTCCTTAGGATACTGTGGGATGCTAATGATTCAAGAAGTCATTCTGCAAGGCCTGAGGGGTACAGCCAGGGAGACAAGAAGGGGAAACCTGGTCATTGAAATTGTGGATTTCTAGTCTGTTAACATTTTGTTTTTAGGAACCTCATCTCCAGCACCGACAACTCAAACTCATGCCAGCGTGATGGCTTTGTGCCAGCTCCATCCTTGCCCTGGGAAATTCCCATTGCATCAAGGTTGTAGTTATTGAGAGCAGCAAGCTGGTGGGCTCTTAGTGGTGAGGAGGGGTAAGAACATGGCTATCCCAGTCCTTGAGCCCCATAGCACAGCTCAATCCTGCCTCCCCTGCCGTGTGCTGTCCACTTTGTACATACTGCCATGTAGAGTCAATTGTGACTCTTGTGCTTAAGACCCCATTCTGGAGTAGGAAAGATAAACAACCCTTGATCAGGGAGGGGAGGACATTCATGGAACAGAAGGTTGTTTTCACTTCACAGAACTGGAATGTCAGTCCAGGTAAAGGAAACAGGGAATCTGATTGCTGATGCACATTGGGAGGCAGACAATGATCTAGAGGATGCAAGTCTCACACCCTACAGCTCAGAATGTAGACCCCCAAATTTTCATTAGAGCTTTCCTTTCAGCTTTGGAAGAGCCCGTCAATCTCCATTCAGAGAAGATTCCCCTGAAGCATTAGCTCAGTGGGCTGTCGCTCAGTGGGGTGGTCAATATGGAGTAGCATCTTTGTGCTTCCTAGGATGATGGATGCAGATCAGTGTACCATCCTCCCAACTGCAGAGCAGCCTCCAGGGAAGCTCAGCTCCTTTCTCTGTGGTGTTGCCTGTTCTCCGGTCCCTGATGAAAGACACAGATACTGTTATGTTGTTGTTGGCACTGGTGATAGTGGAACCAAGAACACATTCCTAACACCTGAAGGGATAGCCCTATTTCTCATTAGTTCTGTGTAGTGTAAACATTTTGGAATGGGCACAATCTGTCTTTTCTGCCCAGAAAGCCTGTGAGCACCAGGAAGAAGAAACCACCTGCGTGTTTGTGATGTATGCAGATCCCAGGGACTTCCAAGACCTGCCCCACTCCATTTCTGCAGGTATGACCTGACACCTCACATACAAAGTTCCTTAGGCAAGTCATCTACACACATGGTGAAAGAGAAATGGCCTTCAGCAATGACTGAGGTGCAGTGGACCTGTGCAAGAACCCATGATCATGTATGTTAAGTGACAAAGAGCCTCTGATGAAGGTTAAGTGTAGAGAGGTGAACATGGACTGATTTGGTAGCCATGTCTAGTCATGGTAAGCCTTTAAGATGATGTAAATGCTCCAAGCTGTTGTCAGAGGGTGCCATGGGACAGTAGAAGGGTCCCAAATGTGACGTGAGAAGGACCTTCCCTGTGTATGGGCTGGCATGAAGATGGAAGAATGAAGAATGTGGGTGGCCTTTAGGAGCTGGAATGGCTAAATGGTGGTTTTGACCTTGGTACCTGTGGAAAGAGTGCACCCCAAAACCTATGTTGATTCCTGGCTTACTGAATTGTGAGACAACAAACCATAGTTTTCAGCTACCATATATTGTTAGCGCAGAGTACTCATTTGTTTCCCAGCCACCCAGACCTAAATAATCACTCAGAAACTATATTAATTACAATACTGCTTGGCCTTTTAGTTATGAATATTTCTAGCTAAGTCTTACATCTTAAACCAACTCATCTCTATTAATCTGTGCATCATCACAAGGTCATGGCCTACCAGCAAGATTCCAGCATCTGTCTTCTGTTGCAGCTACAGGGCATCTCCCTGACTCTGCCTATTTTCTTCTCCTCTCTCTGCTTGGAATTTCCACCTTTCCCTATTCTGCACTGCAATAGGCCCAAAGCGGATTCTTTATTAACCAACGGTAGTCACAGCACACAGAGGGGAATCCCACATCAACACCTGTGGAAGTTTCTATAATAGGGATAAGAGACAAGACATAAATGGTGTGACCAAGAATGTTTTACTTACAAGTTTCTTTTAGTAGCCTTTATTTTTTTAATGTCATTTAACCTTCATAATACAGCGGAGAAGGTGCAATATTTCCAGAACAGGAACAGCATTCAAAGTCATGAGAATCCATTGTCTTGCTGACCAAGAGCGCTGCAGCGCATCTGTTTCTGTCCTCAAGCACCCAAATGGTCTTAAGTGACTTAAGCACGGCCCAGGCTGTGTTACAAAACAGTTAACTATTAGCTTGTGGATCATTTCATCCAGCTGGCTAGGCGAATAGCCAGGGCTGGTTGTGCGTGAAGGTGAGAGCACACGAAAGCAATGGCATTGTCCCCGAAATTAAGGAGTTCATATTCCAAGAACAGACGAGGAAGCTAGCACACTGTGTTGCTCAGATTCAGATCTAATTAAGCAAATTCTCTGTGGGGGAGTTGAGGAAGTTCAAAGAGGGGTGAATGGAGCCTCTAGAACAAGTGGGAGTTTGCAAGCAAAGAAAAGTAGGGAGGCAAAAGCATGTGCCCAGGAAGAGAGGAGACAGACGGTGCTGGGGAGCAGCCTACCACTCAGATACCAGTTAAAGCTGGGGGTTCCTGCCACCTAGACACCTGCCAGAGACTGGAGCTGGTGAGCTCCTGCCACCCAATTATCCAACTGCTTTCTCAGAGCCATCCTTCAACCTCCCAGAATAAAATGAGATTTTCGCTCGTCTAACATCCCTTTGGACTAGGTCATGGGTTTATGGCTCTAGCCTCTCAATAGAAATGGCATGGAAGCAGATGGAAAGACTAGTGGAAAACATTGCTTTCTGATAAGCTTGTGTGGAGAAGACATTGCCTTTCCTGCCTTCTGGGAATTAAGTCAGTATGCTTTTTAGACTTGGAAGGGTTTCAGTGAACACAAGGAAAGATGGCTCCATTTCCGTGGGTTGTAGAGCAGAGGAATGGAGTGGTGTGGGTCTCGTGCTTCTGTGTGTCATCTCCACTTACCTGACCTCAGGCCTGCATCCTGTGTCTGACTCCTTAGCAGAAGTGACTGTCTTTATAGTTTATGTCACTTTCAGTGTGGCCTGTGGGAAGCAGGGACAATGAAGGGCAGGTTTGTTAGGACTCCATGTTACACGCCACATGACATTGGATTTGTGTCATCACTTAATCTTATGTTACATGGCTGAAGATGTGGCAGGAACTGAAGTCCCCTCCAATTTGCTCTTCCCAAGACCCTGTTTCATGGGCAGCCCCTGTGCCTCATTGGTGAGGTTGTATAAAAACCATTCCTGCCTCCTGGCATGCTACCATGCTGACATGGATGAGCAGCCCCGGTATAGTATCTTCACCCCTTCTATAGTGTCAAACCCTAGGTAGGGAAGCCGCACATCCCACCTTAGAGTATAGAGCTAGTGGCTTAGAAAACTGCATGGTTCCACTCTAGGAAGATCAGCTGTGGGGATGGCCATGGTTTGGGTCCTGGTTGCATGCCCACTGAGTCACCGGTGCCTCTCACTGGTTATTTTCTTCCAGTGAAGGTTTAGGAATGGAAGAAGCTGACCCAAGGAATATGTCAAATACTAAGGAGTAAAGACACACTTGATCTAAAAATGGGCCTCCTAGTTTGCCACCCCAGAGTCTTAGCTCCATGTTGTGTGTAGTCAAATGGGCAGAAGCCACATGGAGCCACATGGAGGAAGAGAAACAGAGCAGGGCTTCAGAGTTGAAAATGCAGTGTGGACCTGGGCAGGCAGGACATATAGTTTCCCAGACAGAGCAGGTGACAGGGACATTACAAGAGCCACTAGGATGTGAGGTTCCAGGAAAATAAAGGTTGATGTTTTATGTTTGAAATTCTGGTCCCTGAGAGTCTGAGGCAGGAGGGTTTCCATGAGTTTGAGGGCAGCCAGGACTACATGGTAAGTAATAGGTCAGCCTGGGTGTAAAGCCCCATCTCAACAAAAACAGAAAGATAAATGCCGGTGTTGGAGGCTCAGTTATGTATATCCTAACTTCTGAAGATATGCTCTGATAGTCTGGGGCTTGGCACCAGCAGACAGCTCAACTTGACCAGCAGAAGTTCTAGGGCAGAAGACTTGTAGGGTCTAGGGTCAGGAGAGCTATGTGCTGTGGGTTTGCTTCTTGTCCTCTCTGAGCTGTAGTCCAGACTCTGTATGAGGGGCACCATCCTAGGAAGCAGAAATTGTGTTCTCAGCCTGGCTTTGCCCACATCGTGGTTCAACCTATCCCACTCTACTCTTGACAGTTCTGCTGTGCAAAACTGAGAGCTTGGGTAAAATATGCACTTCTTGGCTAATATGTACTGACTTGGTTGGTGACTGTGGTGTCTGGGTATTTAGTCAAGCATTGTTCTGGGTGTGTCTGTGGGGTGTCTCTGTTTGCAATTCTTATTTGAGCCTACAGACTAAGTAAAACAGTTTGTCTTCCCCTTGAAGGACAGACCTCTTGCATTCAGTTGAAGGCTAGGCTAGAACCAAACATAAATGGACCTTCCCCAGCAGGAAGGTAGGCTGTCGGTAGATGACCTGCGGCTTCTGTCTCCAGCTGCCACGAACAGATTTTGTACTTTCCATACTCAGGACCCTACAAGCCAGTTCCATAGTTCTTACAACACATTGGCTATTTCTCTGCCAATCTATGATTCCTGCAAAGGCCACCCTTTCCCCTTTGAGAATTCGTGACTGTCACTGTGGACTGACTCGGGAAACCCTAGCTAAGCTTATAAAGGAAACTTTGGTGGAGTTACTGTTGTCTGCAGGGAAACTGGATGCCCTGAGAATGGTTTGTGTTTCTCCCATCCATGGGCTACCATTCTGCTGTTCTTGGCACCTTTCAGCTCCATGCTTTACATTGGCCTGCGCTCCCCATGTTGGGCCTGCTAGGGTTCAGGAAGCCACCCTATCACATGTCTACATAGACCCAATCACATAGGCGTTTCAATTAGAAAAAGAACTTAAAAGCCACATTTAAGCCGGGCGGTGGTGGCGCGCGCCTTTAATCCCAGCACTCGGGAGGCAGAGGCAGGTGGATCTCTGTGAGTTCGAGACCAGCCTGGTCTACAAGAGCTAGTTCCAGGACAGGCTCCAAAGCCACAGAGAAACCCTGTCTCGAAACACCAAAAAAAAAAAAAGCAACATTTAATAGTGTGTGTGTTCTACCCTTAAGTCTACTAATGAATGTGCCAGGGTACACACATACAGAAGACAGAATAGGATCTCAGGTGTCTTCGATTGTTTTCTACATCACTTTCTTCCTTACCTTCCTGGGACAGGCCCTCTTAGATTGCTATCTGGCTGGGCTAACCTAAAAGCCCTTGGGATCTGCCTGTCCCATCTACTTCCACCCCCTACCCCTTGTTCTGGGATTACAGACACATGCCACCATTCCAGGTTTTTATATAGGTGCCAGCGATTAGAACTCAAGTCCGTCTTTATAACTGCAGAGGAAGCACTCTTACCAACTGAACCACTCCCCAGTTTCTGTTTATTTAATTTCTAAAGTTTTATTCAAATAAATGGTTATCTTTTGTTATCTAAAGTCCCTGGGCTTACAGCATTCTGAACAGAGTCTACTGTAAGGTCTAAGTCACATCTGGTCTTGATGTCTGTCTCATTTCATCTGAAGAGAGAGAATACTAAGCAAATATATCAATCCAGAGTATGGTTGGTTTCTTTAATATGCATTTTGTGGGACACAGAGAGCCTGTCCCCAACCATGTACCCCATTAGAGCAGGTTGCTTTATCAGAAGTTATTTTGTTCTCTTGATACTCAGTAGAACAACCTTTTCTGACAGGTAATAATAATTCGGTTGACATGACTAAAAGCCTGGCTTGGGAATTGAACAATGCTGTTCACATGTTAATGGAATCACGATGCTTTAAACTTTGCCCCTGGACTGAAGAAGCATCTTGTCTTTATTGTCTAGTCATGTTCCTTTATGGTCTCACATTGCCTGCCATCTAGCCACTGCAGGGAGCAGCAGTGGTCTCTTGCGTGTTATTAGAAAGAGGTGAATCCCTGGCCAGTTGGAGAAAACCAGAAAGTAATATTTACTCAAGAGGCAAAAAAAACCCAATTACATAAAAGGCTTGAAAATAGATTTTCCCCAGAGAGAATTGAAGAACCTGACCTCACCCCAGTGTGTGCCTGTGTTCTCTGGTCTGCCTCCACATTTCAAACCATAAGAATGTAGTCCTGTGTGGGCTCTGTGGGAGCCTTCTCAGCTTGGTTGATCACCTTCCTGGACCTGGGGGGGAGTTGGGAGGACCTTGGTCTTAACATAGAGTAGGGAACCCTGATGGCTCCTTGGCCTGGAGAGGGAGGGAGGGGAAAAAAGGGAAGGGGGAGGAGGAGGGGAGAAGATGGAAATTTTTAAATATAAAAAAATAAACCATGGGGGAAAAAAGAATGTAGTCCTGTGATAGCTGGAAGGTGAGAGGAGGCCGGGGAGGCAGGAGGTCTGACCCTGAGGTGGCTCCAGGATGTGGTTTTGTGTGCACGTGCTTTCTCACGAGCGCCTTAAAATAACGAGGGGGCAGGGAGGAAAGAAAAAAAATCTGACACCTCAACCTCATCAAAATGTGTGTTGCTTCTACCTTGATTGGCTCTAGACTGAGACTTAGAATAAAGAAGAACCTAGCATCTGGGTCTGGTGTCAAGTCCAACAGATGACTCAGAGCCAGGAACTTCAATAGTCATGTCTCTCGCCAGGGCTTCATCCCTGCAGTTATCATGATGCTGGGGGTAGGGAGTGCTGGGAGGTGATCAGAGCTTGTTCCCCTGCTAGCTGCTGCCCATGGAACAGAAAGTCATCCTTAAGAGATCATTGTCCATTGTTTATTGGGATTGCTGTTCTAAATTAAGAAAGCAAATTCTGCCTCAGTTTCTCCAGCCTACAGCAGTCAGAAAGCTTGTACCCAACATAAAAAAGAGGGTGGTTGTGAGTTTTTTAAATCCAGCTGCAATTCTTTCATTATTTTCTTAGTCAAGGTCTTTCTATATAACCCAGGCTGTCATCCAACCAGAGAATCCTCTTGGCTAATTTTCTCACATGCTGGGATTACAGTATATGCCAACATGTCCGGCTTTGTTGAATTCTTTCTGTAATCTTTTATATCCTATTTCCTTGACTATTTGTTTTACACACCATGTGGTCAAACTTGTCTCCTTTGTTCATGAGTTTGAGTGATGTTGCTATTGGCAACAGCAGGAAAGAAAACTTGTATTCAGCAAGTTACCAACTGTGGAAAGAGGGGAACTTGGGCATATGTGTATGGCAGCACACTTACGGCCAAGATCAATGCCCCACATCAACTGCCCTCTGCCACATGCTGGGGCATTGGCAATAGGCACCAATCTCTGTCCCTGGATTCCTTTGTTTTCTAATATTCACATATATGGTATCATACTGTGTCAATCCTTCTTGTGTATCCTCTAATTTGACATTGTGCTTTTGGATTTGTTCAAGTTGCACACCTCAGTCCTTCATTCCTTCTCCTTCTATGGCCAGTCTCGGCTATTTCTGAGGAGATTCATTCTAAATCTCCACATACAGGTACCCCACAAAGTCTCGAGGGTCCCTACACTGACTCTCAGAGCTCTTTGTCTCTGGTTCTAGATGAATCCATTGCCCTACTGCTTCTTTGTACTTTCTCATCCCATACCTCATGGCTCTATTTGTGTTTCTCCTCACTCATCTGACCCTCACAATAGTTCCCCTCAGACAGAAGGGCAGTCACAAGGCTCTTCAGGTACTTGACCATCCTCTCAGGACTCAAACTTTACAAAAGCAGCTACATCACAAACCATTTGATAGATTTTGTCCAGCTGTTCATGGCAGACAGTTAAATCTGTTCTTCCTTTATCCTTGCCCAAACCCAGAATTTGATAAAATTTCTGTAACTGCTGTCCTTGTCAGAAATAATGAAGCAACAGCCTTGGAAGGCACAAGCAATCTTTCTGAGAGCCCAAGGCGGAGGAGCCCTGATGCTTCAGTCCTGGCATGATTGTTGTTCAGAATGGAGGGAGATGATAGCAAAATGATTAATTCCCATACAGAATTTTTCTCTGGTTTTTCACTTGGAAATTATACCTGCCTTGGTTACCAAATATATGAATGCAGCAGGAGAGACAGAGGTATGCACAGTCTCAAAACGTGTTCAGGAGGGGTCCTCATGTCTTATGGCTAGCTCTAGTGCACTTCATTCATGGTCATTGAATAAGTAAATGATCAAGTGTGCTAGGAGCTTGTATTTTACAGCTATGATATTTTCATACTTCACAAGTTACAGATCCTACAGTGACAGGTGGTTAAAGATTAGAAATTGATTATCAACGGTTTCCTTAATAGTTCATTTTGTCTACTCATATCATTTTATAAATAGGGAGGTTGAGGGATTTGTCCAAGACCATATGTTCCCCAGTAAAGAATGAGTACCTACCAGGTCTCTTGATGACCACTGTATGTTGCTACAGCACATTAACTCTTCAAGGTTCTCCTGTATTGAAGCCTACATCAGGACTCTTTGGACAGAACACATGCTAGAGATCAAGGAATGCTTTTTCTTGGTTACAGCACTACCTCTGCTCTATGGAGACTAGTTCTCTTCTTGCCCTGTTTCCCCTGTGGATTAAGCCAAATCATCACAGTTGTGCAAGCTCCTTGACAATGTCCTTCCTGTTTGTTATCCATGCCGTTTCTCTGTCTCTGTATCTTTATTTCGTTGGCAATAAGTAGTTGTGGCCTTCTGTTGCTTTTGAAGGAAAAGGAGGGGCTCACTGTTGCAAAGCCTTCTCCTTGTCCCTTGGCACATATAAGAAAGGTTAGAGATGCTCTGATTTGTGAGACTGTGCAGAACTCTGACACAGACTGACACTAGATGGTACTGTATTAGGGGGTGGGTAGGGTGTGTTTGACTTAGGAAGCTGGACAACCAAAGTGTATTGCCTACCCTAAGGTTCATCTTCTTAGAAGCTTTTGTTATTCTGAGAGCATGGAACCCATGAGTATGTGAAACACATGATGTACTGACTCATTCTAGCTGCCTCTTGGAGGCATTTCAACTCCTGTTCTCACTTAGTATCTCTAAAGAACTCAATACAAATAGGTAAGTCTAAAATTAAAATTTAAAAATATAGTTAAGATTTGAATTGCAGGTTTCCTATGGACCTGGGATGGGATGAGTTTGCTAGATTCCATTAACTTTTCTCCATTATGTGATAGGATAGCAGACCAAGAAAATTACGGAAGGAAAGATTAATTAGGGCTCATAGTTTCAGAGGCATCATCTTATCCTTCCAAGGAGAACTGTGTTTACTTCACAGTGTTCAGGAAAAGGAGAATGGTGTGCCGATGATCCAGTCATCCACTTTTGTTTCCTTCTTTCCATTCTGGCTAGTAGTTCACAAAAGAATTATGAATAGAAAATTCTCAAAAAACTACCACTGAGGTTGTTTTTTGTTGGTCATCTACTGCTGGGCCTGGGGCCTGGCCTTAAGAGTGATTTGTATACCAGGTGAGATTCTGCTGGAGAAAATGAGTTTTTCTTTTGTAAGCAGTTATCAGCTGGAGATAGTTACTGAGTTAAGGATGAGGGCTTTTGTTTCTTTCCCTTCTCAGTAATGGAACCCAGTATGGCTTAGACCTGTGCAGCCCTATATATGCAGCCATGGTCTCTGGGAGTTCACATGTGCATCAATCCTATTTAGTCTAGAAGGCTTTGTTTCCTTGGTGTCCTACAACCCCACTGGCTCTTAAAATCTGAGGGGAGAATTTGATGGAGACATCCCATTTAGGAGTGGCTGTATAAAAGTACCTCACTCTCTGCACTTGTCCAGTTAGTTGTCTCTACTTGTTCCCATCAACCCCATATCCTTGCCAGCATCTGGTCTTGTGCACTGGACAACTGCTGAATTCTTGGCCTTTCTGTCGTGATACAGCCATTGTTGGACTACCTGTACCACCCTGTAAGGCAGTCTAATAAATCCCTTTTATAATGTACATTTGGCTTCCCCTAAGTTCTACAGTTAGTACACCTCACAAGTATACACATAAAAATTCTCACTGTATTCCACATATATATTATACATATTCACCCGCCTATTTCTGTTCGTGTAGAGAACCCTTACTAATGCAGTATATATTTTATTTTAACAGAACACCCAAGGCTATATGGTTTACAAAGAAAAGGGTTCTGTCTAGTTCAAAACATTAGAAGCTAAAAGTGCAAAAGGCATGGCAGTGCTTTTAGGGAGTATTTCCTTGGTTGCTTTTTCATGTCAGGGGATGTTGCCAGAGGTTTCTGTCCTGCCTGGTTTCATGATAAACACAGAGAAACTATATTATTTGCAATACTGTTTGGCCAATAACTTAATAATATTTCTGGATTACTCTTATATCTTAAATTAACCAGTTTCTATGATTTTATATTTTTATCATGAGGCTCATGGCCAATCAGCAAGGTTCTGGCTGACAGTTTGTGTTTTTCTTCTCTAGCAGCTCCATGGCATCTTTGCCTACTCTGAGTACTCTCTCTCTCTCTCTCTCTCTCTCTCTCTCTCTCTATCTATCTATATATATATATATCTTCCAGCCTGGCTATATTCTGTTAAACCATTGACTGAAAGCAGCTTCTTTATTCATTAACTAATAAAAGCAACACCTATACAGAAGGACTTCCCACACCATTTTCCAATTTCTGTTGAAACCAAAAGGAAGGTTTTAACTTTAGCATAGCAAAATTACATATGACAAAACAGTTATCAAGCAAGAATTATAGTTACAATATTTATATCTACTTTATCTTTTATCTTTTTATTTCATAACTAAGGAAAACTATAACTATCTATTTTGGAACACCTTCAAAGACTCCAGAAAGATAAAATATTACTTAAGTAAACAGGAAGTGCATTGTAAACCACTTCCAAAACTCTGGAATTGACAGAGACATCTTGCTGCCTGGCCAGTCACCCAAAGTTCTTCTGTAACATTGGGGCATCCATCTTCAGCCTATAGGTCCATAATATTCAGTAGACATCCCCATTAGGAAATCCAAAATCTATTCTGCCTTGTAATGGCAAAGTCCATCAGTTGCTTCCTTCTGTGTCCTGCAAAATGTCTGGAAGACTCTTTCATGATGCAGGAATCCCAAAGGACCATCACACCTTTAGGCAAGTTCAGCAGTCATTTTTTGGGGGTCCTTCATGTCCAGTCTATACAGCATAACATCAAGCAGTCCAGGAAAGAGCAGTTTCTTGCCCACATGGCTAACCAACTCCATAAGGAGCATCTTCGATACCCATCATCCTCTTGATGTAATTGTTGCTTCCAGGATCAGATGTGTCTCATGGTCAGAAGAAGTCCCAAGTTCTTAAAACATTTTAAATGCTATATTCTGTTAGTCTTTGAGAGGGCTGAAGAATAACTATCCATCTAAAATTTATCTCTGTACATCTAGAAAACCTAATATGACTACAAGCTCGACTATTATCTATTAATATATATTTCTTAATTATACATTATATTTTTAAATAAGTTGCACAAACACAATACTGTACTCAAGAGCAGAAATATATATATAACAAAATTGACCTTAAGTTTGTATTAATAAAGCAAGATCCACACCAATGCAAATCTCTATAGCATATCCCCTTGTAAATGTAAACAATATTCGGAAATTTTGGTGTCGTTCTCTCCAAACTGCTTTGTGCTTTTTTTTGGGCAAAGTAATTTTTTGGGGGGTGTTCATGGCAACCTTTTAGGGGGCCTTAGTCCATCAAACCACATTAGTTTGTAAGGATTCCACAGGTTCTCATCTTCTGTGAAAACAAACGAAGAACCTTTTTTCAAAGCAACAAATTCTTAGACCAAAATTCTGAAGTCATGATACCTTTAAAATATATATGCTTGTTTAGCTTATCAGCCCATACAATGAAATGTTTCTCTGTACTTAGCTCCTTCACAGTCCAAAAATTTAAAGAAAACACAACAATATACATAATCCAGACTCTCTGTGTATATTTCATCTTTATGTGGCTTATTTTTCTTGCTCTATTACCTTTTTTACAAGTTTAATATTTATTTTATGATCTTTACTCTTTTAACCTATGACTGTCTGTACTCTTATTGTAACTGTCTATATATTCTCTCTCTCTCTCAAGCCTTCGTACATTTATTCACCACTTTGAACCATTTCTCATCTGAATTTCTCTTTATTGTGTATCTGTAATTGTTTTCTGACCAGGACTGCTTCTTAAAATGCAAAGCATTGTGGCTAGGATGAAGGTTCCTTTACCTTTTGGCTCCACCCAATCCAACATGGTGGAGGTCTGCTCACCACCTCTAAGACTGCCTTGTGGGAGCCACACTCACCTCCTCAACTCTGGTAACCAGCTGGCCCATGCTGCCACCAAGTAACTTGCATCACACTGCCCACAAACTCCATACTAGTGCTTGGCCACCTGAAAGAGCCAGAATTCATGCTGGCAGCATGACCCAGGAAGCTGCCATTTCAAAACCATCCATCCATCTCTTCTTCTTCTTCTCTTCTTTTCTTCTTCTTCTTCTTCTTCTTCTTCTTCTTCTTCTTCTTCTTCTTCTTCTTCTTCTTCTTCTTCTTCTTCTTCTTCTCCTCCTCCTCCTCCTCCTCCTCCTCCTCCTCCTCCTCCTCCTTTTCCTCCTCCTTCTTCTTTTTCTCTTGCTACTGCTGAGTCAGGAAGCCTTCTCTTAAAAGAATTGTGCTTGTGCTTGCTTCTTGTAAACAGAGTCCACCCAAGAAAATGCTGTTATCAAAAAGCCAAACTTAACTCTGTTCTTTTGTGTCTAGGATTCCTTTCCAAGCTTTCTCAGGTTTTATGTGGATTTAGGCAACCATGTTGGCATGCCTTTTGTTGTCTCTGTCACTTGTTGCCCATTTTGAAAGTTGCTTGATTGCATTTCCTGTTTACTCAAGTAATATTATTTCCCTTCTCAGGTCTTCGATGGGGTTGAAGACTAGATAGTCATAGTTATAGTTACTTTCCTCTTATAACTTTGGCCAAGTTTTTCCTAATACAAGAGTTAGACTCCTTAAGATAGGATAATTATTAAAACATTTATCATGTTTCTTGCTTGACATTGTTTATGCTCATTATAATTCTAATTTTATACTTGATATTTGTTCTTATTGTATATAGTTTTGTATTATGCTTAGAACTCTCTTATTAAAACAAAAGGGGGAGTTGCTGTAGGAACTCCTTCAGCCAGTATCTTTTAAGATACCAGCCCACTTGGGTGTGGCCTCTTATACTATAAATGCTGATGTAAAGTGAGAAACTCACTCTCTTCTGGTTGCTGGATTGGTTTCTATTTCCCATTCGTGCAGAGGACTGTGATCTGTGAGTCTACCCCTAAATAAATAATCCTTTATTATACTCAATTCTGAGCTAGTGTGGGATTTCTTTTTAGCATCCATCTTCAAGGGGACACCATGGTTAAGTGTTCATGTGAAAGCAAGATTACATAGTGATATGGAGAGCCAGGGAGTAGGGAATAGCTCAGCTAGCCCCTTTTATAACAAGTCGCTTCCCCTCATAATAACTTCCAAGAACATTGTTCACAATGAACCAGCTGTTCCCTCAATACTCAGGATTAATTTATAAACACATGAACCTTAAAGCACAAACTTAGCCACATCTAAAGCATAGAAAAATGCCAAGTAAATGGTTATGCTACAGTATTTAGGAAAATGACAAAAATTGTTTGTGCAAGCTCCATAGGAATCCAATTTGTTCCAAGTTTTAAAAATTTATTTATTTTATGTGTCTGAGTGTTTCAATATTGGCTGTGGACTTTCTGTAAATTGCCTTATGTTGAGGTATGTCCCTTGCATCCCTAGTCTCTTCAGAACTTTTACATGAATGTGTGTTGGATTTTATCAAAGGTCATTTTGACATCTTATGAGATGATCATATAGTTTTCTTTTCCAATTTGCTTATATGGCAGGTTATATTTATCGATTTATATTTGTTGAATCATTCCTGAATCTCTGGGATGAAACCTACTTGGTCGTGGTGCACAATCTTTTTGGTCTGATCTTATATTTAGTTTGCAAGCGTTTTATTGAAAATTGTTGCATCTATGTTCCTAAGAGATAAATGAAGGGCAGAGTGCAGAGATGCTTGTGTTCCCACTGCACTTCTTGCTGTGGGAAATCTCTTTCCAGTTTGTTGGTGCCCTCTTGATTAGACAAACGGCTAACAGTTATAATGCCATACTTAAAATCTGTGCTTCACAAAAATTAAAAAAATCTAAAAGAAATTGATAATTTTCTTGATATATACCACCTACCAAGGTTGAATCAAGATCAGATAAACAATTTAAACAGACCTATAACCAGTAGTGAAATAGAGACAATAATTAAAAATCTCCCAACAACAATGATGACAAAGACCAGGGCCAGATGGGGATTTTACCAGACTCAGAAAGAATTAATATCAATACTCCCCAAATTATTCCACAAAATAGAAATAGAAGGGACCTTGGCTAATTCTTTTACCCAAGCCACATAAAAACCTAATGTCTATGGTATCCTTCAGTTGCTGGTCCAGAAAGTTCTTTGTCTGCTTCATACCAATAGACCCTGTGCACTCTGGTAAAAATGGGCCACACATCTGGAAGTGGCCACAGAGCAGAGAGAGAGAGAGTGGGAAAGAGCCAGGGCATTGATCCTTTTCCTCTTCTGTAGTATAGTGGACTGACTGCTTGCTTTTCAAAATTTTGCTTTGCTATATAACTCTTCCCATACATATTTCTTTCCTCAGCCACTCTTGCTGATAGGTGACAATAGTCATCATGTACTTGGTTCAAAGACTAAATAGAAAGCAAACATAACTGATTGCATGTGGGATATATGCCCAGTCTCCATCTCATACACTTTGCACTTGCTCTTTTTGCCCATGTTCAGAAGATCTTTGCCCCCCCCCAGCACTTTCTCGGATGTTTTTTGAGGACCTCAACAATAGCCTTCTTCAGCTTTCTTCTCACATAGTGTGGATTGTGTGGTATGCATTGCCTTCCCTTCCTAACCACAGAACATCCTCCCGAGTCACCACCTTTTCCTGGGCATCTGTCTGAAGCTGAGCATGAGACAGGACTTCCTGCTGGTTCTAGCTTTAACCCTACTTGACCCTTGTCTTCCACAACAATCAGGTGAATTAGGCTTTCTCCTATTGCTATCAGTTTGGCATCAGAGAGAGCCATGGAAGCTTCTCTAGCTCATGACACTGTGTAAAATGTCAGGTATTTAATCTATGACAGAACACAGGAAATGATGACCCATGTTCTCGGGATTTATGGAACTAATAAGTGTTGCAAGGGCAGACAACTGGACAAGCAGCGCTCCATCCAGTCCATCTGGCCCACCTGCACTGGGAAGAGCAGGAATCTGAGAATACCCTACACCCACCCATCTGAGCCAAATCAACTTCCAGCAAGGTGACAGCAATTTCAGTTTTAATACTCTCCTGGCTTTCTGAGCAGTGTTCTTGCCTCAACATCTTGCTTCGACCTGTCACTAGGTGAGCAATAACACTTGGGTCTGGAACATCACCTATGTCTTAGGGGATAGGGATGGTCTGTTGGCCCCTCCACACCCATGGTTTGCAGCACTCTTCTGTGTTCTGTGCAACAGGAAATTGAGTCATTTGAAGGCAATGATGGCAAACCCCAACTCGAGGCTTCTAGACTTAGAAGGTTAGAGGATGAGGAAGACGGATGGGGATGCTGGTACCTCTGGTCCTGGCAGTGCCCTTTCCCATCTGATTGTACTATAGCTCCCTTCACACTGAAAACACTGCAGTTGCAGTCCCTCTACTGATTCACTTGTTAACAAGATCATGTTTTCCCCTTGCACTTCCTTATGATTCTATCTATAGTACTCTTGGGTCCATGAGTGAACCTGGTTGACCACCTTGGCATGTCTTAGAGGCTTGAGAAATATTAGATTTTCTCTAATGATTGGAAAGTAAGAAGACACAGAGGACTTGTTCCATGATGCTTGGTGTCTTCAAACATTCTGATGGGAAACAAATCCCCAAAGTATCTCAGAATTTAGAACAAACGGCTTCTAAGCAGTTATGCTGCTTGTATTTCTAACAAGTCAGGATGGAGAATACATTTATAAATGAGATGTATTAATAAATCTACAGAACTTAGGACTGGTGTGTAGGTCCATGGCGGAACATTTGCATAGCATGGAGATAGTTTTTGGTTTTATCCCAAATACCACAAATTAGAAAGCCATCTACTCTATTTCTGTGACCCAGCAGTTACTTGTGCATTTTTCTCCTTCTCATTGTCTAACAATCAAAACCCCAGACACAGATGCTCATCTGGATTCTTTTTTTTTTATATTTATTTATTATGTATACAATATTCTGTCTGTGTGTATGTCTGCAGGCCAGAAGAGGGCGCCAGACCTCACTACAGATGGTTGTGAGCCACCATGTGGTTGCTGGGAATTGAACTCAGGACCTTTGGAAGAGCAGGCAATGCTCTTAACCGCTGAGCCATCTCTCCAGCCCGCTCATCTGGATTCTAAGGAAACAGAATTAATATTTGTTTGCTTCCACATCTTTAAGCAGAACCCACAAGCGGCCAAAGGCAAACAGTGGTTACTTCGAGCAGCTGAGATGGCATGGTTTACTCTGCTCCAATTTATAGGCGTCTGCAATGCCTTCAGGCTTGGGCAGTTAGGGCCTCCGAAAGTGAGAATTAGTAAACCAAAGGTTCTTCTGTGATAAGAGGATACAGAAGACAGAAGAGGCCAGACCCTGTGGAGCAGGACAGAGTCAACAGAAGTGATAACAGATGTGCCAGATAATGGTAGAGGAGGGGCTGTTCTGGGGACCAGATAACACTGAGCAACTGAGCAGACAGATTTTCCCTTTCTTATAATAATGTACAAGAAAAATAATGTCATCTAAAAACAAGCAGTAGAAAAAGGTACAGCAGATTCCACATAGAGTGGGCTGGCTCTGGGTTAGTATGCAGTTACTTTTACTGAATATATTTCAATTGTATAGGATGTTTGTTATATCTATATACAGTCAGACAAATTAACAAATCCATCACCTTTTCTAGTTTCTTTTTGTGATAAAGTCAATGAAGTCTAGTCTCTGTGCTTTAAAAATTCTATGGTATTAACTGTGGCACTCACGCTGTACTTACAGATCTAGATTTTTAATCTTAAGTGGGAGTTTCTACACCTTGACCCACTTCTTCCTCTCTCCACCCTCAATGCTCTGTTGTCTAGTCTGTGTATTTGACCTTTGTTCCTTTAGCAATGGGTTCCCAAAATTACCTCAACAACAGCCAAAATATAAAAACAACCTTAGTGCCCAAAACACAACCACCCACAAGACTGATTATAGCATGATTATAATGAATCCAACAAGAAACCATGCAAACACCAATCAGAGGCTGAATATGTTGTGGAACATTTTTTCCTATAGTGGAGCAGTACACAATGGAGACAATAAAGTGCCACCGCATGGAATGACACAAAATCAAATGGCACAGTCCAGAGAAGCAAGAACTAATTGGTTGTGTTAGATCAGTGTTTGCTTTGGAGAGGTGGGAAATAATACCTGGAGCAGGGTGAGGGGGATGATTCATTGTTTCAGAGGGCATGGTCACATGGTCTGCTTCCTCTGTGACATGCAAGATGGAAGAGCTTTTGTGTAGACATGTGCATTTGTTAGTTCTCTTCTGTTATAGCAGACTTGAGACAACCATCTTATAAATAAAAAAGGTTTATTATGGATTCTCTTTTTATAAGTTTCAGCCAATAGAATCTGTTGCTTTTGTACATCATAGTATGTGCATATAACTGAGCCAAGCAATAAAAATCAGCCTCATGGTAGGGAAGCAAAAGCAGGATATTTCGAAGAAGAGGTCAGAATTTTATAATCCCTCTGGAGGCTTGTTTCCAATGACCTAAAATTGTTCCATTGAAACCTTGCCTCTTACAGGTTTCACTAGCTCTCAGCAGTGCTAGTTTAGGGATCAAGTCTTTGAGGGATGTTTAAAAATGCTATTTTGGTATGTTATTAGTCAATTTAAAATTTCCGAGAACAGGCGTGATTTCTACCTGTAATCACTCGGGAGGTTGAGCCAGGAGAGTCTTGAATTTGAGGCAAACTGGGACTACATAGTGAGACCCCAACCTCAAAACACACATATACCCCCCTGCCCACACACACATATACTACAGTCATTCTTACACTGTGGAGAATGATTTCCAATCCATTCCCCAAACAGTTTTTCACATTTTTCAAGTTGGTTATTAAGAGAAACCTCATGGACCTAGTAGACATGGGACCCACTCTGCAAGGCATCTGTTTCTAAAAAGAAAAGTTTATGTCTATGTTAGTAAAGGGAATCAAGAGTATAAAGAGAACCCCTTTCTCTGGTGTGCTCCCCCTTTTTATCTAGTAGGCAGATTTTCATAGGAAGAAACAATTGAGTGCCTAACACTAGTTCAGAGAGAGGTTGCTATAGGTGGTACTGACAAGAGACACTTCATTCATTTTACAGGGCAGTGCTGGCTGCTCTGCACATCTTCCTCCAAAACTCCACTGACTCTGTCACCTCCATAGTTCTGGAAACCCAAGCACCTGTCTCTTTAAGCCCTATGTAAGCTATATTATTTTCCTGACCCTTTCTGAGTCCATGCCCCAAACATGCACTAAAATTTCTGTGTCCTTTTTCGTGTGTGTGTGTGTGTGTGTGTGTGTGTGCATGAGAGTGAGAGAGAGAGAGAGAGAGAGAGAGAGAGAGAGAGAGAGAGTTTACACCCTAGACTAAAATCACTGAGCTTTTAGAGGATGCAGAGTACATTTAAGACTTTTCAGCACTAAGCATGTCTGTAATACTTACCCTGCATCTGCAATTGCACTTCTCTGTTAAAATTAGACTCTTCTCATACTCTGTTTAATGCTCCATGCAGACAAGCAAATGATACTTCCCTTTTCAAAGCCCAAACCCAAACAGCTCTATTAGGATTCTTTTATCAGACTCATTAGCATTTAAGCATGCATTAGTCAGATACCCATTAAGAGAGCTCTGAGATGAAAAATTCAAGGTGTTAATTGATCCCTCGGGAGCATTTGAAATTTACTTCCCGTTTGTAGTTTCTTTCGAGCTTTGATTGACTTCAACAAAGAGACAACTGGTTATGTAAGGTGAGTCCCTGATATGATTGATTGACTGCACAAACGATGTCAGAAAATATACCCAAAATGATATTTTCATGGGTTCATAGTTTTCTTCTTTCTCTAACTACATCTTTCATGTTCTGAAATTCCTTCCCGGTTCTGGATTCTACAGTGGCAAAAACTTTAAGAGAACTTAAATCCAGAACTTATCAGATATTTATATAGTGGGCGAGTGGACAGCCTCTGCTTGGAGATGTAGCTGGGACTTTACAATGAAAGTCCCAATAACCTGTCCCAAAACGCTAGTTAAAGTGGTCATATGTGCCATGCAGATTGGAGAGGATGGCTAACCAGTGTGCATCAGGAAGATAATAGATGGCCTCAGTGACCCCAACTCTGTCTCTGAGTGGGAACATGAACTTTAGGTTTAGACAGGAGAAAGAGGCTTACACAGTTAAGCAGTCCTGGACAGGGACCTGATCTGGTTGGTGGTTTTCTTAGCTCAAAATCTGCAAGGAGGGCTAAAGAAGTCATCACCCCTTGCTGGCACAAGCACATTCGCAGATGCTCATGCATACTCCAGGGCACAGCCTGACCACTGGGACTGTTGCATCCGGGAACTATCCATTCTTCCCAGGCTCACTGTTTCCACAACCCAAATGGTTACAGGTTAGGAGAGGGGCTACAGAGTCACGGCACCTTCCGTGGCTGGGAACAGGACACTGTAAAACTTGGCAGCCGGGTGCCTTATGTCTTCCTGTCTTCATGCTTTGAAGGGCTGAGCCTGGGTTTCACTTGATAAATGTGCGCATGTGCAGTTGTAAGCTAGTGACCTAAAGTAAAGGAGACAGAAGTGAGATGATGATGGCTAAGGTGTGTAAGCACAAAAAACAAAACAGCACAACCAGCTCTCAGCACAAGGGAATAAGAGACGGTCTATTATGGAGCCAAATATGAGCGATCACGGCCCAGAAACACACGTCAGGGCCGCTCTAAATACCATGTCCTAACACGGTAAACAGTTCATGCTGTTTTTATAGTAACAGAACAAAGAAACCCATAAATCAAATTATTTTTAAAGTGCAGGGAGACAGGTAACTGCAAAGTGGAGAAGTCTGTGCTATAAGCCTTAGCTGTTGGCTGGTGACATCCTTAGCCTTTTGGGTTGGTGGAAGCTAAGGGTCTGCTTTTACACTTGGTAAAAGGGTATTACAAGGATGCTGTCTCAAATACAGGGGTGTGTGAGAGAAATGGCTGGTACGGGGCTAAAGAGAGCCCAAGAGAATTTGGCTCTCACTTGTAACAGTCTTGGTCTCGACAATCAGTCAGCCTCGTGAACCTTAACGCAGGTGCACTCCCTCACCCTGCGCCTCAGTTCGCAGATGTCTTCCTATCACCACGTCGTTTTCAGCTACCCTGCTCCTTTTTTGCCAAAGTGGTTGCTAAGCTCCTGTTTGGTAGGAGAGCGGTCCCAGGTGCTGATGCTTTTGGAAGTGATGACAACAGAGCTGGAGTGGGGTCTCTGTGGTCTTGAGAGCCTGTAAACATCCACGTGAACGACAGTGTGGGCATCAGAAAATGGCACCCCAACGCCTGGCGATTTGGCATGCAGAAAGTCCTCAGAGGGACCGCCTTGGTGTCAAGACTGAATCTAGGCATACATTGCCTTTAAGATAGGGAGAGGTTCTCTGGTGTTTCTTCCCATGCATTAGGCCCACAGAAAGATCAGCTGCCTCTCACTGAAATCTCAGCATATAACAAAAGACTAAATACAGGGCATGATGACACAGGCACTTAATCCCAGCCTTGAGAGGGCAGAAGGATCACTTAGACTACATAGGGAGACCTTGTTCTCAAAGGAGAGAAAGAAAATAGAACAAAAGAAAATGAGAAAAGAATCCCGAGGACCGTGGCTGCACCTGGAAGGATTGTGTTATGCGGCAATCTGTTTTCTGGGATAATCTAAATTCAAAATAGAATAACTTTACAACTCACACAGTGTCTCTGTCCATACATCCCTGATAATCATAGCCTCCATCTTTGCCCTCCCCGACCCCTGTGAAGAAGGATATTGTGGTCCCACAGTTTCATGCGTAAAAGGCTTGGTCCTGAGGATATCATCCTTGGTTGGTGCTATTGGGAAATCTTTAGGATTTGGGGATGTATCCTCAAAGGGGATTATGAGACCCTGGGCTGCGTCATTTTTTTTCTCTCTGATGTCTGGCTCATATGTGAGTAGCTCTACCTTGTGCTCCCAGCCCTTGCTGTCTAGTGTTGCTAGTAAAGACTCACAGAAGTGGACCTTTCCGTTTGAACTGAACCACCCATACCGAAGTGCTCAATAAAACATTTTAATTGCTTGCAGTGTTTTGGTTTAGTAACAGGAACGAGTGAAGACAGTATATTAGTATCACTCATCTATCCTTCCTTTGAGTCTCCTGCTTTGTTTATCACTTCAATGACTTTTTCCTTTGGCACATTAATAAAGATGTATGTATTTAATTAATCAATACTCAGTTCATCCCGGTGAACCTTTGGGGTGCTGAGGGGGAATTCTCCTTTCATTGTTTCAGTAGTGACTTCAGTATTTTCAGCTCAGGAGGAAAGTTATAGATTGTACAACTCAATCAGCACAAATGCCTGCCATGCCTCTGTAAAAGCCCTCATTTGTAGCTGGGTTTGCCAGAATTGATTGTTCCTGCAAAAATGCCTCATCATGGGGTTGGGGAAAATGGGAGGCATGAGTTTTCAGCTGGACCTGCTCAGAATGGGGTCCACCAGAGAGCTGCTTCCAGTTTGGAAATGCTTATGCACATCTTCTGGTTCCAGAGCCACAGTCATGGTGTTTAGCTCTGCTCTGGGCCTCATTGCCCACACTGTTTTGGTCTAGCCTTACTACAGCCAGAATGCAAAAACATGTACAACATTAAATAGAAGAAATAAAACTAGTTATTTTTCTTGTTTTCCCCCAATAATCTATTCTATCATACTTTTCTGGGAGGTTTCATAGGATGAACCACAAGAATCAAAATTTGACATCATTCAATGCAATAGATGTAATTCATGAAGTTACTTAACTCTCCTATTTCTAACTTTCTCCTTCACTGCCCACATCCTACAGTTACATATCTGTTGCAACTAATGGCCATTGTGACTGAAGGCTAAAGTTTACACTGGAATGCATGTGCATGCTCTCTGTCTGTCTGTCTGTCTGTCTGCATTTGTCATTATCTCTTTCCTTTCTCTTGTGTCTATGAATTTTGACAGCTGCATGGTCTCATCAATTTAACAAAGTTTTGCTGTCCAAAACTGTCATATGTCTTCCTTCATGTCTCATCTAATGTCTAGTTTCTGTCCCACTCTAATTCTGAGAAATCTCGCTTTGCTTTTTGCTTTGTGGTAGTGTTTATTTTTCTAGAATGCCACATAGGTGGAATTATATGATTTACAGCCTTTTCATATCAGTGTCCTTTACTTCACAATGTACATTTAAGTTTAATCTATTTGTCGCTTGACAGCTCTCTTTAGTATTGGACAATCACTAATCTAGTTACTTACTAAAAGGTGTCTTGGTTGCTTCCAAGTTTTTCCCATTATGAACAGAACTGTATATGGGCTTATGAGGTGGCTTAACTGGTAAGTGTGCTTGCCAGCAAGACTGAGGATCTGAGTTCAGTCTCAGGAACCCACATGCTACACGGAGAGAACTGATTTCTCCAAGTTGTCCTCTGACTTCCATACTTCCGCATGGGTGATGGTGCAGCATACATTTTCTATCTATCTATCTATCTATCTATCTATCTATCTATCTATCTATCTATCTATCTATCTATCTATGAATCTATTAATCATCTCTCTATCTATCCATATCTATATATCATCTATCTATCTATCTATCTATCTATCTATCTATCTATCTATCTACCTACCTACCTATTATCTATCTATCTATCTATCTATCTATCTATCTATCTATCTATCTATAATAAATTAAAAACTAAAACGGCCACACACATCTATATACACAATTTGGTGTATCCATGTTTTCTTAAACCATTTGGATAAATGTTAAGGAGTGTGACTACTGGATGACATCATAAAAATGTGATTAGATTTAAGGCTGCCAAGCTGTCTTTTAAAGTGTCTGCACCACTTTGTATCCCCTCCAGGGATAAGTGAGAGTTCCTATGGCTTCTCTTCCTCACCAGCAGCAGGGGACTGCTTTTTAGATTTTAGTGCTCTGATAGGCAGGAAATAGTATCTGGCTGTTGCTCTAGTTTGTAATTCTATACCACTAAGTGTGGCTCATCATTTCCTCATTTGTTTGCTTTACCCATGTGCATCTTCTTTTCTGATGTGTCTGCTTAGATTTATTTTTGCTCATTTTAAAAGTTGAGGCATCTGTTTTATAATTTTTCAGTTAAAAACATAAGTACCTTATCAAGAAGATGTTTTGAAAATGTTTTATCCCACTTAGTGACATTCTTTTCTTTTTGATTTTTTAGGGGGCACAGAGAGTCTCACTCATAGCCAAGACCTCTGAAAAAATAGGATTACAAATGTGTACTACTGTGTCTTTCACAGAGGAAAATATTTTCTTTCAATGATGTTGAAATTGATTTATTTCTTCTTTTGTTATGCTTTGATGTTATAGTCCCCTATATTTTCTTTTATGACATCTTAGTTAGAGTTTCTATTTCTGTCAAGAGACACCATGACCCCAGAAACTCTTATAAAGGAAAATATTTAATTGGGGCTGGTTTACAGTTTTATAAATTTAGTCCATTATCGTCATGCAAGAAGCATGGGAGCATGCAGACAGACATGGTGCTGAAGGAAGAGCTGAGAGTTCTACATTTTGATCTGCAGGCAACAGTAAGTGAACTGTATCCCACACTGGGCATAGCTTGGGCACATGAGACCTCAAAGCCCCCTGCACATCAACATACTTCCTCCTACAAGGCCACACCTCCTAATAATGCCACACACTATATGCCAAGCATTCAAACACATGAGTTTGTGGGGGCCTTACTTACTAAAGCCACCACGTGTGATATCTTCTAGAAGTTTTAGGGTATGTCACACTTTGGCCTAAACTGTGAGTCTAAGTCCTCCTCCCTTTTCTTCTTGACATGGGCCTTCACTGTGTTTCAGTACCATTTGTTTAAATAAAGAGCTGTTCTTTTCCCAGAGATCCCTTTGTTCCTTGTTAGGAGATAGACTATAGTTCAGCTTGCAGGCTAGTTCTGCTGTGTGAATTGGTTGCAGCTTAAGAGATCCTGATAGAACTAGGTTTGGTGGACTTTTATGATGGGTGTGTCCCTGGAAGCCAAGACCCCTTTGTGTATCCACCTTTGTCTTCATAAGATCAGATGCATCTTCCAGAGAGACTGTTTAGAGAGTTTTCTCAAAGATCTAAGCAGAGCAGTTATTTGGTTCCACTCTTCTTGTGAGGAGGGCAACCTGACTCTTCTTCCTGTTGAACAGGCAGAGGAATTTTGAATGTGCATTTCTAAGATGTTTAAAATACATACCATGCTCCAACTATCCTCCCAGTTCAGAGAAAATAATAATTGCTATATTTCAATTAGAGAAGGTCATAAAGCAGCCATTATCATAGCGTTCTCACTTTGTCCTTCCATGTTTGGCAATGGCGCTCACCTAACCAATGCGCATAGAGTTCAGGGAGTAAGGAGAGGGCTGCCAACCAGCTGTGCTGTTCTTGTCTAGGGCTTTCTTATGTTTTTGTTGATCTTGATTAATTCGTTAGCAAACTTGCTGTTACAGTTTGAATTTAAATGTTCCTCACAGACTTATTTTAAACTCAATTTCCAGCTTGTGGCTATCTTAGCTGCTGATGGGGCATTTGGGAAGTGGGACCTGGATGGCAGAAGGAGATTATCAGTGGTGGGCCTTTGACAGTCATACCCACTTTTGGTTTCAGTTTGTTTCCTTGGTTTCCACCCTGTGAACAAGCTGCTGCTTTACGTTCCATTCACCATGGCATAATGGACTGAAATCCCTCTGAAATCATGAGTCAAAATGAACCTCTTTTCCCTTGTTGATTCTGTGAAGGTTCTTGTCACAGTGAGAAGAAAAGTAAACTAATGTGTTTTCTCTCTCTATAACAGTGCATGGCAACACAAGATTTATCAAGGTGTACAGCTGAGTCTTACATTTGAGGATAAATGAGACACCATGACCAAGACAAATCAGAGAAGAGAAAGTTTATTAGGGACTTACTTGCTTACAGTTTTAGAGGGTTAGATAGAATCTAATACCATCATGGCAGGGAACATGTAAACAGCCAGGAAGGCATGACATGGGAGCAGTATCTGTGAGTTGACATCCTGATCCAAAAGCGAGAGAGAGAGAGAGAGAGAGAGAGAGAGAGAGAGAGAGAGAGAGAGAACTGAAAAGAGACAGAACTTTTAAAACCTCAAAGCCTACCCCCAGTGACACATCATCCCCAAAAAGACCACACCTCTTTTCCTTTCCAAATAATTCCACCCACTGGGGACTAAGTATCTAAATATATGGGGTCAGTCTCATTCAAATAATTATGTAGTCCATCATGGCAGGGAAGTTACAATGGCAGATGCTTGAGGTTGCATCTGTAGTTTAAAAAAAAAAGCAAATGACAGGAATGTATGCCTACTGTTCAGTTCCTTTTCTCATTTATTCAATCTAGCATCCCCAACCAGGAAAATGGTGCCACCTACAGTGGGTGGGTCTTCCTGCTTTGATTAATGCAATCAAGATAATTCTCCACATGTACGTCAGAGGCCCATCCCCTGGGTGATTTTAGATTGTGTCAAGTTGACAATTAACATCAACCTACTAAGGTGCTGGCTTGATCTCGTCTTTTAGGTATAAAAATGAACTCATGTTCTGCTTGTAGGGTAGGTGACTCAAGCACATGTTGTACTTTCTAATGCTATTTTCATGTGTCATTGACGTATCTGACCGACCATTGCTAAGTCAGAAAAGTACAGTTTGTAGTTTCTGGAGACCAAGCTCTTCCCGTTGGACTGTGCTATTAGTACTTAGGCAGCTGTTTCTGAGGTAGCCTGTGATCTTTTTGTCTGATTCAGCTCTCTGCTGACTTTGACTCTTTTCTCTTACAAATAGTAATATGATGCTATTTTTAAAGTTTCCCTGGCATAAATCATCAGCTTATGCAAGACTGCCTGGTCCCAGCTATTGCTTTTGTCTTTTGGATTTCTCACCCCTGACCCTCCCATTCAACACTTCATTGTTTGTGACCTTTCATCTTGTGAGTTCAGGATAGGTTCTGATAAATAAGGTCTGTTCTCATACTCCCTCAGCAAGTGCTCTTATCCATTGAGCCGTCTCTCCAATGCCTACTTACGTACTATGTTCTCTGTGAAGGTGACTTCTACCAAAGTGGAAATGCTATGGACGTTTAGATAGCTTTTTTAATGCTTCCACACCTTTAGGAGGTAACAGATACACATAAGCTCCTATTCTCTGGTCTAGAGCAACACCAGCCAACTCACTCACACCATAGCTTTCTGACAAAATGAAATTGGAAAAATCTCGCTATAAAACTGTTTAAGAGCTCCAAACTATTGTTAGTGAAGCCTTAAACCTAGCATAGAACCACACACCCAGGATGTCAGCACCACTGCAATTTCTCTTTAAGGGTAGCTTCCTGGTTTTTCTTTTAGGATATGGTTCTTCTAGGGTGTGGATATGGTTTGAGTGTGTTCCTTGAAAGGTTTATGTGTTGGAAGTCCTAGAGAGGTGTGCTGCCTACTGTTTTGTGAACTTGACACAGTTATGATTATCTGAGAGTAGGGAACCTCAACAGAGAAAAAGACTCTTTGACACTGGTCTATAGGCAAGCCTATGGGATACTTTCTTGATTAATTATTGATCTGGGAGAGCTCAACCTAATGTGCAGAGTGCCACTCCTGGGCAGGTGCTCTGGGTTGTCTAAAACCAAGCTGAATATGCCATGGGCAGTAGGCCAGTAAGCTGTACTCCTCTGTGGTCCTGACTTCATTACCTGCCTCCAGGCTTGCCTCACCTACTTTCCGTGATGGAATGTGGTATCAGTGTGTAACACAAATAAATCTATAGGTTGCTTTTGGTCATAGTGTTTATCACCATACAGGAAAGCAAGCTACTAGGACATGCAGCAATGGTGGGGGTTGATGGCATCTTTAATTGGCGGGCTTACGGAGATCTTGCCATCATGTGTAATGAGTACGAGGTCCTTGTGCACACAGATAAGCACTGGCGAAGCCAGAAAATTTAAAGGAGCAGGCTCTTCAAAGAATGGAGATCTTTACCTGTCTTCCTCCAAGAATGGTGAGAAATGATGTAGCTTGCAACATTGTGATTTTTTTTTTTTGCTATCTATAGGGTCAGACTTCACTTGTATCCCCAGAATTTTATTTTCTCTATCCCCAACTTTCCCCCATAAAATCTTGAGCATTGCTTCTTGGTCAACAGAGTCAAATATAAGAGAGTCACTTGCACTTAACGATAGCCTAAGTGACTTCTATGCTACCTTAAGGACAGACTGAATCCCTGACTCCCACAGGCATGTTTACCTCTGTCTCCCTACATCATTACCTTGAGCTCTGTTCCTAAGTCAGCAGAACCTATAGTTATGGAAGAAGTCATGTGTACTTTGTAAACAAATTTTCAATGTAAAAATGTCTTAAGTTTGTTGTATATCCGGAATTGACTTAATTGTCATCAGGAAACATTTTTTTTCCCAAAATTATGCTGTGCTTAAATATGGCTAAAATAAACCACCTGATGTCAGATTATAGAAGTTTAGCTTAGTGTTGGCTAAGTCAGTCTGAACTAAGTTTCATTCTGACCTTACCTGGATCATTTCCCTGCCAGCTATAATGCTTGCAGTGACCACAGTCATAAGGGTGTGTTTTCAAAGGAGATGTGGGGTGCCAGTCTTCTTCACACACATGACTCTTGCTATGATATGATGTAGAGAAGAGGATTTCACAAGAGGTAAGCTGAAATTGCTGAAACTGGAACCTTGAATTTTTAAAACCATGAGCCAAATAAAAAATTTGGTTGCTTGTTGTTTTGTTGTTTGTTTGTTTGTCTTTGTTTTTAAAATGAGACAAGCCTGCCAAGCACCTTGAATCTTGACTATCATTTGAAGGTCATATATTAAAGATATGTGTTCCAGTGTCTCTGACTCTTTTGTTTGTGCTTGGGACCCTTTTCCTCAGAATGGGTTGCCACACCCAGCTGTGATATGAGAGTTTGTGTCTAGTCTTATTGTGTCTTGCTAGACCGTGTTTGGTGGATATTCCTGGGAGACCTACTTTTTATTTTGGAAACAGAGAAGGAGTCAATCTGGGAAAGAGAGGAGGTGGGGGAGGGACTGGGAAGAGTGGAGGGAGGGGAAACTGCAGTCTGGATGTCATGTATGAGAGAAAAAAGTTTAAAAAATATATGTGTTTCAAGGCGATGCCATTATAAGATGGCGGGACTTCTAGAAGGTAAGGAGGCAGGATTTTGGATTATTAGGGTTATCATGGAATCTATCCTCTCTTTATTTTCTTCATCCCTGATTCATGATATAAGTTTCTTTCATCTGTCACTTGTTCCCACTATGATGTACTGGAGGATAGAGAACAAGAATCTGGGCTGGGGTAAGAAGACTTGGCAGAGATGGAAGTCCTGTGCAAAGGTTGGCAGATGTCAAACTGGCCACATCTGCTCTAGTAATGTCTACAGGATGAGTCTTCTAATCTCATCCCGCATACCTAGAAATAGCAGGGTATATTCTGGGTTAGATGAGAAGAGGAGGGCACAGGTCAAGTACCCAAGGCAAACATCTATTCCCATGTTACCAGGCTGCCCAGAGCCAGGTGTGTGTATGGAAGAATGGTTATTGCTTAAGGCCAGTGCACCTACGGCAGTCCACCTTGTATTTTCTGACCCCTTTATGTCTTTCTGTGCCTCTGGGACCTTCTCCAAGTTCTGCAGCTGAAAGAGGAATTTTCATGTCCTAAGGAGGGTACAGGAACAGCAGCTTTGGCGCTGCCTGCAGATTGGGTGGGAAAGATGAATCCCAGACCCTGAGAGCCTGTGAGGCTGCACAACTGCATCTCCACTGCTTCCGAGAACTGCTCTCTGCCCTGTTCCCCCTTCAGCCTGCCTCAATCCCTTAGAGCCCCTCAGTAAAGCGATCTCCAACTGGGAGCTCCTTGACAAGCGATTGTTGCTTCCCCGAGCTCTCCAGAGGCTAACATTTTTGGCCCCAGGCTCTTTACACTTTGCTGTCTCAGAGCGATCACACTCTCTGCCTACCTATGCCTGATGAAGGATGTGAGGAATTTTGCTCCTTCAGGGCTGCCGGGAATGTTCTTCACTGCTGTGCTCTGACCCTCCATTTTTGGCAGCTGTAGCGGAAGAGGGAGCGCCCAGGTTGATCGGCTGTGTGTTCCTGGAGGCCAGCCAGCCAGGCAGCAGCAGCAACTTGTTTTCTACAAATATGCGTTTGTGTGCCATCCGGGCAGCCTCTAGAACCAGCTGTGTCAACATCCTAGGAGTGTGGTATTATAGAAGGCAAGGCTGCCACACCGATGTGTCTGCCCCCAGGCTGCTGCACACCAGGTCATGATGAACATCTGGAGGGATAGGCAAAGGTACTAGAAAATCAGCGCGGCTTTGGGTTTGGAATCATGTGATCTCTGGTTTCATTTGTTGAGACCTACTGCTTTTCAGATCTTTTGCAGGCATTTTCTTGACCTTTCTTGGGAAACTTCCAGAAACCCCCAGGCCTGGCCCAGGACCTTTGTCCTGTGGGCCCTGAGCTCTGAAACTTGTCGTGTTTTCTGTGTCATACTCTTGGAGCGTTATATGTCTTCTCTGCTCTGTCTTATCGCTTTGCTGAGGACACCATCAGGGTAAGAACTGACCCAGCTCCTACTCTGGAAGAGGTTATCCACAGACCTTTGTGCACAATGAATCTTCACAGCAACTGACTTCTATATGTGACTAGTATTCCTCTCTCTCTCCCCACCTTCCTTTCTTTGTTTGATTTCCTGCTCTCAAAGGTTTATGATGAAGACTTTGTCTCTGTGTATATGCCTGTACATATGTGTGTGCATATGATAGAGTCCAGAGATTATTTAGTGTCTCTCTTAAACCCTTATTTTTGAGACATGGACTCTTACTAAAACTGAAGCTCCCTAATTTGGTAAGGCTAGCTTGCCAGTGATCTCTAGGCATCTGTCTGACTCTCTTCTCTGACAAAGTTTTGAGGCTGTAATCATGTGTTGCCATTCCTGTACTTTTTCACATATGTTCTGGGGATCTGAGCTCAAGTCTCATCAGCCACAAGAACTTACTTCTGACTGATTCAAAAGCTCAGGCATTTTTATTTGACCTTCAATATGAGAAGGGTTTGAAGTATTCTGACCATTTTACCTTCTATGCTACACCATGCCATGGAGACATTTTTAAACTGTCACATTTTCCACCCTTAGCTTTTGAAGTGTTGGTGTTGGCCTCTCGTTATGGAGTTCATATGAAAGAAGATCCTCCTCAAGGTTATCTGTCATTACCTCCCTATTGATGGGATCATTTGCATCCCTTTCTTGGCTCTCATATGAAGAAACAATTCCTCAAGGTCATTTTCTACCTCAACTGTAGACAGAAGTTTCTGTCCCAAAGCCATTCAGTCCCAATTAAACACACAAAGGCTTATACTGTTTATAAACTGTTTGGTCAATTGCTCAAGATTATTACTAACTAGCTCTTATGACTTAAATTTACCCATAATTCTTGCCCATGTTTAGGCTTGTGGCTTAGTAACTTTTCTCAGTAAGGCATTCTCATTTTGCTTCCTCTGCATCTTCCTGGTGACTGATTCTCTGCCTTTTTTTTCTTCCCAGAAATCATCTAATCTGGTTACCCTGCTTATACTTCCCACTTGGCTACTGGCCAATCATCATTTTATTAAGCCAATGTGAGTGACCAATCTTTACAGAGTATAAGAGCATTTTCCCATAGCATTTCCCCTTTTTTATTTTCAAAACTAGAATCCTGAATCTAATCACCTTTGTTTAACTTTTTTCCTAACCATTATTCATAACAACTTGTAACCAACATGCTAAACAATACATAATTCATAATACATTTTTGGAAATGTGGACGTAGTTTTTTAGGACACTTTCTGCTGATTTGGGGTGCTGGTAATCTTATGGGGACCTAAAGAAAATTTAGAATTATGGTCACGTCCTGACAGAGTTATTCTGTGAGGTTTGATCATCTCAGCCAGCAGACTTGAAGGTGTTCTGGATGTAGAACTCAGAAGAAACTGCAACAAAGGGGCTCTGAAATGTTGGATCATTTGGACCATCCATTCCTATTGGAGAGTTTTCAGGGGTCTTCCTCAATCAAATCTTATTTCTTAACCAAGAATGAATTAAAAACATCTCATTTACTGTGGAAACAAAAGCAAAACATCTTCTTTTAAGTAACATATCTTTTGACTTAATATTGATGTCAGAGCATTTTCAAAATGTATAGGTTGGATTAACTCAGCAGCATTTATAATTAAATGTCTTTTGGCAGCTGTTGCTCTTTCCTCAGCAATCAATTCAAAGACAACATAATAACATACAGTAATACAGTATCTAGATCCTCTGTGCATTTTCCATCTTTATGTCTTTTTTACTGTATTTCTTTTATTTTAATTTTTAATTTTTGGTTTTTTGAGACAGGATTTCTTTGTGTATTTTTGGCTGGATCTCACTCTGTAGACTACACTGGCCTTGAACTCACAGAGATATGTCTGCTCCTGCTTCCACAGTGCTGGAATTAAAGCATGCACCACTACAACCTGCTACTCTATTTTTAAAAGGACTTTCTCTATCCTTTTTCTTTTATCTCCCAAGCCTACATATATTTTTACACACAATGTAAACCATTTAGACTTTTTTAAAAATCTGAATCTGTCTTTACTGTATATCTCTATTTTTTTCTGACCACATGAATCTTTAATCTGCTAAGTGGCATGGGTATGATTAAAGTTGTGGGTTTGGCAGCTGGCTCCAACACATTCCTAAGCTTTCTGAGAGTCTAGTTTCATGGCAGAGATACAGGCAGGAGCTACGTTTATTACCACAACTCTGTGGCGTTTCTAGGTCCATGCCACTGGCTACTTATAAGCACCATTTAGGTATTTGGTGGCAAAGACTCTTAAAAAATCATGAAGTTTTTCCACTAACAATGAGTCAGGAAGCCTCTCTTAAAAGAACCTCACTTCTACTTCCCTCTAGAAGAGATCACTTGAGAAAAGGCTGCTACAAAGAAGCCATTTTTTGATTCTCTTCTTTTGTGTATAGACTCCCTTCCTAAGCTCTCTTAGGATTTATGTGGATGTAGTTTCCCCACATTGGGTGCCAAATGTAGCACAAAGAAGAAAAAACATTCCTGATGACGTAGCTGCTGCATCCAATCAGCAAATACCAGCAAATGCCAAGCCTTCTGAATACAAGTGCACAGAATTTAGAGGGACTAAATACAAAATTGGCTAAAGAAGATCACCCTGATGTAAAGTCAAACTTCTTTATCCAGAGTTTAGTATTAGGAAGCAGACACTAGAAAATGGAGCTGATAGACAGTTAGATTGTTTAAACGGTCAGGGAAATGGGGGTCCATTTTAAAATAATTTTAAAATAAAATTAAAGAACATCCAAGATACACAACAGAGGAAAAGTACAAAGACTTTGAGAACTCTCTATGTTAAATTATATAAGAAAAATATCAAAGTCCTTCCCACTATATGTGAGGGGCACTCAGGATTCTTGGTGAATATGGATGCCAAATGCCAGAGAAGCACTATAGGAGGGTCTGGAGGTCTGTGACAGAAAAAGCATATTCTCTAAACTCTGAGAACAAAGTGATGGGCCGTGTACTTCCTAGCATCAAGAAGGGGCCAGCCTGGGAGTCTTCCTTGGGCCCTGAGGCCATCCTCTTCACTCCTAGCAATCCTGTTTCTCTCTACTGCTGTGTGGTCACAGGAAAGGCAGCAGTATCTGCTGACTATAAGTCCCAAAGAAGAATCACAAGGGAGACACCTGGGGTTTGGGAACAAAGCATTATGAACTCAATTGAAAAAAATGGGTCTTGGATTGGCTCTGAGCTGTGGTTGAAAGGACCTACCTGTGAAGTGAAAAATGGGCAGGTGGTCACCTGGCAGGAGCAGGCACTTATTTAGACCCACTAAGTCATGGTGTCAGGCAGGTCTAGTAGCAATCTGCTGTGAGGTGTCTCACAAAGGGGACAAGTGCTATTTTTCTATAAGCGGTGCCTGAGAAGACCACTCTTCCGTGTGAGCAGGAGTGCAACCATACCTTCTGCCAACACGACAGCAACATCTCTTCGTTTCTCAACCACAGCTCTGTGAACTGCCACCCAATAGAGTATGAAAGAGGGCAGGGCTTGTGTGGGTGGCAAACAAAAAGGAGCAGAGACCACTGGGCCACTTGGTGTCTACTGCCCTGGTAACACCATGTGTGGAAGTGTCAGAGGCTGAGAATGTAAGTGACCTCATGCTGAGTAGCTTGGCTGACTGCTTAGGAGCCATGAAAAGAAACTGTTGTGAGATGAGAACAGGAAATCTGAGAAAGCCTCATGCCATCCTTTGCCAAGGGGCATCCAGCACAGAAGAGGTACAAACAGCCAAGAAGACAGAATAATCTCTACAGTTGACCTCAGTTTGCTTCTAGGTCACCATGGTCTTGGACAGTGGATGCCTGGGTGGAGTAGTGGGTTGGCTGGGATGGAGGCTATTTCAGATGTGTTAGCACAGGCTCTACTTCCAGAGTAACACAGCTGTTGCATCTGGCTAGCTTCCCACTGGGTTGAAAAGAAACCAGAAGAGTCCTGGTGTGCTACCATGATTTAAGAGGTCTTCACACCTCAACGGTGATGGTTGACATCAAACCTCTTTCATCTTAGGGAAAGCAGAAATTCATCTTGAGTGGCACTGATGTGTTCTGAACAAGCCTGTGGTTTATTCACATGTTGAAACCTGGTACCAACAATGATAGTTTTAGGAGGTAGAAATGATAAGAATGATTCCAATAAGAACATTGAGCATTTGTGAATGGGACTGGTGACTTTATAGGAGAAGCCCCAAAGCACTCATTTATTTTCTACAACAAGAGGACACAGTAATAATTCACTGCCTATAATCCAGAGGATAGGTGATCATCAGATGCTGAATCTGCTGATGACTTTAATTTCAGACTTCCATCTTAAGGAATGTTTGTGAGTCATCCCATAGTTGGTATTTGTTGCATCAGTCCAAAAAGACTAGCATGTGAGACTTGCTAGTAAAAACCAGCTCCAAGGCTTTACATAATGTTCAATCTCCTAAACTCTACATAGTATCATATGAGTCTCACTCAGACTCTGTGTATCAAGAAATGAAAAAAGACCCCAAACTGATTGTGATATGCATTAGTGGGCATGCTGTTATACAATAGAGACAGCAAAGAACACACTTAGCCTCCATGTGGTTAGTTAGGGCATGTCTTAGGGCACTCCTGCCAGTGTCAATGGTAGCTAGACAAAGACATTCAGGGATGAGAAGGATATGGTGACCAGAAAATTGGAACATTCAGAGATGTGACTGTGTTGTCAACAAGGTTTGAGTTTTAGGACTACCCAAACATACTACTGAGAGATGAACATATAGGAAGTAGAGGAAGGACCGCAGAGACTCTCTTGAAGCTACAAGACGAGCCCCAGATGGAGGTAGAAAGTGCAGGGGAGCCTGGAGTAATCCATTTGCTTTCCTCTTGTCCATATCTAGTGAAGGATACAAGCAGCTTTGAGGGCTAGCACCGTTGAGCTTGAAGAGTGGGTCCTTCTGCTGGCTTTAGCACTCCCTAGGAAGTCCACTGGGCCTTGGCTCAGACAATATCCAGATAAGCATTTCCCACTGCCCAATTCTGCTTCTCCTTGAAGACACTGTTCCCATGATACCTCTTAAGTAATGGAATCTCATTTTATACTCCTTATCCCAGAATAGACAACCCTATTATCAATACAAGCAATCTCAGCTCCTCAGATAGGTTCTGGGCCAGTGGGACTCCTGTAAAAAAATCCAAGCTCAGGGATCAAGGAACACCCTTGAAAGGAGTGGTATATGACACACTGAGTGGTTTGCTTTTTAGAAGCTAAATGGGTTATACTCATTTCCCTCAGTGGCAAATTGTGATATTTTTTGCCTCTCTCTCTCCCTCCTTCCCTCCCTCCCTCCCTCCCTCCCTCCCTCCCTCCCTCCCTCCCTCCCTCCCTCCCTCTCTGCCTTCCTTCTTTCCTCTTCTCTCTCTCCTTCCCTTCATCCCTTTCTCCTTCCTTCCCTCCCTCCCTCTCTCCCTCCCTCCCTCCCTTTTCCTCTTCTTCTCCTTTCCACAACTCACTACACACCCCTTTGATGGGGTTGAGAGAATAGTGATGGTGTGTGTAATGGCCTGAAAGGTCATTCATTTGTATGATGACTACTGAAATGTCAGAGATTTTCTGTAGAGAAAAGATGGAGAACAATAAAGACAGCAAGTATTCAGGGCCCTTGCTACCTCCAGAAGTATGGGAAGGGATATTCTGCCCATTCACATATGCAGAAGGTTTCAACATTACATTATCAGGCCTGAATATTTACTGTTTATCCTTTTGGTTTGCAAGGAATTCTAAACAGCTCTTTCCTCTGTAGTCTCAACACAGTGACTTTTGATTTCCCCGGGGTTGTGTCTACTATGGCTAGGACATTCCTGGCCTAGGACCAACCCAGAAATAGCAATGTCAGGAAGAGAGGAGGTAGAAGAGCATAAAGGCCCTGTAGTGAAAGGGGAAGGGGAGATGGCAGGAGAGTGCATAGCAGGACAGGGAGCAGCTACTGCTGTGAAGGAAATTTCTGAAAGGAACAGTCAGCTCCTCTAAGTGCTCCCACTCTACGCTGTGTCCACCTAACAGGGGGAGAAGAGTAAAGAAATATAGACCTCCACTGCTGTCCTATCTATTTACTGAACCTCATTAATTATCATTAATTACGATTATGATTTGAATCTGTAATGTCCCTTGTGGATTCAAGTTTTGAATGCTTAGCCACAGCTGGTGTGATGATTTTGGGAGGTTGTGGAACATTTAGGAGTAAGGCCTTGCTGGAGGAAGCACATCTCTAGGCGTAGGCAATGGGAAAGAAATGAAAACACCTTTGGCTATTACTGAGAAATCAGCAATGGCATGATGAAAGCCCAGGAAGTTAAAGTAAGGTAACCCAAAGCATTATTTCTATATAAACTTACTCTCTCCTCTTTTTTCTCTGTCTCTCTGTTTCTCTCTCTCTAAACACACATTCTCTCTGTTTCTCTCTCTAAACACACATGCTCTCTCTCTCTCTCTCTCTCTCACACACACACACACACACACACACACACACACACAACAGTTACTGAGTACATTATTTTTTTTAAAGTTCTGAGAGTCCAGTAAACTCCAGTGGAAAGCCAGAGACCATGAAGCCTTTCATCAGAGGTGTAATTAAACAAAGAAGATCTTCACATAATCTAACTGCTGTCTTAAGGCTGAGGACTCTGTTGAACAGATCTTGCTCATCCTCCAGATAATGGTGTCTTTGAATATGTAGCTGGAAGTCAACAAATGAGACAATTCCATTCCTCTGGATACAGAAGAATTTTAAGTGCTGGTTTGGCTGAGGATCTGGGCAGGAATGAGAGCCTCATGATGGTACTGCTTGCCTAGAGGAGACATACACAACCTTGAGGTACTGGACCATTGTGGAATTGGGAGGTAAACAACAGCAAAGAGTTCCTTGGTGTAGGAGGTCCTTCTATTTATGTGTTGCTTTCATTGGTTAATAAAGAAACTGCTTTTGCCTGTTGATACAGAAGAACTTAGGTAGGTGAAGAAGATGAAACTGAATTCTAGGAGGAAGAAAGCAGAGTCAGAGAGAAAAACCATGGATCCTCTGCCTGAGAGAGATGCTGGTTAGAATCTTTGCTGGTAAGCCACTGCCATGTGGTAATATACAAATTAATAGAATTGGGTTATATTAATATAAGAGTTAGCCAATAAGAAGTTAGTTAGAGCTAATGGGCCAAGTGATGATTTAATTAATACAATTTCTGTGTGGCTATTTTGGAGGTAAACTAGCCAGGTGGCCAGGATGGACAAGTAGCCTGGCTCTCCTTTCAATAGTTCGTGTTCCTGTTTAACTTTTGTCCTTGATGTGGATGGACATCTCCTTCCTGTCACCTTTATGGTATCCTTAGTAAAGGATCTGCAAAATTGTTGACTTTTATGTTTGGGTTGCTGCAAGGTAAAAATAGAGTATACAGTGTCTGGGAAGTAAAGACAGAGGGGATTCTGAAAGCATCGGATTTAGCAAAATCCAGAAAATTTCTAGGCTTTCAAGACTATGAAGTTGATGAAGCTCAATGCCAAGATTTCCAAGGCTAAAGCTGAATCCCAGTAGTATCTAGTGACACGTGGGAAATTGCATAGAACACATATGTAATATACTGAAGGGTTGGACCAGGGAGAGATAGACATTAGGATTTGAGGCATTTAAATTAGACAGATTGGAGACTATAACTGTCCAGGCTGAGGACTGAGCTGGGATATGGTTACTCCTTTCATTTAGTGCCCATGAGAAATCCTTGTGTCTGTTCTGTTGCTCTGTACTGCAGGTTGGGGTGTTCCTTCCTAGTCCCCAGATGGTAGAGGCAGCTGCAGTACTCAGATGAAGGAGAAACGTGTTTGTGAGCAAACCCATGCCCCAAGCCAAGCTGCATCTTGATTGCATGTAAGACTTATCCATTTTGGATTTGCTCTGTGATATGTGGCTCCCTGTTGGTTTCTTTACTCTCTCCAGAGAATCCCCAATGCCTGAATATAGAGATAGAAACAGGAGAACGAGACTCCCCAGTTTGGTCCCCAGTGTGTTAATCTGTTTTCCTGCATCTCCTCTCAGTTTACTGAATTACTATTTTTTTCCCACATGGAGACACCTGTGATATGAATTTACAGTGATGATTAAGGTACGAATCTTTGTAAGGGGAACCACTGAGCCCTCCGCCATACTGAGAAGCCTCTAGGTCCTCGGCCAATTTTCACCTGGAGTGGTTGGTCAGTCCATGTCTAGGACACATGTTGGATGGGTCATGATTTGTAGTGGGGGCAAACATTTTACCCAAAACTCACAGATGGATTCCTGTGGGCAAAGTTGAAGCACTGTGGCCCAGTGGTCTAGAGGGGCTGGTTAAAGAAGTGGTGAGTGATTCTAGCAAAGAGTGTTGCCACTTTTCCCTTGCCTTCTTATCTCTAGTTTCCTTTGGTTGATTTTATTTAGAGAACAATGCTGAATTCTGGGAGTAGAAGCTGCCTTCCATAGTCTGAGATTTTGCTGCCACCTTAAGCAGAGTGCGCCTAAGGATTGACACAGAAAGGCTTCCTTCCTTTTTTTCCCCAAAGAAGAAAATGTAAAGTATAATTTATCAATTAAAAAATGAATAATGAGGAAAGGGCAGAGAGCTCCATGCTTTCAAAATGTATTTTGTACTTTGGTGTAGTAATCATGAGAAATGAATTTCTACAGCTTATCCAGAAAGGCAGGAAAACAAATGGGTCCCAACGTTTCATTTTATTCTTTTCTGTCCTGCTAGCCTCAGCACAGAAGTAAGCAAACAATGGCCTCAGCAGGCACTATACACTATACAACCAGTTACCAAAATTCCTCCAAAGTTACCCACAGACGCTAGTACTTCAACTTCCTTTTAATTTTACCCCAGCGTTCCCTCTTCCAGCGTTCACTTCCTTGAGTGAGTGCTGTCCTCACTCAAATTTATCTAATAAAATTATATTTCAACTGGATGCAGGTTGAGAGAGCTTATCTTTAAGGACTGCTGTTGGCTAGCCTTTTCTGTACCACCCTTGTTAGATAGAAACCCCTCTGTGTTCTCCTGAGAGCAGGCTTCTGACAGGCTGGCATCCACATCCTCGCACTGTGTTCTCCACCTAGAACATCTTTCTCCTTATTTGACCTGGACCATTCTCTACAGAAATGCTGCCATAAGTGTGAGGAACCGAGCAGCGTATCCATCTTTAGCTCTGATGACCCACAGCGCATGAAGACATGGGTCATGAAGAGGATATATTTTCTGACGTGGTTGAAGAAGAAAGACAAACAGTTTCTCAAACGGTAGAGGCCATGTCATGAAGCTACTTCTCTGAATCACTATAGTCCCATAAAGAGAATTCCAGTTGTTCTTGTGCATGGGGGGTGTGCAGAAACCCATCCAATGTGGTATGTGTGCATGGGAGGGGTGTCTCTCAAAGCCTTTGAATATATCAAATAGCACGAACCGTGGCTGTGTTTCCAGGATTTTTTTGTTTCTCACCTGCTCTTGACTTAGGGAGAGATGCCATAACTGAAGATTTTCAGGGTCTTGGTGGAAATGATCATTTGGAATGGGAGAGAAAGTTGAGCCATAAGAAACTCAGGGCTGAATGCTTCCCTCACAGAACTCTTGGTGCCGAAGACACAGAACACAGATATGTTCTCCCTCTGGCCTTATTCTTGATCTCATGTATTAGTTACTTTTGTTTGTTGGTGTGATAAAAAGACCACGAACAAAGCCAGCTTAGAGGAGAAAGGGGTTTATTTTAGGTCACAGCCCCAGAGGGCATACAGTTCATCATGGTAAGGAAGGCATGGCAGCAGGGACATGGTGTCAGCCTGGCAGTCAGGAAGCAAGATGATTGCATTTCATTTGCACACAGGAAGCAGAGAGAAAACACAGGAAGGGAAGCCATGCCATAAAAATCTCAAAGTCTGAATCCAGTGACATATTTCCTCCAGAAAACTTACACCTCCTAAATGTTCCAGAAACTTCCCAAACAGCTCACTAATAGGGGATCAAGTTTTCAAACACACAAGCCTATAAGGAACATTTTTCATTCAAACTGCCATACCTCACTTCCAGCATGAATGTTAAATCAGATAGAGGCACCTTCTAGGAGATTGATAGGACCAGCTTAGAGCTGGGCACACGTGAAACAGTGGTGGTAGAATATGAGTCCTCTGGAGATTCCAACAAGCATGAGTCATTGGCCAGGGACTGCAGGGTTGGGAGGGGGTGGTGGGAATCCCTCACAAGGATGGACATTAAGGATAAAGACCCATTGGTCTTCAACCAAAATCGCAAGATCTCTTGAGAACTAGTGATCTTAGAAGTTCTCACCAAAACAATGGAGCCTGAGGGTTTTCAGAATGCAAATGCTAAGCATGTACACAGTTTAAGATCCAGGGAGGTTGTTCCTGAAGACTCCAATTGACAACAGCCTGGGCCTGTATCTGAAGAGAGGCTGCCAGAGCATGACTCATGGCAGTGTCATAGAGGTGTCCCTGATCCCTATGGCAGTGCCCGCAGAAGCGATGGTCTCATGTTTAAGAACTCACAGTTTGTCCCCATCCCTCAAGTGTCCACATGGGAGGCCTGGTGTTTCTGGCTTTCCAAGTTCTTCACATTCACATGAAAGACACAGCAGTCCTGAACTCCAGGACTCAGGGAACTTAGGAAAAAGGATATTATTTATCCCAGTGAATTAATTTCAGCAGAAATGTGAGAAAATCAGCAAGGTTTATTATTATTATTTTTTTTTTTACTAAGGGCTTCTGAGTTATTCTACATGTTATTCACACCAGGGATCATGTCCGGCTGTTTGGGAAATGAAGCTCAGTTGTACATGCCAGGCTCTGCTTAGTCTCAGACACATGGCTGTAAGCACATTGCAAGGTTATGAACAAGAAGGGCAGGTCCAGCAGAGTAAAGCACTGGTTGTTTCTGTGATGATAGGCCCCTCCTTCCTCCAGTTCAACAGGACCATTAATGCTAGTGCCAAGGCATGTGAAGAGAACAGCCTGAGACATATTCATGCTAGATAAGAATGATCCACAATAATAGAGTCTATAATAGCAGAAGCCTTGCACAGGTAATGAAATTGCACATATAAAAATCATGAAGGTGTATGCTTATTTGAAACTATAAAATCTAGCTGATTTAAATATATTCTCCATCAAATGCTACAGTTTAAACAAAACAAGGAGCCTAGCAATCTTGATAAAGGAACGTCAATATCAGAATTAATTAAGCAGCTTTGCGAGAGATATTTTTGTTTCTGTTCTTTTGCACAATGTTGAAACATTTATCAAAAATATTCGTAGGCTATATTATTGTGCATTCTTAACCAATGTGAGAGCTTTAAAAAGGATATGAATACAATAGTTCTATTTAGGTAGGCCTTAAACCCAGATCGTATTAAATATTTAAAAGATTATATCTAAACAGTTCCTTTCCCCCATGATACAGTATGATATTTTTTGGCATTCTGCATTTTTCCAGTACTTTCTGGGCTAAAGGTCTTACCCTGTCTTCCCGTTATGAAGTGGCAAAGGGAGAACTGTGGTGTGAAGTTCACCAGAGTGTCACGACACTTCGCCAGGTGTGAACCGTGATGACGTACACTTGCATTCTCTCTGCAAAGGTGTCTTAGCAGAATTGGGCTCCGCTGCCAGCAGACAGGCTCCAGGATTGTAGAGATGAGTTCTTATTCTAAAACTACACCCATCCCTTTGGACACATGCACTTGCTTTGGCCTGGCTGATCCTCTGCATCTTGAGTTTGTTCCTCAAACTCTGTGTAGTAAGCGCTCCTTTTTCCCCACTCCAAAATGTGCCAGACATCTGTCTTTCTCTGGAAAAATCCTTCTAAAGCACCAAGTGAATCTTGTATGTTCAAAGTTTTAGTACTTAACTAGGGAAATTGTGACAAACTTGACTGTCATTTTCAAGCCAAAAAATAAATAAAAAAGAGAAAAAAAGACAGCCTTATCTCTAATAATGGAAAGATCTGTCATTTCAGGCATGTCTTAACTCTAAACATAACGTCAGCTTCTTCAGTAGGTTCTGACCATGGGTGGCTCAGTTCTCTTCAGCCATCTTTAAGTGGTTTCTCAGAAGGAGTGTGCATTTCTTTATGCTGTTTTCCTCTGATCCTTTTTCCCCTGTCCATCATAGGATATTTCCAAATAACAAAAGGAAATTGTCCTTGTTCTCTTCCTGGCAAATCAGAGTTGCCAGCAGAGAAACTTGTAGACAACACTATCAGACGTGTGCTAGCCTGTGTCTAAAGAAGCTGTCGCCTTCCAATTCTAAGTCAAGAATCTCATTAAGTGATTCTGCAGGTTAATGAGAAAGTAAACCTTTTAAACGAACAAAAACCAAACCTTTCACTGATGAGATCCTCAGTGCCACAGGTAAGCAAACCACACACTTCCTACTGTAGGAACGATGTGTACAAGATTCATGGTATATTTGCCAGCTGACACTTTGTAGTTTCTGTGATAAAAGATGGAATTGAATTTGCCAAAGTCTGTAGTTGTACTGTTGTTGAATATTTGGATATATAAGCAAA